>NC_135236.1:670900138-671588888 GCF_051348905.1 Ranitomeya variabilis | reverse complement strand
TTGGAAATTCTTCAGTTTGAAAAGTCTAATTATCATATAACGGATCATGAATTTTTCCATTACTTACAAATAAAGCATCTGCCAAGATCTCTTTATGGTTCCTCTAAAGTCTCGAGCCTTACGGATTTTGGAAAATTATGTAAAAAGGGTCCACCACTAAAGGTCTGAGCTCAGATATCAACAAAATGATTAACTCTCCTCGGGATGGCTCTCCTCCTACACATTCATACACGGCAAGGAGGGAGAGATTTTTAGGAAAGACTCTCTCCCCCCAGACTTGGTCTAGGGCAGCAAAGACCTCAGTTTGTACTATATACAAGGAAAACCAATACAACATTCTTATGTTTTGATATCACAAGCCAGAGCTGCTTAGTAAAATGAATCCACAGATCTCAAACCTCTGTTGGTGAGGTGGCTCCTCAGCTGGAACCTTACCGCAAACATTTTTCGACTTGTGGGAACATAGTCGCCTTTCGGGGAATAGTCAGGGCATTGATTCACGAGGTTTTATTCACTGATTTCATACTGTATCTCGAGGGGGATGGATAAGAGATCCTCTAAATTACTTGTTCACCTATTGAATGCTGCTCGATGAATGGTTGCATGTTGGTGGAGGAGAGCTTCCACACCTTTTTTTTAAAACACGATACAGTTGTCTCATACACCTGATACAGAAATTATTTTATTATAAATAGGGGGCAGTATCATAGTAGTTTTATTCTTGCGCATAAGAGCAGTATTGTAGTTATATTCTTGTACATAGGGGCAGTATTATAGTAGTTATATTCTTGTACATAGGGGCAGTATTATAGTAGTTATATTCTTGTACATAGGGGCAGTATTATAGTAGTTATATTCTTGTACATAGGGGCAGTATTATAGTAGTTATATTCTTGTACATAGGGGCAGTATTATAGTAGTTATATTCTTGTACATAGGAGCAGTATTATAGTAGTTATATTCTTGTACATAGGAGCAGTATTATAGTAGTTATATTCTTGTACATAGGGGCAGTATTATAGTACTTATATTCTTGTACATAGGAGCAGTATTATAGTAGTTATATTCTTGTAAATAGGGGCAGTATTATAGTAGTTATATTCTTGTACATAGGAGCAGTATTATAGTAGTTATATTCTTGTACATAGGGGGCAGTATTATAGTAGTTATATTCTTGTACATAAGGAGCAGTATTATAGTAGTTATATTCTTGTACATAGAGGCAGTATTATAGTAGTTATATTCTTGTACATAAGGGGCAGTATTATAGTAGTTATATTCTTATACATAGGGGCAGTATTATAGTAGTTATATTCTTGTACATAGGGGCAGTAATATAGTAGTTATATTCTTGTACATAGGAGCAGTATTATAGTAGTTATATTCTTGTATATAGGGAGCAGTATTATAGCAGTTATATTTTTGTACACAGGGGCAGTATTATAGTAGTTATATTCTTGTACAAAGGGAGCAGTATTTTAGTAGTTATATTCTTGTACATAGGAGCAGTATTATAGTAGTTATATTCTTGTACATAAGGAGCAGTATTATAGTAGTTATATTCTTGTACATAGGGGCAGTATTATAGTAGTTATATTCTTGTACATAAGGGGCAGTATTATAGTAGTTATATTCTTGTACATAGGGGCAGTATTATAGTAGTTATATTCTTGAACATAGGGGCAGTATTATAGTAGTTATATTCTTGTACATAGGGGCAGTAATATAGTAGTTATATTCTTGTACATAGGAGCAGTATTATAGTAGTTATATTCCTGTACATAGGGGGCAGTATGATAGTAGTTATATTCTTGTACATAGGGGCAGTATTATAGTAGTTATATTCTTGTACATAGGAGCAGTATTATAGCAGTTATATTCTTGTACATAGGAGCAGTATTATAGTAGTTATATTCTTGTACATAGGGGGCAGTATTATAGTAGTTATATTCTTGTACATAGGGGCAGTATTATAGTAGTTATATTCTTGTACATAAGGGCAGTAGTATACCAGTTACTGAATATTCTTGTACATAGGAGCAGTATTATAGTAGTTATATTCTTGTACATAGGGGCAGTATTATAGTTATATTCTTGTACATAGGGGGCAGTAGTATAGTAGTTATATTCTTGTACATAGGGGTAGTATTATAGTAGTTATATTCTTGTACATAGGGGTAGTATTATAGTAGTTATATTCCTGTACATAGGGGCAGTATCATAGTAGTTATATTCTTGTACATAAGGAGCAGTATTATAGTAGTTATCTTCTTGTACATAGGGGCAGTATTATAGTAGTTATATTCTTGTACAAAGGGAGCAGTATTTTAGTAGTTATATTCTTGTACATAGGAGCAGTATTATAGTAGTTATATTCTTGTACATAAGGAGCAGTATTATAGTAGTTATATTCTTGTACATAGGGGCAGTATTATAGTAGTTATATTCTTGTACATAGGGGCAGTATTATAGTAGTTATATTCTTGTACATAGGGGCAGTATTATAGTAGTTATATTCTTGTACATAGGGGGCAGTATGATAGTAGTTATATTCTTGTACATAGGGGCAGTATTATAGTAGTTATATTCTTGTACATAGGAGCAGTATTATAGCAGTTATATTCTTGTACATAGGAGCAGTATTATAGTAGTTATATTCTTGTACATAGGGGGCAGTATTATAGTAGTTATATTCTTGTACATAGGGGCAGTATTATAGTAGTTATATTCTTGTACATAAGGGCAGTATTATACCAGTTACTGTATATTCTTGTACATAGGAGCAGTATTATAGTAGTTATATTCTTGTACATAGGGGCAGTATTATAGTTATATTCTTGTACATAGGGGGCAGTAGTATAGTAGTTATATTCTTGTACATAGGGGTAGTATTATAGTAGTTATATTCTTGTACATAGGGGTAGTATTATAGTAGTTATATTCCTGTACATAGGGGCAGTATCATAGTAGTTATATTCTTGTACATAAGGAGCAGTATTATAGTAGTTATCTTCTTGTACATAGGGGCAGTATCATAGTAGTTATATTCTTGTACATAGGGAGCAGTATTATAGTAGTTATATTCTTGTACATAGGGGCAGTATTATAGTTATATTCTTGTACATAGGGGGCAGTAGTATAGTAGTTATATTCTTGTACATAGGGGTAGTATTATAGTAGTTATATTCTTGTACATAGGGGGCAGTATTATAGTAGTTATATTCTTGTACATAGGAGCAGTATTATAGTACTGTAGTTATATTCTTGTACATAAGGAGCAGTATTATAGTAGTTATCTTCTTGTACATAGGGGCAGTATTATAGTAGTTATATTCTTGTACAAAGGGAGCAGTATTTTAGTAGTTATATTCTTGTACATAGGAGCAGTATTATAGTAGTTATATTCTTGTACATAAGGAGCAGTATTATAGTAGTTATATTCTTGTACATAGGGGCAGTATTATAGTAGTTATATTCTTGTACATAGGGGCAGTATTATAGTAGTTATATTCTTGTACATAGGGGCAGTATTATAGTAGTTATATTCTTGTACATAGGGGCAGTAATATAGTAGTTATATTCTTGTACATAGGAGCAGTATTATAGTAGTTATATTCTTGTACATAGGGAGCAGTATTATAGCAGTTATATTTTTGTACAAAGGGGCAGTATTATAGTAGTTATATTCTTGTACATAGGGGGCAGTAATATAGTAGTTATATTCTTGTACAAAGGGAGCAGTATTTTAATAGTTATATTCTTGTACATAGGAGCAGTATTATAGTAGTTATATTCCTGTACATAAGGAGCAGTATTATAGTAGTTATATTCTTGTACATAGGGGCAGTATTATAGTAGTTATATTCTTGTACATAGGGGCAGTATTATAGTAGTTATATTCTTGTACATAGGGGGCAGTATTATAGTAGTTATATTCTTATACATAGGGGCAGTATTATAGTAGTTATATTCTTGTACATAGGGGCAGTATTATAGTAGTTATATTCTTGTACATAGGGGCAGTATTATAGTAGTTATATTCTTGTACATAGGGGCAGTAATATAGTAGTTATATTCTTGTACATAGGAGCAGTATTATAGTAGTTATATTCTTGTACATAGGGGGCAGTAAGATAGTAGTTATATTCTTGTACATAGGGGGCAGTATTATAGTAGTTATATTCTTGTACATAGGAGCAGTATTATAGTAGTTATATTCTTGTACATATGAGCAGTATTATAGTAGTTACATTCTTGTACATAGGAGCAGTATTATAGTAGTTATATTCTTGTACATAGAGGGCAGTATTATAGTAGCTATATTCTTGTACATAGGGGCAGTATTATAGTAGTTATATTCTTGTACATAGGGGCAGTATTATAGTAGTTATATTCTTGTACATAGGGGCAGTATTATAGTAGTTATATTCTTGTACATAGGGGCAGTATTATAGTAGTTATATTCTTGTACATAGGAGCAGTATTATAGTAGTTATATTCTTGTACATAGGGAGCAGTATTATAGTAGTTATCTTCTTGTACATAGGGGCAGTATTATAGTAGTTATATTCTTGTACATAGGGGCAGTATTATAGTAGTTATCTTCTTGTACATAGGGGCAATATCATAGTAGTTATATTCTTGTACATAGGGAGCAGTATTATAGTAGTTATATTCTTGTACATAGGGGCAGTATTATAGAAGTTATATTCCTGTACATAGGGACAGTATTATACCAGTTATATTCTTGTACATAGGGGGCAGTGTTATCTTAATATATACTCTTTCACCGACCTCCATATTGGGACACCCAAGTGATGGGTGTCTCAATATGGAAACTGCTGGTGGTACCAGCCTCTTGCGTGGTACCACCAGCGGAACACCGTCGCACCGCACACACACACACACTGTATACACTGTATGCACCACACACACACTGTATACGCACCACACACACATACTGTGTACGCACCACACACACACACACTGTATACGCCGTATGCAGTCTCTTGCGCGGTACCACCAGTGGAACACCGTCGCGAACACGCCGCCACCGGGATCAGCCGAGTGATTCACTGACCGCCGCCATCTTTGTACAGGAGGAGCGCATGCGCCGTTTTAATGTGACCGCCGCTATATGTCTCCACAAAGATGGCGGCACAGACGGGAGAACTCAGCACATGGGGAAAGACAGAGTGGACAGGTGGGTGACCACATTGGGGGAAGAGATTCTCAATGTTGCAAAGCCTGCCCCAATCGTGACATTACCGCCCTCCCGATATGATAGCACTGGACCTCCATCTAGTAGTAGTTATATTCTACTATATAATTATTTCTGTATTCCTATCAGTCAAAACAGATGTCCTATAGAGGTTATGCAAAATATGTTGGATAATGTTGTAGCCATAATTAATACTCCGACTTTATAAATGTACTGAGAATAACTTTGAGCCAAAAAAATATTCCTTGTGCTCTATGTATTAACCCATTCTGAACAAGTTGCCATGGAAACGCACTGAAAACATAAATTCTTGTCTTTCCTTTTCCCTTAGCTGAAAGATTAATGAGCAGCAGCTCAGACGCGTCAACTGTGTTTGAATTACTGAGGGTTTTCGCTGGGTTTCAGTCCTTCATGCTGGATTTTAGCATAAGTGGCCCATAAACATCAATTGGATGTTAACTGAAGAAGCTGAACTTTTTGCTTCTTGGTGACAGCTGAAATTTAGAAGTGCCGCATAGCTCTGACACTACTATTTACGGCTGCCGCACTTATCATCTTACTATATTACAAAAGGTGTCACAAATAATGTACAGCACCACAAATAAAAGCAAGACCGGCTTCAAAAACATGAAATAGAACATTTTAAAAAATAATTTCTGCTCAACGGGAAATGTTCCCAATTTATTAATTTATGTCTTATAAACAATTTACACTATAGTAAGTTATAGTAGTTATATTCTTGTACATAGGGGCAGTATTACAGTAGTTATATTCTTGTACATAGGGGCAGTATTACAGTAGTTATATTCTTGAACATAGGGGGCAGTATTATAGTAGTTATATTCTTGTACATAGGGGCAGTATTATAGTAGTTATATTCTTGTACATAGGGGGTAATATTATAGTAGTTATATTCTTGTACATAGGGGCAGTATTATAGTAGTTATATTCTTGTACATAGGAGCAGTATTATAGTAGTTATATTCTTGTACATAGGAGCAGTATTATAGTAGTTATATTCTTGTACATAGGGGGCAGTATTATAGTAGTTATATTCTTGTACATAGGGGGCAGTATTATAGTAGTTATATTCCTGTACATAGGGGCAGTATTATAGTAGCTATATTCTTGTACATAGGGGCAGTATTATAGTAGTTATATTCTTGTACATAGGAGCAGTATTATAGTAGTTATATTCTTGTACATAGGGGCAGTATTATAGTAGTTATATTTCTGTACATAGAAGCAGTATTATAGTAGTTATATTCTTGTACATAGGAGCAGTATTATAGTAGTTATATTCTTGTACATAGGAGCAGTATTATAGTAGTTATATTCTTGTACATGGGGCAGTATTATAGTAGTTATATTCTTGTACATGGGGCAGTATTATAGTAGTTATATTCTTGTACATAGGGGCAGTATTATAGTAGTTATATTTCTGTACATAGAAGCAGTATTATAGTAGTTATATTCTTGTACATAGGAGCAGTATTATAGTAGTTATATTCTTGTACATAGGAGGCAGTATTATAGCAGTTATATTCTTGTACATAGGAGCAGTATTATAGTAGTTATATTCTTGTACATAGGAGGAGTATTACAGTAGTTATATTCTTGTACATAGGAGCAGTATTATAGTAGTTATATTCTTGTACATAGGAGCAGTATTATAGTAGTTATATTCTTGTACATGGGGCAGTATTATAGTAGTTATATTCTTGTACATAGGAGGAGTATTATAGTAGTTATATTCTTGTACATAGGAGCAGTATTATAGTAGTTATATTCTTGTACATAGGAGGCAGTATTATAGTAGTTATATTCTTGTACATAGGAGGCAGTGTTATAGAAGCTATATTCTTGTACATAGCAGTATTATAGTAGTTATATTCTTGTACATAGGGGCAGTATTATAGTAGTTATATTCTTGTACATAGGGGGCAGTATTATAGTAGTTATATTCTTATACATAGGGGAAGTATTATAGTAGTTATATTCTTGTACATAGGAGCAGTATTATAGTAGTTACATAGTTACATAGTTATTAAGGTTGAAGGAAGTCTTTAAGTCCATCTAGTCCAACCCATAGCCTAACATGCCCTAACATGTTGATCCAGGGGAAGGCAAAAAAAACCCCATGTGGTAAGAGTAAGCTCCACCATGGGGAAAAAAATTCCTTCCCGACTCCACATACGGCAATCAGACTAGTTCCCTGGATCAACGCCTTATCAAGGAATCTAGTGTATATACCCTGTAACATTATACTTTTCCAGAAAGGTATCCAGTCCCCTCTTAAATTGAAGCAATGAGTCACTCATTACAACATCATACGGCAGAGAGTTCCATAGTCTCACTGCTCTTACAGTAAAGAATCCGCGTCTGTTATTATGCTTAAACCTTCTTTCCTCCAGACGTAGAGGATGCCCCCTTGTCCCTGTCTCAGGTCTATGATTAAAAAGATCAGCAGAAAGGTCTTTGTACTGTCCCCTCATATATTTATACATTAACATAAGATCACCCCTTAGCCTTCGTTTTTCCAAACTAAACAGCCCCAAGTGTAATAACCTATCTTGGTATTGCAGACCCCCCAGTCCTCTAATAACCTTGGTCGCTCTTCTCTGCACCCGCTCTAGTTCAGCTATGTCCTTCTTATACACCGGAGACCAGAACTGTGCACAGTATTCTAAGTGTGGTCGAACTAGTGACTTGTATAGAGGTAAAATTATGTTCTCCTCATGAGCATCTATGCCTCTTTTAATACATCCCATTATTTTATTTGCCTTTGTAGCAGCTGCCTGACACTGGCCACTGAATATGAGTTTGTCATCCACCCATACACCCAGGTCCTTTTCATTGACAGTTTTACCCAGAGTTTTAGAATTAAGCACATAGTTATACATCTTATTACTTCTACCCAAGTGCATGACCTTACATTTATCCCCATTAAAGCTCATTTGCCATTTATCAGCCCAAGCTTCTAGTTTACATAAATCATCCTGTAATATAAAATTGTCCTCCTCTGTATTGATTACCCTGCAGAGTTTAGTGTCATCTGCAAATATTGAAATTCTACTCTGAATGCCCCCTACAAGGTCATTAATAAATATGTTAAAAAGAAGAGGGCCCAATACTGACCCCTGTGGTACCCCACTGCTAACCGTGACCCAGTCCGAGTGTGCTCCATTAATAACCACCCTTTGTTTCCTATCCCTGAGCCAGCTCTCAACCCACTTACACATATTTTCCCCTATCCCCATTATTCTCATTTTATGTATCAACCTTTTGTGTGGCACCGTATCAAAAGCTTTTGAAAAGTCCATATACACTACATCCACTGGGCTCCCTTGGTCCAGTCCGGAACTTACCTCTTCATAGAAGCTGATCAAATTAGTCTGACATGAACGGTCCCTAGTAAACCCGTGCTGATACTGGGTCATGAGGTTATTCCTCTTCAGATACTCCAGCATAGCATCCCTTAGAATGCCCTCCAGGATTTTACCCACAGTAGAGGTTAAGCTTACTGGCCTATAATTACCGAGTTCAGTTTTTGTCCCCTTTTTGAATATTGGCACCACATTTGCTATACGCCAGTCCTGTGGTACAGACCCTGTTATTATGGAGTCTTTAAAGATTAAAAATAACGGTCTATCAATGACTGTACTTAGTTCCTGCAGTACTCGGGGGTGTATCCCATCCGGGCCCGGAGATTTGTCAATTTTAGTTATTTTTAGACGCCGCTGCACTTCCTGCTGGGTTAAGCAGGTAACCTTTAATTGGGAATTTTTATCACTAGTCATTTTGTCTGCCATGGGATTTTCTTTTGTAAATACTGATGAAAAAAAGTCATTTAGCAGATTGGCTTTTTCCTCATCCTCATCCACCATTTCACCCAGACTATTTTTAAGGGGGCCAACACTATCATTTTTTAGTTTCTTACTATTTATGTAGTTAAAGAATATTTTGGGGTTATTTTTGCTCTCTCTGGCAATATTAGTTATATTTTTGTACCTAGGAGGCAGTGTTATAGAAGTTATATTCTTGTACATAGGGGCAGTATTATAGCAGTTATATTCTTGTACATAGGGGCAGTATTATAGTAGTTATATTCTTGTACATAGGAGCAGTATTATAGTAGTTATATTCTTGTACATAGGGGCAGTATTATAGTAGTTATATTCTTGTACATTGGGGCAGTATTATAGTAGTTATATTCTTGTACATAGGAGCAGTATTATAGTAGTTATATTCTTGTACATAGGGGCAGTATTATAGTAGTTATATTCTTGTACATAGAGGCAGTATTATAGTAGTTATATTCTTGCACATAGGGGCAGTATTATAGTAGTTATATTCTTGTACATAGGGGCAGTATTATAGTAGTTATATTCTTGCACATAGGGGCAGTATTATAGTAGTTATATTCTTGTACATAGGAGCAGTATTATAGTAGTTATATTCTTGTACATAGGGGCAGTATTATAGTAGTTATATTCTTGTACATAGGAGCAGTATTATAGTAGTTATATTCTTGTACATAGGAGTAGTATTATAGTAGTTATAGTCTTGTACATAGGGGGCAGTATTATAGTAGGTATATTCTTGTACATAGGAGCAGTATTATAGTAGTTATATTCTTGTACATAGGGGCAGTATTATAGTAGTTATATTCTTGTACATAGTGGCAGTATTATAGTAGTTATATTCCTGTACATAGGGGCAGTATTATAATAGTAATTTTCCTTAAAGATGCTAAAACAATGGTATTTAGCAGAACTTGTAGTTGCCTCTGTTTGATATTTGGCATTTCAATGATGTAGTGAAATTTAAAGTAATGGAAACAAAAAAAATTTGGATTGCCTTTTCTGCACACATCACAGTCACTAAATATACTCAAAAGGGAAATGTTTCTAAATCATATTATAATAAGTTTAGGCTGACAGATTTCCTCCAGAAGACACCGAGTGATTGAATTTGTTGAGAATCAGTAAAAAATCTGCACCATCTGCTGTGTAAACAAGTCATGCTTTGTGGCCATAATGCAAGTTAATCGACTTTCCTTGCGATTAAGAAAAGAACAGTTTGGAGAAAAATAAGAAAGACTGTAAGGGCGGGCACATGTAAGAAAGTTAAAGGGGCTCTGTCATGATGACAACCCCCAGTCTACACACCCTATTAGGTATAAGGATGTCATTGAAGAGGGGGCCCCTCTTCTAGTGCTTAAAAACATAATTGGCACCCACTATGAAGGAGCCAGACCCCAAGGGTCCCCTGCTTGAATGAAATGACGGTCCTCAGTCATACTAGCGCTCCAATCAAACATTCAGCTATCTTCCTCAGTCCCATAGACAATGGATAGTGACGTGAACAAATGACTATGACACTACGCAAATGTGGGAAGATCCCAGTTCTTGTGATAGGATGTCCCAGTAATCATCCGGTATCATCCATCAGACCGTTATTAAGTTGGAGGGGTTACAATGGAATATGTCCCATAAATATCAAATCAATGCAAACCCCATTATTCATCACTGACTGCTAGCTCCAAAAGGTTTGGAAGCCGGACTTTGATGAGAGGAAGCTCTAGGAAGTCTACTTCTCTGCCTCCGTCTAACTGAATTTCAGTCTTGGTGTCTTTTTCACAGAGCAAATCTCCTGTTGTAATTACCTGGTCACTGCAGGAGATCCCTACTTCAATGGATATGAAGGGTCAGCTCTTCCTCACTTCCACAGTTATAATTATTCCACTATGTTCAATGTGAGGGTGATGTCTCCAAAATATCCCCCGTCCTCTGGAATTCCACGCCTCAACACATCCGATTATCCACCACCCTCGGATCCTTCAGACGGAACCTGAAAACCCATCTCTTCAGGAAAGCCTACAGCCTGCAATAACCATTCTGCCGCCTCACCACCACCCGAGCTGCCACCTCACCACCCGACTGCCTCCTCACCACCAACCTTCTGTCTCTTCCCCATTACCCCGTAGAATGTAAGTCCGCAAGGACAGGGTCCTCTCCCCTCTGTACCAGTCTGTCATTGTAAATTTGTTTACTGTAAACGATATCTATAACTCTGTACGTAACCCCTTTCTCATGTACAGCACCATGGAATTAATGGCGCTATATAAATAAATAATAATAATATGTCTCCTCTCCGGAGATGTCATTATGGATTTTACAGTACAGTTATCAGCAATCCTGTAAATAGGTAATAAATGTTGCTCATGGGCCAAATCCTTTAATTTCCCGGCCTTAGGAATGTCAATCAAGATTTTCCTAGCTTAGGTATATATACACTGCTCAAAAAAATAAAGGGAACACTACAACAACAGAATATAACTCCAAGTAGATCAAACTTCTGTGAAATCAAACTGTCCACTTAGGAAGCAACACTGATTGACAATCAATTTCGCATGACATTGTGCAAATGGAATAGACAATAAATGGAAATTATTGGCAATTATCAAGACACCCTCAATAAAGGAGTGGTTCTGCAGGTGGGGACCACAGGCCACATCTCAGTACCAATGCTTTCTGGCTGATGTTTTGGTCACTTTTGAATGTTGGTTGTGCTTTCACACTCGTGGTAGCATGAGACGGACTCTACAACCCACACAAGTGGCTCAGGTAGTGCAGCTCATCCAGGATGGCATATCAATGCGAGCTGTGGCAAGAAGGTTTTCTGTGTCTGCAGCTTAGTGTCAAGAGGCTGGAGGTGCTACCAGGAGACAGGCCAGTACACCAGGAGACGTGGAGGTGGCCGTAGGAGGGCAACAACCCAGCAGCAGGACCACTACTTCCACCTTTGTGCAAGGAGGAACAGCGCCAGAGCCCTGCAAATTGAGTTCCAGCAGGCCACAAATGTGCATGTGACTGCACAAACGGTTAGAAACCGACTCCATGAGGATGGTCTGAGTCCCCGATGTCTACAGATCGGGGTTGTGCTCACAGCCCTACACCGTGCAGGTCGCTTGGCATTTGCCACAGAACACCAGGATTGGCAAATTCGCCACTGGCGCCCTGTGCTCTTCACAGATGAAAGCAGGTTCACACTGAGCACATGTGACAGACGTGACAGAGTCTGGAGACGCCGTGGAGAGCGATCTGCTGCCTGCAACATCCTTCAGCATGACCGGTTTGGCAGTGGGTCAGTAATGGTGTGGGGTGACATTTCTATGGAGGGCCGCACAGCCTTCCATGTGCTCGCCACAGGTACCGAAATGAGATCCTCAGACCCCTTGTGAGACCATATTCTAGTGCGGTTGGCCCTGGGTTCCTCCTAATGCTGGACAATGCCAGACCTCATGTGGCTGGAGTGTGTCAGCAGTTCCTGCAAGATGAAGGCATTGATGCTATGGACTGGCCCGCCCGTTCCCCAGATCTGAATCCGATTGAGCACATCTGGGACATCATGTCTCGCACCATCCACAAACGTCACATTGCACCACAGACTGTCCAGGAGTTGGCGGATGGTTTAGTCCAGGTCTGGGAGGAGATCCCCCAGGAGACCATCCGCCGCCTCATCAGGGAGCATGCCCAGGCGTTGTACAGTAGGGAGGTCATACAGGCACGTGGAGGCCACACACACTACTGAGCATCATTTCCTTGTCATGAGGCATTTCCACTGAAGTTGGATCAGCCTGTAATTTGATTTTCCACTTTGATTTTGAGTATCATTCCAAATCCAGACCTCCATGGGATATTCATTTTGATTTACTTTGATAATTGTTATGTTTTATTGTTCTGAGCACATTCCATTATGCAATGAATAAAAATTTGCAACTTGAATATTTAATTGAGAGATATCTAGGATGTGGATTTTAGTGTTCCCTTTATTTTTTTGAGCAGTGTATACAGTATTAGTGGCTTAAAAAATTCTGAAGTTGGTAAAAAATAAAATTGTGTTGCCACTTTACGGGATCCGTAGCATTTTTAGTTTTCCTCCAATGCAGTTTTGTTGGGGGCTTGTTTTTTGCGTTGCAAGCTGATGTTTTTCTTGATAACATTTTGGGGTACAAACGGTGCTTTGATCGCTTTTTAAAGCAATTTTTTTTCCGTCCCATTTACCGTGCTGTACCATGATAGATCGGACTTTTAGGGATATAGCGATACACAATATGTATTTTAATTTTTTTATGGCAAAAGGGGGTGATAATTTTTTTTTATATAATTAGTTTGACATTGTTTGTAGTCCCCTTAGGGGACTTGAACATGCGATCATTTGACCGTTTGTGGTATATACTGCAGTCCTTGTATATTGAGATAATCACGTTCCTCTATGAAGCCTGACTACAGGCTGATCTTCCCAATTCACGGCAGGGAGGACCGCCATGGCAGCCACAGGGGTCTTCAAACAGCTCGCGGCTGCCATGATAACCCATCGTTTCTCCACAATCGCGTCACAAGGGGGACGTAATGAGCGCATGTAACAATGGATACACCCCGAAAATGATATTAATGAAAGCTACATCTCTCCACGCAAAATACAATCCGTCAACAGAAAAATACAAAAAAGTCTCAAAAAAATGGCGCCACAAGCCAAATTTTATTTTTGCAAAGTTTTTAACTATTAAAATATATAAAAAATACGTATGTTTGGTATCGCCGTAATCGTACGGACGTGAAGAATCTTGTTATCGGGTCATTTTTACCTCACAATGAATGCTGTAAAGATAAAAACCTACAGATATGGCCGAATCGCATTTTTTCACCTCACTTAAGATTTTTTTTTCCCATTTCCAACTAGAAATGGACGGAGGCATGAACAGTACTACTGGTCCAGCAAAAAAAAAAAAAAAAAAAAAAACAGAAAAATTTGAAAAGTTACTGTTCTTGGAAGAAAGGGAGGGGAAATTATTATTATTATTTTTAAATATATATAAAAACAAAATAAAGAAAAATGGCCGTGGTGGGAATGGGGTAATGTTTGGTGCATTTTACTCCCTCGTGCTTCTGTTTAACGTGTAATTTATCTCATTTTTATGTTTAATGACAAGTTTTTCTGTCAGCACATATTGTCAGGGTCTCCATAAAACTCCATTTTGGCCCAAAACTGGAGAGAGTGAAAAAGGTTGAGGAGTTGCCCCTAGCAACCAAGCTCATTCCCGCGCTGTGTTTTCATTGGCTATTCGAGAAATAAAAGCAGCGACCTTATTGGTTGCTATGAGCAGCTGCTCCCCAGACCACACCATAGCTCCATCACTGTGCACGAAGGTCGGTGGGCGTGGTAATACTCTCTTAACCAATCACAGTGTGACTTTTGATCGAGGCTTGGAACACAGCAGAGCAGGTGGTTGGTAGTTATGGAGACAAGTGTACACAGACTCCCCGGAGCTGGCACATGGCCCTGGGGGAGGAGGAGGAGGAGGAGGATGAGCTGCGCTTTCTAGGATTGTGGAGCCGAGAGAGGATGCACAGGAAAGCCCGGAGGGGAGAAGGTGAGAGCCTGGGGTATAAATGGGGCATAAATGTGAGGGAAATTGATAAAGGGGCAGATACTGGTGTGGGGTAAAGGAGAGGTGGATGGAAGTCACCATGTGCCCCCCAAAATGCCATGTATATGGGCTGTATGCCCCCTCAGTTTCTATAGAACACACATATTTATCTTAGATACTACAGAAGACACCCCCCCTCATCGGACCCCAAAATATACAGACCCCCCCAGATAAGACCCCAAATAAATACACATTCTCCTTGGCACCCCAATGGAGACCCCAGAAAAGTACAGACCCCATACCAGACCTTTAAAAACAACAGACCCCTAACTATATGTAGACCCCATTCCAGATTCTGTAAATAGACCACCCCTCTGAATAAATGCAGAACCCCACCAGATCACCCCTCCCCTTAAATACAGACCCTCTAAAATGCTGGGTGCAGACCAGATCCATTAAAACGCAGACCCCCTAAATAAAATCCCATCTATAAATACATTCAAACAATCCCAGCCCTCCCAACCTGATGACAGAATAAATACAGACCCCAGACCGCACCCCTAAATAAGTGCACCACCTAAGTAAATACAGACCCCCATCCCAGATCTTGTGAATAGTCTACACCTGGAAATAAGTTCAGACCCAAGACCGTACCCTTTAAATGCATAACCCCTGACTAGACCCCTAAGTACAGATCCCCAGGCCACACCCCTAAGACCCCAGACAGGCCCTCAAAATAAACGCAGGACCCGACAACCCCTAACTACAGATCCCCTAACAAAAACTGTCTTTAGACCAGACCCCCCTATGTACATACCTTCTAAAATACAGACCCCAGAACAGATCCCCTAAACTAATCCAGACCTCTAAACTCATCAGACCCCAGACCAGTCCCCTAAACTAATACAGACCCCATTCCAGGTCCCATAAATAGACCACACCTTTAAATAAGTTCAGACCCAAGACCATACCCTTTAAATAAATGCATAACCCCAGACTAGACCTCCTAAGTACAGATCCCCAGGCCACACTCCTACGACCCTAGACCAAACCCTCTAAATAAACGCAGAACCCCGCACCCCCTAAATTTAGGCCCCTCTAAAATACAGACCCCATAAGAACAGACCACCTAAGTGCAGGCCTTCTAAAATGCAGACCCACTAGCGAAAACAAACCCTAGACCAGACCCCTTATGTATATACCCTCTAAAACACAGATTCCAGACAAGACCCCTAAATTAATACAGACCCCAGCCACTTCTCCTGCACATAGACCCTAGTCCAGACCTAAAAGTGGTCGTCTGTTACTTAAATATAGACGACCACATCCATTGAGCAGGTAATCAGTCAGATTGAGGAGGGTCCGACGCCCCTGACCTCCACTGATCAGCTGGTATCAGCTCCAATGTAAACTCGGGGAGCTCCCCCAAATGTCCTCCACCTTTATTAAAGGCAACATCTATCATGATCAGTCCTGGGACCGATGAGGACTCTCCCCCTCCCCCGCTATATTTACACACGTGGCCATGCGGTCAATGATCTGTGTCGTTCTGCTTGGCCGGACCAGAAGTGACATTCCTACACGGCCGGCTGTGAATAGGAGGACATGGCTGCGGTTACATGGTAAAGCCTGTGGACAAATAGAAGGATTGTACAGAAGATTATTGGGGCAGAACTTAGAGAGTCCTCGAAAAGGCTCCCTCAGTGGTGGTGATATATACCCCTCACTGTATATACCGATCTATGTACAGTACATGTTCACCTACCGGGGGGCAGTGTGGTGACCACCACTGTGGCTCTGACTTCTTGGGTCAGGCTTATCCTCCCCATTAGTGATGAGCGAGTATGCTTGTTACTCGAGTTTTCCGAACATGCTCGGGTGGTCTCCGAGTATTTTGGGCATGCTCGGAGGTTATGTTTGATCCGCTGCAGCTGCATGATTTGCAGCTGCTAGACAGCCTGAATACATGTGGGGACTCCCTAACAAACAGGCACGTATTCAGGCTGTCTAGCA
This sequence comes from Ranitomeya variabilis, assembly GCF_051348905.1. Taxonomy (NCBI): domain Eukaryota; kingdom Metazoa; phylum Chordata; class Amphibia; order Anura; family Dendrobatidae; genus Ranitomeya; species Ranitomeya variabilis. The sequence continues at coordinate 671,572,218 of NC_135236.1, read as the reverse complement.
GCCACAAATCATACAGCTGCGACGACTCTAGCATAATCTTCGAGCACACCAAAATACTCGGGAGACCACCCGAGCATGCCCGGAATACTCGAGTAGCAAGCATACTCACTCATCACTACTCCCCACCTTTATCCCTTCCTTTTTAAAAATGCTTCAACAGTTGTGTTCCAGCGATATCGCACCTCCAGTGATCAACTCTTCGCCCTTCCCCCGGCAGTGAAAGAAGCCAAAACAGTGTATAGTGACTGTTCCTTGGTACTGCAACTCGGTGCCTATTTAAGTACAGTACCCAAGAATGGCCACTACATGGTGTATGGAGCCGTGCTGTTCCAGCTCTGTAAATGGTGCTCTACCTGAAAAAACTGCAGTTTGTTGGGGGTGACTGATGTTTACCCCCCAAAGACATCAGTCATTGATGACCTATCAGTGACCAGACATACCAGTGTCTAGTGGCTGTTCTTTGGTACTGCAGCTCGGTGCCTATTTAAGTACAATACCCAAGATTGGCGACTACATGGTGTATGGAGCCGTGCTGTTCCAGCTCTGTAAACAGCGCTCTACCTGAAAAGACTGCAGTTTGTTGGGAGTGACTGATGTTTGGACCCCCACTCACAACCAGACATACTAGTGTGTACAGGGCCCCCCAACTCTCCCTCCTACAGCAGAGGAATTGGACAACCACAAATTTTTCATTCTCGGAGGAGATAAGTAGAGGCCCAGCTCGTCTAGGGAGGGGGAACCCAATGTGCCGTGTTGCCCGGAGCACGTGTCACGGTTGTCTGTCACTTGTTTGTGTGCAGTCTGTACATCCAGTAATTAGTGTAATTGCCTGGTTACCGCGAAGTACCTCAGAGCAGGAAACACTATGATCCCGGTAATCCCCTCCACAGGTTTACGAGATATCAGGGTGTGGGCAGGTAATCCGGTGAAGATCTCTCGCTCCGATAGTTACAGCGACACAGGTAAGGGATTATCAAGCCTCTGATGACACAATCTGTTGTTCCCTGTTATCAGCCACTTCACAACACCTGAATCCTGATCCTATCTCCAGCACAATGACATTACATTCATAGATGAGATCGGTATCAGTCGCTCCCGCAGCAAATCCTCTCCGTCTGAACCCGGCTTTTGAAGCTTCTTACTTTAGCAGGAGTTTTTGCTTCAGTCCTGGTCTCAGCAGCACAAAGTAGGTATTTTCATTTATCCTGGAAGTCTCTCCTTTTTCTGGGAGCCTCCCGGATGTGCCCAGTACCACATTTGTCCCATTCATGTTTTCCAATGAACCAGCAAGGAGGCAGGAAAAGACACAGGAGGTCCTGAGCGCTAACAGGGAGCCAGCAGCTCTGGACGTTAGGGCTCTTTCAGACAACCGCAATCATCGATCCAATCTCGGATCACAATGCACGAACTGGCCGTGCGTCTCCTGAACCAAGCGTGCCAGCCTTATCGAAATATATGAAGCTGTGACACTCGTGTCAGAAGACACACGGTCAGTCCGTGCATTGCGATCCGAGATTAGACTGAAGATCGAGGTCGTCTGAAAGAGCCCTGACATCGAGAGCTACAGTCACAACAACGCTGGCTTCCTGTTAGCTCTCGGGCTCCACACTGGCTTCCTGTTAGCTCTTGGGCTCCACGCTGGCTTCCTGTTAGCTCTCGGGCTCCACGCTGGCTTCCTGTTAGCTCTCAGGCTCCACGCTGGCTTCCTGTTAGCTCTCGGGCTCCACGCTGGCTTCCTGTTAGCTCTCGGGCTCCTCGCTGGCTTCCTGTTAGCTCTCGGGTTCCACGCTGCCTTCCTGTTAGCTTTCGGGCTCCACGCTGGCTTCCTGTTAGCTCTCGGGCTCCACGCTGGCTTCCTGTTAGCTCTCGGGCTCCACGCTGGCTTCCTGTTAGCTCTCGGGCTCCACGCTGGCTTCCTGTTAGCTCTCGGGCTCCACGCTGGCTTCCTGTTAGCTCTCGGGCTCCACGCTGGCTTCCTGTTAGCTCTCGGGCTCCACGCTGGCTTCCTGTTAGCTCTCGGGCTCCACGCTGGCCTCCTGTTAGCTCCCACATTCCACCCTGGCTTCCTGTTAGCTCCCGGGCTCCACGCTGGCTTCCTGTTAGCTCTCGGGATCCATGCTGGCCTCTTGTTAGCTCTCGGGCTCCACGCTGGCTTCCTGTTAGCTCTCGGGCTCCACGCTGGCTTCCTGTTAGCTCCTACGTAATCTACGCTGGCGTCCTGTGAGCTCTCGGGTTCCACGCTGGCTTCGTGTTAGCTCCCGCGATCCACGCTGGCTTCCTGTTAGCTCCCGCGATCCATGCTTGCTTCCTGTTAGCTCCAGCGGTCCACGCTGGCTTCCTGTTAGCTGCCGCGGTATCCACGCTAGCTTCCTGTTAGCCCCTCGCGTTATCCACGCTGGCTTCCTGTTGGCCCTCGCGTTATCCACGCTGGCTTCCTGTTAGCTCCCACGATCCACACTGGCTCCCTGTTAGTTCCCACGATCCACGCTGGCTTCCTGTTGGCTCCCGCGATCCACGCTGGCTTCCTGTTGGCTCCCGCGATCCACGCTGGCTTCCTGTTAGCTCCCGGCGATCCACGCTGGCTTCCTGTTAGCTCCCGGCGATCCACGCTGGCTTCCTGTTAGCTCCCGCGATCCACGCTGGCTTCCTGTTAGCTCCAGCGATCCACGCTGGCTTCCTGTTAGCTCCTGCGATCCACGCTGGCTTCCTGTTAGCTCCTGCGATCCACGCTGGCTTCCTGTTGGCTCCCGCGATCCACGCTGGCTTCCTGTTAGCTCCCGCGATCCACGCTGGCTTCCTGTTAGCTCCCGCGATCCACGCTGGCTTCCTGTTAGCTCCCGCGATCCACGCTGGCTTCCTGTTAGCTCCCGCGATCCACGCTGGCTTCCTGTTAGCTCCCGCGATCCACGCTGGCTTCCTGTTAGCTCCCGCGATCCACGCTGGCTTCCTGTTAGCTCCCGCGATCCACGCTGGCTTCCTGTTAGCTCCCGCGATCCACGCTGGCTTCCTGTTAGCTCCCGCGATCCACGCTGGCTTCCTGTTAGCGCCCACGTTATCCACGCTGGCTTCCTGTTAGCTCCCGCGATCCACGCTGGCTTCCTGTTAGCTTCCGCGATCCACGCTGGCTTCCTGTTAGCTTCCGCGATCCACGCTGGCGTCCTGTTAGCTCCCGCTTTATCCATGCTGGCTTCCTGTTAGCTCCCGCGTCATCGACGCTGGCTTCCTGTTAGATCTCCGGTTTTTGGTTGCCACTTTGCCATTTCCTTGGAAATCTTGCCCTGGGAGAATGCTACCGAGCATTACTCCTACTTACCAAATCCTCTGCAGCATTCCGAAGGTTCCTGGTAAAAGAGGAGACCTCACGGACAAGTTTGCAAATCCCCTAAGTGTCAGCAAGCTTCAAAAGAGCAGCCCTCTAAGGTTTCTTATCAGTGACTCCAGAACGGTCCAGCACCTGACGGACCTTAGTTGCAAATTCATAGGTGGGAAAACCAGGCGTGACTTGATATAACTAATTTCTGTGCAGTTGCGGTGCCTATAATTCTGCAACTCCTGTCTTTGTCTAGATCCGGAGAACGTCTGCCCTCGCACCACACGCTGATGCGTCATGTCTGACGACACCGAGATCCAGGACTTTGCGTCCGAGCAGACTAGCAGCAGCGATTCAGAATCGGTATGTGCTAGTAAGGGTTCATTCAGACTAGACTTGGAGGATTGCTTTTATTCTGAATTATTGGAAATTCCAGACCATCAAATGTCACACAAGAGGAAGCCTTGCTGATAATTCCTCCCATCTTTGTTTGACGGAAACCCATCGCTTGGACCGCACACAGTGGTGTCTGTTACAGGTTCCCGCGCGGCACAATAGAGCGTGGGTGAATGAAGAGTCACTGAACTGTGGGTAACCTCCACCGAAAACCACAATGTGGTCCTAATGGCTGTGTTGTACAACACAGCGGATATCGAATGGCGAAGCCACAAAACCCGGATACACACTCCTTAAAAATAAGCGGCCGCTATCTTGGAAATGGGCAAAAGGTCAATGGTAATCGTCCCATTAGTCTACACAGGACTCAAAAATGTGCCGTATTGGCTCCCCGGTTGTGTTATTTTAATGGCGCCTTCTGTGGGTAAATAAAATCTATGGAAAAATGTGTAATATTTGCAGCAAAAGCCCCTCTGTCATTAGGCCAGTGAAGACCCCCGTGTCACGCAACATAGGACCAACAGGATGTGCAGAGACTGGCTCTGTACTACCTTCTCTGTTCAGACGGACATGTGACTTCAGAAGCCAATCACTTTGTCATTGCTTCGGACAGTGATTGGCTGCAGTGGTCACATACCAAACTAAAAAGTTCTTGTTGTCGGAAGTCGCCACTAGGGGGCGCTCAGGGTCTCGCTGAATACAGATTTACTATTGAGTTCAATGGTAAGTTTCTAAATTCATTTTTGTAAATTCCTGGTATAACTGTGCATGCCGAGATAGAGGTCAGTCACTGAGTTAGGACCGCCCACTGGACTCTCCTGCACACAAACACAAAGGCGTTTCAATTAATAGAATACAAGTTATAAGAATATTTTCCAAAACATCCATATATCATTTCTCATAAACCCCTGATCAGACCAGTCTGTATGTGTAAGGCAGAGCCCTCCCCCGCGGAACGGTCTGTAGACAAGGGGGCTGGACACTAAGCCACACCCACTTAACTAAGCCCCTCCCTTGTTTACTGTTCCTTTAAGTAGTCTCACGGTTGTCTCATTATATACGTTTTGCCTTTTTCTACAGGATGAAGACCCCTATGTTTCGGAAGACAACCACCCCTATGATTTTTACTCAGGTATGATTTTGTAAATTGGGAGATTATGGTGGAGCGGAGGGGCCGTTATCTCAAGGGGCTCTGGTACTGGTGGCCGCGAGAACCTGCAAACAAACAATCAGCCCCTTTAATGTAATTCGGTGGTCTTCTGGCCAGATATAGCGGTGGTGGACCAGCCTGTTAGTAGTGTTAATAGTTAACAAATATTATGCATATTTTACCCCTTCCCGCACTGCTTCTCTCCTCCGTCCTGATGTGCTCCCTCCAGAGAAACTGCATCCTCTGTGTGCAAATCTAAGTGTTCTTCATTCTTCAGTGCTGAAAACCACGGCCCTGACCTGCTCCAACATCAGCGACGAACATAATATTCACCAATGTAGCGCACACTGTTACATGCCTGCCAGGGACATCTATATTTTGTCCTCCACACCTGGAATCTGCCAGCGTTATAGGGGTGGTGTAACAGCAATTATAATACGTGGACTGAATATACAATGCCTACAAGTAGTATTCAGCCCCCTGCAGATTTAGCAGGTTTAATAAGATGCATATAAGTTAGAGCCTTCAAACTTCAAACAAAAGCAGGATTTATTAACAGATGCATAAATCTTACAAACCAAAAAGTTTTGTTGCTCAGTTAAATTTTTATAAATTTTAAACATAAAAGTGTGGGTCAATTATTATTCAACCCCTAGGTTTAATATTTTGAGGAATAACCTTTGTTTGCAATTACAGCTAATAATTGTCTTTTCTAAGACCTGATCAGGCCGGCACAGGTCTCTGGAGTTATCTTGGCCCACTCCTCCATGCAGATCTTCTCCAAGTTATCTAGGTTCTTTGGGTGTCTCATGTGGACTTTAATCTTGAGCTCCTTCCACAAGTTTTCAATTGGGTTAAGGTCAGGAGACTGACTAGGCCACTGCAACACCTTGATTTTTTGCCTCTTGAACCAGGCCTTGGTTTTCTTGGCTGTGTGCTTTGGGTCGTTGTCTTGTTGGAAGATGAAATGACGACCCATCTTAAGATCCTTGATGGAGGAGCGGAGGTTCTTGGCCAAAATCTCCAGGTAGGCCGTGCTATCCATCTTCCCATGGATGCGGACCAGATGGCCAGGCCCCTTGGCTGAGAAACAGCCCCACAGCATGATGCTGCCACCACCATGCTTGACTGTAGGGATGTTATTCTTGGGGTCGTATGCAGTGCCATCCAGTCTCCAAACGTCACGTGTGTGGTTGGCACCAAAGATCTCGATCTTGGTCTCATCAGACCAGAGAACCTTGAACCAGTCAGTCTCAGAGTCTTCCAAGTGATCATGAGCAAACTGTAGACGAGCCTTGACATGACGCTTTGAAAGTAAAGGTACCTTACGGGCTCGTCTGGAACAGAGACCATTGCGGTGGAGTCCGTTACTTATGGTATTGACTGAAACCAATGTCCCCACTGCCATGAGATCTTCCCGGAGCTCCTTCCTTGTTGTCCTTGGGTTAGCCTTGACTCTTCGGACAAGCCTGGCCTCGGCACGGGAGGAAACTTTCAAAGGCTGTCCAGGCTGTGGAAGGCTAACAGTAGTTCCATTAGCCTTCCACTTCCGGATGATGCTCCCAACAGTGGAGCCAGGTAGGCCCAACTCCATGGAAAGGGTTTTGTACCCCTTGCCAGCCTTGTGACCCTCCACGATCTTGTCTCTGATGGCCTTGGAATGCACCTTTGTCTTTCCCATGTTGACCATGTATGAGTGCTGTTCACAAGTTTGGGGAGGGTCTTAAATAGTCAGAAAAGGCTGGAAAAAGAGATAATTAATCCAAACATGTGAAGCTCATTGTTCTTTGTGCCTGAACTACTTCTTAATACTTTAGGGGAACCAAACAGAATTCTGGTGGGTTGAGGGGTTGAATAATAAATGACCCTCTGAAAAAACTTTTCACAATTTAAAAAAAAAAATAAACAAAGAAATAACATTCTTTTTTGCTGCAGTGCATTTCACACTTCCAGGCTGATCTACAGTCCAAATGTCACAATGCCAAGTTAATGCCAAATGTGTAAACCTGCTAAATCTGCAGGGGGTTGAATACTACTTGTAGGCACTGTATCTATTATAATACTGCCCCCTATGTACAAGAATATAACTACTATAATACTGCTCCTATGTACAAGAATATAACTACTATAATACTGCTCCTATGTACAAGAATATAACTACTATACTACTGCCCCTATGTACAAGAATATAACTACTATAATCCTGCCCCTATGTACAAGAATATAACTACTATAATACTGCCCCTATGTACAAGAATATAACTACTATAATACTGCTCCTATGTACAAGAATACAACTACTATAATACTGCCCCTATGTACAAAAATATAACTACTATAATACTGCCCCTATGTACAAGAATATAACTACTATAATACTGCTCCTATGTACAAGAATATAACTACTATAATACTGCCCTATGTACAAGAATATAACTACTATACTACTGCCCCTATGTACAAAAATATAACTACTATAATACTGCCCCTATGTACAAGAATATAGCTACTATAATACTGCCCCGTATGATATTTTTTTACTGTATAAAGGGGACCTGTCACTTGCCATAAATATTTTTTTAAAAATGTACCTGGTGTAAAAGCCGCTGTTCTTCTGACTGTCAATGTTTTTTATTTTGTTCCTGCTCCTCTCCAATCCTGAGATATGGCCTTGTCTTCCCAGCATATAGGTCCAGGCTTTTTTAGCCAAGTGGGTTTGGTAATCAACTTGTCTCTATGGGCATCTTCTTGAGGACCACTCCAGGTTGGCGAAACAGACAAGACTTTTACATAGGAAAGAAAGGACCAATATCTTGGGAACGGAGAGTCCCAGGAACAAAACTAAAATCACACTGGATTCAGGAGAACAGCGGCATTTACACCAGGTTAAAATATATACTGTATATATATAATTATATTAATTATATATATTAATTATATTTTTGGCAAGTGAAACAAGTCACAAAAAAATCCGATTAAAAATTAAGAAATAATGATAAGTTTTATTTAAAGTACAGCACTGGGGTAACATCGTGTGATTTAGAGAAAAATTATCTACATTTTTTTTTACTTTCTATAAGCCTAAAAATAAAAAATGTACAAAAAAAACACCTAGAAGGCACAATACATACCTCAAACCAGCTAAGCTGTGAGTTCTCCAAAAAGACTGTAGGCCTGAGCCGGATAATACCGCCTCCTGCTATAATGCGTTTTAGTAAAAGTCCGTTCTCCAGGAGTTGGTTCTTTTTATCCTTGATTGTACGGAGCCATTTGGATGTTTTTGTGTGATTCCTGCGGGGAGGTTCCCAGCCGATGGTGACTCTTTATGTCAGTGATATATTCCAGTAATCACATCTCCGCGGGGACGTCCTGTATAACAGCGGTTCCTCCTCGCCGCTTTAGATCACGCCACGCTTTGTAGCCAACATATAATGACTGTAAGCTACGTCTTCCCTCCATATTTTGAACTAGAACAAAACCCCCCACGTGGAGGCTTCAGACCTCCGCGCTTAAAGGTTCGTTCGGCTTTTTATGTATTTTATTGTCTGATCAAACCCCTAACAGCCACATGGTCAATTATCCATCTTGTGACCCGGTGGGTTTGACTTTATAAAGAGATTTTCTCCGGAAAGTTCGAAAGCACAAAACTGCTGGAAAGGCACTAAAGTTAGCAACATGTACAAGTAGGGAACGTCACTTCACCACGAAGATACGATCAGAAAAAAGGAAAGCTTTTCAATATGGTAGTAAAAGAAAAGGGAGATCCTAGAGGTCCAAGATTGTTTGGGGTCCTAGCAGACAGACTTCCACCAATCGATGCTTTTTGACATTTCCCGTTTACTTCTTTTGTGGCTTTCAGTGAGCTCACCTATATCTGCATGCTAGCACTCAGCGCCAGGAAGCTGCTGCCAAGCCAATTGGAGTTTTGGGATGCAGACATTAAAAAGGAGCCTTCTTTTCCGTAGTGTAAATCAGTAGTTGGACATGTTGAGACCCCAAATGATGTCTGTATGAATGAAGCATTACTGAGCATGTGCGACCACTTATCAACCTATAGGAGTTAGAGTGGTGGTCGCACATGCTCAGTGGGGTTTGATTCACAGAGACGACATAGACTTAGCAGCCTGTCATGCCGCATGGTGAGACCGGTGGGCAACCAGGAAAGCATCTGCAGGGAGATTAAGGTGGATATTCATTTTATTTGTTATTCTGTGTGGTTACCAGACATTTTGTAAAAAAAAAAAAAAAAATTGCTCTTGGACAATTCTTTTAATTAACCCTTTCCCTTTTTCTGTTCATCCACATCCTTTGCCTTCTCTCTCACAACACATGGTTATGTCACCAGAAACGTGTAGTTCCCCATACACATTAGATATGTTGTCCTAACTCTGCTTTCTTTGGATTGGCCAACCGTCTGATGTGTATATGGGCCCTGACAGATAATAGTGGAACAGAGTAGGGTCGTGGCGTCTGGAGGAGAGGCGGGTCGGGGTGGTGGCTGGAGGAGAGGCGGGTCGGGGTGGCGGCTGGAGGAGAGGGGGGTCAGGGTGGTGGCTGGAGGAGAGGCGGGTCGGGGTGGCGGCTGGAGGAGAGGGGGGTCAGGGTGGTGGCTGGAGGAGAGGCGGGTCGGGGTGGCGGCTGGAGGAGAGGAGAGCCGGGGTGGCGGCTGGAGGAGAGGAGGGTCAGGGCGGCGGCTGGAGGAGAGGAGGATTCCTTGTTTGGCAAGCAGAAAAGCCTCCAGTTACAGGTGTGTGACAGCGGCTTAGTCCACTTTCCCCATTGGAAGCAGACGCACGCCCAGCCAATCCCTCGTGTGCACGTGTGTTGTGGAGGATCGGGAATCGGTCGTCTTATTAGACCAACAGCGGTTCCATCGCCCACATACCATGTGCGTTGGTGTTTCCTTTAGCAGGGTTTAGGTGCCGCTGCTCCCTTTGACTCCCCAAAGCTTCCATTATTGGACTTGTGCACTGCATGGCGGAATAAATTATAAATTGTAGAAAAAAAAAGTTGTATTAATTTTCAGAACTATGACCGGCATTTTGTATTTTTATTTTACACTCTGCCATTTCCTTTTAGCTGTCATTATTGTTGTTTTTGTTGCTTTTGCCGCTCGCTTTGTGTGATAGGAGGCGAGCAGCGTCCGGCTGATGATTGATGGACGCACCGTTCTTATTTATTGTTTGGCGCGTGGTGATTAATGGTCTTTTCGGCTCTGTAATGTACTGCTCATTTGCCTCCACGTTAAAGGATCGGGTGATTTATTCGTGGCGGCGTAGGTGTTGCATTTCAATAGCTCTGACAGTGATAACATTATATCCTCACGGACTATCAATTAGCTACGAATCTAAGCGAGCCGCGCGCTCCGGCTGAACCCGCGACTTGAATGCGAGATTTAGTGAGGGCGGACGGGTGTGAAAGCCCCTCGGCTGATTAAACGCACATCTACATTATTTACGGAGGCGCGGGGCGAGCAAACACCTGTTTCCTGAGTCTTCAAGGTGCACGTCAAGCAAACTATTGGACATTATGCGACAGTAATTAAAATGGATTATCACAAAGGGAACGGAAATTACTGTGATTTTCCCGTAATTACTTTTTTTTTTTTTCTTTATGCATTTAGTGGGCGTGTGAAAAAAAAAAAAAGATAATTACCCCCCAAATGTATTACACATCTGCATACAATATGATTATATAGTTCCCACTAGCCCGGCTTGTAAAATCTAGTAAAGCAGCAGTTTGTGTAGAGGAGAATGATAAAAATGTGGTGGCTTTCCAGGGGCTGACTGACCCCAGCACACTCCTCACCACGGGCTGGAGATTTCCTCACTGCGAGGAGCAAATGTCTGCAGCCTGGTGAATGCAGTTTCCCGTCAGCCCACAGTTAGGTGTTTCCGGGCTTAGAAGTGGTAGAACAAACTGGACTTTTAACTCTCCTTAAAGGGAAACTGCCAAGGTGTTTGCAAAAAGAGTCTTTCAGTGCAATTTAAAGGGGTTTTCCAACCACTAAGGCGAGCAAGCAATGCGTCGTTCACTCAAAGGTCCCATCCTATGTCGATGTCACAATCTAGATGGACAGGAGATGTTAATGTTGATGATTTTGGGGTTGACTGTAAACCATAATCCTCAACATTAACATAAATAAACACTTGAAATAGATCGCTCTGTTTTGTAATGACTCTTTTTTTGTTGACGAACTGACATAAATTAACTTTTTGATGATGATGTGCACAGCAGCACAGCACTACAGCCACCATCAGTACATGAATACAGCCCCAGAACCACTATCAGTACAGAAATGAATCACCAGAACCACCATCAGTACAAATATACATTAATATACCGTAACCACCATCCGTACAGAAATGAATCATCAGAACCACCAACAGTACAGAAATACATCAACAGAACCGCCATCAGTACAAAAATACATTACTATAACCACCATCAGTACAGAAATGCTTCAACAGAACTACCATCAGTACAAAAACACATTACTATAACACCATCAGTACAGAAATGCTTCAACAGAACCGCCATCAGTACAAAAATACAGTACTATAACCACCATCAGTACAGAAATACATTACCAGAATCATCATCCATACAGAAATGAATCATTAGAACCACCAACAGTACAGAAATACATTAACAGAACCACCATCAGTACAAAAATATATTACTATAACCACCATCAGTACAGAAATGCTTCAACAGAACCGCCATCAGTACAAAAATACATTACTATAACCACCTTCAGTACAGAAATGCTTCAACAGAACCGCCATCAGTACAAAAATACATTACTATAACCACCTTCAGTACAGAAATGCTTCAACAGAACCGCCATCAGTACAAAAATACAGTACTATAACAACATCAGTACAGAAATGCTTCAACAGAACCGCCAGCAGTACAAAAATACAGTACTATAACAACATCAGTACAGAAATGCTTCAACAGAACTACCATCAGTACAAAAACACATTACTATAACCACCATCAGTACAGAAATGCATCAACAGAATTATCATCCGTACAGAAATGTATCACCAGAACTACAAGCTGTACAGAAATACGTCACCGGCAGCACACTGTACTGTGTAAATTGGACTTGTATTGCCGAGAACAATGGCAACCTGCGCAGACTTGGTGATCTATTGCAGATCATTCAGTGCGCATCTTTCACTTTGGTCTGCCTGTATTAAACAACTGGATAAGTTTACCAGTCGGTGGTTGATTGGTGCTGCCGACTTCCCATGTAAACTGACCCTTTGTGCACAGATTGTCCAATCGATGATTGTCCAATCGATGTGTGCCCACCAGCCACAACAAGGAGTCCTTTCTTTTGTTGGAACCTTAACCATTTTTTTTTTATGCATGACTTTCTCGGTCCTTGTTGTGGCTGGTGGGCACACCGAATTGGACTATTTTTGCCATTTTTATAAGCTTAGTTATTGTGGATCTTGGTGTATACGGAGTGCTGCTTTATTCTCTGGTTTGTATCTGTATATTACATCTAACTATTATATATTAAGAGTATCTATTAATTGAACTGTTACAGATAGATCGATACTTAGAGGAAATGATAGATATTAGGTATTGATAAGTGATTAGTTGCATAGATAGATATTAAATATGCCGATTAATTTACATGTATCCACACACCTGAAAAGCAGCAGTGCAGGATCCCCCTTAAAAGACACCCTCTTTAAAGGGCTTGTCCAGACCTTCTTTCTTCTCCCCCACTCGCAGAAAACGACTCCAAACTGTGGGAAAATTGGGATATGATACATAGTTCACATAAACATCTGAAATCAAATTTTTGATTAAAATTAACAAAATAAGGTGCCTTAAAGGGAATGTGTCAGCAGGTTTTTGCTATGTAATCTGAGAGCAGCATGGTGTAGGGGAAGAGGCCCTCATTCCAGCGATGTGTCACTTACTAGGTTGCGTGTGTGCTGTTTCAATAAAATCAGGAGATTATCACTACTGGACTAGTTGTCTTGTGCCACCTGGTCCTGCCACGCCCCCACTACTGATTGGCTGCTTTGTGTGTTGGCGGAGTTATACACAGCGTAACATTAGGAGATCTGCCAGATCTGCAGCAGAGAAATCTGTGATTCTATCAGAATGACAGCAAGCAGCCCAGTAAGTGACACATCGCTGGAATCAGGGTCTCGGCCCCTACATTATGCTGCTGTCCGGTTACATAGCAAAAACCTGCTGACATATTCCTTTAAGGACTTGGATGGATAGATATAGATGGGAATGTGATGAATAAACATCAGAATAACTCCACATAATAGGACGACTCAAGGACTCATGTTCTCTCCACTTTTTTTATAGGGGGGAAAATGATCTTTAAAAATGATTCCGGTGCTCTTCATGCGGAAGTTTTCTGTAAATACATCACAATTATGAGAAGAGGGAGACAGCAGAGCAAACAGATGCTGACACGCTCCATTTCCATCCATCCGCGCCGCGTCTGAATCCGTAGGATATAAAGCAGAATATAAAACCCGTCTAATTAAAAAAAAAAAAAAAAGCCAAACAAAATAAATGAAAATGCCTTTAATTAAAAAGCCTGTTCTGGTAATTAGACGGGGGCTTCTACTTATTAGTACAGAGGCGCGCGGCTGCGGATTACCGCCGTAAAATGGGCGCAAATTATCGCGGAGATGTAAGGGGGCGCCCGGCGAGCTACCGCACCCCAGCTGTCGCCGAGGATCATGGGAATAATATCGTTCAGATCCCTTAGAAGATCTGTCCAACTTTTTCTTTAACCCCTTCTCATCCTGCGCCCTCATGCGGCATAGTAATGAATCGCGATGGCGGTATTAAATACACAGCTTTTAAAGGCCCAGATCTGAGATCACTCCGATCCAGGCCTTGGTATTCCATAATTATCAATGATCAGGAGTTACCCAAAAAGTGTCCTGGCACTATAGGAGGGGGGACATACGATGCCCTGCCAAAGACTCGGCACTGGTTTTTATTTTGTGGGTGAATTACTCTGCTATAGTAATAAGCAGAGGATGATTTTCGAGAGGACTTCCCCTTTAAGACGTTAAAGCAGAATGACAGGAACCCTTCTTCCATTTCTTGGAACAATTGACTGCTGTTCAGTTTGGTAACGGTATCCTCCGGGGGCGGTCGGCGTCGTGTTTGCCGCTCTAAACGTGCGAGTGTTTGCATTGCTAAATCACTGGAGTGTCCCTTGCAACAGAACAAGTAGACCATGAAGTCATTATCGCACATTCTTACCTAATTACTAATCTGCCCTGAGACTCTCGCAATCATTTACCTCCCAAACTGGAGGCAGAAGTCTTGTGCGGTATCCAAAACAGTTGTTTCCCAGCAGCGGGACTCTTTAAATAAGGAGAATCGCACTATAGCAAGTGTTTGTTCTTCCTGCAGTGCCTCCGCAGGGGAAAGGAAGTATTACAATTTTGCCATTGAACTCCATTGCTTGTCTATATACTTCGTGGACACAGAGGAGACCCTCATGGTAACTCTTTGTAGCTGCTCTTTGTTCTATAAGGTCTCTAAATAGGGGATGCCACTCTTTTTAACTTTTCCAAACTAGCCAATCCCAATTTTTCAGATATTAAAATGTAAACAGGTTTTGGCTTTTTAGTCTGAAAGCAGCAAGGTGTAAAGGTAGAGAGTCCAGCTAATGTGTAACACCGCCCCCATCACTGATTGGCAGCTTCTTGTGTACACCACCAATCAGTGATGGGGGCGGGGTCATACAGAGCTCAGCATTCTGACCACTGCTATCTCTACAGCAGAGAAAACAGGGATTCTATCAAAACTGCAGTAAGTGACACATCGCTGGAATCAGGGTCTCTTACCCTACATTATGCTGGATTACATAGAAAAACCTGCTGACCAATTTCCCTTTTAAAAGGGTATTTTTACATTTTAAAGTTATCCCCTATAACCTTGACTGCTGTTGCCCCCAGCGATCACAAGAACGGGGACTCTGAAGAGCCCTTTGTGAATGGGGCAGCAGTCGATTTTACGTGCTGTCGCTCTATTCACTCTTAAAGGGATTGCCAATTTAGCTGGAGGTCTCCAGAGTTTTCACCCCCCAGATCGTGAGGGGCTGCTGCGGATATCCCACAGGTAGGATATAACTTTTAAACTTGAGAAAACCCCTATTAATGGCATGAATGAAGAAAAACATTGTGAGAGTTTCGGCTGAAAATACTATTGTGTACACCACTCCTATGCAAACCTATGTGTTTCCATAGCAACAGACTACAAATAACTTGTGTAGTCAGATTTTTTTTTTTTTTTTAAGAATTAAAGAACATGTGCAAAATTGCTTTGTTTTCTTTAGCTGCCTCGACTCAACACTGACAAATGGTTGGAAGAGTAAACGCAGCTCGTACGCAGACCTATGTATCTCCATGGTAACGAACTACAGACCTGCCATGTGTAGTCCGATCCCACAATCCTGCGTCACTCCACTTTCTCTGCCTCCTCTTCTTGGTAACCTACACTCGGTAAAAGAGGGGTGGATGAGAGTGACCTATCAGTTTATTATCTGTAACCATGGAGACACATGGGTCTGCATAGGGGCTGCATGCACAAAACGATAGGAGATTTCTCATCAAATCTATTTGCAGGGTGGCTTCATTTCTTGCAAAAGTATACACACCCTTAAACCGTACACACCAAAATCCCGCCCACCCCTCTCCATTTGGTTTGATTGCCAACAAACATCGAAACCTCTTTTTAAATAATTGATTCCCTTTAATTACAAGCACCAGGCAGAAGGACGACAGCATATCTAATTCATGATAGCCGCGGCGGGCGACGCCATGCACCTCGTGGCCGCACTTTGCGCGCTCACCCCCTCAAGTGTCAAGAGACAAATTATTCGGCTTCTCGGCGAGTTTTGTCGTTTTCCTGTTCCAGCTACTAAAGAAAAAATCCCCTCCCCATAGCTTTGAAATATCACAAAGTGACACGTTAATGACTGCGGAGTCCGGACTCTTCAGAATTCAATGAGACGCGCAGTAATGCTCGGCCATTCCTAAATGGAAAACGGGTTAATGCAAATGTTCGGCGGCAAAGTAGCTTTCAGTCTTTTACAGTAAGTCGACATATTGATGGGCTGCGGAACAGGCGAGAAGCCAGCAGAGGTGCGGAAAAGGCGGGAGAAGGGTCAGCAGCAGGGGAAATCAATGGAAGCACTTTGCATAGAGCCATTACCTGCTTTAAAGGGGTATTCCATTCGTTAAAACGTTGATGTTTGATCGCCGGAGTTCCAAGCCTAGGATCCCTATAGATGAGGCGTAATAAGGAGACCACCACCTGAGCGTGATGCTTCCCCTTCATTATCACAGCACCTTGCTGTTAAGAGCCACTGTCTCCGGTCCTGAAGCTAAGTCCCATTCAAGCATCAGGCACTTGGATGTCCTCAAATGTTTGAGAAAGAGGGCTGATCGGAGTCCCAGAGGTCACCCCAGAAAGATCTATTGTATGTAGAGTTGCCCTTTGGCTTGCTTTGGTGAGAGTTCCATCATTCACCCACTTGAATTGATGGATTGAGGTCCTCTTCACCACAAACATGGTAATGGAGAGGAGCAGAAAATTTTCATAAGCAAAACCATCCAACTATCTAAGCTGCCAGTATAGGTCCAGTAAAGCTAACCGGTCGCCTTAGGTCTTACTGGATCCTAGAAATGCCCTCTTCATTTACAGGCTGTAGCTTCATTTTCTAAACCGACTCCTCAGGGAGGTTGCAAATTAGATTATCATAATAAGCCCCTCCCCTGAGGAATCGTAAGGATTCAGAGGAGCCTAAATGGGTCACATGACATAATATTCTGCATCACAGACTTCAAAGAAAGTGGAAGATAAGTTCTTCCGAACTCTACAACTAAGGTTCAGAAGAAAGGGGCACTGTGGATAGAAAAAATGGAAGATACGTTCTACCAAACTCTGCAACTAAGGTTCAGAAGAAAGGGGCGCTGTGTCTAGAAGTCTTGGTCTTGTTGATCGTTGTGAGCTAATTGAAGCTTTTCTTACAGGTCCTTCACCTTTATACCCCTACATCCAGAAGACCAACCAGATTGTCTATGAATTCCACTCAGGAAGGAAAGTGGCGCGACTTCGGGAGCCACGAGACCTCTATGGTGTATCCTCCAATAGCTTTTTCCATCTACCGCGGTGGCCATATGAGTGTCAGGTCATCAAGAAAAAAATTGAGCACATTGGTGAGGCCTTCACTGAAACCTCAAGAGATAGTATAGATGCGGGTGTCCTTCAGAATCCAATATTACAAAAATCCGATTAATAGTGCAAGTGAAATGCGTGGGTTACACCGCTGTCAGTCCACCCCCGGCAGCACAAGGGATAAACTCATTAGCAATCTCGTACCTATTAGGAAATTTTCTTAAGAGACAGTCGTTCTTACTTTTGCACAGCCTATGCCTTATTAATCAGATTTTTTTTTGTAAAGAAATGTAATGCAAAAATTATTTAAATATGTGAAGAAATTTTTTTATGAAAATGTACCTGGTCAGTAATGGGGGGAGATGGGATAAATGGCCTGGTCTTGAACTGGTTAATCTGTCTGTTTTTTTCAGAGTGGGACCCCCCTGTTCCTGAACCCATGTACAAGCCTTCAGGCTTGGAGCAGGAACCTATGTATGTGAACCCTACGGAAACTAAGGTCATCTATCAGCTCAACGATGGTGGGTGCAAACCTCTGCCCTCTATCTTTTCTCCTGTGACTAACTAATTTGGAAATTAAGGAGTATGAGTATTTTATGTGGCCCCTAATACCATACATTTAGTGCTTTCATCAGGTGGAAGAGACAAGATATGTATTAGAGCCTGTATAGTTATGTGAAACGAATGGCACCTTGTTGGGAAAAGGGGTTGCCCGTGATTACCTATGAAATCATCTTATGTATGAAGCTTTTCCCCGACTGTCTCCCAGGCATCACCAATCTATCTGATGTGTATGAAGCTCTTCCCTGACTGTCTCCCAGACATCACTGATCTATCTGAGGTGTATGAAGCTTTTCCCTGACTGTCTCCCAGACATCACCGATCTATCTGATGTGTATGAAGCTTTTCCCTGACTGTCTCCCAGACATCACCGATCTATCTGATGTGTATGAAGCTTTTCCCTGACTGTCTCCCAGACTTCACCGAGCTATCTGATGTGTATGAAGCTTTTCCCCGACTGTCTCCCAGGCATCACCAATCTATCTGATGTGTATGAAGCTTTTCCCCGACTGTCTCCCTGACATCACCGATCTATCTGATGTGTATGAAGCTTTTCCCCGACTGTCTCCCAGGCATCACCAATCTATCTGATGTGTATGAAGCTTTTCCCCGACTGTCTCCCTGACATCACCGATCTATCTGATGTGTATGAAGCTTTTCCCCGACTGTCTCCCAGGCATCACTGATCTATCTGATGTGTATGAAGCTCTTCCCCGACTGTCTCCCAGGCATCACCGAGCTATCTGATGTGTATGAAGCTCTTCCCCGACTGTCTCCCAGGCATCACCGAGCTATCTGATGTGTATGAAGCTTTTCCCTGACTGTCTCCCAGGTATCACCGAGCTATGATGTGTATGAAGCTCTTCCCCGACTGTCTCCCAGGCATCACCGAGCTATCTGATGTGTATGAAGCTTTTCCCTGACTGTCTCCCAGGTATCACCGAGCTATGATGTGTATGAAGCTCTTCCCCGACTGTCTCCCAGGCATCACCGAGCTATCTGATGTGTATGAAGCTTTTCCCTGACTGTCTCCCAGGCATCACCGAGCTATGATGTGTATGAAGCTTTTCCCCGACTGTCTCCCAAGCATCACCGAGCTATCTGATGTGTATGAAGCTTTTCCCTGACTGTCTCCCAGGTATCACCGATCTATCTGATGTGTATGAAGCTCTTCCCCGACTGTCTCCCAGGTATCACCGAGCTATCTGATGTGTATGAAGCTTTTCCCTGACTGTCTCCCAGGTATCACCGATCTATCTGATGTGTATGAAGCTCTTCCCCGACTGTCTCCCAAGCATCACCGAGCTATCTGATGTGTATGAAGCTTTTCCCTGACTGTCTCCCAGGTATCACCGAGCTATGATGTGTATGAAGCTCTTCCCCGACTGTCTCCCAGGCATCACCAATCTATCTGATGTGTATGAAGCTCTTCCCCGACTGTCTCCCAAGCATCACCGAGCTATCTGATGTGTATGAAGCTTTTCCCTGACTGTCTCCCAGGTATCACCGAGCTATGATGTGTATGAAGCTCTTCCCCGACTGTCTCCCTGACATCACCGAGCTATCTGATGTGTATGAAGCTTTTCCCCGACTGTCTCCCAGGTATCACTGAGTCAGGAGAGAGAGCTAGCTGATGTGTATAAAGGCTTACGGAGGGGGTCTCCTCTCGGACCCCAATTTATGAGCAGATTCTGTTCTGGAGGACTCCAGCAGCCTTTCTGAATAGGCATGGTGTAATACTACATATCGCCTATAGTGGCCGCTGCTGCGTAAAAGTAGAGGAATAATCCTGGGTGATCAGCCGATTGCTCTCACATAACAACGAGCTTATTTGCCCATTACTGTTACTTGTTCTCGATTTTTGGTCTGTGGAGTAAAAATATGTTTACTAATTTCCTCGTAATTTCATCTCCATATTATGTAGATAAGATGGCGAGAGTCTTCTCTGCAGAGACATAATGCTCCCGTTCTGCACCTAAACTGATTAGATTCTTCACCGCTTCTTATTAGCACCAGGCGCGGGTGACTCACGGCGAAGCATTGTTTCTCACGCTATTTTTGCCTTCCACCCCGTCCTGTGATCTATTTTTAATCCAATCATTTTTATTTTTTTTCGGGGGGTAGGGAGGGAATAATTGCGCTATAAAATGCTCTTTGAAAATGTCAGATTCATCGTCGCTCGCTCAGAACTGCGACTTAATTGCTAATAATTTGAAATTCTGTAGAATTCTCTCATTTTCTCACTAAACTCCCTCCTGTCAAGCACAGACTGTTTTTTTGTTGTTTTTTTAGCTTTTTTTTAGTATTTATCTTTTTTTTTTTTCTGCTACCGAAATGAATAAACATAATTTTCCACCCGACTCTGAACAAGACAGGACAGGGGGAGCGCGCACCAGAGAGTGGAGATCTAAAAGTTAATTGCATCTCTGGGCTGCATATGTTTATTTGTGCGGCAATTAAAGCCCGCCATAACTTTGATCCTCGTGTTTCGGTGTCACACAATCGTACAATTCCATGACTAACTCCACAGTAGTTACTACGGAAGCCCTCAAATTTGGGTCATCGGAGAACGTCAGCCCTTTTTTTTGCTGATCCGCTGTGAATTCTGTCGATCCTATAGATAGCCTGTGATAGGAATAATAATGATTTTTTCTTTAACTGATTTGTTTGTTCGCTTCCTCTTATACTTTTACTTTTCTGTTTTCTCCTCCCCTATTTCTTACTTTCCTGCCTTCTTCAATCTCTTTGCTTTTCCATCCTGCTTCCTTTTACTTTTCTGTTTCCTCCTCCCTTATTTCTTTTTTTCTTGCCTTCTTCATTCCCTTTGATTTTCCATTCTGCTTCCTGTTACTTTTCTATTTCCTCCTCCCCTATTTCTTATTTTCCTGCCTTCTTCATTCCCTTTCCTTTTCCATCCTGCTTCCTGTTACTTTTCTATTTCCTCCTCCCCTATTTCTTATTTTCCTGCCTTCTTCATTCCCTTAGCTTTTCCCTCCTGCTTCCTCTTACTTTTGTTTCCTCCTCCCCTATTCCTTACTTTCCTGCCTTCTTCATTCCCTTTGCTTTTCCATCCTGTTCCTGTTACTTTTCGGTTTCCTCCTCCCCTATTTCTTACTTTCCTGACTTCTTCATTCGCTTTGCTTTTCCCTCCTGCTTCCTCTTACTTTTCTGTTTCCTCCTCCCCTATTTCTTACTTTCCTGCCTTCTTCATTCCCTTTGCTTTTCCATCCTGCTTCCTGTTACTTTTGTTTCTTCCTCCCCTATTTCTTATTTTCCTGCCTTCTTCATTCCCTTTGCTTTTCCATCCTGCTTCCTCTTACTTTTCTGTTTCCTCCTCCCCTATTTCTTACTTTCCTGCCTTCTTCATTCGCTTTGCTTTTCCATCCTGCTTCCTCTTACTTTTCTGTTTCCTCCTCCCCTATTTCTTACTTTCCTGCCTTCATCATTCCCTTTGCTTTTCCATCCTGCTTCATGTTGCTTTTGTTTCTTCCTCCCCTATTTCTTATTTTCCTGCATTCTTCATTCCCTTTGCTTTTCCATCCTGCTTCCTCTTACTTTCCTGTATCCTTCGACTGTCTTAGCCCCTCCTGTCCTCCATCTGCCTATTTCTATGCTGCATCCTTATTCTTGTTGGTCATCCTTCTTTCTCTCCCTCTACCGTGTCCTCTCTTTTTACTTTACCAATTTTTGGTACTTTCTTTCCTTTGTCCTGCTTCCTCTGACTCTCCTGTATTCTCCCTCTGTCTCTTCCTCTGCTATGTCTTTCTTTCTCCTGTTTTCCTTTTCCTCTCTTAATTTTACTCGTCCTCTTTCTTGCCAGTGTCCTGCTTCCTCTCTGGTGTCCTCCTGCCTTCTCTTCAGAGGTAGGAAATAAATGGGTTAATATCTGCACTGCCAGAGGAACAATGATGGACAGGAATCAAACATCCATGAGTGGCGGACGTTTCGAAGTAGCACACTTCTACATCAGGACAAACTTAAGGCTATCCTGATGAAGAAGTGTGCTACTTGGAAATGTGTTGAGAATAAAAAAAATGCCACCCGTGGATGTTTGATTCCTGTCCATCGTTGTTCCTCTGGCAGTGCAGATATTAACCCATTTATTTACTACTTCTGATGATTCTCCAAGCCGTGGGTCTACAGCAACAGTTTTTAAGCCTTTAAAGCAGTTTTGTCCACAAACCCCACCAGGTGAGCACACTTGCTTATACGTTCTCATTTCATACTCGGATAAGACCCTATTGCTCTCTTTAGTCTTCCAGTATATTTTACCTACTCCTTCCTTCTCTTACTCGTTCCTCTTCTCCTCCTTTCGGTTCTTCTCATGTGTCTTTCTTCTGCTCCTCCCTGACTTGCATGTCCTTCTTTTGCCTCTTTATCTCCTGTGTTCTTCTCCTTCCTCTTTCTGCCCCTTCCTCTACCATGTTCTTCTACGGTCATTCCTGCGTCCTCCTGCTTCCTTTTACTTTCCTGTGCCTTTTTCTGTTTCTTCCTTTACTGAGTTCTACTTCCTCCTGTTTCCTTTTCATCTGTTTTCTTCTTCTTCCTTTCCCATGTTCTTCTACTGCTTCTACCTCTATCTTGTTTTTCTGCTTCCTCTCCTGTTTCCTCCCTGCTTCCTCTTTCTCTCTTGTGTGCTTCTACTTACTTTCTTGTGTACTTCCGCTTTCTTTTCTCTCCCATGTCCTCCTGCTTTCTTTCCATATCCCGCATTCTTCTACTTTCTCTACCATGTTCTACTTCCTATCCTGTTTCCCCTCCTGTCTCATGTTCTTCTTCTGCCTCTGCTGCGTTCTTCTAATTCTTCTCCTGTGTCCTCTTTCCTTTTTTTCTCTCTCATGTCCTCCTGTTCCTCTTCCTCTCCCATATCCTCTACTCTTCTACTGCCTCTTCTCCAGAGTTCTTTTACTTCCTCTCCATTGTCCACCTGATTCCGCTTCCTCTCCCATGTTCTCTGTTCTTCTTCTGCCTCTTCTTCTCTGCAGTTCTTTTACTTCCTCTCCCTTTATCCTCTTCTTCTTTGGAGTTCTTGTTCTTTCTCTCCCTTGTCCTCCAGCTTCCTCTTCCATGTTCTCTGTTCTTCTGCCTCTTCTTTTCCTGAGTTCTTGTGCTTCCTCTCCCTTGTCCCCCTGCTTCCTCTTCCTCTCCCATGTTCTCTGTTCTTCTTCTGCCTCTTCTTCTCCGGAGTTCTTTTACTTCCTCTCCCTTGTCTCCTGCTTCCTCTTACTCCCCTGTGTATTTTTTTGCCTTTTCTGTTTGTACTATGTTTTTCTTTTTCCTTTTTTTTTGGTGGTCTTTTTCTACATCTTCTGTGTTCTCATGCTTTCTCTTACTCTTCTGTGTCCTCCTGCCATTTCCTCTCCTAATTTTTCAATGTCCTCCCTACTTTACTACAATTTCATTTTCCTCCTTCCTCTCTTACTTTCCTGTATCATCCCAATTAACCTTCCTGTACCTGCAGGAACTTTAACCCATGTGTCAGACGGTCAAGTAGCTTGAGTCAGTAGAGAAAGCCTCTGAATTTGGGTCATCCCCGGTGTCCCGATGGTGTCAGCCACGTTGTCTTCAGACTGTGAATCGATCCCATAGATAACCTGCGACAGGAATATTAATGATCTTGACTTTTTTCTTTCCCCTTATCTCTTCAGTTTCAGTTTTGCCTTTGGCTGGGTACACATCTTTTCTTTTTTAACCAGTTGCTCCCGCGGCTGATCTACATTTTGTACTTCTCTGGTGATTCGCGTGTTTAATTTCCTGTTTGCTTTCTCCAGCATTTCATTACCGGCCTGCCAATCTATTTCATCCCATGTCCCTAATTCTAGTCCGTCTTATCTCTCCCCCTTCTTTATAATTAGTTCCTTCTCTTGGGAATTATCTGCCATCTGTAACTTACATGAATTCGGCTTTGTTACGTGCCGACTTTATATATTTTTTTTCTTTTATCTGTTTTCGTGTCTTCCTGTATTGTCAGCCTGTCCTTATTCTCATATCTTAATCCAATCTTTTCGCCACCTCTTCAGTTCTATTTATCAGTTTCTGTCTCCTACTTATTTTCTGTCCCAAGGATATTGTTTCACCTTCATGGTTTTTATAAAGAAGCCCAAATGTTATCACACGGAGCCTAATTTACTCCTTCCAAGTGGTTTTCTTTTTATTATCTCCCTTGTTCTCCCATTTTATTTTTTTGCTGCTTCTCGCTAACTCTCACATTCTTTTTTTCATTCTTTTCTTCCTGCTTTTTTACTCTCAATAGCTTTTCCTCTTTACTCCTGATTTTATATTTTCTCTTCCTTTTTTTTCTGCTTTTTCATACTATTTTGACCCTCAATTTTTTCTTTATTTCCTGATCCTCTACCACCTCAGTGTAATTTTGTCATCTTTTCCTTGTACCCGTGTCTTTTTCCTCTTTTTTTTTATCTTCTGATTTTCACCTACTTTTTTGTCACTCTTTTTTCCTATTGATTCATTTCCACTCTGCTTCCTCTTACTCCTCTATGTTCTGCTATCTCTAACTTATCTGTTTTATGCTTTATTCTTTTTATCATTGTTTTTGTCCCTCTACTTATTTTCCTCAGTTATGTCCTTCTCCTTTTACCTAACTTGTTTTATTCTTCAACTTCGATGTTTTCTTTTAATTTTTTTAATCCTTCCTATTACTATTTTTCTTCCCTCTTCCCTCATCTTTTGTCTTAGCCACTCTACCTACTCTTCATCATTATATTCCATTTTAGTGGCTGAATTGTATTGTATGTATCCCTCTTTTTTTTTCTTTTTTTAAATTTTCTGTGTCCTCTTGCTTTTCCCCAACTTTCCCCCTACTCTTCTTTTTGTTGTACCTCTTTATTTTAATATCAGCGCGGTCACAGAGGAGCATATCTTCACCCATGAAGAATGATGCAAACAAAAGTAACCCACAAACACAGTATGAAACCCTCAAAATGGATTTCTCCACAGTACCCTCCACACGTACAGTGTGGTGACCCCAAAACAGTATCATTCCCCAGTTGTGACCTCACCACACTGTATAATGGCCTCCTAACAGCCTTCCAAACAGTATAAAGGCCCCCACACAGTATAATGGAGCCACACAAACCTTTACACTGTATAGTTGCTTACATACAGTATAATGACCCCCACATAGCCCTTCATATACTAATAAAGGCTCCCACATAGTCCTCCAAATATTATAATAGCCCTCCAAATATTATAATAGCCCTCAATATAATTTAATGGGCCCCATAGTCCTCCATATCTTATACTGCACCCCATAATCCTCCATATAGTATGAAGTCATCCATACAGTATAATGCACTTCCCATAGTCCTCCATACAGTATAATGCATGGGCCCCATAGGCCTCCATGCAGTATAATTCATTCCCCATATTCCTCCATACAGTATAATGCACTCCCCATAGTCCTCCATACAGTGTAATGCACGAGCCCCATAGTCCTCCATACAGTATAATGCACGGGCCCCATATTCCTCTATATAGTACTAGCTATTGAACCCGTTCTACGCCCGGATGGCGAGCATTTATATTGGTATATGGTCTCCATCCTGGTATGTGCTGCTCCCATCTTGCTCTCCCATCCTGTCATGTGCTGCTCCATCCTGCGCCCCCATCCCGTCATGTGCTGCTCCACCGTGTCATGTGCTGCTCCATACTGCATCCCCATCCTGTCATGTGCTGCTCCACCGTGTCATGTGCTGCTCCATCCTGCGCCCCAATCCTGTCATGTGCTGCTCCACCGTGTCATGTGCTGCTCCATCCTGCATCCCCATCCTGTCATGTGCTCCCATCCTGCGCCCCCATCCTATCACGTGCTGCTCCATCCTGCGCCCCCATCAGTGCGGGCGGCTGTGCGGAGTGCGGGCGGCTGTGCGGAGTGCGGGCGGCTGTGCGGAGTGCAGGCGGCTGTGCTGAGTGGGTGCGGCGGCTGTGCGTGGCTGTGCTGGGTGCGGCGGCTGTGGACGGCTGTGCTGGTGCGGCGGCTGTGCTGGGTGCGGCGGCTGTGGGCGACTGTGCGTGGCTGTGCTGGGTGCGGCGGCTGTGCTGGGTGCGGCGGCTGTGCGTGGCTGTGGGCGGCTGTGCGTGGCTGGGGCGGCTGTGCGTGGCTGTGCTGGGTGCGTCGGCTGTGCTGGGTGCGTCGGCTGTGCTGGGTGCGTCGGCTGTGCTGGGTGCGTCGGCTGTGCTGGGTGCGGTGGCTGTGGTGGGTGCGGCGGCTGTGGGTGGCTGTGCTGGGTGCGGCGGCTGTGCTGGGTGCGGCGGCTGTGCGTGGCTGTAGGCGCCTGTGTGTGGCTGTAGGCGCCTGTGTGTGGCTGTAGGCGCCTGTGCGTGGCTGTGGGCGGCTGTGCGTGGCTGTGGGCGGCTGTGCTGGGTGCAGCGGCTGTGCGTGGCTGTAGGCGGCTGTGGTGGGTGCGGCGGCTGTGGGTGGCTGTGCGTGGCTGTGCTGGGTGCGGCGGCTGTGCGTGGCTGTAGGCGGCTGTGCGTGGCTGTGGGCGGCTGTGCGTGGCTGTGCTGGGTGCGGCGGCTGTGCTGGGTGCGGCGGCTGTGCGTGGCTGTGCTGGGTGTGGTGGCTGTGGTGGGTGTGGCGGCTGTGGACGTAAGTGGCGTAAGTAACAAATAGCTGTGGCATGAAGTGCCACAGCCTCATGGCACAGCAATTTGTTACTTGCGCTACCTTATTCATTTCCGGCGCCATTTTCTGTGTCCTCCTGGTGCCGGAATCGGCGCCTGCGCAGTCCGCGCTTTCCAGCGCCATTTTCTTGAAGACACACTGCAATGTGTCTACAAGAAAATGGCGCCGGAAAGCGCGGACTGCGCAGGCGCCGATTCCGGGAGCAGGGGGACATTCATGGCCCGGAATGGCGTCGGTGGAACGGGACAGGTAAGTATACTCACCCTCCGCCTCCTGGCTCGTCCCTGTTTCTCCGTTGGAGATCGCGGTGTGCGTTCAGCGCTTACGCATACCGCGATCTCCTGGGAGCGTCGCTCTGTGGGGTCCAGACTGCGCCGGCGCTTGCGCTTGCGCAGTCTATAAAGGCTTCGGACAGAGTGACGCTCCCAGCGTTATATTATAGATAACGCTCTCCCCATAGTCCTCTATACAGTATAATGCACTCCCCATAGTCCTCTATACAGTATAATGCACTCCCCATTGCCGTTTATACAGTATAATGCACTACCCATAGTCCTCTATACAGTATAAAGTACTCCCCATAGTCCTCTATACAGTATAATGCACTCCCCATAGTCATTTAAACAGTATAATGCACTCCCCATAGTCCTCTATATAGTATAATGCACTCCCCATAGTCCTCTATACTGTATAATGCATTCCCCATAGTCCTCTATATAGTATAATGCACTCCCCATAGTCCTCTATACTGTATAATGCACTCCCCTTAGTCCTCTATACAGTATAATGCACTCTTCTTAGTCCTCTATACAGTATAATGCACTCTTCATAGTCCTCCATACAGTATAATGCACTCCTCATAGTCCTTTGTACAGTATAATGCACTCCTCATAGTCCTCTACACAGTATAATGCACTCCTCATAGTCCTCTATACAGTATAATGCACTCCTCATAGTCCTCTATACAGTATAATGCACTCCTCATAGTCATCTATACAGTATAATGCACTCGCCATAGTCCTCTATACAGTATAATGCATTCCCCATAGCCCTCTATACAGTACTAGACTGTGGCCCGATTCTAATGCATCGGGTATTCTAGAATATGCATGTCCCCGTAGTATATGGACAATGATGATTCCAGAATTCGCGGCAGACTGTGCCCGTCGCTGATTGGTCGAGGCAACCTTTATGACATCATCGTCGCCATGGCAACCATTATGACCTCTACGTCGATACTGTGCCCGTCGCTGATTGGTCAAGGCGAATTCGCGGCAGACTGTGTCCGTCTCTGATTGGTCGAGGCAACCTTTATGACATC
This sequence comes from Ranitomeya variabilis, assembly GCF_051348905.1. Classification (NCBI taxonomy): domain Eukaryota; kingdom Metazoa; phylum Chordata; class Amphibia; order Anura; family Dendrobatidae; genus Ranitomeya; species Ranitomeya variabilis. Next base: position 671,544,647 of record NC_135236.1, on the reverse strand, counting down.
ATCGTCGCCATGCTGTGCCCGTCGCTGATTGGTCGAGGCCATCAGAGACGCGGGATTTCCAGGACAGACAGACAGACAGAAAGACAGACAGACAGACGGAAAACCCCTTAGACAATTATATATATATAGATAATGCACTCCTCATAGTCAAAAAAAAGGGAGAAGCCAGCACTGCTTAAGGTCAGGACACAATACATAAGGTGCACATGCACATACTAAATTCTATCTGTATTTCAAATATGAGACATTTAGCAAACAATTGATCAATTCTTTGAGCTACCCCGCCACTTCACGGCATTCTCATAATGGGGCAGTCCTACTCTACGGATTTTATTTACATTGTGCCATTACGGCCTCCTACATGTATTAAAAGTGAGAAAAAAAAGGAAAGACCACATTATATAACATTACAGAATCACTCCCTTGGTGCCGCGAAAGGCAAGCGCGGGTAAAAGCCGATCAGGTCCTGTGCGGACATTTCAGATCTGGCCTCCATACTGCCAAACCAGCACCAAAGTTAAAGGGTGAAACAGGCTGAGACACAGGTGCACAATTAACTAGAGCCTGAGGCAGGGCAGGGCTGCTGTGTGTGTGAACAGCAGCCTATCAATCACAATGAACACAGAAAGAAAGGCGTACCTAACCCAGCGTGCGCGGCAACAGTGGTGCAAATCATGCAGCTGTGGCGCCGAAAACGAAATCTCCGAGCATGCCAAAATACTCGGAGACCACCCGAGCATGCTTGGGGAAACCCGAGTAACGAGTATACTCGCTCATCACTAATGCACTCCCCATAGGCCATACAGTATAATGCACGGGCCCCACATAGGCCTCGTTGCCTGCAGCCATTGGCGGTACACCACTTCTCTTCAGTGGTCTCAGCTTCCTCGCCTTTTCTTGAGTCATTGCTCTTCATCTTATTTTCCTGTGTCCTTCCTATGTCTCGTACTTTTCTGAGTACTTCTGCTTCCTACTCTTCTCGTAGCCTTTCCTATTTCTCTTACTTTCTTGTGTTCTTTTGCTTCCTCTTAGGTCCCTGTGTCGTTCCTGAGTCCTTCTAAATTCATCTACCTTGTGCCATTCCTAGTTCTATTACTTTCCTGTATACTTCTGCTTCTTGTTCCTCTGTGCCGTTCCTACTTTTTATTTTCCACTACATTTCTGCTTTTTCTCCTGTGTTCTTCCTAGTTCTCTTATTTTCCTGTATCTCTTCTTCTTCTGTGTTCTGTCTCATCTTCATTCTCCTCATTCCACTTTCGAGTATCATTCTGCTTCCTCTTCTTCTTCTGTTCCCTTCCTCGTTCTCTTACTTTCCTGTATACTTTATATAATAGATAAATGTGGATGAAATCCGCGCTGCTATGACAAATGACGAATCCAGATATATTTGTGAAATACTCCGGTGGTTTATTCAAGGCGTTTCAAAGTTCATGGCTGCTTCTTCAGGAAATTACCACAGAAAGATATGACAAACGGCACCATTGCATTGCTTATATACATTCAGAATTCAAATAATGGCGCCAATTGAATTCGTCATTTGTCATAGCAGCACGGATTTCATCCACATTTATCTATTATAACGGTTCTGAGAGGTCGCATTGTCGACCTGTGGATCTGCAGCAGCTGACATCTATACGCTTTACTCTGCACTATCAGGTGAGCAGTTCTCTTGCAATTGATTGGAACAATCCTGGGGATAAGACCCTATTTGCGCTTTTTTGTCTCCTATTTTCTCTACTTTCCTGTATACTTCTGATTCCTCTTCTTCTTCTGTGCCTTTCCTCTTTCTCTTACTTTCCTGTATCTCTTCTTCTTCTGTGCCCTTCCTTGTTCTCTTACTTTCCGGTATCTTTCTACTTCTTCTGTGCTCTTCCTCATTCTTGCTTTCCTGTATCTTTCTGCTTTCTCTTCTTCTTCTGTGCCCTTCCTCATTCTTACTTTCCTGTATCTTTCTCCTTCCACTTCTTCTGTGTTCTTCCTCATTCTCTTACTTTCCTGTATCTCTTCTTCAGTGCCCTTCCTCGTTTTCTTTCCTGTATCTTTCTGCTTCCTCTTCTTCTGTGCTCTTCCTCGTTCTTACTTTCCTGTATCATTCTGCTTCCTCTTCTTCTTCTGTGCCCTTCCTTGTTCTCTTACTTTCCTGTGTCTTTCTGCTTCCTCTTCTTCTTCTGTGCCCTTCCTCGTTCTCTTACTTTCCTATTTCTTTCTGCTTCCTCTTCTTCTTCTGTGCTCTTCCTCATTCTTACTTTCCTGTATCTTTCTGCTTCCTCTTCTCCTGTGCTCTTCATCGTTCTTACTTTCCTGTATCTTTCTGCTTCCTCTTCTTCTTTTGTGCCCTTCCTTGTTCTCTTACTTTCCTGTATCTCTTCTTCTTCTGTGCCCTTCCTTGTTCTTTTACTTTCCTGTGTCTTTCTGCTTCCTCTTCTTCTGTGCCCTTCCTCGTTCTTACTTTCCTGTATCTTTCTGCTTCCTCTTCTTCTGTGCCCTTCCTCGTTCTCTTACTTTCCTGTATCTTTCTGCTTCCTCTTCTGTTCTCTTCCTCGTTCTTATTTTCCTGTATCTTTCTGCTTCCTCTTCTTCTTCCGTGCCCTTCCTTGTTCTCTTACTTTCCTGTATCTTTCTGCTTCCTCTTTTTCTGTGCTCTTCCTCATTCTTACTTTCCTGTATCTTTCTGCTTCCTCTTCTTCTGTGCCCTTCCTCGTTCTCTTACTTTCCTCTATCTCTTCTTCTTCTATGCCCTTCCTCGTTCTTACTTTCTTGTATCTTTCTGCTTCCACTTCTCCTGTGTCCTTTGTGGTTCTCCTACTTTCCTATGTCTTTCTGCTTCCTCTTCTCCTGGTTTTCTTTATTTCCTGTGTCCCTATATATTACCATACTTTTCTTCTATACTTGTGCTGTCTTTAACTCCTCTTTTCTGATGTTGTCCCTTTTACTACAGCCCCAGTCTCTTCTGCCTCCTCCATCTTCTGTCAGAATTACTCTTCGCACTCTTCCGCTCTATGTTCCATTTTAGTGGCTGAATTGTGCTCTCTGTATCCTCCTAGGTTGGAAGGAGTCGTATTTTATGTGTTCCCGTGTGGGTGGTAATTGCAGCCCCCTCAAGCCCTCGTCTTCCCACAGCTGTGAAGAATCCAACGACACTCTGGTGTTCGAATCTCGATTCGAGAGCGGGAACTTGCAGAAAGTGATACAGGTGTAAGAAAACATGTCCTGACACATGTATCTTGTCCTTTTCCTGCAGTTTTAAAATATGAGATATACAGTAGCAAAACAGAGACAACCTTTGTAGATGGCATATGCACTTCCACTCCAATCATTGTCTATGTGACTGCACTCCGCCAGTCCCATAAACAATGAATGGAGTGCAAACGCATTCCTTGTTCTCGGTATTCATAGGGGTCCATCACTTGCTCAAAAAATTGAGTTAAATACCTTGTAAAAATCCCTCGGCTCCGCCGATTCTGCTGCCTCTTTCCATTTTGCTCCATTGCAGAGATATTCACATTTGTTTCTTTTGGAGCGCAGAGCATAAAATCTCTGCTTGCATACCAGCTGGGCTTTTCTTCACAACCTTCTTTGTGGGCGTGCACTTTCACGCCTCTTTCCCATACGCAGCCAATCACAGCTCGGCAGCTGGTCTTGGACCCGAGCTGCGATTGAAGGCATCTGGGGGAGGGGAGAAAGTGCACGCCCCCAGAGAAGACTCTAAAGAAACGCCCAGTTGGTCTGCAAGCAGAGATTTCACATACTGCGTTCCAAATGCAACAAATGTGAGTATCTCTGCAATGGAGCGACACAGAGCAAAACGGAAAAAAGTGACAGAATCGGGAGAGCTCATAGATTCTTACAAGGGAACTCAATTTGTTTTTTTTTGTTTGTTTTTCTTTTTCTTAAAATAAAAAGTAGTCTGATTTAAGAAAAAAACAACTTTTTTTACAATCTGGTTTTATTTTCAGATTTTTTTTTTTCTGTACTTGTCATGACTAAACTGTAAAACAGATAAACATATAAGTGAACTGTACATATATACATGTAATCTATTAAAAAGAACCGAAAAAAAGGGAAAACAAGAAAAATAATAACAACAACAATAACATCAGGTCCAAAATTAATAATGGTACTAATTGACAGCTGTAACAACAGTATTTCTGCCCCATACAATTACAAGAACATACTGTGAATACCCTATCATAGGGGTGGGGAATCCCCCAATTCTTTGCAGGTAGGAGCAAGGCTATTCCGGAGAAACAGTCATATAGAGCACATATACAGGTCTAGAACAGGAAACCAGGTGCAGCGATCAGGTCGCTGATGCAATGTACTGACCTTGTGCCAAAGAGGTAGAGGAGAGGAGAAAGAGCCGAGTTCCCATAGGGCTAAAGGGAAGTAGAGAGAAAAAAAAAAAAAAACAACAGGGAATAAGCAAATAGCCAGTAAAGCAAGTAAGCCACTATAAGCAAGAGGAGAACGACTTAATAATTACCAGCTCTGGTGCAGTTGTGTGGAAGCGCGTCCGCCTGGTGGGTGATGTAGGAGCAAATGTGTAAGGCTGCAAGTATTTATACACAAGACCCATGCGGTGATATCCGGGTCTGCGCAGTGGCTCAGACTGGGAAAGAGGCTAGGAACGCTGTGTATTCAGACCGAGTCTGCGCTGTGGCCGCAGAGTAGATGCCAGCAGCGTGATAGTCCGGCGCCTGCGTAGTGTGTTCAGGGAGATCTGTAGTGCGCTCTGGCTAAAGCTACTGCAGGTTGGGGCGGAGTCCAAGCAACCAGCGTGGAGGACTAAGGGAGCGTGTATGTAAAGAGAGAAGTTAGGGAGCGTGTATAAAGAGAAAACAAAAGGAACATGAAAGTAAAAGGCTGGGAACCGAGTGTATGTGTATTGGAGGTATAGATGGAGGTGTCACAGAGTCAGCAAAAGAAAAAGAAGATGGAAAAAATAAAACGCTGTGAATGAAAAAAATAAAAAATAGTAATAGAAAAAAAAGGAGAAGAGAGGAAGGTGTGTATGTTTAAAGTAAGCAGAGTTATGTCTAATATCGGTAAGCAAGTTAAAATGGGGGTATACACTCCCTCTAGACGGGAGGAAAAAATAGGGAATGGTACATAAATAAAAAAATATACAAAAGTAATATCAAAAATAAAAAATAAAAATCTCAAAGAAAAGCAGGAAAAAATTTTTTTTAAAAAATGAGAAAAATATAAGGGACTTACCCAGAGCAGCCGAATAGAGGAAAAGAAAACCAAATACATATTTTTCTTATAATATTTGCTCAAGAGGTCTGATGTGGGAAGGAAGAGTGGAGACAAAAAGAATGACATAGGTTAGAAACAGGGGCGACCTTGACCGAAGAACCTGGAGAACCTGCGGCAGATATAGTTACAACATATCAAAGTTACATATAGAACAACCTACTCAACTAAAAGATCAAATCTAATTCCCTGTTGAGGCCTTTGGGGGCCATAGTTTGTAGCGTATAAATCCAAAAGGATTCTCTTTCCTTCAGGAGTTTAACGTGATCACCCCCACGTCTGGGTTTTTTCACCCTTTCTATCACCTGGTAGCGGAGTTGGGAAACGGAGTGGTTGGCCAGAGCAAAGTGGTGTGGAAGTGGGAGCCAAGTTTTTTTCAGTCTAATTGTAGATTTGTGGCTCGAAATTCTGTCACGCACATGCTGCGTGGTCTCCCCTATATACAGGAGGCCACACGGGCATTTAATAAGGTACACCACAAAGTTGGTTTCACAAGTATAAAATCCATTGATCTTAAAACTCTTGCCTGTGTGCGGATGTAGGAATTCACTGGATCTAATTACATTGGCACAACATGCGCAATTCAAGCATGGGAATGTACCCATTCGCTGCGAGCTCAGGAATTGTTGTATAGGTTGTTTAGTGAGACTGCCAATGTCGGCCCTGACCAGGGAGTCTTTGTAGTTCCTAGGTCTGCGTTTGCACATCAGTGCTGGTGTTTGGAAGGATGCTACTTGTGGGTAGGCTTCTGAAAGGAGAGGCCAGTGCTTGTTGATGGTTTTATAGATTAGTGGCATGACGGGGTGGTGTGTGTGTACGAAAGGAACCCGTTCGGGTTTAGAAACGCTGGATCTACTAGGAGGGCGTTCAAGTGCCCTCTGTTTTTCCATTGTAAGAATTTTTTCTGGGTATTTCCTGCTCCTGAATTTTTGGGCCATGTCCTCCAACCGTGAACCAACCAAGTCTGGATCAGAAACAATGTTGGTGACCCGCAGGAATTGGGAGCGTGGGAGACTCTCACGGGTAGACCTAGGATGACAGCTTGTGAAAAGAAGTAAATTATTAGAGTCAGTGGGTTTTACAAAAATATCCGTGTCCAAACCCCCTTTGTCATTTTTGGTCACCAAGGTGTCCAAAAATGGGATTTTCTGGGTGTCACAGCTAGGGGTGAACTGCAGCTCTGGTCTGATGTTGTTGATCTGTGAAACAAAAGAAGAAAAAGTATCTGGTGTTCCATCCCATAGGCAGAACACATCATCGATGTATCGGAGCCAGCATTTAGAGTGTTTCAGGAACAGTGTGTTGTTGTAAATGTGTTCGTTCTCAAATGTGTCCATGTAGATGTTCGCGTATGCTGGTGCCACATTAGAGCCCATGGCTCATTCAGTTCGGACAGCAGTGGTTCTTCCCACAATTACAATCAGAGACATTTTTTAGGCAAGGGACCTCCTCCGAGGGGCAACTCACGACAACAAGGAGGAGACCGACCAGGAGATCGCACCGTAAATCCAACAGATCGCATGGTGACGAGGTCGCAGGTAGGGATTCCAAATCCGTCATAAACATTTCCTCTTATACCCTGAGCCCCTCTGAGCTTTCTGTTTTACAATGTGGTCTTTCTTTTTGCCCAACCCCCCCATGGGATAGCTTTAAACTTGAGCAGGACCTCCAACATTTTTTTCGCAATATTAGATTAAAAACACACTTTGGCCTACAGAATGATCGTGTCCGGGATAGACCTCCCTTTAACTCAGGGAGCCCCATCCCCGAATTATCCATCTCATCCTTAGGTTTATTTAACAAGAGCTCTTTCCATCCGCCACGTACGTACCATGCAGCAGAAACTTGTATTGATTTAATACATAGAGATGTACAAAGTATTCTCGTCAAACAACAAAAGGGGTTGCTCCCAACTAAAAACAACATTACACCCTTGGAAAGACAAGCCTTAGAATCTCTACGCCATAACAATAATATAGTAATCAAGCCGGCAGACAAAGGGGGTGCCATAGTCATCATGAATAAAAACGATTACCTAAGAGAAATCAACAATCAATTGGCGGACACATCTACTTATCTAAAAATCTCCCATGATCCCACTCCCGTGACTAGGTCCAAGATCAACACTATTCTCAGTAAATACCTCGCCCTTGGATGCATTGACCAAAAAACAGCTACCTTTCTATCCAACCCACACCCCACATTACCTGTCTTTTATGTTCTCCCCAAAATTCATAAATCCCTCACGAATCCCCCGGGCCGCCCCATAGTCGCATCAACAGACTCCATCCTAGCACCTCTGTCCATTTTTTTAGAAAAGTATCTGACCCCATTGGTTAAAAATACAAAATCTTTTATCCTGGATACAGGCCACTTTATCAGGACAATCAAGCAGTTTTCCACGGTCACATCACATTGCCTTTTGACTACTCTTGATGTCAAGAGTTTATACACATCCATCAAGCACGAACTAGGCTTGGAGGCGGTGGATAACCTACTACAGACCCTAGATCTTAGCCCACAATCCCAGCAGTTTATTTTAGACCTTCTTTCTGTAGTCCTCAAGGACAATTTTTTTATGTTTGGGGATCAGTTCTACCTTCAAACCTGCGGGACCGCCATGGGCTCTAATGTGGCACCAGCATACGCGAACATCTACATGGACACATTTGAGAACGAACACATTTACAACAACACACTGTTCCTGAAACACTCTAAATGCTGGCTCCGATACATCGATGATGTGTTCTGCCTATGGGATGGAACACCAGATACTTTTTCTTCTTTTGTTTCACAGATCAACAACATCAGACCAGAGCTGCAGTTCACCCCTAGCTGTGACACCCAGAAAATCCCATTTTTGGACACCTTGGTGACCAAAAATGACAAAGGGGGTTTGGACACGGATATTTTTGTAAAACCCACTGACTCTAATAATTTACTTCTTTTCACAAGCTGTCATCCTAGGTCTACCCGTGAGAGTCTCCCACGCTCCCAATTCCTGCGGGTCACCAACATTGTTTCTGATCCAGACTTGGTTGGTTCACGGTTGGAGGACATGGCCCAAAAATTCAGGAGCAGGAAATACCCAGAAAAAATTCTTACAATGGAAAAACAGAGGGCACTTGAACGCCCTCCTAGTAGATCCAGCGTTTCTAAACCCGAACGGGTTCCTTTCGTACACACACACCACCCCGTCATGCCACTAATCTATAAAACCATCAACAAGCACTGGCCTCTCCTTTCAGAAGCCTACCCACAAGTAGCATCCTTCCAAACACCAGCACTGATGTGCAAACGCAGACCTAGGAACTACAAAGACTCCCTGGTCAGGGCCGACATTGGCAGTCTCACTAAACAACCTATACAACAATTCCTGAGCTCGCAGCGAATGGGTACATTCCCATGCTTGAATTGCGCATGTTGTGCCAATGTAATTAGATCCAGTGAATTCCTACATCCGCACACAGGCAAGAGTTTTAAGATCAATGGATTTTATACTTGTGAAACCAACTTTGTGGTGTACCTTATTAAATGCCCGTGTGGCCTCCTGTATATAGGGGAGACCACGCAGCATGTGCGTGACAGAATTTCGAGCCACAAATCTACAATTAGACTGAAAAAAACTTGGCTCCCACTTCCACACCACTTTGCTCTGGCCAACCACTCCGTTTCCCAACTCCGCTACCAGGTGATAGAAAGGGTGAAAAAACCCAGACGTGGGGGTGATCACGTTAAACTCCTGAAGGAAAGAGAATCCTTTTGGATTTATACGCTACAAACTATGGCCCCCAAAGGCCTCAACAGGGAATTAGATTTGATCTTTTAGTTGAGTAGGTTGTTCTATATGTAACTTTGATATGTTGTAACTATATCTGCCGCAGGTTCTCCAGGTTCTTCGGTCAAGGTCGCCCCTGTTTCTAACCTATGTCATTCTTTTTGTCTCCACTCTTCCTTCCCACATCAGACCTCTTGAGCAAATATTATAAGAAAAATATGTATTTGGTTTTCTTTTCCTCTATTCGGCTGCTCTGGGTAAGTCCCTTATATTTTTCTCATTTTTTTTTTTTTTTTTTTTTTTTTTTTTTTTTTTTTTTTTTAAAATTTTTTCCTCCTTTTCTTTGAGATTTTTATTTTTTTATTTTTGATATTACTTTTGTATATTTTTTTATTTATGTACCATTCCCTATTTTTTCCTCCCGTCTAGAGGGAGTGTATACCCCCATTTTAACTTGCTTACCGATATTAGACATAACTCTGCTTACTTTAAACATACACACCTTCCTCTCTTCTCCTTTTTTTCTATTACTATTTTTTATTTTTTTCATTCACAGCGTTTTATTTTTTCCATCTTCTTTTTCTTTTGCTGACTCTGAGACACCTCCATCTATACCTCCAATACACATACACTCGGTTCCCAGCCTTTTGCTTTCATGTTCTTTTTGTTTTCTCTTTATACACGCTCCCTAACTTCTCTCTTTACATACACGCTCCCTTAGTCCTCCACGCTGGTTGCTTGGACTCCGCCCCAACCTGCAGTAGCTTTAGCCAGAGCGCTCTACAGATTTCCCTGAACACACTACGCAGGCGCCGGACTATCACGCTGCTGGCATCTACTCTGCGGCCACAGCGCAGACTCGGTCTGAATACACAGCGTTCCTAGCCTCTTTCCCAGTCTGAGCCACTGCGCAGACCCGGATATCACCGCATGGGTCTTGTGTATAAATACTTGCAGCCTTACACATTTGCTCCTACATCACCCACCAGGCGGACACGCTTCCACACAACTGCACCAGAGCTGGTAATTATTAAGTCGTTCTCCTCTTGCTTATAGTGGCTTACTTGCTTTACTGGCTATTTGCTTATTCCCTGTTTTTTTTTTTTTTTTTTTTTTTTTTTTTTTTTTTTTTTTTTTTTTTTTTTCTCTCTACTTCCCTTTAGCCCTATGGGAACTCGGCTCTTTCTCCTCTCCTCTACCTCTTTGGCACAAGGTCAGTACATTGCATCAGCGACCTGATCGCTGCACCTGGTTTCCTGTTCTAGACCTGTATATGTGCTCTATATGACTGTTTCTCCGGAATAGCCTTGCTCCTACCTGCAAAGAATTGGGGGATTCCCCACCCCTATGATAGGGTATTCACAGTATGTTCTTGTAATTGTATGGGGCAGAAATACTGTTGTTACAGCTGTCAATTAGTACCATTATTAATTTTGGACCTGATGTTATTGTTGTTGTTATTATTTTTCTTGTTTTCCCTTTTTTTCGGTTCTTTTTAATAGATTACATGTATATATGTACAGTTCACTTATATGTTTATCTGTTTTACAGTGAGGTTTTGATAAAGACCCGCTGGGGTCGAAACGTTACCCGAATTGAATAGTCCGCCACCCATTTACCTCCTAAAAAAGCACCTGGTGATGTTTATTGTATATGTTAATAAAGAAACTACACAGTTTGCTGAACTTTCAACCAATTGAGTGCGGCTGATTTTTCCTATACTTGGACTATTTTTGTTCATGCCTGCACCAACCCAGTGACAGTGTGCACATCTTTTTCCTGGATTGTCATGACTAAACGACATAAAAAAGTGGAGAGCAGTAGACCCAAATGTACACAGCACAAGCTGAAAAGTGACAGTGAATCCGCAATATTTTAGGAAAATAGAAAAACACCCAAAAAAAACCATGTACAACAATTTGGCATGTAAAAGCTTGTTCTGGCGCCAATCACCTCCACATCGGGAGGTGAGCGGCGCTGATGACTGCCCAGGCACCTGCACGTCCCGATGTGGAAGCGAGCAGCGCCAGCGCAATCTTTTTAAGCATCCTCCAGCATGATTTAGAAAATATATATGTATATACTGTATATATATATATATATATATATATATATATATATATATATATATATATATATATATATATATATATATATATACACATATCTCAAAAATATAAAGGGAACACTTGAACAACAGAATCTAACTCCAAGTAAATCAAACTTCTATAAAATCAAACTGTCCACTTAGGAAGCAACACTGATTGACAATCGATTTCACATGCTGTTGTGCAAATGGAATAGACAACAGATGGAAATTATTGGCAATTATCAAGACACCCTCAATAAACGAGTGGTTCTGCAGGTGGGGACCACAGACCACATCTCAGTACCAATGTTTCTGGCTGATGTTTTGGTCACTTTTGAATGTTGGTTGTGCTTTCACACTCGTGGTAGCATGAGACGGACTCTACAACCCACACAAGTGGCTCAGGTAGTGCAGCTCATCCAGGATGGCACATCAATGCGAGCTGTGGCAAGAAGGTTTGCTGTGTCTGTCAGCGCAGTGTCCAGAGGCTGGAGGCGCTACCAGGAGACAGGCTAGTACACCAGGAGATGTGGAGGGGGCCGTAGGAGGGCAACAACCCAGCAGCAGGACCGCTACCTCAGCCTTTGCGCAAGGAGGAACAGGAGGAGCACTGCCAGAGCCCTGCAAAATGACCTCCAGCAGGCCACAAATGTGCATGTGTCTGCACCAACGGTTAGAAACCGACTCCATGAGGATGGTCTGAGTGCCTGACGTCCACAGATGGGGGTTGTGCTCACAGCCCAACACCGTGCAGGACGCTTGGCTTTTTCCACAGAACACCAGGATTGGCAAATTTCCCACTGGCGCCCTGTTCTCTTCACAGATGAAAGCAGGTTCACACTGAGCACATGTGACAGAGTCTGGAGACGCCATGGAGAGCGATCTGCTACCTGCAACATCCTTCAGCATGACCGGTTTGGCAGTGGGTCAGTAATGGTGTGGGGTGGCATTTCTTTGGATGGCCGCACAGCCCTCCATGTGCTCACCAGAGGTAGCCTGACTGCCATTAGGTACCGAGATGAGATCCTCAGACCCCTAGTGAGACCATATGCTGGTGCGGTTGGCCCTGGGTTCCTCCTAATGCAGGACAATGCCAGACCTCATGTGGCTGGAGTGTGTCAGCAGTTCCTGCAAGATGAAGGCATTGAAGCTATGGACTGGCCCGCCCGTTCCCCGGACCTGAATCCTATTGGACACATCTGGGACATCATGTCTCGCACCATCCACCAACGTCACGTTGCAACACAGACTGTCCAGAAGTTGGCGGATGCTTTAGTCCAGGTCCGGGAGGAGATCCCTCAGGAGACCATCCGCCGCCTCATCAGGAGCATGCCCAGGCGTTGTAGGGAGATCATACAGGCACATGGAGGCCACACACAATACTGAGCATCATTTCCTTGTCTTGAGGCATCTTCACTGAAGTTGGATCAGCCTGCAACTTCATTTTCCACTTTGATTTTGAGCATCATTCCAAATCCAGGCCTCCGTGGGATATTCATTTTGATTTACTTTGATAATTGTTATGTTTTATTGTTCTGAACACATTCCACTATGCAATGAATACAAATTTGCAACTGGAATATTTCATTCAGAGATATCTAGGATGTGGATTTTATTGATCCCTTTATTTTTTTGAGCAATGTGTGTAATATATATATATATATATATATATATATATATATATATATATATATATATATATATATATATATATATATATATATATATATATTTTTTTTTTTTTTTTTTTTGCCGAGAAGTGAGCGATCATATTCTCCCCTAACGTATCAGACTTTACACCTCATTTGGCAGCAGATTATCAAAAAAGATGGAAATGACCGTGTATCATCAAGATAAGAGCTTGGTTCATTGTGCTGCCGTGCCACCCTGTGGCCGGCCCAGGAAATAAAATATTATACATATATATATTATATATGAACACACACATACACACGTTTACTTAAGATGAGTGACAGTGTCGAGGAGCGACCTGGGGGTTGTCATCGACTAACCTGAATACATCACAGTCACTGACGGCCGTTAAAGCCAAGCTCATGTATCAGAAATCTACTACACGCATTAGCATTTTTATTTTCTCAGTGGGAAAGCTTCTTTTTTTCACCAGCCGCCGTCTGCTGTATATGGAATAAATTGCCATAAATGTCATTAGTAGCTGCGCATAATAATAGTATAAGTCACAGTCTTCGCTCGGGAGGCAGACACGACTCTTGCTTGTCAGCGAGCGCACGCGTTTCAATGATATCCATATAATGTTAAGTGCCCACTCGGAGGAGAATGATAGAGGGGGTACAAGCACAAAAGTGTCAATCACTCGCCTCGACTCTAGTTTTCCAGCTGTTCTCTATGAAGTAGGTAACTTCAGCAGACTAAAGGTACTGTCACACAGTCACACTTTGGACACTACGACGGCACGATCCGTGACGTCGCAGCGTCGTATGATTATCGCTCCAGCGTCGTAGACTGCGGTCACACGTTGCAATCACGGCGCTGGAGCGATGCCGAAGTCCCCGGGTAACCAGGGTAAACATCGGGTTACTAAGCGCAGGGCCGCGCTTAGTAACCCGATGTTTACCCTGGTTACCAGCGTAAATGTAAAAAAAACAAACCGTACATACTCACATTCCGGTGTCTGTCCCCGGCGTTCTGCTTCTCTCCACTGTGTAAGCAGCAGAGCCGGAAAGCACAGCGGTGACGTCAGACGTCACCGCTGTGCTCGCTTTCCGGCTGGCAGGCGCTCACAGTGCAGAGAAGCTGAGACGCCGGGGGACAGACACCGGAATGTGAGTATGTACTGTTTGTTTTTTTTTACTTTTACGCTGGTAACCACGGTAAACATCGGGTTACTAAGCGCGGCCCTGCGCTTAGTTACCCGATGTTTACCCTGGTTACAAGCGAACACATCGCTGGATCGCTGTCACACACAACGATCCAGCGATGTCAGCGGGTGATCAAGCGACGAAAGAAAGTTCCAAACGATCTGCTACGACGTACGATTCTCAGCAGGATCCCTGATCGCTGCTGCGTGTCAGACACAGCGATATCGTATGGATATCGCTGGAACGTCACGGATCGTACCGTCGTAGCGATCAAAGTGTGACTGTGTGACAGTACCCTTAGAGGGGTTCTCCAAGGATTAAATTATGTTTTAATCTTAATTTTAATAGATCTTTGAATAATAATAAGCTCCACAATTGGATGTGTTTAAAAAAAAAAAAAAAAAGATCCTTTGCTGAGATAATCTTATACATTTGCCCCTGGACTGGAGACACAGCAGAAACACTTGTTCCTGTGATAAAACAGGCAGGGAAATGTCGCTGCTGTGATAAAACAGGCAGGGAGAACACATACACACTCAGGTGAGATGAGCATGCATGTACATGTTGAAATGATAAGAATAATTGCCAACAGCAATCTAAGATGGAAAGGGGATGAAGCTCTAAATTGGCGCTGCCTTCCTCTTATTGTCAATAGCGATGGCGGTCTGTCGACAAGTTTGGGCATAATGTCTAAGGTGGGAGTAGCCCACTATATCCGAGACCCTCCAGCTGACCAGTGTTGTGTCTCCGTACAGGGGTGACTACGACTACCAACTGACCCTGCGCAGTGACCTGTACACCGGCCGGCACACCCAGTGGTACTACTTCCAGGTGAAGAACACAAGGGCGGGCGTCCCTTACCGATTCACCATCGTCAACTTCATGAAACCCACAAGTCTGTACAGCCACGGCATGCGTCCCCTCATGTATTCCGAGACGGACGCCAACGCCCGTCACATTGGGTGGAAGAGGATCGGGGACGAGATAAAGTATTACAAGAACAGCTGGGCTGGAGAAGGACCGGGCCATTACTCCCTGTCCTGGACCTTCAGGTTCCCTCACAGCAGAGACACTTGTTACTTCGCCCACTGCTACCCATATACTTACTCCAACCTCCAAGATTACCTGGCCGGGGTAGCCAACGACCCAGAGCGCTCCAGATACTGTAAGATCCGGGTCCTGTGCCACTCCTTGGCCGGTAACATTGTGTACATACTGACTATCACCAACCCCTCCCCGACCACCGAGGAACGCAAGAAGAAGAAGAAAGCTGTGATCCTGACGGCCCGGGTCCACCCAGGGGAGACCAACAGCTCCTGGATGATGAAAGGGTTCCTGGACTACATACTAAGCTCCAGGAGCGATGCCCAGCTGCTGAGAGACACCTTTGTCTTTAAGGTGGTGCCCATGTTAAACCCGGACGGGGTGATTGTGGGGAACTATCGCTGCTCTCTATCCGGACGGGATCTAAACCGTAATTATAAGTCCAGACTGAAAGACTCCTTCCCATCTATATGGTTCACCCGAAATATGATCCGACGGTAAGATTGTGTGTGCGACTATCCGTTTGTCTCATCGATTTCCTATGTCTAATATCAATGTCATATCTGTATTACGGTATCTATAATAGCTATCAGTCTTTCTATCCTATATTTGTCAGTCTGTCTATTTTCTTATGTCTCATAACTCTAACCAGCTATTTTCTATTTTTCATGTCTATCTGATATCTACATTTTATCTGTCTCCTAGCTTTCTATCCATCTGTTTCTCTCATATCTAATATTTATCTTTCTCATATGTATCTTATAGCTATCTCTGTACCTATCTTGTATCAATTTAATATCCGTCCCGCATCGCTCGGATCGACCCGTCCCGCATCCCTTGGCTCGACCCGTCCCGCATCCCTTGGCTCGATCCGTCCTGCATCCCTTGGCTCGATCCGTCCCGCATCCCTTGGCTCGATCCGTCCCGCATCCCTTGGCTCGATCCGTCCCGCATCCCTCGGCTCGATCCGTCCCGCATCCCTCGGCTCGATCCGTCCCGCATCCCTCGGCTCGATCCGTCCTGCATCCCTCGGCTCGATCCGTCCTGCATCCCTCGGCTCGATCCGTCCTGCATCCCTCGGCTCGATCCGTCCTGCATCCCTCGGCTCGATCCGTCCTGCATCCCTCGGCTCGATCCGTCCTGCATCCCTCGGCTCGATCCGTCCTGCATCCCTCGGCTCGATCCGTCCTGCATCGCTCGGCTCGACCCGTCCTGCATCGCTCGGCTCTATCCGTCCAGCATCGCTCGGCTCGATCCATCCCGCATCGCTCGACCCGTCCTGCATTGCTCGGCTCGACCCATCCCGCATCCCTTGGCTCGATTAGTCCCGCATCGCTCGACCTGTCCCACATTGCTCGGCTCAACCCGTCCCTCATCCCTCAGCTCGATCCCTCCCGCATCGCTCGACTCATCCCGCATCGCTCGGCTAGACCCATCCCGCATTCCTCAGCTCGACCCGTCCCGCATCCCTCGGCTCGACCCGTCCCGTCCCGCATCCCTCGGCTCGACCCGTCCCTCATCGCTCGACCCGTCCCGCATTGCTCGGCTCGACCCGTCTCGCATCGCTCGGCTCGACCCGTCTCGCATCGCTCGGCTCGACCCGTCTCGCATCGCTTGGCTCGACCCGTCCCGCATCGCTCGGCTCGACCCGTCCCGCATCGCACGGCTCGACCCGTCCCGCATCCCTCGGCTCGACCCGTCCCGCATCGCTTGGCTCGACCCGTCTTGCATCGCTCGGCTCGACCCGTCCCGCATCGCTCGGCTCGACCCGTCTCGCATCGCTCGGCTCGACCCGTCCCGCATCGCACGGCTCGACCCGTCCCGCATCCCTCGGCTCGACCCGTCCCGCATCGCTCGGCTCGACCCGTCTCGCATCGCTCGGCTCGACCCGTCCCGCATCGCTCGGCTCGACCCGTCTCGCATCGCTCGGCTCGACCCGTCCCGCATCGCTCGGCTCCATCCATCCTGCAACGCTTGATACAGCACCAACTGACAGAATATGGGAGAAAATCAGAGTATCTGTGTGACATTGCAGAGTTATATTTCATTCAGAGACCCTGGAGAGTGGGAAGACCACCGCTATAGGCAGTGATGGCTATAAATCAAATAATACATACATGGCATAGAAAATCCAAATAATACCACTTAAAAAAGGTCAAAATATATCTCCATATAAAAGCCAACTAATACCATTATACAAAGGTGAAATAATACTGTCATATGGCGGTCAGAAAATATGCACAGCCTATACAATATTGTCATGTAAAACTGAAATACTTAGATGACAAATATTACCACCATATAAACATGAAATAATATCCTCATGCAGTCTAATACCGCCATGTGAAGATCAATTAATGTCACTATATAGAGTTTAACGAAGTCCTACATGCAAAAAATCAAATATTACCGTAGAGTCCAAATTATACTGTCAAAGATAAAATATTTCCATCCTGAATCCAAAATCCAAATAATACCGCTGTGCAAAAATCTGCTAATGATACCACTTTAGAAATAATTCTATATTCACATGCAAAGACCGAATAATACCATAAAACAAAATCTGAAGTAATGCTACCATATAGTATTATACATAATACCGCCATAACGAGCTGAAATATTTATATACAATGATGACAACACTATCATGGAAAGATCCAATATCGCCATACAGAACTCAAATAACCCCTCCATGTGAAAGTCAATAATACTGCCAGGAATAATCTAGCCTTATATAGTCCAACTAACACTGCACGTTTCTCTCGGCAGCGCACAGTATTTTTTCTCGGCAGCACACAACACTATAGGAATCCTTTTACAGGACCCCTCGGTCTCTGACTTTTTCTCGGCAGCGCACTCTGAAGCATCACCACCTGCACTTTGCTCAGTCAGTCACATTGTCATTTTCTTTCCATCCGTGCAGATGTCAAACAAACTTTATTTATTTATTTTTTTTAGAATTGTTATGCATAATATAAGAGATAAGAATCATTATTACAATAATAATCTCCCGCTGACAACACAAAGACTCCATCTCTGCCCACGTACCTTCCACTTCACCGGCCTAAAGCTCTCATTGTGGAGCTGATTACCAATAATGGTCTGTGTGCCGCTGCCAGTCATGCTGGAGTCGGCTCTGAATATATCACTGCAAAGCTTATTCCATCCCATAATGTCTCTACATGAAGAAAAAAAGGCTATTGTGTCTGCTCCGTGCTTTGTGCTGTGTCCATCTGCCCCCTACTGGTCAATTAGATTACCGTCGCTCATGAAAAAGGAACGGAGTCTACTGAATGTAAGAATGTACAAGAATATAATTACTATAATCCTGCCCCCTATGTACAAGAATATAAGTACTATAATACTGCTCCTATATACTGAATATAACTACTATAATACTGCCCCTATGTACAAGAATATAATTACTATAATACTGCCCCTATGTACAAGAATATAACTACTATAATACTGCTCCTATGTACAAGAATATAACTACTATAATACTGCCCCTATGTACAAGAATATAACTACTATAATACTGCCTCTATGTACAAGAATATAACTACTATAATACTGCCCCCTATGTACAAGAATATAACTACTATAATACTGCCCCCTATGTACAAGAATATAACTACTGTAATACTGCTCTTATGTACAAGAATATAACTGCTATAATACTGCCTCTATGTACAAGAATATAACTACTATAATACTGCCCCTATGTACAAGAATATAATTACTATAATCCTGCCCCTATGTACTAGAATATAACTACTATAATACTGTCCCCCATGTACAAGAATATAACTACTATAATACTGCCACCTATGTACAAGAATATAACTACTATAATACTGCCCCTATGTACAAGAATATAACTACTATAATACTGCCCCTATATACTGAATATAACTACTATAATACTGCCCCCTATGTACAAGAATATAACTACTATAATACTGCTCCTATATACTGAATATAACTACTATAATACTGCCCCTATGTACAAGAATATAACTACTATAATACTGCTCCTATGTACAAGAATATAACTACTATAGTACTGCCCCTATGTACAAGAATATAACTACTATAATACTGCCCCTATGTACAATAATATAACTACTATAATACTGCTCCTATATACAAGAATATAACTACTATAATACTGCTCCTATGTACAAGAATATAACTACTATAATACTGCTCCTATGTACAAGAATATAACTACTATAATACTACCCCCATGTACAATAATATAACTACTATAATACTGCCCCTATGTACAATAATATAACTACTATAATACTGCTCCTATATACAAGAATATAACTACTATAATACTGCCCCTATGTACAAGAATATAACTACTATAATACTATCCTCTATGTACAAGATTATAACTACTATAATACTGCTCCCTATGTACAAGAATATAACTACTATAATACTATCCTCTATGTACAAGAATATAACTACTATAATACTGCCCCTATGTACAAGAATATAACTACTATAATACTATCCTCTATGTACAAGAATATAACTACTATAATACTGCCCCCTATGTACAAGAATATAACTACTATAATACTACCCCCATGTACAATAATATAACTACTATAATACTGCCCCTATGTACAATAATATAACTACTATAATACTGCTCCTATGTACAAGAATATAACTACTATAATACTGCTCCTATGTACAAGAATATAACTACTATAGTACTGCCCCTATGTACAAGAATATAACTACTATAATACTGCCCCCTATGTACAAGAATATAACTACTATAATACTACCCCCATGTACAATAATATAACTACTATAATACTGCCCCTATGTACAATAATATAACTACTATAATACTGCTCCTATGTACAAGAATATAACTACTATAATACTGCTCCTATGTACAAGAATATAACTACTATAATACTGCCCCTATGTACAAGAATATAACTACTATAATACTGCTCCTATGTACAAGAATATAACTACTATAATACTACCCCCATGTACAATAATATAACTACTATAATACTGCTCCTATGTACAAGAATATAACTACTATAATACTGCTCCTATGTACAAGAATATAACTACTATAATACTACCCCATGTACAATAATATAACTACTATAATACTGCCCCTATGTACAATAATATAACTACTATAATACTGCTCCTATACACAAGAATATAACTACTATAATACTGCCCCCTATGTACAAGAATATAACTACTATAATACTGCTCCCTATGTACAAGAATATAACTACTATAATACTGCTCCTATGTACAAGAATATAACTACTATAATACTGCTCCTATGTACAAGAATATAACTACTATAATACTGCCCCTATGTACAAGAATATAACTACTATAATACTGCTCCTATACACAAGAATATAACTACTATAATACTGCCCCCTATGTACAAGAATATAACTACTATAATACTGCTCCCTATGTACAAGAATATAACTACTATAATACTGCTCCTATGTACAAGAATATAACTACTATAATACTGCTCCTATGTACAAGAATATAACTACTATAATACTGCCCCTATGTACAAGAATATAACTACTATAATACTGCTCCTATGTACAAGAATATAACTACTATAATACTACCCCCATGTACAATAATATAACTACTATAATACTGCTCCTATGTACAAGAATATAACTACTATAATACTGCTCCTATGTACAAGAATATAACTACTATAATACTACCCCATGTACAATAATATAACTACTATAATACTGCCCCTATGTACAATAATATAACTACTATAATACTGCTCCTATACACAAGAATATAACTACTATAATACTGCCCCCTATGTACAAGAATATAACTACTATAATACTGCTCCTATGTACAAGAATATAACTACTATAATACTGCTCCTATGTACAAGAATATAACTACTATAATACTGCCCCTATGTACAAGAATATAACTACTATAATACTGCTCCTATACACAAGAATATAACTACTATAATACTGCCCCCTATGTACAAGAATATAACTACTATAATACTGCTCCCTATGTACAAGAATATAACTACTATAATACTGCTCCTATGTACAAGAATATAACTACTATAATACTGCCTCATGTACAGGAATATAACTACTATAATACTGCTCCTATGTACAGAATATAACTACTATAATACTGCCCCTATGTACAAGAATATAACTACTATAATACTGCCTCATGTACAAGAATATAACTACTATAATACTGCCCCTATGTACAGGAATATAACTACTATAATACTGCTCCTATGTACAGAATATAATTACTATAATACTGCCCCTATGTACAGGAATATAACTACTATAATACTGCTCCTATGTACAGAATATAACTACTATAATACTGCTCCTATGTACAAGAATATAACTACTATAATACTGCTCCCTATGTACAAGAATATAACTACTATAATACTGCTCCTATGTACAAGAATATAACTACTATAATACTGCCTCTATGTACAGGAATATAACTACTATAATACTGCCCCTATGTACAAGAATATAACTTGATAGCAGTGCCTTCTGGAGCATGTGTCCTGTAGATGTCGTCCTCCTCTCTGTGACGTGGATCCCGTCCTCTCTTTCTCAGGGTGATGGATGAGCGGGAGATCTTGCTGTATTGTGACCTGCACGGACACAGCAGGAAGCAGAACGTCTTCATGTACGGCTGTAAAGGCAGAGGTGCCCCGAATGGCAGCGAAAGTCACTTGTGTGAGCGCATCTTCCCATTAATTCTCAGCAAGATCTCCCCCGACAAGGTAACCAATGATGGACATGCCAAAACATGGCGGGTCAAAAATGAATGTAAATGAATCCTAACATAGACCCTTACACTAGTTCAGACCTTAAACTAGACCCTTCAATTCATATTTTAGGGATCTGTTCTGGCCTTTCAGTTCCCTGACCAGACCCCAAAACAGAGTCACACTTAAATGGAGACACCAGACCCTTAGATGCCCCTTACTTTTCACGCCGCCCTAGGTAGAATTCAGTGTGTCCTCAGCCACCACTAGAGGGAGCTGAGGAGCTTACTGAAGACAGGAGTTGTAGAAATCGGTTTAAATCAGCTCCCCCTAGTGGTGGCTGAAAATAGCCAGAATTTTGCCATTTAAAATTCCTTTGAGCTTCTATTATCTCATTTTCCTCCTTTTTTTTGTTATATTTTTGTCCTACCTCCGCTCATGAACACCCCCTTCAAATCTCATTATATAGAAGCTTCATTATTAAGCTGCTGTGTTTTTTCGTGTCCTTACCGATGTCCCCTTTCAGTTCTCATTTTCAGCCTGCAAGTTCAAAGTCCAGCGGAGCAAAGAAGGTACGGGCCGCGTGGTCATGTGGAAAATGGGCATTCGGAACAGCTATACACTGGAGGCCACGTTCTGTGGGTCCTCAATGGGTGAGCTTAATCGTCTTATTACATACTGTAAACCAGCGGTTGTCAAACTAGTACTCCCAGCATGCCCCGACAGTGATCTATCAAGGATATGACATAACAGATGCTGCGGGAGCCAAACTGTCAATCACACGGCAGCCCCGCCCACTGTGAGCTGCCCAGCAGTGTAAACATGATCCGTGTAGAATGACTAGGGGCTGCAGTCACCAGGGCAAGCTGTATATGGCCCCTACATGAGAGCAACATATCCGCCTTCTAGTTGTGACTGCAGGAAAGGACCAATTTTCAGGCTTATTACATATACCTATATTAAAGCACCCCGTAAATTGACCCTTTAATTCAGCTCTGTACTTTTCCCATAAATTACAGGTAAACGACGCGGAACTCATTTCAGCACAAAGGACCTGAAGTCGCTGGGTTTCCATTTCTGCAATGCACTTTTAGATTATTGTGACCCTGAGCAAACTAAGGTAAGCGAGCCGCTCCTGCTGGGACCACCGGCAGGTCCCCGGTCCTCGGAGGTGAGCACACATTCTGAGAAGTCTGAGTCACGCCGATCTGGGGGGCCGATGAGTTCAGTGACAACACACAGCTCGACCGCTGCGAACATTCACAACATGGAACCGGGTCTACCTTATTCACTTCTCAGAGGTGACCCCAATCTCATGCTCCAGCTCTAGGGAAGTGTACAGTAGGTTCGTTATAGACTCCGCACATACACGTCCTATGTGAGGTTACAGTATACAAAGCCACAATCCGCGTCTGCGAGAAATCATTGATATGGACACATTTCTATAGAAAAGACATTTAGCGATATAAAATGGAGTATAAAATACTGCCCTCAATAGACAGGAATTTAACTACTATAATACTGCACCCTATATACAACCATATACTATAATACTGCCCCTATGTACAAGAATATAACTACTATAATACTGCTCCTATGTACAAGAATATAACTACTATAATACTGCTCCTATGTACAAGAATATAACTACTATAATACTGCCCCCTATGTACAAGAATATAACTACTATAATACTGCTCCTATGTACAAGAATATAACTACTATAATACTGCTCCTATGTACAAGAATATAACTACTATAGTACTGCCCCCTATGTACAAGAATATAACTACTATAATACTGCTCCTATGTACAAGAATATAACTACTATAATACTGCCCCCTATGTACAAGAATATAACTACTATAATACTGCTCCTATGTACAAGAATATAACTACTATAATACTGCCCCCTATGTACAAGAATATAACTACTATAATACTGCCCCCTATGTACAAGAATATAACTACTATAATACTGCCCCCTATGTACAAGAATATAACTACTATAATACTGCCCTCTATGTACAAGAATATAACTACTATAATACTGCTCCTATGTACAAGAATATAACTACTATAATACTGCTCCTATGTACAAGAATATAACTACTATAATACTGCCCCTATGTACAAGAATATAACTACTCTAATATTGCCCCTATGTACAAGAATATAACTACTATAATACTGCCGCTATGTACAAGAATATAAGTACTATAATACTGCTCCTATGTATAAGAATATAACTACTATAATGCTGCCCCCTATGTACAAGAATATAACTACTATAATACTGCCCTCTATGTACAAGAATATAACTACTATAATACTGCTCCTATGTACAAGAATATAACTACTATAATACTGCTCCTATGTACAAGAATATAACTACTATAATACTGCTCCTATGTACAAGAATATAACTACTATAATACTGCCCCTATGTACAAGAATATAACTACTCTAATATTGCCCCTATGTACAAGAATATAACTACTATAATACTGCCGCTATGTACAAGAATATAAGTACTATAATACTGCTCCTATGTATAAGAATATAACTACTATAATGCTGCCCCCTATGTACAAGAATATAACTACTATAATACTGCCCTCTATGTACAAGAATATAAGTACTATAATACTGCCCCTATGTACAAGAATATAACTACTATAATACTGCCCCTATGTACAAGAATGTAACTACTATAATACTGCTCCTATGTACAAGAATATAACTACTATAATACTGCTCCTATGTACAAGAATATAGCTACTATAATACTGCTCCTATATGCAGGATTATAACTACTATAACACTGCTCCTATATACAGGAATATAACTACTATAATACTGCCCCTATGTACAAGAATATAACTACTATATTACTGCCCCATATGTACAAGAATATAACTACTATAATACTGCCCCTATATACAAGAATATAAATACTATAATACTGCCCCTATATACAAGAATATAACTACTATAATACTGCCCCCTATGTGCAACAATATAACTACTATAATACTGCCCCCTATGTACAAGAATATAACTACTATAATACTGCTCCTATGTACAAGAATATAACTACTATTATACTGCCCCTATGTATAAGAATATAACTACTATAATACTGCTATTTTGAGGTCTAGCCACAGATTTGCAATGATGTTCAGATCAGGGGACTGTGAGGGCCATTGTAAAACCTTCAGCTTGCGCCTTTTGACGTAACCTTTTGTGGATTTTGACGTGTGTTTAGGATCATTATCCATTTATAGAAGCCATCCTCTTCCTCTTTTCTTCTTCAGCTTTTTACAGATGGTGTTATGTTTGCATTAAGAATTTATAATTTCATTGAATCCATTCTTCACTTTACCCGTGAAATGTTCCCCGTGCCATTGGCTGCAACACAACCCCAAAGCATGATTGATGTCCACCATGCTTAATGGTTGGCGAATGTTCTTTTCCTGAAATTCTGTGCCCTTTTTTCTCCACACACTTGTACCTTTGATCATTGTGGCCGAAGTTCTATTTTAACCTCATCGGTCCACAGGACTTGTTTCCAAAATACATCAGGTTTGTTTGGATGTTCTTTTGCATACTTATGATCCTGAATTTTATGGCAAGGACACAGGAGAGGTTTTCTTCTGATGACTCTTCCATGAAGACCATATTTGTGCAGATGTCTCTTAACAGTGGAACAATGTACCACAACTTCAGATTTTTCTAATTTTTTTCTGAAGATCTTTTGCAGTCAAGCAGGGGTTCTGAGTTGCCTCTCTAGCAAGTGAGAGCAAGAGCAGCTCTCACTGACATTTTACTTGATCTTCCAGGACCTTATCTTGACCTCCACTGTTTCTGGTAACTACTATTTCTTAATTACTTTTCGAACTGAGGAAAGGGCAACTTGGAAACGCTTTGCTCTCTTCTTATAGCCTTGTCCTGCTTTGTGGCCGCCACCATTTTCATTTTCAGAGTGCTCGGCAGCTGCTTAGAAGCACCCATGGCTGCAGTTTTTTGGCACAAGGTTAGAGGCGGCTGGGTTTTTATAAAGCTGGAAATTTTCATCACCTGGCCATTCCTAACGATGATAGTGAACAAATCAGAACCCTAAAAGGCTAATTAAGGTCTGAGATTTTGGTCAAAGGTATCAGCACACAAATCTCCAAGGGTGCCCAAACTTTTACATGCCACTGTATAATACTTCCGCTATGTGCCAGTTGTTATACCTTTGGCTTGATGATCTGTCTGCAGTATTACTCTTGTATGAGGGAGCTGGAGGAGATGGTGAAGCAGCGAGTGACCTACAATCACAAGCTCGGCTTGGACTCTGAATCTGTTCTAGAGGATGTCCTGTCGGATCTTGATTCCAGGTGAGTTTGGACTCACATTTTCTCCAGCACATTACTGGGCAGCACGCAGTGTAAACTTTACATATCCCAAACTGCAATACAATAAAAAATAAAGAAGCAGAATTGTGATTGCAGCTCTGGATGTAACTGTAGCAGTAGACTGTAAAGTACAGCTGTAGTATGAGTATACGGTATGTATGACCGCTCTTTGTCAATTTCAGCACCAGGGGATCGGACAGCTCTGACTCGAACGGTCCTCCTGCCCATCTGATGGAGTTCGCTGGTAAGGTATGTATACAGAGACAGCGCCAGTATACTATACACATACACGTGTGCCCCCCGTTATACCGTCACGGATAGAGGAGGGCACTACAGGGGGCTCCTGAGAGTCTCCACTTTTTTTCTGTATCTTGTCAGGTAAAACCCCGTAGAAAAGTCCTCAAGTCCAAGAGAGAACGGAACTCGCAGAGGAAACCTCCAGCGATGATCCCGAACCCCCAGGTAAGAGGAAATGCTGCCATCCAACTGGACCGGGAGGTGGAGATAAGCAGGTGTCCGGACCCCATCTGGCGCCACTTATCTAATCTTACCCCGTACGGTCAGACGGGAGTTTCCATGTTTGCACGTTGTTGCTTTTTGATGCTTCGTGTTGATCAGATCTCGGTATCTTCTCTACGATCCACCGGAGACGCATCAAAGAAAAGGTCAAAGCGAACACACAACCTGGAACTAATGGAGGCCTGATTACAGGCTCCTCGCTCGTTATCCCACTAATTGTCTCACCTTTGTTTGGCATTTCACCAGCGGAGACATCTCTGTAATTACACAGAACCGTTTTGTACATTTGTGTGATTTTATTTTTTTAATGTTCCCTTCTGGGTCAAATCACACAACGAAGGATTCAGTTCTACCAACTGTGACTTTCACTGTGTGGATAAATGGAGACCACCCTGAGACCGAATATAGGGGTCTATCGTGTGTCTGCTGTCCGCCAGTGTCCGGGAGACTGTCACTGAGTCTGATACTGGTTTTGGGGAATGTTGTCTGGCACTGTTATTGGGGCACTGTGGTTAATACTGCTGGGGCTGGCACTGTTATTGAGGTGCTGTGATTAATACTGCTGGGCTGGCACTGTTATTGGGGCACTGTGAATAATACTGCTGGGGCTGGCACTGTTATTGGGGCGCTGTGATTAATACTGCTGGGGCTGGCACTGTTATTGGGGCACTGTGGTTAATACTGCTGGGGCTGGCACTGTTATTGGGTTGCTGTGATTAATACTGCTGGGCTGGCACTGTTATTGGGTTGCTGTGATTAATACTGCTGGGGCTGGCACTGTTATTGGGGCACTGTGAATAATACTGCTGGGGCTGGCACTGTTGTTGGGGCGCTGTGATTAATACTGCTGGGGCTGGCACTGTTGTTGGGGCGCTGTGATTAATACTGCTGGGGCTGGCACTGTTATTGGGTTGCTGTGATTAATACTGCTGGGCTGGCACTGTTATTGGGGCACTGTGAATAATACTGCTGGGGCTGGCACTGTTATTGGGGCGCTGTGATTAATACTGCTGGGGCTGGCACTATTATTGGGGCGCTGTGATTAATACTGCAGGGGCTAGCACTGTTATTGGGGCGCTGTGATTAATACTGCTGGGGCTGGCACTGTTATTGGGGCACTGTGATTAATACTGCTGGGGCTGGCACTGTTATTGGGGCACTGTGATTAATACTGCTGGGGCTGGCACTGTTATTGGGGCGCTGTGATTAATACTGCTGGGGCTGGCACTATTATTGGGGCGCTGTGATTAATACTGCAGGGGCTAGCACTGTTATTGGGGCGCTGTGATTAATACTGCTGGGGCTGGCACTGTTATTGGGGCACTGTGATTAATACTGCTGGGGCTGGCACTGTTATTGGGGCACTGTGATTAATACTGCTGGGGCTGGCACTGTTATTGGGGCACTGTGATTAATACTGCTGGGGCTGGCACTGTTATTGGGGCACTATGGTCGTTACCCATGAATACAAGCATTCTAAGAGACTGTAATATTTTGGAATATGTTGCAGACCCCAGTAATGAGCGGACATTTGCTTTGTGCAGGATGAAGGTGAGAAGACGCAGGCGGTGATGGTGGCGCAGCGGCGGTGGCGGAGCCCAGAGGCTGTAAGTGTCAGTGATGTCTTCTGTCATATAGAGGAGTCCGGGAGAGCTGCCCTGGTAGCCACATTGGTAGCCACTCGGCTTTCCTAGCCACATTGATATGCAGCGTACAATCGTGAAAAACCAAGTGACCACCCAAGAGGGCGCGACAATGATGCGCGTGGTTGTCAGTGTCACCCTATAGGTGCCCAGGATCTGAAGTGTTAAGAGCGTGCTTTCCCTTTAAAAAGTTAGTGTTAACTATTTATGGGGTCTTTTCCTCTTTGTTTTTTTTTCTCTACCTTTATTAAGGCAGAGGCAGTGACACACTACCAGGACAAAAAAAGCCCGGGGTCATGGACGGCGAGCTCTGACCACCAAAATGTAAATGTTCTGTACGGACCTAACTGTGTGTTCACATCCGGAGCTTTTAACGCATTTTCTGGGTCCAGACTGTATTGTTTACATGCTCGCTTTGTGGATAGCCCCTATAAATTATTTTATACTTCCAGTCTTTGCCAGGGCTGCATTCAAAATTCTGCAGTCCCTTTAAATGATTTTTTACTCCCAGTCTTAGCAAGAGCTGCATTCAAAATTCTGCAGTCCCTTTAAATGATTTTTTACTCCCAGTCTTAGCCAGAGCTGCATTCAAAATTCTTCAGCCCCTTTAAATTATTTTTACTCCAGTCTCAACCAGAGCTGCATTCAAAATTCCGCAGCACCTTTAAATTATTTTATACTCCAGTCTCAGCCAGAGCTGCATTCAAAATTCTGCAGCCCCTTTAAATTATTTTATACTCTAGTCTCAACCAGAGCTGCGTTCAAAATTCCGCAGCCTCTTTAAATGATTTTTTTTACTCCAGTCACAACCATGAGGCCCTCACGCATTTTACGTCTGATGGATAAGAGTCCTTTGAATGAGGCTTAAAGGGGAACTCCAGCCATCACATAATGTTACATCAGTAAATCCTTTGTAGATCTAAAATCAAAATTTTGGAATTAAAAAGTATGGGGTGTACAGACTTTATTTTTATTGTTTTCCCAAGATACATCATTATTCCATCTTGTGGGCAGAGCTTCATTGTCACCTGACTGTGAACCTTCCAAATTGTTCTGTGTGAAGGGAAAATAAAAATAAGAAAACTAAAATTAATGTGGTTGCATAAGTGTGGACATAGAATTTGGGCTGTGGTCGTGTTCAGAATTAGCCAATCACGTTTACACCCATTATACATGGTAGTCAGTGCACGGCTGCCATCATTTACAACGATTCTGATCGCCCCATATAAAGTTTTGCTGTTCTAGGAGGATTTAGCTGACATTATCTTAGGTGGATTTTACAGTAAAATCCATGGTCTGTAAACAGCTGACTACACAGCATAGGGATCCCGTTGCGGAAAGTTATCAGTCAGGAGAAGGGGACAAAAATATTTCCAAGGCATTAGATCTACCATGGAGCACTGTGAAGAGGTCACTAGTGAAATTAGCTACAACTGGACATCTCTAATGAAAAGACAAGAAGAAAATTGGTCTGAGAGGCCAACAACAACATTAAAGGAGCTGCAGGAATTTCAACATTAAAGGAGCTGCAGGAATTTCTGGCGAGTACTGGTTGTGTTCTGCACGTGACAACAATCTCCCATATTCTTCATATATTCATCCTGTGAGATAGGATGGCAAGACGGAAGCCTTTTCTTACAAAGAAAAACCCTCAAGTCTGGCTATGTTTTACCAAAACCTACATCAAGTCTGACAAAAGCATGTTATGGTCTGATGAGACCAAAGTGGAACTTTTTGGCCATAATTCCAAAAGGTGAAAAGTACTCAACAGTGCTCATCACCAAGAGAACACCATACCCACAGTGAGACATGGTGGAGGCGGCATTAGGCTTTGGGATTGTTTTTCGATAGCTGGAACTGAGGTTTTAGTCATTGTGGTAAGAATTCTGTACAGTTCCTCAAAACCAGTCAATTTTGCAACAAAACCTGAAAAGGAACTTCACCTTTCAGCGCGCGATGACGACCCCAAGCGACCTCCAAATTCTGGTGTCTCCAGAAGATCCTGGGAATAGCTCAATGGTAAATTTATGGGTGTTCTGAAGAGGGCACTATAAACAGGAGATGCCCCCGCAACCTGACAGATATGGAGCTACAACAAAAGTATTAGTCTAAGGGTGTGTAGATTTATGCAAACACATTATTTGAGTTATTTTTCTTTCTCCTCCAAATGATCTCCATTTCTTTTCAATGGATTTGTACAGATTATGGGTGGAGCCACACTACTAGGCCGGAGTTCTCCTTTATCCTTCTCTCTTCAGAGGTCTGATCCTCTTTTGCTTCCAGACGTCTCATGAAGCCGATTATTAAGGTTTATTATAAGGAAAAGGATTCCTCCTACTGAACCTCTGAGGATGTGTGCCCAATATTCGGTCCTGTGTGCCGTGATGACGGAGCTTGTAATGTGATGTGATTGGTTCCTGATAACATTCTGTGTGACAGCCAGTTATGGCCCTTATTAGATCGCCCCCTAGTGTTTCTCGCCCAGCTTTTCTACAGCCCCTTCTCCCCTTTTCTTCTTGGATCTAAAAGAACATATTTTATATTTATCTGCTATCATCCTGCGGGAAGGAATTTGTGGCGGTAAGAAATATTTTTTTATTTTTTTTGTGGCCTAAAGATAAAGAATACAATGTCTATCTCCCTGCAGCCCCCACTAGAGGGAGCTCAGGAGCTTAGCGCAGACTGTGTTCTCATTGACTTCAATGTATAACCTGTATGCAGTGAGCTCCCTCTAGTGGTGACTGCAGTCACACTACATCTATACAGAAGCAGTGCATCAGACAAACTGTTCCAATCATTAGCAAACAGATATTATAAACCTAATTACCAATCTATTGATTGCACCTCTCTATCACTACAACTCCCATCATGGTCTGAGGACTAAAGAGGCCACGAGATCCGGCTATGCAGATGATTTACAAATCTTTATCTTTTTAGGCAAAACTCAGCTCCATCCGGAAGCTGCAAAACCTGCAAAAAGTTTCCAAAAAAAACAGTCTGACCACACAGCAGAGGGCGCCTCTCTACCAAGACCTAAGCACCAAGAAGGTCTGTATTCTGCGCGAGGTTTACTGATCGTGTCACTGCCAAACGTGCAGTACCTAGAATATTACCGCACCTGTTATCCACTCCGTCCGTCAGTGTGGTGGATAACGTTATCCGTGATTGATCGCGTCCGTCCTGCCAGAACAGTGACAGGAATCCTGAATGTCATGAGATCTAGTACTACAGGCAGGATACATTGCTTACCGCTCCAAAATAATACTGTCATTGCAGTGAATAAATAATATCCAAATAATACTTACATACTACGAAAAATTATTTATTCTTTATATGGTAGTAGTATTTGGATACCTGAGTTATTTGGAAACTCTATGGCAATATTATTTTTTCTTTGTGATTTCTAAATAATACGGGTATATGAAGAACAAATAATACCTCCATTCGGTATCCAAATAATACTACCATACAAAGAATAAAAAATACCTCTATATAGTATCCAGATAATACTGCTATACAATGAATATATAATACCTACATTCAGTATCCAGATAATACTGCTGTACAGAGCAGCTTTACCAACATGGCAGTTCTACGTGTGGACACCAGAGGGCAGCATAATATCAATGCTTCCTTCTTGGCTTCGCTGACATTTGACCCCGTGTCTGTGTGACAGGTCTCCGTGATCTACCTGGTGTTCAACGCCAAAGGAGAAGTCATCACCACCAAGGTGAGTGCAGGGAACGGCTGCAACCCTATACACCCCATGGAAGATATAGATGGCTGCGCTCCTGAAGGTGGCGCTCCTAGGTGCAGAATAGATTGGAGGGTCAAGGATCTTTACAGGGGTCTTCATCTTCCTGCAGATGGAGTCCTTGTATTTAGGAAAAGTCTGTTTGTCCAAAGGCCGAGGACCGTTTCACACTCCACTAGGCTGGAGACAAGATGTACAGATCTCACCTGTAGGGGGTCTCTGATAGCTCACCTGTAGGGGTCTCTGATATCTCACCTGTAGGGGTCTCTGATAGCTCACCTGTAGGGGGTCTCTGATGGCTCACCTGTAGGGGGTCTCTGATAGCTCACCTGCAGGGGGTCTCTGATAGCTCACCTGTAGGGGGTCTCTGATAGCTCACCTGTAGGGGGTCTCTGATAGCTCACCTGTAGGGGGTCTCTGATAGCTCACCTGTAGGGGGTCTCTGATAGCTCACCTGTAGGGGTCTCTGATAGCTCACCTGTAGGGGGTCTCTGATAGCTCACCTGTAGGGGGTCTCTGATAGCTCACCTGTAGGGGTCTCTGATAGCTCACCTGTAGGGGGTCTCTGATAGCTCACCTGCAGGGGGTCTCTGATAGCTCACCTGCAGGGGGTCTCTGATAGCTCACCTGTAGGGGGTCTCTGATAGCTCACCTGTAGGGGGTCTCTGATAGCTCACCTGTAGGGGGTCTCTGATAGCTCACCTGTAGGGGTCTCTGATAGCTCACCTGTAGGGGGTCTCTGATAGCTCACCTGCAGGGGGTCTCTGATAGCTCACCTGCAGGGGGTCTCTGATAGCTCACCTGTAGGGGGTCTCTGATAGCTCACCTGTAGGGGGTCTCTGATAGCTCACCTGTAGGGGGTCTCTGATAGCTCACCTGTAGGGGGTCTCTGATAGCTCACCTGTAGGGGTCTCTGATAGCTCACCTGTAGGGGGTCTCTGATAGCTCACCTGTAGGGGGTCTCTGATAGCTCACCTGTAGGGGTCTCTGATAGCTCACCTGTAGGGGGTCTCTGATAGCTGACCTGTAGTGGTCTCTGATAGCTCACCTGCAGGGGGTCTCTGATAGCTCACCTGTAGGGGTCTCTGATAGCTCACCTGTAGGGGGTCTCTGATAGCTGACCTGTAGGGGTCTCTGATAGCTCACCTGTAGGGGGTCTCTGATAGCTCACCTGTAGGGGGTCTCTGATAGCTGACCTGTAGGGGTCTCTGATAGCTCACCTGCAGGGGGTCTCTGATAGCTCACCTGTAGGGGGTCTCTGATAGCTCACCTGCAGGGGGTCTCTGATAGCTCACTTGCAGGGGTCTCTGATAGGTCACCTGTAGGGGGTCTCTGATAGGTCACCTGTAGGGGGTCTCTGATAGCTCACCTGTAGGGGGTCTTTGATAGCTCACCTGTAGGGGTCTCTGATAGCTCACCTGCAGGGGGTCTCTGATAGCTCACCTGCAGGGGGTCTCTGATAGCTCACCTGCAGGGGGTCTCTGATAGCTCACCTGTAGGGGGTCTTTGATAGCTCACCTGTAGGGGGTCTCTGATAGCTCACCTGTAGGGGGTCTTTGATAGCTCACCTGTAGGGGTCTCTGATAGCTCACCTGCAGGGGGTCTCTGATAGCTCACCTGCAGGGGGTCTCTGATAGTTCACCTGTAGGGGGTCTTTGATAGCTCACCTGTAGGGGGTCTCTGATAGCTCACCTGTAGGGGTCTCTGATAGCTCACCTGTAGGGGGTCTTTGATAGCTCACCTGTAGGGGTCTCTGATAGCTCACCTGTAGGGGGTCTCTGATAGCTCACCTGTAGGGGGTCTCTGATAGCTGACCTGTAGGGGTCTCTGATAGCTCACCTGCAGGGGGTCTCTGATAGCTCACCTGCAGGGGGTCTCTGATAGCTCACCTGCAGGGGTCTCTGATAGGTCACCTGTAGGGGGTCTCTGATAGCTCACCTGTAGGGGGTCTCTGATAGCTCACCTGTAGGGGGTCTTTGATAGCTCACCTGTAGGGGTCTCTGATAGCTCACCTGCAGGGGGTCTCTGATAGCTCACCTGTAGGGGGTCTCTGATAGCTCACCTGTAGGGGGTCTCTGATAGCTCACCTGTAGGGGGTCTCTGATAGCTGACCTGTAGGGGTCTCTGATAGCTCACCTGCAGGGGGTCTCTGATAGCTCACCTGTAGGGGGTCTCTGATAGCTCACCTGTAGGGGGTCTCTGATAGCTCACCTGTAGGGGGTCTCTGATAGCTCACCTGTAGGGGGTCTCTGATAGCTCACCTGTAGGGGTCTCTGATAGCTCACCTGCAGGGGGTCTCTGATAGCTCACCTGTAGGGGGTCTCTGATAGCTCACCTGCAGGGGGTCTCTGATAGCTCACCTGTAGGGGGTCTCTGATAGCTCACCTGCAGGGGGTCACTGATAGCTCACCTGTAGGGGGTCTCTGATAGCTCACCTGTAGGGGGTCTCTGATAGCTCACCTGTAGGGGGTCTCTGATAGCTCACCTGCAGGGGGTCTCTGATAGCTCACCTGCAGGGGGTCTCTGAGAGCTCACCTGTAGGGGGTCACTGATAGCTCACCTGTAGGGGGTCTCTGATAGCTCACCTGCAGGGGGTCTCTGATAGCTCACCTGCAGGGGGTCTCTGATAGCTCACCTGCAGGGGGTCTCTGAGAGCTCACCTGTAGGGGGTCACTGATAGCTCACCTGCAGGGGGTCTCTGATAGCTCACCTGTAGGGGGTCACTGATAGCTCACCTGTAGGGGGTCTCTGATAGCTCACCTCTAGGGGGTCTCTGATAGCTCACCTGTAGGGGGTCTCTGATAGCTCACCTGTAGGGGGTCTCTGATAGCTCACCTGCAGGGGGTCTCTGAGAGCTCACCTGTAGGGGGTCTCTGAGAGCTCACCTGTAGGGGGTCTCTGATAGCTCACCTGTAGGGGGTCTCTGATAGCTCACCTGTAGGGGGTCTCTGATAGCTCACCTGTAGGGGGTCTCTGATAGCTCACCTGTAGGGGGTCTCTGATAGCTCACCTGTAGGGGGTCTCTGATAGCTCACCTGCAGGGGGTCTCTGATAGCTCACCTGCAGGGGGTCTCTGAGAGCTCACCTGTAGGGGGTCTCTGAGAGCTCACCTGTAGGGGGTCTCTGATAGCTCACCTGTAGGGGGTCTCTGATAGCTCACCTGTAGGGGGTCTCTGATAGCTCACCTGTAGGGGGTCTCTGATAGCTCACCTGTAGGGGGTCTCTGATAGCTCACCTGTAGGGGGTCTCTGAGAGCTCAACTGTAGGGGGTCTCTGATAGCTCACCTGCAGGGGGTCTCTGATAGCTCACCTGTAGGGGGTCTCTGAGAGCTCACCTGCAGGGGGTCTCTGATAGCTCACCTGCAGGGGGTCTCTGATAGCTCACCTGTAGGGGGTCTCTGATAGCTCACCTGTAGGGGGTCTCTGATAGCTCACCTGCAGGGGGGTGATCAGAAGAACAAAGGGACCATGGACAGACAGGGGCCCTCCGGCCTCAGAGGTTTAATGATGTTTCATACTGTAACAGCACAGATTATAGGTATTGTCCTTCTTAGCTTCCATTATTCCCAAATGTCAGATTTTAATGTGTTATGATGTCCCTTATTTCCATCCATCATCCAAAATCTGTTTTTCATAGGGATTACTGATCCCTATTATGAGGTTGGTGGGTTCCTTGGGGCTCCATGTTATCAGGTCGGCTGGTTCCTTAGGGGTCCGTGTCATCAGATCAGTTGGTTCCTTAGGGGTCCGTGTCATCAGGTCGGTTGGTTCTTTAGGGTCCGTGTCATCAGGTCGGTTGGTTCTTTGGGGTCACTGATCCTTATCACCAGGTTGTTTGGTTTTTTAGGGATCATTGATCCTTACCTCCAGATTAGCTGGTTCTTTAGAGATCGCCGATCCCTATCACCAGGTTGGTTGGTTCCATAGGACTCAATGGTCCTTATCATCAGGTCGGTTTGTTCCTGTGTTCATATGACATAATCTACCTGTGATTCCTTCCTTGTATCTGATCTGTATTTTGACCATTTTTCCGTATTTCACACCCAGTCGCTCTCCGGTGCCAGGAGCCAGGATGTCGTCAGTATAACGAGCACCTTTAATAGTGAGTAAAGCACTGAATCCGCCTCTCCGATCCCAATCCTCCTCCCATCAGATGTATTATTTATACCGTAATAATGAGGTTTCCATCAGTGTTTTCAGTTTTTCTGTGTAGAATGAAAGCTGTATGGAAACCATCAGCAGGTTGGTGTTGATAGATCCTGTATTTAGTAATTAGAGCACATTACGATGGCGGCTGTGAGTGTTATTAAGGATGTGTTCACACAGGCAGGTAGCACAACACGCTTTTTTTTTTATAACCCCGGAGTTATGGACTTTGTCACTTTTGCATTTATTTTTGTCACTTAAAGGGGAAATGCCCTTTAACTTGCCTTTTACTCCTGCAGATGATACTGAATATTGGGGTTGCTTTTTTATTTTCTCAGGTTTTAACTGGAAAAGGCCTCTCCCAATATTTAAGAATCTCTTCTCCCAGCGAGTCCCGTGCAATAATATCCTAGAGCCATGCTGTTATTATGTCAGCCCCGACAACGACGAGTCCTTCAGGCCAAATACCGCCAGCCATGGGTGCGATGACGTCTCTGGTGATGGAGCGCAGGAATCGGGTCAGTACAATAAAGAGTGACAGTCACTAAAAAAAACCAAATAGATGACTGTACATTGTATACGGCACATAATCCCCCCTCCCCAAATGCATCCAGAGTAATTACAGAAATAAGTGGGGAGAGGAGGGGGATGCAGCTGCAGCTTCTCACCTAGTTTTTCAAGGTGGAGTCAAAGCAGTGCAGGAGAAATGTGATTGGCTCAGAGCACGCCCATTAAAAGCGAAGTACTGAAACGGGGCTTCTCCACTAGGGGGAGCTCACTACATACAGATTTATTCAGCTCCCATAGACTTCCATGGATGAGGTGTAAATCCAAAAGCCCCAGAGACAAATTCCTTTAAGAGGAAACAGAGAATCAAAAAACGATGGAAGGAATTAAACTTATAGAAAAGGGGCCAATGACCTTTTATTGCCCGGGACCCTGACAATGATCAGTCTGCCCCTGCACTAAGCCTAAAGAAAATTTGTAGAGAATTGTGATTGTTGCTGCATGATAGCGACACAACAGAGTCCACCTATCTGGCTTAGTTATAGTCTTGTGTCAGCTTTATAGAGTTTCCAGTGGGGGGAGGTTTCTGCTGCAGTAAGCTGACTCCTAGCCAGATGCACAGCGGCCCGAGAGCTGCGTATAGCCTCTGCTGAGATCCACCAATTCTGCCAAATATGGCCTAGAATCTAGGGAGTAAAAGATGCAAAAATAGGTTCAAGATGCTGAAGTTGGAACTTTAGACTAATTGAAATAAGTTACTGGTTTATTTTAAGAGTTAAAGGGGTCGTCCGATCCCACGCTACGAGTCTGCAGTCAGTTTAAAGGGGTCGTCCAGTCCCAGGCTACGAATCTGCAGTCAATTTAAAGGGGTCGTCCAGTCCCAGGCTACGAATCTGCAGTCAATTTAAAGGGGTCGTCCAGTCCCAGGCAATCTATGTGACTGCGAACTTGTGAATCCTAACATCAGACACAGTGCGCGTTGTGAGGATTCTCTGGCGCCAGCAGCGGCAGACGTGTGACTGCGAGTATGTGATTTTCATACTTCCAGCCACATTCCAACTAGACTGTGTCCCTTCTAGTTGGGATGTGGCTGGATGTATGAAAATCACAATCACACGTCTGCCGCTGCTGGCGTCGTAGAATCCTCACATCGTGCAGTGCCTGAATAAAAAAAACAACTTCAGTATTGTGATTTCTCGTTAGCAGCCGATTCCACATTGTGGCTTTCTCGCTGCTGTGAGTCGTAGTATCACCAGATATCGCACTGAGCAGGATGATGGAAGAGCCGGGATCAAATGGTTTTGTCTTGTTTCGTGGGAGAGGATATTATTTATTTTTTTACTGTGATATTTCTTTAAGGAGCCTTCACTTGACACGACTTGTTTGTTTTTTTTAGTGAAAATGTCATTGCCGTCTCCTGTATACGAACGGCCGTCGCTCTGCCAGTAAGTACACAGTCGCCTCCTATGTAGAAGAAAACATTATTATTATTTTATATCATTTTCTTATTATATCACTGTTCTATTATCCCTGTTATAGAATTATGTTATTGTTATATTACTTATTATTATTATTATTATTATTATTATTATTATTCTATCACTTAGACTAGTTTATAAAAGCAACATCAGTAATATAATCTATAATATAACGCTGGGAGCGTCACTCTGTCCGAAGCCTCTATAGACTGCGCAAGCGCCGGCGCAGTCTGGACCGCACAGAGCGACGCTCCCAGGAGATCGCGGTATGCGTAAGCGCTGAACGCACACCGCGATCTCCACCGGACAAGCAGGGACGAGCCAGGAGGCGAAGGGTGAGTATACTTACCTGACCCGTTCCACCGACGCGCTTCCGGGCCGTGACTGTCCCCCTGCTCCCGGAATCGGCGCCTGCGCAGTCCGCGCTTTCCGGCGCCATTTTCTTGAAGACACATTGCAGTGTCTTCAAGAAAATGGCGCCGGAAAGCGCGGACTGCGCAGGCGCCGACTCCGGGAGCAGGACCAAGAAAATGGCCGCACCCAGCACAGCCACGCACAGCCGCCCACAGCAACGCACAGCCGCCGCACCCAGCACAGCCGACCATAGCCGCCCACAGCCACGCACAGGCGCCCGCCGCACCCAGCACAGCCGCCGCACCCAGCACAGCTGCCCACAGCCACGCACAGCCACCCATAGCCACGCACAGCCGCCGCACCCAGCACAGCCGACCACAGCCACGCACAGCCGCCGCACCCAGCACAGCCGCCCACAGCCACGCACAGCCGCCCACAGCCACGCACAGCCGCCGCACCCAGCACAGCCGCCGCACCCAGCACATCCGCCGCACCATGCACAGCCGCCACAGCCACGCACAGCCGCCTACAGCCACGCACAGCTGCCGCACCCAGCACAGCCTCCCACAGCCGTCCACAGCCGCCCACAGCCACGGACAGCCGCCGCACCCAGCACAGCCGCCGCACCCAGCACAGCCGCCCACAGCCACGCACAGCCGCCCACAGCCACGCACAGCCGCCGCACCCAGCACAGCCGCCCACAGCCACGCACAACCGCTGCATTCAGCACAGCCACCCACAGCCGCCGCACCCAGCACAGCCGCCGCACCCAGCACAGCCGCCGCACCCAGCACAGCCACGCACAGCCGCCACAGCCACGCACAGCCGCCACAGCCACGCACAGCCTCCGCACCCAGCACAGCCACGCACAGCCGCCCACAGCCACGCACAGCCGCCTACAGCCACGGACAGCCGCCGCACCCAGCACAGCCACCGCACCCAGCACAGCCGCCGCACCCAGCACAGCCACGCACAGCCGCCGCACCCAGCACAGCCACGCACAGCCTCCCACAGCCGCCTACAGCCACGCACAGCCGCTGCACCCAGCACAGCCACCGCACCCAGCACAGCCGTCCACAGCTGCCGCACCCAGCACAGCCGCCCGCACCCAGCACAGCCACGTCACATACAGCCGCCCGCACTCAGCACAGCCACATACAGCCGCCCGCACTCAGCACAGCCGCCCGCACTCAGCACAGCCGCCCGCACTGATGGGGGCGCAGGATGGAGCAGCACGTGATAGGATGGGGGCGCAGGATGGGAGCACATGACAGGATGGGGATGAGGATGGAGCAGCACATGACACGGTGGAGTGGCACATGACAGGATGGGGGCGCAGGATGGAGCAGCACATGACACGGTGGAGCAGCACATGACAGGATGGGGGCGCAGGATGGAGCAGCACATGACACGGTGGAGCAGCACATGACAGGATGGGGATGCAGGATGGAGCAGCACATGACACGGTGGAGCAGCACATGACAGGATGGGGGCGCAGGATGGAGCAGCACATGACACGGTGGAGCAGCACATGACAGGATGGGGGCGCAGGATGGAGCAGCATATGACAGGATGGGAGCAGCACATACCAGGATGGAGACCATATTCCAATATAAATGCTCGCCACCCGGGCGTAGAACGGGTTCAATAGCTAGTAGTAATATAATAGAATAATATAACAAGGATAATATGAAAGTGATAAAAGGAAAAGACATTAATAATATAAAAGTGACAGATCATTCTTCTTTTATCATTTTCATATTCTCCTTGTTATAGAATTCTGTCATTGATTATATTACTTGTATATTATTATTTTATTATATCACTTTAATATTAGTATTATTTTTTCTTTTATCAAATTCATATTATCCTTGTTATATTATTGATTACCATATTATAATAAGTACCGTAATAATGTATATTCACAATAAGTAATAAATATCAATCATATAATTGATGATACTGATATATTTTATTATATTATTTTGACTATTCTATTATAGAATTATTGATTTAAAACATTTTATCACGCATGTTACATTAATAAAATAATAAAAAATTATAATATATATATATTGTATTATAAAAACTTTCTTCTCACCCCCAATCAATGGGGGTGGTCTTTGTTGTCCTTTCTCATTCTCGGGTCCTCCTGGGAGTTTGAGGATTCTGCACAGCATCTTAGCTGTTCCCTGCATTGTTCCTTTCTGGGCAGACAGCTCAGATATTGCTCCTGGGATCTGTTGTGGCCATTCTTCCAATTTAGGGGTCAGTGCTCCAAGTGCTCCTATCACCACTGGAATCACTGTCGCCTTCACCTTCCACATCTTCTCCAGTTCTCCTTTGAGTTTCTCCAGCCTCTCCATCTCCATCTTCTCCAGTTCTCCTTTGAGTTTCTCCAGCCTCTCCATCTCCATCTTCTCCAGTTCCCCTTTGAGTTTCTCCAGCCTCTCCATCTCCATCTTCTCCAGTTCTCCTTTGAGTTTCTCCAGCCTCTCCATCTCCATCTTCTCCAGTTCTCCTTTGAGTTTCTCCAGCCTCTCCATCTCCATCTTCTCCAGTTCTCCTTTGAGTTTCTCCAGCCTCTCCATCTCCATCTTCTCCAGTTCCCCTTTGAGTTTCTCCAGCCTCTCCATCTCCATCTTCTCCAGTTCTCCTTTGAGTTTCTCCAGCCTCTCCATCTCCATCTTCTCCAGTTCTCCTTTGAGTTTCTCCAGCCTCTCCATCTCCATCTTCTCCAGTTCTCCTTTTTTTAGTTTCTCCAGCCTCTCCATCTCCATCTTCTCCAGTTCTCCTTTTTTGAGTTTCTCCAGCCTCTCCATCTCATCTTCTCCAGTTCTCCTTTGAGTTTCTCCTGCCTCTCCATCTCCATCTTCTCCAGTTCTCCTTTGAGTTTCTCCTGCCTCTCCATCTCCATCTTCTCCAGTTCTCCTTTGAGTTTCTCCAGCCTCTCCATCTCCATCTTCTCCAGTTCTCCTTTTTTTAGTTTCTCCAGCCTCTCCATCTCCATCTTCTCCAGTTCTCCTTTTTTGAGTTTCTCCAGCCTCTCCATCTCCATCTTCTCCAGTTCTCCTTTGAGTTTCTCCAGCCTCTCCATCTCCATCTTCTCCAGTTCTCCTTTTTTTAGTTTCTCCAGCCTCTCCATCTCCATCTTCTCCAGTTCTCCTTTTTTGAGTTTCTCCAGCCTCTCCATCTCCATCTTCTCCAGTTCTCCTTTGAGTTTCTCCTGCCTCTCCATCTCCATCTTCTCCAGTTCTCCTTTGAGTTTCTCCTGCCTCTCCATCTCCATCTTCTCCAGTTCTCCTTTGAGTTTCTCCAGCCTCTCCATCTCCATCTTCTCCAGTTCTCCTTTTTTTAGTTTCTCCAGCCTCTCCATCTCCATCTTCTCCAGTTCTCCTTTTTTGAGTTTCTCCAGCCTCTCCATCTCATCTTCTCCAGTTCTCCAGCTTCTCACATTCCTTCTTTCTGATGTTGCCGTCACTTGGCACCGCCACCTCTAGTATCATTGCTGTCTTCTGATCCTTGACTGGTTGGTTAGCCAACACCTGCTTATCCGTCTGGATCTTGAAGTCCCGCAGGATTTTAGCCCTTTCATTCTCCACCACTTTTCATGGGGTCTCCCACCTGGACTTAGCCCATATGCTGTGCAGATGTTCCTGTATACAATTCCCAGCACTTGGTTGTGGCGTTCGGTATACGCTGTTCTTGCATTTTGCCTCCTGCCACTATGTGTTGGACGGTTTCTGAGGTTTCTTTGCATAGTCTTCTCCTTGGGTCTTGTCTTGTGTGGTAGATTCCTGCTTCTATGGATCTAGCACTTAGTGCTTGCTCTTGTGCCGCTATGATTAGTGCCTCTGTGCTGTCTGAGTCCAGCTTTCTCCAGCCATTGGTAGGATATCTCTATGTCCACCACCTCCATTATCTGACGATGGCTCATCCCATGCAGCGGCTTGTCTTTCCATGGTGCTTCATGTTCCTGTTCTTCCTTCCAGATCTGTTGTTGTTGCTGCCTTAGGCTTTCTCTCAGCATCTCATCTTTTGGCGCCATTTTCCTGATGTATTCCTGGATAGTGATGGTGGCTTGGATGCTCATCAAGCCTCGACCGCCCTCCTTTCTTTTGGCATACAATCTTTGGGTGTTAGACTTATGGTGGAGACCTCCACGCATTGTGAGGAGCTTTCGTGTCTTCACATCTGCAGCTTCCAGCTCTTCTTTTGGCCAGCACACTATGCCAGCAGGGTATCTAATAACTGGCAGGGCATATTATTATTTTTTTTATCACTTTTTTTTTTAGTTCTAAAAAATTCTGGCCTGGAGAAC
Source organism: Ranitomeya variabilis (assembly GCF_051348905.1). Classification (NCBI taxonomy): domain Eukaryota; kingdom Metazoa; phylum Chordata; class Amphibia; order Anura; family Dendrobatidae; genus Ranitomeya; species Ranitomeya variabilis. The sequence continues at coordinate 671,501,701 of NC_135236.1, read as the reverse complement.
TTCTTCTGGAAAAAGACATGAAGGGACGTCTGCTGCCTTCACATGTGAGAGCAACTGAATCTGCTCCACCGGCGGTGTGTACTGCGGCTCTGAAGGATCAGGATCAGTCCGGTAAGAGGACTGGTGAGATCGTGGACCCGTGTAAGAGGACTGGTGAGATAGTGGACCCGTGTAAGAGGACTGGTGAGACAGTGGACCGTGTAAGAGGACTGGTAAGATAGTGGACCCGTGTAAGAGGACTGGTGAGATAGTGGACACGTGTAAGAGGACTGGTGAGATAGTGGATCCGTGTAGGGAAATCATAATTACATTATTATTTATTCCATGGCGCTTTACATGTGAGGAGGGGTTGTACATATCTGTGCAGGAAAACTTCATGGTAGCCACAGAAAGATTGTCTAAACCAGATGCAATTGGAACAACTTCTCAGCTGTGAAGTGTTTGTTCTTTAGCCTATATGTGTACCCAAGAATGTTCTCATTCACTGACCGCAAGCAGGGTCCTTGACAATGATCAGAAAAGTTTATAAGAAAGTTACAGAACTTCCCATAATTCTCCTTTTTATTGGAGACCTGGAGGGGGCGGAGCATGACGTGGGAATTCCGGAACGCCCGGTGTCAGGCTCCTCCCCCTCATGACCTGCACAGGGGCATCAGGTTTGTTTTTTCGGATTGTTCCCTTAAATAGTTAAGTCAAATATTTTCTATTGTTTACTCAAGGTAATGTGGTGAAACGTAAAAGCAAAAAGATGGGGGTCATCTCCTCTGCCCCCCAAAATGGCCATGATCACAGAGGGGGTGGCCAGAAACGAGAAAACGTAGACCACCCGAGACGTGAGAAGGAAGAGACCCTCCTGCCTGCCGTGACTGCCTCTAGAGAAGTGCCGCCTATGGGCCCTGACATCCTGTACACCGCCGCTGCCATCAGAGGGGGGTATGTACTGCTTCTTAAAGGGGTTGTTCACGGATGCATGAAGTACCTTAAGTAACTGGAGAGATCGGACTTTATCGTAGAGACATCGGGGTGGTTTCATTTTGCAATTTCTCCCCCTTTTTTTTCACATTTACTTGTTCTCTATTTGATATACATTTATATTACAATGTTTTATCGCCTATAGGTCGGTGCAGAACGTTTTTCCCAAAATGACGTCCCACCCTCATACCTCACACAAGTCTTCCGCCAGCACCCGGTCGCTGCCGCCTGCCAAAGTCAGAGGCCGGTCGCTTCATTCTACCAAAGGGGCAATAGAGAAAAGGAAACTGGGAAAGCTCATTGGTCCACAACCCTCCGAAGATCGCGTTACTACAGAGCATGCCAAGCTACCGGCTAACACCTGGAAGGACATCCTGATGGGGCTACAGATGGATGGAGGGTCCGGGGATCGGCCCAGACCTGCACTTTCTAAGGGGCATCTTCTAAAAAGTGGGACTTCTGATGGGTTAGGGGGATGCACACAGAAATCTGGGCAGAGGGTCAGCCTGGCCCCTCTTCCAAAAACAGTCCCCTCATCCCAATGACTGGACCTTGAATGATGGCTAAATTCATGGCCCCATTTTCTAGTGCGGACCCTTTTTCACGTACAGTTCGGAGGCATAGTCAGGCTCCCATAGTCGTGCACCCATAGCAGTCACGTGGACTCAAACGGTAGCGGTCAGGTGTACCGCTCTTGCATCAGTCAGGTGTACTACTCTTGCATCGGTCAGGTGTTAGTGCTCTTGTATCGGTCAGGTGTGCTGCACTTGTATCAGACAGGTGTACTGCACTTGTATCAGACAGGTGTACTGCACTTGTATCAGACAGGTGTACTGCACTTGTATCAGACAGGTGTACTGCACTTGTATCAGACAGGTGTACTGCACTTGTATCGGTCTGGTGTACTGCACTTGTATCGGTCTGGTGTACTGCACTTGTATCGGTCTGGTGTACTGCTCTTGTATCACACAGGTCTACTTATCTTATATCGGTCTGGTGTACCTCTCTTGTATCGGTCAGGTGTACCGCTCTTGTATCGGTCAGGTGTACCGCTCTTGTATCAGACAGGTGTACTGCACTTGTATCGGTCTGGTGTACTGCTCTTGTATCACACAGGTCTACTTATCTTATATCGGTCTGGTGTACCTCTCTTGTATCGGTCAGGTGTACCGCTCTTGTATCGGTCAGGTGTACCGCTCTTGTATCAGACAGGTGTACTGCACTTGTATCAGACAGGTGTACTGCACTTGTATCAGACAGGTGTACTGCACTTGTATCAGACAGGTGTACTGCACTTGTATCAGACAGGTGTACTGCACTTGTATCGGTCTGGTGTACTGCACTTGTATCGGTCTGGTGTACTGCACTTGTATCGGTCTGGTGTACTGCTCTTGTATCACACAGGTCTACTTATCTTATATCGGTCTGGTGTACCTCTCTTGTATCGGTCAGGTGTACCGCTCTTGTATCGGTCAGGTGTACCGCTCTTGTATCAGACAGGTGTACTGCACTTGTATCGGTCAGGTGTACCGCTCTTGTATCAGACAGGTGTACTGCACTTGTATCGGTCAGGTGTACCGCTCTTGTATCAGACAGGTGTACTGCACTTGTATCGGTCAGGTGTACCGCTCTTGTATCACACAGGTCTACTTCTCTTGTATCGGTCTGGTATTATCCTTCTTTCCGGGCAGTTCCAGAGTATTGCACATCTTTTCATAAATGAAACGCCTGTACAAACAGTCCTGATTAAAAATGTACAGTCTGCAGCTCCTAAGTAGAGCTATTGGTCTCCATGGTAACAGACGTCAAACAAACTCTGCGTAGTCTGATCCTGTAGTCATGTTCCTTTTTTTTGGGCGGCTTCTCCTCTACTGTTTGTAGCTTCCCTGCAGGTCCTGACTACGCAGGGCTTGTTTGTAGTCTGTAACCATGGAGACACATACAGTAGTTCTCAATAGGAGCTGTATGCACGAAGCAGGAGGAGATGGCCATTTACAAAAAACATTGTATTTTCCATTGAAGAAGTATTTGAGCAAAAAATGAGATATATATGTATTATTTGGCGGGAGGCCGATACTCCTAATTGTTTGCTGCTCCCTCTACTGGTTATTGGAGGGTACTGCACCCCATTTAATCAGCAGCGATGGGACGCTACTATTAATATAGATGATAATATCTCATCATGATGGGCTCACTGGGCACTGCACAGTCCGAGCTGGATTATTAGGGATTTTGTATCCATTGCGCCTTTAAATAAAACAGTACCAAAAATGATGTGTAAATATGATTTCCTCTTTTTGTTTCTTGTGATTCCCGCTCACTTGGCATATAGAAGGTTAGCTGCATTCCTGACATATTGCAGATATTCTGCCTTACCGGGTCTGTGGTGAAACGTTCAGCATGTAATTGGTGACATTTGTGTACCGGCAGCCTCCACTAGAGGGAGCCCAGGAGCTGAGCGCATACACTTTATACATTGCACTCAATGATAAATCTGTCTTCAGTGAGCTCCCCCTACTGGTGGCTGACAGAATCTCAATTTTTTTTTGTGTAGAGGATTTAGAGCTCTGGATCAGAACATAGCCTGGTGGTAAAAGGTGGAGAATTCACTACGGTTCTTATTTATCCTGCATTATGCCCACACTTTAATCACTCAGGACAGCCCGATTCATTATGAGGGGCTTACATTGAATTTTTATGTCTGAAAGATGCACAAAGGATACAAACTCCCAGCGTAAGCTAATAAATGTAATATCATTAAAGAAATCTGCTTTTTTTTATCCAAGTTATCATTTTTTATTTATTTTTTTGTCACTCTCAAAAATTGCTCGAATCAGTCTACAGATCTGTCTTCAGTGAAGGATCAAATGCAGTAGTGACCGGCCCAAAGGGGCCACAAAATAATAAATGTGCTGCCTACACCTTCCCACCACCAGGTGGCACCACTGATGGGGCAAATGTATATAAAGGTATGACCGCGCCATTGTTAGATCTGATTTTCTTCCCCTGCTGAGAGTTGTAGTTCTGAAGTCTCTGAAGGTACGCGGTGTTGATTTAAAGGGATCTGAACTTTGGCTCCTTGGTCTTCGCCATTGGCAAACCTGCTCACCCTGGCTAAGAATGCAAAACACATCTGTACTCTGCCCTTTACTGAGGATTCACGGTTGTGTTATTATTAGGATGGACCTACAAGGTGACGGGGGCAAAGTGCACGACTGTGGGGGAGCACTAGAACTGATTACCATCATATTCTTGGTATTTTCCCGCAGTGACCACTAGGTGGCGCCTTGTGCTTGTTTGGCTGTAGAATACTGTATGTGTTGAGCTCCCCCTAGTGGTGGCCGCAATAAAAAATGTTAAGAGCAGAATTTTGTAACGTAAAGCTGATTATTCACCATCATCTGATCACACGAGTAAAGGGTCCACGGCGCTCCGGCAGGTGCTACAAACACAGCGCCGCACTCTAGGCAGTGGCTGTGCCTGGAATATATTACACCACCTAACCCCTATTAAAGTAAATGGAACTGGGTTGCAATACCGGGCATGGCCACTTGTTAAAGAGCGGCGCTGCATCTGATGCACCATAAAGAGACAAAAAAGCACAGTAAAACCAAAACCACTCTGTTGCAAAAAAATCACAGTGGACAGCAAGTGCTAGTAAAAAGATGGAAAAAACAGGGTATTTGGTTGATACGTTTTTTGCAAAAAATTGCAGCTCATGTGTTCTGGTTCTACATAATTGTTTTCTTGTTTCTACAAGACTAGGGAGGCCTCCACCCCTCTTTTTTTGAGCTGTGCGCACAGGAGCCGTTCTGTCCAACGTGTCCACATGGACATTCCTTTTCTGAATCCTGCTCATACAGGTATTGTACATATGACCAGGTTTTAAATACATCAGATAGGGATTACATACATTAGTTAGGACTGCTGTGATATGGGTATACCTTGGCGATTGGTACAGCGGCTTAATATACATTTTTTGCAAAAAACGTATCAACCAAATACCCTGTTTTTTCCATCTTTTTACTAGCACTTGCTGTCCACTGTGATTTTTTTGCAACAGAGTGGTTTTGGTTTTACTGTGCTTTTTTGTGTTTTTTTTGTGTTTTCAAGTCTCTTGGTGGTGTGAACATGTCTTTACTGGCTTGTTCACTGTGCGCACAGCTCATGTGTTCTGGTTCTGCACCATAAAGAGGTAAGACAGCTCGCCAGAGCGACACAGACGCCTCCGTCATCTGATCATTGGGGGACAAGAGTCAGACCCCCTGCTATCTTATATTGATGACTGCTCCGAAGCCCAAAATGGACCATTATTTCACAGAAATGTAAAATTGAGTGGGTATGGCTCGTGCAAATTTGTATGAAAGTAGGAGGCTTTTGGGGGGTTTGGGGCCTAAGTTTCTAAGGAAAAGAAAAGCAAATGTTAAGGGGTCTGTTAACCCAAAACTGGAGGCAGTGAGGGGTCACCGGAGAGCACCCTGTGTGGAGGCAGAGGGGTCACAGGAGACCACCCTGTGCAGAGGCAGTGAGGGGCCACAGGAGACCACCCTGTGCAAAGGTAGAGGGGACACAGGAGACCACCCTGTGCAGAGGTAGAGGGGACACAGGAGACCACCCTGTGCAGAGGCAGTGAGGGGTCACAAGAGAGCACCCTGTGCAGAGGTAGAGGGGCCACAGGAGACCACCGTGTGCAGAGGCAGTGAGGGGACACAGGAGACCACCCTGTGCGGAGGCAGTGAGCTGCGCCCCTGACTTCTTGCTGCAAACCTGGGGGAAAGGAGGTGACTGTACCCTCAGCGGCGGCCATGATTATTATTATATTACTGATCCGGCATCTGGGAGGTTTTAGAACGAAAAAAAAGGAAAAATCAGATGATATTTTATTTATTTTATAAAAATATAAAAGGGAACATGAAAGACAGAAAACACCAGAGCCAAACTGGGAGGTGACACCATGGGGGGCGGCTGAGGGTCTGCTGAAGTGGGACTTCTTATCTTCACCTCCGGGTGTGTGTGTGGCCCCGGGGTCAGGGTCCTGGTCGGGGGTCGGGGGTCCAGACAGGGAGGGGGGAGGATTGGCCAAATCTCAAGTCTCTTCAGATATAAACAGAAAGTAGCAAAACACCAGAGGAGAGAAGAGACGGCGAGGAGGAGCCGGGGCCACAGGGGACCACCCTGTACAGAGGGGCCACAGGAGACCACCCTGTACAGAGGAGCCACAGGAGACCACCCTGTACAGAGGTGAGAGGGGCCACAGGAGACCGCATTATATAGAGGTGAGAGGGGCCACAGGAGACCGCGCTATACTGAGGGGCCACAGGAGACCGCACTATACTGAGGGGCCACAGGAGACCACCCTGTACAGAGGGGCCACAGGAGACCACCCTATACAGAGGGGCCACAGGAGACCACCCTGTACAGAGGGGCCACAGGAGACCACCCTGTACAGAGGGGCCACAGGAGACCACCCTATACAGAGGGGCCACAGGAGACCACCCTGTACAGAGGGGCCACAGGAGACCACCGTGTACAGAGGAGCCACAGGAGACCACCCTGTACAGAGGAGCCACAGGAGATCACCCTATACAGAGGGGCCACAGGAGACCACCCTGTACAGAGGAGCCACAGGAGACCACCCTATACAGAGGGGCCACAGGAGACCACCCTGTACAGAGGGGCCACAGGAGACCACCGTGTACAGAGGAGCCACAGGAGACCACCCTGTACAGAGGAGCCACAGGAGACCACCCTGTACAGAGGGGCCACAGGAGACCACCCTGTACAGAGGGGCCACAGGAGACCACCCTGTACAGAGGAGCCACAGGAGACCACCCTATACAGAGGGGCCACAGGAGACCACCCTGTACAGAGGGGCCACAGGAGACCACCGTGTACAGAGGAGCCACAGGAGACCACCCTGTACAGAGGAGCCACAGGAGATCACCCTATACAGAGGTGAGAGGGGCCACAGGAGACCGCATTATACAGAGGTGAGAGGGGCCACAGGAGACCGCGCTATACTGAGGGGCCACAGGAGACCGCACTATACTGAGGGGCCACAGGAGACCACCCTGTACAGAGGGGCCACAGGAGACCACCCTATACAGAGGGGCCACAGGAGACCACCCTGTACAGAGGGGCCACAGGAGACCACCCTGTACAGAGGGGCCACAGGAGACCACCCTGTACAGAGGGGCCACAGGAGACCACCGTGTACAGAGGAGCCACAGGAGACCACCCTATACAGAGGGGACCGCACTATACAGAGGGGACCGCACTATACAGAGGGGACCGCACTATACTGAGGTGAGAGGGGCCACAGCAGACCGCACTATACAGAGGGGACCGCACTATACAGAGGGGACCGCACTATACTGAGGTGAGAGGGGCCACAGGAGACCATACTATACAGAGGGGCAACAGGAGACCGCATTATACTGAGGTGAGAGTTGCCACAGGGGACCGCACTATACAGAGGAGTCAGGGGCCACAGGAGACCGCACTATACTGAGGGGCTACAGGAGACCACCCTGTACAGGGGGCCACAGGAGACCGCATTATACTGAGGTGAGAGTTGCCACAGGGGCCGCACTATACAGAGGGGCCACAGGAGACCGCGCTATACAGAGGGGACACCGGAGACCACCCTGCAGTCTGCCCCAGCCTCATGCAGATCCATTTTCTGGGGTCTTTTTCCAGTCTGCCCGGTCATTCACCGGGTCACGTTAACTCTTTCTTCCCCGCAGCCGGCCGCGTCTCCTGTGACATAGAAGGGTCTTGTATCGCTGAGCTCGTGCACTCAGGTAGGCAGTCCTGTGCAAATCACATGACATATAACCCCCATGTAAGTCGCTGCGGACTGTGGGTTTCAGTTTCTCGGAAGCCGAGTCACAACAAGCTATAATAACCTTCCCGGGACCCGAGAGGACGAGACCGCGGCGCTGCGTCCATCTCCTGCTGACATCACAATGCGCCCATGTAGTTTTACATAGGACTGCAGGTAACCGGTCCTGTGTCTGCCTGAGCCACGACTCCTCAGTTCCATCAGGTGCCTCAGAGCTGCATTCACAGTGCTGCTGCCCCCCGGTGGTTGCTCTGCTGTGATGCACGTTGGCAGATGTGACTGTGTCTTTGTTGTACCTTGGGGCAAATACTTACTGTCTGAGTGGTCTCCTATTTACTACACAGGGACATTTTATGTATTTCTGTCCTCTAGGTGGCGCTGTGTACAGTTTCAATGTATCATCAGAACGTGACATTCTATAAAGGGGTCTTCTAACCCGAACCAATAGCGACATCTCCCCAGAATATGACATTAATGATTGGTAGTTGTGGGTCCCACCTCTTCTATTGGGAGAAAAGGGGTCCGTGAAGGAAATGGGGTCAACAGCATCCTCTCCTTATAACACTGGTCAACAGCATTTTTGGTGCCAAAGATATTTCATCGAATTTAGGGTATTTTTGGGGTGCTGATTCTGAATATGCTATCAGTTTTGCCAGATTGGCTCAAGTTTTTGACATTTTTGGTATCTTATTTATAGCACTTGTTGGTAAATGCGACGCATCATCTCATTAATTTCTTTGGATTAGTACTTGAACTGAGCAGTTCTCAATATAGTTTTGTGTTAATTAGTGTTCTAAAAGTTTGTTCATAGCTTGATTTTTGCACTAACTTTATGTTGTTGTCTGTTTTCCAGTGAAAAGCATGAACTCATCAAGAAGAAGTTGTCTTAACGATCCAGACTCATTCTGTTACATTTGTGGTGAATACACACTGCCAAAACATAGAAGAAACATAACAGACTTCGTAAAAAAAGTGTATTTTGCCTATTTTGGGGTTATGCTTGGGGACCAAGACAAGTTTTGGGCACCACACATAGTGTGCAAAGCATGTATCGAATTATTACGAAAATGGAGCAAAGGACAAAGAAAAAGCTTCAAATTTGGTGTTCCAATGGTGTGGAGAGAGCCAAAAAATCATCATGATGACTGTTATTTCTGTGCAGTGCAAGTGCAAGGATTCAATAAGCATAAGAAACGAAAATGGGAGTAACATGGAATCTGCAAGAAGGCCTGTCCCTCATTGTGAAGATGTGCCTGTACCTGTGTTTACCATAAATAACAGTCATCATGATGATTTTTTGGCTCTCTCCACACCATTGGAACACCAAATTTGAAGCTTTTTCTTTGTCCTTTGCTCCATTTTCGTAATAATTCGATACATGCTTTGCACACTATGTGTGGTGCCCAAAACTTGTCTTGGTCCCCAAGCATAACCCCAAAATAGGCAAAATACACTTTTTTTACGAAGTCTGTTATGTTTCTTCTATGTTTTGGCAGTGTGTATTCACCACAAATGTAACAGAATGAGTCTGGATCGTTAAGACAACTTCTTCTTGATGAGTTCATGCTTTTCACTGGAAAACAGACAACAACATAAAGTTAGTGCAAAAATCAAGCTATGAACAAACTTTTAGAACACTAATTAACACAAAACTATATTGAGAACTGCTCAGTTCAAGTACTAATCCAAAGAAATTAATGAGATGATGCGTCGCATTTACCAACAAGTGCTATAAATAAGATACCAAAAATGTCAAAAACTTGAGCCAATCTGGCAAAACTGATGACATATTCAGAATCAGCACCCCAAAAATACCCCAAATTCATTAAAATATTTTGGACACCAGAAAAAAAATTTTTTTTTGTTGACCTGTGAATTAGTGAGTGAAGACTTGATTGACCGGTGACAGCTGCAGCTCCTGGGTCTCCTTGGGAGGGGTTGTCTTCCATCTATGAAGACTCTACTCATTTTCCACCTATTCCTTCTGGTTACCACCATGGGTTCTTCTGGTCACCACCATGGGTTCTTCTGGTCACCACCATGGGTTCTTCTGGTCACCACAATGGGTTCTTCTGGTCACCACCATGGCTTCTTCTGGTCACCACCATGGGTTGGGTGGTTGGACAAGGATTTGCGGAGGTTGCGTTCATACAGAATATTGACTTTATATGGGACCCATTGACTCCAAAAGTTTTTAAGATTTTCTGTTTTCTCCACAGGGTTTGGACCTTCTTAGAGGATGGAGGACAAGATAGTCAAGAAGCAGAAGACGAGTCCGAGCCTTCAATATCTGGCATACACAATCGTGGTAGTGCAGACCCTAATCTGCGTTCTCCTCTCCTACTCCTTGTTCATCGGAGCTGGGAACTTCCTTATCGATGGCTGCAAAAAGATCACCTTTAACAACTTGTGTCTACACAACACCAATAACGATGGCGGCTGCCACTGCATCACCCAATCGGAGGAGCAGAACTCAAAACTCTTCATCTACGGAGCCAACTTGTCCCTCATTTTAGCGTATTCTTCACTGGTATTCGTCCCCATGGGACTCTTAAGCATGGTCATAGCTCTGAGCCTCAAGGATGACAATCTGTGGCACTTTGAACTGACTCTAAACGTCTTAAGCCTGGTAGGACTTTTCGTAGGGACAAGCATCCACCTCTTTCTTAACTGGGATCACTATGACTTTTTCCAAATGACTCCTGGTTTCTGGGCATTGCTGTTGGCCATTGGGGGGTCAGCTCTCCAGATTTGCCTCATAAGTCGTTACGTAAGACTCAACCATGTGTTGTCAGAGTGTAAAACTGAGGACCACGAGGCAAAGGAGTTCAAAATCTTGGTGGCCTAGTGGGGAACTGATGATGTCCATCATGATCTCAATGTCTTGGTGGCCTAGTGGGGAACTGGTAACGTCCATCATGACCTCAACATCTAGGTGGCCTAGTGGGGAACTGGTGACGTCCATGATGATTTCTCCTTTTGCGAACTGTTGTTTGAGGTGACCACTTTCACTACTGGAATACTCACCGGACACTTTGAGCTGCACTGGTGACTACGTCTTCATGCTACACGGATGAGTGGGGAACGAGGGAGGAACATGGAGGATGGAGAGTTGCGTAGTGTCAGGGTCTACCTCCTTCTACTGTATTTTACTACTCCATTGATTTACTATAACTTTGTATTGGACTTTAAATCAAAATGTGTCTCGAATTGCGGAATATTTGTAATCCTCATCCCACCTGGCTCCTTGTATCGGAATCACCAGATATCGCACAATATGTAGGGCCCAATTACTACACTATATATTGCCCTGTATGTGTACACTACTGGGGAGCCTTACCGATCCCGAAAATGGGGTCCATTCACTATTACGGGCCTTGTCTGAACATCATTCAGTCCTAAACAGGAGAATGGAGTGGTGGCCGAGCGTCCGGCACTACCCCTTCATTTAGTCCTGTTTTTAGGCTTGGAGGGGTTCCTAGCGATGATTTGTGTTCAGTGGGTCAACCCCTGTAACTGTACCGTGCAGCAGCCCGATAATTGTCCCAGATGTGGTCATATGGTTGCACCACTTACCAACGGCTTTCAAAGGTGGTTAGGCTTGGGCAAATGTGTCCAAAAATTATCCATTAGGGTAAGGCTTGAAATGTCCCATAACTGGGGTTGAAATGATGGGAGGTGTGTTGACAATACAGTCACTTGACTCCATCACCATACTGCGAAGCATCATGCCTCCCCCAGACTCTGGACAACCCCTTTAAGTGTTTTGCAATTTATTTTTTTTTTTGTCTGTGTTTTTTTTTTAGATGATTGTCTACTTTTTTTTTGTGTGAACTTGTAGTTACTGGGGAAGGTTGTGTTTTATATACTGAATAAGTTTAGAAAGTATTAAGTGAAAACAAATTTGCACTCAAGTTTAGAATTTGCCAATAATGATCGCCATGTGAATCTGTGTTATTGGTATTATGTTTACAATAAATGATATTTTGGGGGTTTGATTACTCTTTGCGTCTCCTAACTGGGAAAAACCTGTAGACTGAGTATTGCCTCTTTGAAAAACTAAGTGGTTAATCTCCAAATCCTCCTCAAAAGTGCCAAATTCTCCAAAATCACAAGGAGTTCACAAAACACCAGTTTTGATTTAAGTTTCTGTTCTTGAAAACTCAGCAAAAAAAGTGCGTGAAACAAATTCTAAAAGTTTATTCAGACATCAGCGATTTATCTGGTACTAGAAAAACGGTGAGTTCCATCAGTGATTTTGATCACATTGTCATAGGAGAATGGTCAGAATTTCATTCGTTTTTCAAACTTTTGCTCTTACTATTGGGTCAATATTTTGTCTTTTTTATGACTTTTTTTTATATTTATGCTTTTATAAGGCACCCTGGCACCAGCCTCCACAGGAATTATCCACTGCCATTAAATGAAAATGAGCAAGGAAAGTTAGAAAACATAGAAGAAGTAGGTGCAAAAAACTCTAAGGGCACCCTCACACTGTTACCTATGCGCAATACACCCTACCTAACAGCGGAGGTTGGCACCCTAGACCTGCGCAGTGCCGCCCCCACCCTCACTAGGATGCCCTAAACAGATCCTCAATCTTTAGAGAAAAGAGGTAAAGGAAAGTTGTTCATTAAGTCCTGCTGGATAGACGGAACCCATTTTATATATCCATCTAGTCTCATGCAGAAGAATCAACTTCTCCCAGTCTCCACCTCTGAAGGTTCAGTAACTTTCTCAATGCCCGTGAACTTAACAGCCATCAAATCGCCTCCATGGGCGGCAGAGTTCATATGTCTTGCTAAGGAGATGTCTCTTTTTTTCACTATGTCTCTAAGATGTTCTCCAACCCTCCTTCTAACTTCTCTGATTGTCTTACTGACATAAATAAGGTTACAATTACTAATTGCTCTATAAATGATGCCCGCACTTTTACAGTTAATAAAAGATCTAATCTCAAATCTCTCAAGATTGTTCGTTGAAAAGAAAACTTTGCTCACTTCAGTGTTTGTACAGGCCACGCAGCCACTGCACCTATAGCAACCAACCAAGTTGGAGGTCAACCAGGATTTCTGAATGGCTCAGAGAAATGGCTGCGTACCAACCTCTCTTTGATGGATCTCCCTCTCTCAAATGTAATTTGAGGTGATGGTGGTAATAATGTCCCAATGTCCTGATCCATTTTCAGGATCGACCAGCGTTTATTTAAAATTTGCCTCAAGTCTTTTGCAGCATTATTAAATGTGGTTATGAAGCGTAGGCCCGAGTACGTGTCTTTTTTGGCCGGAACAGGTGTTAATAATTCAGATCTCTCTTTTTTCTTAACCTCATTAAAGGCCGGTTTCAGGACCTGATTGCGGTATCCCCTCTCCCAAAAACGACTCCGAAGGTCATGTGCTTGTCTCACAAAGTTATTGTTATCCGAACAGTTTCTACGTATTCTCATGTACTGTCCTTTAGGGATAGCCTTCTTCAAAGCCACAGGATGTCCACTCTCCCATCTAAGAAGGGAGTTTGTGGCAGTGGATTTCCTGTGGACACTGGTGCCTAGCGTACCATCGTGTATCCTCTCAATCATCACATCCAAGAAGGAGAGTTTTGAGGGGTCCCATTCAAATGTAAAAGTCAATCCAAGGTCATTAGAATTTAATTTGCCAACAAACTCAGAAAAGGACTCTCCCATCCCTCTCCATATAACAAACACATCATCAATAAATCTGAGCCACAATAGGGCCTTGTCATTGTCTGCCACACCATTTTCACCAAAGACTACAGTCTCCTCCCACCAGCCCAGGAGCAAATTAGCATACGACGGGGCACACAGACTCCCCATTGCTGTGCCCCTGAGCTGGTGGAGGCATTTACCGTCAAAGGTGAAATAGTTGTGGGTTAATAAAAATTCCAGGCACCTTAATACAAAGTTGTTATGATTCCTTAGATGACGCCCCTTACTCCTAAAATAGTAATCAACCGCCTTTAGTCCCTTTTGGTGAGGAATCGATGAGTAGAGGGCATCAACGTCAATACTGCCAAGGATGGTATCAGAGGTCCAGCACCAGGCCCTCAATCTTTCTCAGAAGGTCTGTGGTGTCCTTTGTCTATGAGCTCAAAGCCAATACAAAGGGTTTGAGGATCTTATCCAAATAAACACCCACATTTTTTGTCAGGCTTCCCACTCCACATAAAATAGGTCTGCCCTTCAATGGGGACACACCTTTGTGGACTTTGAAGGCAGTGAAATGTGGGTGTGATGGGAAACTTTGCCACAATGAAATGTGCTTCGGCTAGATCAATGACACCCTGAGTTAGACCATGGGCAGTGACTTACCTCAGTACACCAAGGCACCAGTGCTAGGCACCAGTGTCCACAGGAAATCCACTGCCACAAACTCCCTTCTTAGATGGGAGAGTGGACATCCTGTGGCGTTGAAGAAGGCTATCCCTAAAGGACAGTACATGAGAATACGTAGAAACTGTTCGGATAACAATAACTTTGTGAGACAAGCACATGACCTTCGGAGTCGTTTTTGGGAGAGGGGATACCCCAATCAGGTCCTGAAACCGGCCTTTAATGAGGTTAAGAAAGAAGAGAGATCTGAATTATTAACACCTGTTCCGGCCAAAAAAGATACGTACTCGGGCCTACGCTTCATAACCACATTTAATAATGCTGCAAAAGACTTGAGGCAAATTTTAAATAAACGCTGGTCGATCCTGAAAATGGATCAGGACATTGGGACATTATTACCACCATCACCTCAAATTACATTTGAGAGAGGGAGATCCATCAAAGAGAGGTTGGTACGCAGCCATTTCTCTGAGCCATTACAGAAATCCTGGTTGACCTCCAACTTGGTTGGTTGCTATAGGTGCAGTGGCTGCGTGGCCTGTACAAACACTGAAGTGAGCAAAGTTTTCTTTTCAACGAACAATCTTGAGAGATTTGAGATTAGATCTTTTATTAACTGTAAAAGTGCGGGCATCATTTATAGAGCAATTAGTAATTGTAACCTTATTTATGTCAGTAAGACAATCAGAGAAGTTAGAAGGAGGGTTGGAGAACATCTTAGAGACATAGTGAAAAAAAGAGACATCCCCTTAGCAAGACATATGAACTCTGCCGCCCATGGAGGCGATTTGATGGCTGTTAAGTTCACGGGCATTGAGAAAGTTACTGAACCTTCAGAGGTGGAGACTGGGAGAAGTTGATTCTTCTGCATGAGACTAGATGGATATATAAAATGGGTTCCATCTATCCAGCAGGACTTAATGAACAACTTTCCTTTACCTCTTTTCTCTAAAGATTGAGGATCTGTTTAGGGCATCCTAGTGAGGGTGGGGGCGGCACTGCGCAGGTCTAGGGTGCCAACCTCCGCTGTTAGGTAGGGTGTATTGCGCATAGGTAACAGTGTGAGGGTGCCCTTAGAGTTTTTTGCACCTACTTCTTCTATGTTTTCTAACTTTCCTTGCTCATTTTCATTTAATGGCAGTGGATAATTCCTGTGGAGGCTGGTGCCAGGGTGCCTTATAAAAGCATAAATATAAAAAAAAAAAGTCATCATAAATTGTTCACTTTACCCTCCTCTCTCCCCTGGAGTTTTTATTAATCTGTTCGTGTGGTAAATGGGGAGCCAGCCGAACTGCTCCCAAATCGACAGCGTGTGAATGTATCAGCCGTTGTAATCTCAGGCTCCGGGGTCCAGTCTTTGAGGGGACCACTGTGCTCGGTCCATTTGACACAACGCCGCTCAGAAATAGTTCAGTAATTAGATCACCCATAGTGTGAGCATACATTTCTACAGGGACAAGTGTTATATTTGGACACTCTATAGATTTATTAAGCCTGGATAGATGCGAATAAACAGGTGGAAGGCTATATTTATTATGTGACATGGTGCCATAACATTAACCCTATACTGGGGTGGCTATGTGCGCAGAGGTGCTGTGTGGATGGAGGCGTGGGTTGTCTTAGCTGTGATGCCCATTGTCCTGTCTTGCTGCGGCGCTGTGTACGCATGCGCAGTAGTACAATATGAAAGCTATGTGACATAGGCGCTAATGTACGGCTCACCGCTCTGCGTTCCGGGGACCGGATATGGCGTAACCGGAAGTGATCACACTCCCGGCGCCTGCTCTCTAAGAGCTTGCGTTCCAAGAAGTGTCACGGTGTGTTTCTGTGACACACCTCTATGTGTGAGGTAAGGCCCGGAAGTGGGTGTATGTTTAGCCTGCTGTGTTGTGCTTTGTATATTAAATCCTTCTGGCCACTATTGGGATGGGTCTAATTAACTGACACCTGCTGGACGCCGAAATTTGATAGGTGATGGATCAGCAGGTAACTGGTGGGAGGGCATTGTTACTGATATTTAAGGGACGCCATTTTAGAATCCACCCATGATAGGCTCTGTGTGAATGCTAATGATGGCTGAGCATTTCATCATCAAGACCACTACGTGACTGTCCTATCCCCTGATGATTGCCCCTTTTTGGGATGAAACGCGTAGGGAGGTGGTCCTGAATAGGAATGGTCTATGGAGCTATGTATCGATTCGTTGGATCTCTGACTAACTGAACAGCAGGGTGCATCCCTTATGTGGCATCTTTATCACCGGTGAGATTGTTCCATATTATATTATGCACCCCCTATTTCTGCTTTTGCAAGTATGTTATGGGGGATTGTCAGTGGTACTGATTTATTTCACATATTTGAGCAAAAGTATACTGGTACAGCAGGGATGAACCTAGCCACACTGCTGCCTGAGGCGAACTTCAAAACGGCGCCCCCCCCAAACACATATACAGCACAGCCCCTATAGGGCTCCCATCTCATATACAGTCCCCCCCAAACATTACATGAGTGATAACTATTGTACATTCTACAATAGGTCATAAATCAGACAGTATAGCCCTCCATACAGTATTATGGGCACCACATAGTCCTCCATACAGTATTCTGCGTACCACAGTGCTCCATACAGAATAATGAGCCCCACATGATGCTCCATACTGTATAATGACTGCACATGATGCTCCATACTGTATAATGACCGCACATGATGTTCCATACTGTATAATGACCGCACATGATGCTCCATACTGTATAATGGCCACACATGATGCTCCATACTGTAATAATGGCCACACATGATGCTCCATACTGTATAATGGCCACACATGATGCTCCATACTGTATAATGGCCACACATGATGCTCCATACTGTAATAATGACCGCACATGATGCTCCATACTGTATAATGACTGCACATGATGCTCCATACTGTATAATGACCGCACATGATCCTCCAAACTGTATAATGACCGCACATGATGCTCCATACTGTATAATGACCGCACATGATGCTCCATACTGTATAATGACCGCACATGATCCTCCAAACTGTATAATGACCGCACATGATGCTCCATACTGTAATAATGGCCACACATGATGCTCCATACTGTATAATGGCCGCACATGATGCTCCATACTGTATAATGGCCACACATGATGCTCC
The DNA here is from genome assembly GCF_051348905.1 of Ranitomeya variabilis. NCBI lineage: Eukaryota > Metazoa > Chordata > Amphibia > Anura > Dendrobatidae > Ranitomeya > Ranitomeya variabilis. The sequence continues at coordinate 671,484,369 of NC_135236.1, read as the reverse complement.
ATACTGTATAATGGCCACACATGATGTTCCATACTGTATAATGACCACACATGATGCTCCATACTGTATAATGGCCACACATGATACTCCATACTGTATAATGGCCACACATGATGCTCCATACTGTATAATGGCCACACATGATCCATACTGTATAATGGCCCCAAATGATGCTCCATACCGTATAATGACCGCACATGATGCTCCATACTGTATAATGGCCACACATGATGCTCCATACTGTATAATGGCCACACTGTTATGATCCGGTGGCTTTGGAGCCGAATTAGACTTTCTCAGGAGAAGTGGAATTTATACTGACCGCAGCCCCTGAACTAACACCGCAACTAGAAGTAGCCGTGGGGTGTGCCTAACAAACCCTAGACACCTCAACACAGCCAGAGGACTAAATACCCCTATAGATAGAAATAGGAATACTATCTTGCCTCAGAGCAGAACCCCAAATGATAGGCAGCCCCCCACAAATATTGACTGTGAATAGGAGAGGAAAGACACACACAGGCAGAAAGCAGATTACAGCAAAAGAGGCCACTCTAGCTAAACAGGGAAAGATAGGACAGAATACTAAGCGGTCAGTAATAAAACTCTAAAAATATCCACAGCAGAAAATACAAAAAGTTCCACAATCTAACTAAAGACATGGAATGTATATCTGCAACTCCTGAGAATCCAGCAAGACTAAGTAAATACTGATACAATCTAAGCTGGACAAAAAAACACTGAATAGCACTAAAATGTAAAGCACACAGCATGTGTGCCACAAAAAAACAGACACTTATCTTTGCAGATTTGGCAGCAAGACAGGAAGGAAGCAGGCAAGGACAAAACCTCCAAAAACAATGGACAACTGGCAAGGACTAATGAATCCTGCACGCCTAAATACCCCAGTCAGAACTGCAATTAGCAGAAACACCTGACCAGGGCTGCAATTCAGGGACAACTGCATTACCACCTACAACCACCGGAGGGAGCCCAAGAGCAGAATTCACAACAGTACCCCCCCCCTTGAGGAGGGGTCACCGAACCCTCACCAGAGCCCCCAGGCCGATCAGGACGAGCCAGATGAAAAGCATGAACCAAATCAGCAGCATGGACATCAGAAGCAAAAACCCAAGAATTATCCTCCTGGCCATAACCCTTCCATTTGACAAGATACTGAAGCCTCCGCCTTGAAAAACGAGAATCCAAAATCTTCTCAACCACATACTCCAACTCCCCATCAACCAACACAGGGGCCGGAGGATCAACAGAGGGAATAACGGGCACCACATATTTCCGCAATAAAGATCTATGGAAGACATTATGGATAGCAAAAGAGGCCGGAAGTGCCAATCGAAAAGACACCGGATTAATAATCTCCGAAATCCTATAAGAACCAATAAACCGAGGCTTAAACTTAGGAGAACAAACCTTCATAGGAACATGACGGGAAGACAACCAGACCAGATCCCCAACACGAAGCCGGGAACCAACACCCCGACGACGGTTAGCAACGGTGAGCCTTCTCCTGAGACCACGTCAAATTGTCCACCACATGAGTCCAAATCTGCTGTAACCTGTCAACCACAGAATCCACACCAGGACAGTCAGAAGGCTCAACCTGCCCAGAAGAAAAACGAGGATGAAAACCAGAGTTACAAAAAAAAGGCGAAACCAAAGTAGCTGAACTAGCCCGATTATTAAGGGCAAACTCGGCCAATGGCAAAAAGGTCACCCAATCATCCTGATCAGCAGAAACAAAGCATCTCAAATAAGTCTCCAAAGTCTGATTAGTTTGCTCAGTTTGGCCATTTGTCTGAGGATGAAATGCAGAGGAAAAAGATAAATCAATGCCCAGCCTGGCACAAAAGGCCCGCCAAAACCTAGAAACAAACTGGGAACCTCTGTCAGACACAATATTCTCTGGAATGCCGTGCAAACGAACCACATGCTGAAAAAACAACGAAACCAAATCTGAGGAGGAGGGCAATTTAGGCAAAGGCACCAAATGAACCATTTAAGAGAACCGGTCACAAACAACCCAGATAACCGACATCCTCTGGGAAACCGGAAGATCAGAAATAAAATCCATAGAAATATGCGTCCAGGGCCTCTCAGGGACCGGCAACGGCAAAAGCAACCCACTAGCATGGGAACAACAAGGCTTAGCCCGCGCACAAGTCCCACAGGACTGCACAAAAGAACGCACATCACGTGATAAAGAAGGCCACCAAAAGGACCTACCAACCAAATCTCTGGTACCAAAAATCCCAGGATGACCAGCCAACACAGAACAGTGAACCTCAGAAATCACTCTACTAGTCCATCTGTCAGGAACAAACAGTTTCCCCACTGGACAGCGGTCAGGTCTGTCAGCCTGAAATTCCTGAAGAACCCGTCGTAAATCAGGGGAAATGGCAGAAAGAACCACCCCTTATTTCAGAATGACGACCGGTTCCAGAACCTCAGGAGAATCAGGCAAAAAACTCCTAGAAAGGGCATCAGCCTTAATATTCTTAGAACCCGGAAGATACGAGACCACAAAATCAAAATGGGAAAAAAACAAAGACCATCGAGCCTGTCTAGGATTCAGCCGCTTGGCAGACTCGAGGTAAATCAGATTCTTATGATCGGTCAAGACCACAATACGGTGCTTAGCTCCCTCAAGCCAATGTCGCCACTCTTCAAACGCCCACTTCATAGCCAGCAACTCCCGATTGCATCATAATTGCGTTCAGAAGACGAAAATTTACGGGAAAAGAAGCACACGGTTTCATCAAGGAACCAGCAGGATCCCTCTGAGACAAAATGGCCCCTGCCCCTATCTCAGAAGCGTCAACCTCAACCTGAAACGGAAGAGAAACATCAGGTTGACGCAACACCGGAGCAGACGTAAATCGACGTTTAAGCTCCTGAAAGGCAGAAACAGCCGCAGAGGACCAATTCGCCACTTCAGCGCCTTTCTTAGTCAAATCGGTCAAGGGTTTAACCACGCTGGAAAAGTTAGCAATGAAACGGCGATAAAAATTTGCAAAACCCCAAAATTTCTGAAGGCTCTTTACAGACGTGGGTTGAATCCAATCATGAATGGCCTGAACCTTAACCGGATCCATCTCAATAGATGAAGGAGAAAAAATAAAACCCAAAAAAAGAAACCTTCTGCACCCCAAAGAGACACTTAGACCCGTTCACATACAAAGCATTGTCACGAAGGATCTGAAACACCATCCTGACCTGTTGCACATGAGACTTCCAATCATCAGAAAAAATAAAAATATCGTCCAGATATACAATCATGAATTTATCAATATAAGTCCGGAAGATATCGTGCATGAAAGATTGAAAAACAGATGGAGCATTAGTGAGCCCGAATGGCATCACAAGGTATTCAAAATGGCCTTCGGGCGTATTGAACGCAGTTTTCCATTCATCACCCTGCTTAATACGAACAAGATTATACGCCCCCCGAAGGTCAATCTTTGTAAACCAACTAGCCCCCTTAATCCTGGCAAACAAATCAGAAAGCAGAGGTAAAGGGTATTGAAACTTGACTGTGATCATATTCAAGAGGCGATAATCAATACAGGGTCTCAAGGAGCCATCCTTCTTAGCAACAAAAAAAAAACCTGCTCCCATCGGTGAAGAAGATGGCCGAATATGCCCTTTCTCCAAAGACTCCTTAACATAACTCCGCATAGCAGTATGTTCAGGCACAGACAGGTTGAAGAGTCGGCCCTTAGGAAACTTACTGCCTGGAATCAAGTCAATCGCACAATCACAGTCCCTGTGCGGTGGAAGAGAACTGGACTTGGGCTCATCAAATACATCCTGGAAATCCGACAAAAACTCTGGAATTTCGGAAGAGGAGATGGACATTAAAGGAACATCATTATGAACCCCCTGACAACCCCAACTAGTCACAGACATAGACTTCCAATCCAACACAGGATTATGTACCTGCAACCATGGAAAACCCAGCACGATAGCATCATGCAAATTATGCAACACCAGAAATCGACAATCTTCCTGATGGGCTGGCGCCATGCGCATGGTCACCTGAGTCCAAAACTGGGGCTTATTTTTAGCCAAAGGTGTAGCATCAATGCCCCTTAAAGGAATAAGATTCTGCAAAGGCTGTAAGGGAAAACCACAACGCCTGGTAAACTCAAAGTCCATTAAGTTCAAAGCGGCGCCTGAATCCACAAATGCCATGACAGAAAATGACGACAATGAGCAGATCAAGGACACAGATAACAGAAATTTAGGTTGTACAGTACTGATGGTACATGAACTAGCGTTCCTCTTTGTACGCTTAGGGCAGACTGAAATGACATGAGAAGCATCGCCACAATAATAACACAACTTATTCTGACGTCTGAATCCTTGTCGTTCTGTTCTAGACAGAATCCTATCACACTGCATAGGCTCAGGCATCTGCTCTGAGGACAACGCCACAGCGCGCACAGTTCTGCGCTCCCGCAAGCGCCGATCAATCTGAATGGCCAGAGACATAGAATCACTCAGACCGACAGGCGTGGGAAACCCCACCATAGCATCTTTAACGGATTCAGAAAGACCCTTTCTGAAAATTGCCGCCAAAGCATCATCATTCCATTTAGTCAGCACAGACCATTTTCTAAATTTCTGACAATACAGTTCTGCCACCTCTTGGCCCTGAGACAGAACCAACAAGGTCTTCTCCGCTTGATCTACAGAATTTGGTTCATCATATAATAATCCTAAAGCCTGAAAAAAGGCATCTACATTAAGCAAGGCCGGATTCCCCGATTCCAGGGAAAATGCCCAATCCTGAGGATCGCCACGCAGCAGGGAAATAACGATTTTAACCTGCTGAATGGAATCACCAGAGGATCGAGGTCTCAGAGCAAAAAACAGTTTACAATTGTTTTTAAAACTCAGAAATTTAGACCTGTCACCAAAAAACAAATCAGGAGTAGGAATCTTCGGCTCCAAAACAGGAGTCTGAACAATATAATCAGAAATTCCCTGTACCCTAGCAGCAAGCTGGTCTACACGAGAAGCTAATTCATGAACATCCATGCTAACACAAGACTCCTCAGCCACCCAGGGAAAAAGAGGGAGGAACAGGCAAAACAGACTACAGAAAAAAAAATGACTCAACACCTTTCTTCCCTTCTTCTGAGATGCATTTACCTCATTGTTGGCCAGTTGTACTGTTATGATCCGGTGGCTTTGGAGCTGCATGAGACTTTCTCAGGAGAGGTGGAATCTATACTGACCGCAGCCCCTGAACTAACACCGCAACTAGAAGTAGCCGTGGGGTGTGCCTAACAAACCCTAGACACCTCGACACAGCCAGAGAACTAAATACCCCTATAGATGGAAATAGGAATACTATCTTGCTTCAGAGCAGAACCCCAAAGGATAGGCAGCCCCCCACGAATATTGACTGTGAATAGGAGAGGAAAGACACACGCAGGCAGAAAACAGAATTCAGCAAAAGAGGCCACTCTAGCTAAATAGGGAAAGATAGGACAGAATACTAAGCGGTCAGTATTAAAACTCTAAAAATATCCACAGCAGAAAATACAAAAAGTTCCACAATCTAACTAAAGACATGGAATGTATATCTGCAGCTCCTGAGAATCCAGCAAGACTAAGGGTACCGTCTCACAGAGGCACTTTTGTCGCTACGACGGTACGATCCGTGACGTTCCAGCGGTATCCATACGATCTCGCAGTGTCTGACACGCAGCAGCGATCAGGGACCCTGCTGAGAATCGTACGTCGTAGCAGATCGTTTGGAACTTTCTTTCGTCGCTGGATCTCCCGCTGTCATTGCTGGATCGTTGTGTGTGACAGCGATCCAGCGATGCGTTCGCTTGTAACCAGGGTAAACATCGGGTTACTAAGCGCAGGGCCGCGCTTAGTAACCCGATGTTTACCGTGGTTACCAGCGTAAAAGTAAAAAAAAACGTACATACTCACATTCCGGTGTCCTTCAGGTCCCTTGCCGTCTGCTTCCCGCTCTGACTGTCTGCCGGCCGGAAAGTGAGAGCAGATCACAGCGGTGATGTCGCCGCTGTGATCTGCTTTCACTTTACGGCGGCACTCAGTCAGAGCGGGAAGCAGACTGCGAGGGACCTGGCGGACACCGGAATGTGAGTATGTACGGTTTGTTTTTTTTTACTTTTACGCTGGTAACCACGGTAAACATCGGGTTACTAAGCGCGGCCCTGCGCTTAGTAACCCGATGTTTACCCTGGTTACCCGGGACCTCGGCATCGTTGGTCGCTGGAGAGCTGTCTGTGTGACAGCTCCCCAGCGACCATACAACGACTTTCCAACGATCACTGCCAGGTCGTGTCGCTGGTCGTGATTGTTGGTAAATCGTTATGTGAGACGGTACCCTAAGTAAATACTGATACAATCTAAGCTGGACAAAAAAACACTGAATAGCACTAAATTGTAAAGCACACAGCATGTGTGCCACAAAAACCAGACACTTATCTTTGCAGATTAAGCAGCAAGGCAGGAAGGAACCAGGCAAGGACAAAACCTCCAAAAACAATGGACAACTGGCAAGGACCAATGAATCCTGCACGCCTAAATACCCCAGTCAGAGCTGCAATTAGCAGAAACACCTGACCAGGACTGCAACTCAGGGACAACTGCATTACCACCTACAACCACCGGAGGGAGCCCAAGAGCAGAATTCACAACACTACACATGATGCTCCATACTGTATAATGGCCACACATGATGCTCCATACTGTATAATGGCCGCACATGATGCTCCATACTGTATAATGGCCGCACATGATGCTCCATACTGTATAATGGCCGCACATGATGCTCCATACTGTATAATGACCGCACATGATGCTCCATACTGTATAATGACCGCACATGATGCTCCATACTGTATAATGACCGCACATGATGCTCCATACTGTATAATGACCGCACATAGTTACTTCTACACACGTGGCTGCGCTCCGTACACCTTGCACACACGGCTCCACTCCGCAGTCACGTGGCTCCACTCTGTACACCTCGCACACACCCAGCTCTGCTCCATACACCTCATACACACACGGCTCCTCTCCGTACACCTCACTGATACACACACGGCTCCGCTCCATACACCTTGTACACACGGCTCCGCTCCGTACACCTCATACACACACGGCTCCGCTCCATACACCTCATACACACACGGCTCCGCTCCGTACACCTCGTACACACAGCTCCGCTCTGTACACCTCGTATACACACACGGCTCCGCTCCATACACCTTGTACACACGGCTCCGCTCCGTACACCTCATACGAACACGGCTCCGCTCCATACACCTCATACACACACGGCTCTGCTCCATACACCTCATACACACACACGGCTCTGCTCCATACACCTCGTACACACAGCTCCGCTCTGTACACCTCGTATACACACACGGCTCCGCTCCATACACCTTGTACACACGGCTCCGCTCCGTACACCTCATACGAACACGGCTCTGCTCCATACACCTCATACACACACGGCTCTGCTCTGTACACCTCGTACACACACGGCTCTGCTCTGTACACCTCGTACACATTCAACTCCACTCCATACACCTCGTACACACAGCTGCGCTCTGTACACCTCGTATACACACATGGCTCCGCTCCGTACACCTCGTACACATTCAACTCCGCTTTTCCGTAAAAAGTTAGGCCCCAACCCCCCTACTTTCATGCAAAGTTGCGCGAGCCATGCCCACTCAATTTTATTGTACATTTCTGTGAAATAATGGTCCATTTTGGGGTGAGGGTCCGGCTTCGGAGCAGTCATCAATATAAGATAGCAGGGGGTCTGACTCTTGTCCCCCAATGATCAGATGACGGAGGCGTCTGTGTCGCTCTGGCGAGCTGTCTTACCTCTTTATGGTGCATCAGATACAGCGCCGCTCTTTAACAAGTGGCCATGCCGGGTATTGCAACCCAGTCCCATTTACTTTAATAGGGGTTAGGTGGTGTAATACCAGGCACAGCCACTGCACAGACCACCCTGTACAGAGGCAGCAAGGGGTCACAGGAGACCACCCTGTGCAGAGGCAGTGAGGGGCCACAGGAGACCACCCTGTGCGGAGGCAGTGAGGGGCCACAGGAGACCACCCTGTACGGAGGCAGCGAGGGGTCACAGGAGACCACCCTGTGCAGAGGCAGTGAGGGGCCACAGGAGACCACCCTGTGCGGAGGCAGTGAGGGGTCACAGGAGACCACCCTGTACGGAGGCAGCGAGGGGTCACAGGAGACCACCCTGTGCGGAGGCAGTGAGGGGCCACAGGAGACCACCCTGTGCGGAGGCAGTGAGGGGTCACAGGAGACCACCCTGTGCGGAGGCAGCGAGGGGCCACAGGAGACCACCCTGTGCGGAGGCAGCGAGGGGCCACAGGAGACCACCCTGTGCGGAGGCAGCGAGGGGCCACAGGAGACCACCCTGTGCGGAGGCAGCGAGGGGCCACAGGAGACCACCCTGTGCGGAGGCAGCGAGGGGCCACAGGAGACCACCCTGTGCGGAGGCAGTGAGGGGTCACAGGAGACCACCCTGTGCGGAGGCAGCGAGGGGCCACAGGAGACCACCCTGTGCGGAGGCAGTGAGGGGTCACAGGAGACCACCCTGTGCGGAGGCAGCGAGGGGCCACAGGAGACCACCCTGTGCGGAGGCAGCGAGGGGCCACAGGAGACCACCCTGTGCGGAGGCAGTGAGGGGACACAGGAGACCACCCTGTGCGGAGGCAGCGAGGGGCCACAGGAGACCACCCTGTGCGGAGGCAGTGAGGGGACACAGGAGACCACCCTGTGCGGAGGCAGTGAGGGGTCACAGGAGACCACCCTGTGTGGAGGCAGTGAGGGGTCACAGGAGACCACCCTGTGCGGAGGCAGTGAGGGGACACAGGAGACCACCCTGTGCGGAGGCAGTGAGGGGTCACAGGAGACCACCCTGTGCGGAGGCAGTGAGGGGTCACAGGAGAGCACCCTGTGCGGAGGCAGCGAGGGGCCACAGGAGACCACCCTGTGCGGAGGCAGTAAGGGGTTACAGGAGACCACCCTGTGCGGAGGCAGTGAGGGGTTACAGGAGACCACCCTGTGCGGAGGCAGTGAGGGGTCACAGGAGACCACCCTGTGCGGAGGCAGTAAGGGGTCACAGGAGACCACCCTGTGCGGAGGCAGTAAGGGGTCACAGGAGACCACCCTGTGCAGAGTTGCGCTCCTGACTCTTTGCTGCAAACCTGGGAAAGGAGATGACTGTACCCTCAGCGGCGCCATGATTATTATTATCATTATTATTATATTACTGATCCGGCATCTGGGAGGTTTTAGAACTAAAAAAAAAAGGAAAAATCAGATGATATTTTATTTAGTTTTATAGAAAAATAAAAGGGAACATGAAAGACAGAAAACACCAGAGCCAAACTGGGAGGTGACACCATGGGGGGCGGCTGAGGGTCTGCTGAAGTGGGACTTCTTATCTTCACCTCCGGGTGTGTGTGTGGCCCCGGGGTCAGGGTCCTGGTCGGGGGTCGGGGGTCCAGACAGGGAGGGGGGAGGATTGGCCAAATCTCAAGTCTCTTCAGATATAAACAGAAAGTAGCAAAACACCAGAGGAGAGAAGAGACGGCGAGGAGGAGCCGGGGCCACAGGAGACCACCCTATACAGAGGGGCCACAGGAGACCACCCTGTACAGAGGGGCCACAGGAGACCACCCTATACAGAGGGGCCACAGGAGACCGCATTATACAGAGGTGAGAGGGGCCACAGGAGACCACCCTATACAGAGGGGCCACAGGAGACCACCCTGTACAGAGGAGCCACAGGAGACCACCCTGTACAGAGGGGCCACAGGAGACCACCCTGTACAGAGGAGCCACAGGAGACCACCCTGTACAGAGGTGAGAGGGGCCACAGGAGACCACCCTGTACAGAGGTGAGAGGGGCCACAGGAGACCACCCTATACAGAGGTGAGAGGGGCCACAGGAGACCGCGCTATACTGAGGGGCCACAGGAGACCGCACTATACTGAGGGGCCACAAAAGACCGCACTATACAGAGGGGCCACAGGAGACCACCCTGTACAGAGGGGCCACAGGAGACCGCACTATACAGAGGGGCCACAGGAGACCGCACTATACAGAGGGGACACCGGAGACCACCCTGTACAGAGGGGCCACAGGAGACCGCACTATACAGAGGGGACACCGGAGACCGCACTATACAGAGGGGACACCGGAGACCACCCTGCAGTCTGCCCCAGCCTCATGCAGATCCATTTTCTGGGGTCTTTTTCCAGTCTGCCCGGTGATTCACCGGTTCACGTTAACTCTTTCTTCCCCGCAGCCGGCCGCGTCTCCTGTGACATAGAACTTGGGTCTTGTATCGCTGAGCTCGTGCACTCAGGTAGGCAGTCCTGTGCAAATCACATGACATATAACCCCCATGTAAGTCGCTGCGGACTGTGGGTTTCAGTTTCTCGGAAGCCGAGTCACAACAACCTATAATAACCTTCCCGGGACCCGTCCATCTCCTGCTGAAATCACAATGCGCCCATGTAGTTTTACATAGGACTGCAGGTAACCGGTCCTGTGTCTGCCTGAGCCACGACTCCTCAGTTCCATCAGGTGCCTCAGAGCTGCATTCACAGTGCTGCTGCCCCCCGGTGGTTGCTCTGCTGTGATGCACGTTGGCAGATGTGACTGTGTCTTTGTTGTTCCTTGGGGGCAAATACTTACTGTCTGAGTGGTCACCTATTTACTACACAGGGACATTTTATGTATTTCTGTCCTCTAGGTGGCGCTGTGTACAGTTTCAATGTATCATCAGAACGTGACATTCTATAAAGGGGTCTTCTAACCCGAACCAATAGCGACATCTCCCCAGAATATGACATTAATGATTAGTAGTTGTGGGTCCCACCTCTTCTATTGGGAGAAAAGGGGTCCGTGAAGGAAATGGGGTCAACAGCATCCTCTCCTTATAATTAGCGAGTGAAGACTTGATTGACCGGTGACAGCTGCAGCTCCTGGGTCTCCTTGGGAGGGGTTGTCCTCCATCTATGAAGACTACTCATTTTCCACCTATTCCTTCTGGTCACCACCATGGGTTCTTCTGGTCACCACCATGGGTTCTTCTGGTCACCACCATGGCTTCTTCTGGTCACCACCATGGCTTCTTCTGGTCACCACCATGGGTTGGGTGGTTGGACAGGGATTTGCGGAGGTTGCGTTCATGCAGAGTATTGACTTTGTATGGGACCCGTTGACTCCAAAAGTTTTTAAGATTTTCTGTTTTCTCCACAGTGTTTGGACCTTCTTAGAGGATGGAGGACAAGATAGTCAAGGAGCAGAAGACGAGTCCGAGCCTTCAATATCTGGCATACACAATCGTGGTAGCGCAGACCCTAATCTGCGTTCTCCTCTCCTACTCCTTGTTCATCGGGGCTGGGAACTTCCTTATCGATGGCTGCAAAAAGATCGGCTTTTACAACTTGTGCATACACAATGCCAATAACGATGGCGGCTGCCACTGCATCACCCAATTGGACGAGCTGAACTCAAAACTCTTCGTCTACGAAGCCAACTTGTCCCTCATTTTAGTGTATTCTTCGCTGGTATTCGTCCTCATGGGTCTCTTAAGCATGGTCATAGCTCAGAGCCTCAAGGATGAAACGCTGTGGCGCTTTGAACTGACTCTAAACGTCTTAAGCCTGGTAGGACTTTTCGTAGGAACAAGCATCCACCTCTTTCTTAACTGGGATCACTATGACTTTTTCCAAATGACTCCTGGTTTCTGGGCATTGCTGTTGGCCATTGGGGGGTTAGCTCTCCAGACTTGTCTCTTAAGTCGTTACATAAGACTGGACCATGTGTTGTCAGAGTGTAAAACTGAGGACCACGAGGCAAAGGAGCTCAAAATCTTGGTGGCCTAGTGGGGAACTGGTGACGTCCATCATGACCTCAACGTCTAGGTGGCCTAGTGGGGAACTGGTGACGTCCATGATGATTTCTCCTTTTGCGAACTGTTGTTTGAGGTGTCCACTGGAATACTCACCAGAGACTTTGAGCTGCACTGGTGACTACGTCTTCATGCTACACGGATGAGTGGGGAACGAGGGAGGAACATGGAGGATGGAGAGTTGCGTAGTGTCAGGGTCTACCTCCTTCTACTGTATTTTACTACTCCATTGATTTACTATAACTTTGTATTGCACTTTAAATCAAAATGTGTCTCGAATTGCGGAATATTTGTAATCCTCATCCCACCTGGCTCCTTGTATTGGAATCACCAGATATCGCACAATATGTAGTGCCTAATTACTACACTATATAGTGCCCTGTATGTGTACACTACTGGGGAGCCTCACCGATCCCGAAAATGGGGTCCACTCACTATTGCGGGCCTTATCTGAACATCATTCAGTCCTAAAGAAGAGAATAGAGTGGTGGCCGAGCGTCCGGCACTACCCTTTCATTTAGTCCGTTTTTAGGCTTGGAGGGGGTCCTAACGATGATGTATGTTTAGTGGGTCAACCCCTGTAACTGTACCGTGGAGAGGCCCGATAATAGTCCCAGATATGGGACTTACCAGCGGCTTTCAAAGGTGGGCAGGCTTATGAAAATGTGTCCAAAAATTATCCATTAGGGTGATGCTTGAAATGTCCCATAACTGGGGTTGAAATGATGGGAGGTGTGTTGACAATACAGTCACTTGACTCCATCACCATATAGAGAAGCATCATGCCTCCCCCAGACTCTGGACAACCCCTTTAAGTGTTTTGCAAATTTTGCTATTTTTTTTTTTGTGTGTGTTTTTTTTAGATGATTGTCTACTTTTTTTGTGTGAACTTGTAGTTACTGGGGAAGGTTATGTTTTATATACTGAATAAGTTTAGAAAGTATTAAGTGAAAACAAATTTGCACTCAAATTTAGAATTTGCCGATAATAATCGCCACGTGAATCTGTGTTATTGGTATTTTGTTTACAATAAATGATATTTTGGTGGTTTGATGACTCTTTGTGTCTCCTAACTGGGAGAAACCTGTAGACTGAGTATTGCCTCTTTGAAAAACTAAGTGGTTAATCTCCAAATCCTCCTCAAAAGTGCCAAATTCTCTAAAAATTTGGAAATTCTGCTCAGTTTCCTCTATAAAAAAAATAAATAAATAAATAAATAAAATTCAGGAAAAAGACTCCGTGTTCACATAGCCACCGAGCAGAACCTCTAACTTTTGAGGAGTTGTGAGTTATTGAGTAAAATTCGAAGAGTTTCCGATCATTTTCTACTCCAAAAACTTCTAAAACAAAAACCCTGAGTGCATATAGCCTTAGAGTTTGAAGTTTTTTGCTGAGTTTTCAGAGCAGAAACTCTCTAAAAATCACAAGGAGTTCACAAAACACCAGTTTTGATTTGAGTTTCTGTTCTTGAAAACTCAGCAAAAAAAACTGCGTGAAACAAATTCTAAAGGTTTATTCAGACATCAGCGATTTGTCTGGTACGAGAAAACCGGTGAGTTCCATCAGTGTTTTTGATCAGATTGTCATAGGAGAACGGTCAGAATTTCATTAGTTTTTCAAACTTTTGCTCTTACTATCGGGTCAATATTTTGTCCGAGGACAAAAGTCAGAAGTGAACAACACCATAGACTATCATAGGCTTAAGTGTGAAAAACTCAGATTGCACTTGTACGTAGAACATGGAAGTCTGAACAAACCCTTAGGGCTTGTTCACATGATGCGGAATTTGCTGCGGATTTTTCCGCAGCGGATTTGCAAAAACCGCAGTGCAAAACTGCGGTGGTTTTCACTGCGGTTTTTTGTGCGGATTCTACTGCAGATTCCACTGCGGTTTTCCAACTGCACTTTCCTATTGGTGCAGGTGGAAAACCGCTGCGGAATCCGCAGAAAGAATTGACATGGTACTTCTTTTTTTCCGCAGAAAATCTGCACGGATTTTCCAGCGGAAAAACGCAGCGTGGGCACAGCGGTTTTTGTTTTCCATAGGGTAACATTGTACTGTACCCTGCATGGAAAACGGCTGCGGATCCGCAGTGTCAAATCCGCAGCGTGTGAACATAGCCTTAGGTTGATTTTTTTTCTTGGTTTTCAAAGCAGAAACTCAAATCAAAACTGGTTGTTTTTTTTTAATTTCTTGTGATTTTCGGAGAGGATTTCCTCCAAAAATGCAGCAAAAACGCCAAATGTCTCATTCAAGTGTATTACACCTGAAAAAGCCTTCACAAATCAGATGCAGAAAATGAGCATAATATATGTTCAGTCTTTTGTTACTTCTTGGAAATAGTGAAGAGGTTTTTATATATTTAGTTATGGTCCAAGTTACAGAAAAAAGACGCTGGCAGAAGAGTCTCTGCAAAAACCATGGCAAAACCTCACGCAAAGACTGTTGGCTTTTTCCTGAAGCGTTTTCGCTTGGAAAACCTTGGCGGGTCTCACTAGCATCTTAAAATATGACGTGTGCACAGACACATCTTATGGTTATGTTCACACTGAGTATTTTGTTGAGTTTTTGGAGAAAACTCTCCAAAATCCTCCTAAAAAATCTGGAGTTATTGCTCAGTTTTCGCTCCAAAAACTCAGCAAAAAGACTCATTTCCTATTGTAGGTATTGGTGCTCTCCGTGAAATACACGAAGCGATGTCTGAATGAGCCCTTAGGGGGGGTGAAGACAATCGTCACTCACATCTGATGTCGCTTTTGTGGGAACAAAGGATTGAACACAAAAAAAAAGCATCCAGAATCAGCCTGCAGTTTTTCAAGCAGAAAATGCTCCTTTTTGAACAGTTTCTGGAGGATTTTGGAGAAGATTTGCTCTATAAAAAAAAGAAAAACATGATTGCATTATTCTCAGAAGCGGAGCCACAGGTTTCTACGAGTTGCGCGTTCACTTAAACTGTTGACATAAGTGGCCAATTTTCTGGAAGAAAGCAGCCATGTTTTCCTAATCCTGGATTACCTCCATTAATTCGTACACAACCAATCCTTGTTTTCCCCAGGAGCAGATAGTCTGGGCTATAATTAAAGGGGTTGTCCAGGTTTATGATATTGATGGACCCGTTCCTTGGACAGTTCAGATCTATGGGGGTCCATCACCCGGTACACCTATTCTTGAGCAATTTTCTGCTCCAGATGTAAAAATAGTGAACAGAGCCGAAAAAGCAGTAAAATTCTCTGGTACAGACGTATGACATACATCCTGAAAATGGCAAAGAATTATAAAAAAATAAATTACAAATTTTTAGAATTTTTTTTTATCATACACAGATTGGGGTTCTTTTAGGCAGATCGGCGAAGCAATTACAACATATTTTAAGATCAATTCTAGAAATATTAATATTAATTGTAAAATGTTATCAATGTAAATGAGGCACAGAACATTATCGATAGGCTTCAATCCTTCCGTCCTTGCACTAGGCCCGTTTCCCATAGCAACCAATCAGAGTCCTGCTTTCATTGCTCCAGGACAGTGTGAGGAATGAAAGGTGAGCTCTGATTGGTTGCTATGTGTAACAGGGAAAGTTGTGATAAATGAGGCCTAGTGTAGGAGTTTTAGCCATCGTATTACCTTAAATACAGTTAATAAAACTTCAGGAAGCCAAGGTGCGGCCCTGTACAGTTGGTCACAGTGTTTGCTTTTTGGGCTGAGACTATAACATAATTGCAAGGAGAAAAGTAATATTTATATATAAACCCTAATTTATATCATTTACAACCCCAAACTATGGCACGGGAATCCAAAGTAGCACACACCCCAAAATAAATGTAAATCCAGGACCAGCCCACTAAACACACATACACTCCTACACGGATACAGAACCTAGCCCCCTCAAAAAAAAGGAACCCAAACCCGTGAAATATTTTAAGATCCAGACAAGACTCCCTAAGGTGTAGTGATTAGAGATGGTGTCAATAGAATGGACCAGGTCCAGCAGCAAGGTCAGTTTTCTGCAGCCACCGCACGCTGTGTCCGATGCTACAGGTACTCCCAGAGGGGACAGGGACAGGATTGCTAGGAGGGCTGTGTGAGAACGACCAGCACTAATAATGATAGCGGGGAACCCACTAAAAAG
This sequence comes from Ranitomeya variabilis, assembly GCF_051348905.1. Lineage (NCBI taxonomy): Eukaryota > Metazoa > Chordata > Amphibia > Anura > Dendrobatidae > Ranitomeya > Ranitomeya variabilis. The sequence goes on along the minus strand of NC_135236.1, from coordinate 671,468,252 downwards.
CTTGCTGTGGGACCCTGATCTAGATATACCACTGATCCCTTAATCAATTCAGATCCCAGATAGACCCTGAACTAATGCAGACCTCTGATGGCCTTCTCGTAAATAGAGACCCCAGAACTAAAATCATATTGGTCAACAACCCAATATTATTTAACTGGGACAGTCCCAATGAAACAAAGTGCAAACCTAGTGCAAAAGTGGGTATTTTTAGGCATTTGGGGGCAGGCTTGGTGGTTTAGGAGGGCTTTAACATCCTAGGTTTAACTATTTAAACCTTGATAATTATTCTAAATTCACATTAGATCCTTCTAAAAAACTTTAGACTCAAGACGCTCTAAATACAAACCCCAGACAGGCCCACCTAAACTAATGCCGACGTCATCCCACTTAAATATATTCCAATCCAGATCCACTGAACATTTACAGATCCCCTAAAAACAACCACAGACAAGGTTCCCATCATTGACTACGAAGCCAAGACCAGACTCTACAGATACTTTCCTCATCTCGCTGCTGTAGCTTGCAGTGTTGAACCCTTGGTGGCCCTACAAGGCCCGAGGGTGGGGAGAACTTCAGGAATGAGCAGAGGGGAGTATGTAGAATATGGCTCCTGGATCGCAACAAATCCTATGGAAATCTATACGGCCTCCCCGATTGCGAGGAGAATCGCCAAGTATGCATTACATAATTCTAGTCAACTTGTCTTCGTGTTCATCTGCTCACGTTATTTTTTCAGCCAATTCTCCCACGTTGGCAATGTAACGTCTGGGATGTTGCTGAATAAACCTTTGTTTTCTGACCTGGAGGAAGCAGAGGGGCTTTCAATTATCATAAATGGCTCCCGAGCTACAGATGGTGCAGGGACAGAAGGAGCTGTCTGTTGTTCTCTGGACGGGAACAAGCTCCACCTGTCTCTGTCACCATGAAATAGCCGATTTATTGGCAAGAAACTAAAGAATGAGGTATTGGCTCGTTCCTCAGGTCCCATCTTGGTCGGATCTGTTAAATCATCAGATTTCTTTTCCACGCAAAACATTTTCTTCACTCCAGATACGATATCATCTAAATCTTTGTGCAAAGTGTCCGAGATCAAACCATCATCCAGATCAGATACAATATGTGACGTCACGTCACCTTCTGACTTATCTTCCCATAGTTTCCAGCTGACCGATTCTCTTAAAAAATCCAAAGAGTCTTGTACGTTACATGTCATCTCTAAATGGCGGATCTTCTCTGTCAACTCCTCTGTCTTTGTCTCCAGGTTCTTGATTGCATCCGAGACTGACAGTGACACCTGCTCTTCCTGCCTGGAGATCTCACTCAGGACCTTCTTCTCCAAGTCGTCCAGTTGGGTCCTCATGTCTGCGAACAAGGTGGTAACTGTCCCTGTTAAATGACTTGCTTTTCCCTGTGCCTCTCTTCTGTGATCCTGTAGACACTGGACCCTTTTGTCAGTCTCCTTCCTTTTTATGGTCAGTTCCTGCAGAACACTCCTCAGGAGATCTTTCTCCTTCTTATAGGCCTCATCCAACATCTCCACCTGGTGTTTTCTGTGGCAACCAAAGAAGTAGCAGCTGGAACAGATTGGTGTAGCATCTTCAAAGCAGTAATACTCCAAGAGCTCCTTATGGATGGAGCATTTTCTATTCTGCAGAGAGGTGATGGGATCAGATAAGACGTGTTCTGCTGATTTGCTGTGAACTCTCAGGTGTTTCTCACACAGAGAAGCCTCACACATCAGACAGGATTTAACAGCAGGTACAGGAGAGTCCACACAGTAAGTGCAGAAGATCCCGATTTCTGTCTGCGTCGGTGGAGTAAACAAGAAATTCTCCATGATGTTACGTAGAGCTATGTTCCTCATCAGTGCCGGCCGCTCCTGAAACTCTTCTCTGCAATCAGGACAGGAATAAACTCCAGACTCGTCCTGTGTATCCAGCACACGATCAATACAGACCCGGCAGAAGTTGTGTCCACATCTCAGCGTTACAGGGTCTCTAAAAATGTCCAAGCAGATGGAACAGTCGAGCTCGTCTCTCAGAACAGCAGACGCCATTACTTCCAGTGTGAAGGAAAACACTGCACCTTAGGTGCACACCCTATTCCACGCCTGTGTGGTTTCCAAATAAATCTCCTGACCTTTGTTCTGTGCTCAGCTCACAAAAAAACCTGTTTGTCCGCCTGCAAGATTTGTCTGTGGATCTCTTGGTGAGAACATAAATGATTGTTTCCTTCTGATCTACTTGATTTAAGGTTCATACAGACATCTGTGCAACTCGGTCCTATCTTGGACTGCAAGGCCCGAATTCGCTGTGGGTCTCCCGACCTGAGTGTGACAACCTCATAGACATATGTCTGGACTTTCACTTACTCAGCAGCGCAGAGTGAATCCACGTCTACACATATTTTTTAACCTCATAGAAAGACATGAAGCCATCATGCTCTGGTCGGGGGCCAGTCCATGCATTGTGATCTGAGAACATACGGACTGGCATGGAGGTCTGCATGAGCCCTTAGGTTGGCACACAATTGAGGGGCTGAATTTAATTAAAGGGGCAAAATATAATATTCCCTGGGGTCTGTTTATTTAAAAAAAAAAATGCGTTTTATTCACTGTCCCCAAGTCTAGTACAGAGTGTCCGCTCCCAGTGTCGAAGCTCTGATGTTACGTGGACAGCGAGGCAGCTAATCGGTGGTCTCAGTGGCTCCGAGCAGAGCTCTCCGTCTACATGAGCAGACCAGCTGAGCTCACGGACTGGCTGCAGCGCTGTCGACTTGACGTTAGTAGTGATGAGCGAGTGTACTCGTTGCTCGGGTGGTCTCCGAGTATTTGTAACTGCTCGGAGATTTAGTTTTCATCGCCTCAGCTGAATGATTTACAGCTGCAACCCAGCCTGAGTACATGTGGGGTTGCCTGGTTACTAGGGAATCCCCACATGTGTTCAAGCTGTCTAGTAGCTGCAAATCATGCTGCTGAGGCAATGAAAACTTAATCTCCGAGCACTCATAAATACTCGGGGACCACTCGAGTGTGCTAGGGAAAACCCGAACAAGTACACTCGCTCATCACTAGTGGAGACTCATCGCAGAACAGTTGGGTTGAGCTCCTGCTGTAGTTAGTTGTTTTATGCCCTAGGTGGAGGACAATCTCTATAAAGGGCAGTGTAAATGGGATGGAGATCAGAACGCAATGTTCGGACTGGCCAGACCCGAGTGTGACAGCAGCATAGAATATTATAAATCTGTCATGCTCGATTAGGGAGGCTCACCGGCCAGTCCGAGCATTGCCTTCTGATCTCTGTCCAATTTATATATCTGTCTGACTGAGCCCTAAGAGTGTAAAAGCCTCCAAAAATTATCCCAGACATTGGCTGCAGAGTTTCAGGTTTGTTTGGAACCCCAACACAACATGTTGGTGTTTTGCAAAGATGACCTCAAAGTCTAGACACCTGCTGAAGTAACCGTACACAAATAATCTCCGATAACCCCATTGTGGCCCATTGTTGAGGAGCCAACAGCAGAGACCTTCAGGAAAGTTTGAGCACGTCGACCTACTAGTTATCTGCCTTTTCCAATCCTATACTTCCCTTTTCCTCCCGGTCTGAGATCTTTGAGGACCTCAACATCCAGGATTTAAAGGGATTGTCCCAGAAACTATTACTTGTCACTGTAGCCTAATAACCTCTCTAAAAGGAACCATCCAAGCCTTCAGACATTTTCTTACTCCAGCTCCTCCATAATTGTGTCTCTCTGCCCACGGTGAGGTGGGCGACGGTCCTTCAGTGCTTCCCATGTGACCACTGTGAACTACATTTCCCACAAACACCTGCTTCTTCTCCATCCTCCCTGCACAAACATCATTAGCTGTTCACAGTGTCTAATACTATACTAATAAATGTAATTCATGTCTGTCCCCCACCGCCCTGTGTTTAGTTTCCTAATCCTCCATTTGAGAATATGTGTCCTCCCGTCGTTCCACAACTTGTCGTTCTTGCCCATAGCAACCAATCAAAGGGCAGCTTTCATTTTACCAGAGCTGTTTGAAAAATGAAAGCTGATTTCTGATTGGTTGCAATGGGAAATAAAAGACAAGTTTCTGGATTAGATAGCACGGATGGAGGCCTAGTTGTATTTACATTGTATTTATAGGTCGGTGTCGGCCATTATAACACATACTGACAGAAATATTCACCCTTTTAATGAGAAAAACCATTGCTGGTTTAGTCGCCGGTACTTCTGAGCAGGGACGGACCTCCATATTGTTTAAACTTGACCTCGTGTGGTAGTCAAAAGCCCATTATTTGTCTGTATTCATAATTCTGAGCTATGTCAACATCTTACAAAGACAAAATGGTGGCAAAGAAAGCGCAAGGGTCATGTAACCTGAGGGAAGACAAAATGGTGGCAAAGAAAGCGCAAGTGTCATGTAACCTGAGGGAAGACAAAATGGTGGCAAAGAAAGCGCAAGGGTCATGTAACCTGAGGGAAGCATGATGGTGGTCACATGTGGGCAACCCTCAGACTGGCAGATATCGGTTCACTTGTTTCCAATTTTCTAATTTTCAGAAAACCTTAAGATAAAAAAAAAATCACTTATAGGGCGCAGTCAGACGGCCATATAACATGGACGACGATCAAATTGCAATGCTCGGACTGGCCGGCGACTCTCGGGACACAAGCATGACGGCTGCATAGAAATACTGGCTGTCACGCTGGAGTCAGAAGAGCCGCCAGCCAGTCTGAACATTGCGATGCGAGCGTCCTCCATGTTATACGGCCGTCTGACTGCGCCCATAGGGTGAGTACATACCACCATTTTCTCTACATTCGAGAAAAATATTCTGATTATGCTGATCAATTTTTCGTGAAGGCGAAGAGAAAAAAAACCCAAAACGTTTCTCCACCTTCTCTGTTTTGTCAGTCCATGAAAATCGGATGTCATCTGAGTGCAGTCCGATATTTTCCATGGAAACATAGACTCGCATTGCCGATTTTGATCCGACACCGAGGAAAAAATTGGACACGTGCATAGAATAACGTAGGTACGAATGAGAATCACGGAGAGCACTCATCCGATATAATCGGGGCACGCACCAGCCCTTATGGTGACTTTTCTTGGTCAGCAGTTGCCAAAAATATGTGAAAAAGGAGTAATCAGCTCTCCTGTCCAGGTACACAGCAAAATAATACAGGTATAGTAATAGTCCAAACAATCGCCGGCATTGCTTTATTCATCCAGTAGTATAAAAGGCACGAAAAATGGTTGAACACAACAGCACAAAAACTGACATGACGAAGGACCATGAAGGTCTGAAAGATGTTCCTTGCGAGCGCAGCAGATACAGTTAGGTCCATATATATTTGGACAGAGACGACATTTGTCTAATTTTGGTTATAGACATTACCACAATGAATTTTAAGCAAAACAATTCAGATGCAGTTGAAGTTCAGACTTTCCGCTTTCATTTGAGGGTATCCACATTAAAATTGGATGAAGAGTTTAGGAGTTTCAGCTCCTTAACCTGTGCCACCCTGTTTTTAAAGGGACCAAAAGTAATTGGACAATTGACTCCAAAGCTATTTCATGGACAGTTGTGGGCAATCCCTTCGTTATGTAATTCTAAATTAAGCAGATAAAAGGCCTGGAGTTGTGTTTGCATTTGGAAGGTTTTGCTGTGAAGTAAACATGAGGTCAAAGGAGCTCTCCATGCAGGTGAAACAAACCATCCTTAAGCTGCGAAAACAGAAAAAAAACCCATCCGAGAAATTGCTACAATATTAGGAGTGGCAAAATCTACAGTTTGGTACATCCTGAGAAAGAAAGAAAGCACTGGTGAACTCATCAATGCAAAAAGACCTGGGCGTCCACGGAAGACAACAGTGGTGGGTGATGGCAGAATAATCTCCATGGTGAAGAGAAACCCCTTCACAACAGCAACCAAGTGACTAACACTCTCCAGGAGGTCGGCGTATCAATATCCAAATCTACCATAAAGAGAAGACTGCATGAAAGTAACTACAGAGGGTTCACTGCACGGTGCAGCCACTCATAAGCATCAAGAATAAAAAGGCTAGACTGGACTTTGCTAAAAAAATCTAAAAAAGCCAGCACAGTTCTGGAAGAACATTCTTTGGACAGATGAAACCAAGATCAACCTCTACCAGAATGATGGAAAGAGAAAAGTATGGCGAAGGCGTGGTACAGCTCATGATCCAAAGCATACCACATCATCTGTAAAACACGGCGGAGGCAGTGTGATGGCTTGGGCATGCATGGCTGCCAGTGGCACTGGGTCACTAGTGTTTATTGATGATGTGACACAGGAATGAATTCTGAGGTATTCAGAGCCGCCATACTGTGTGCTCAGATCCAGCCAAATGCAGCCAAACTGGTTGGTCGTCGTTTCATACTACAGATGGACAATGACCCAAAACATAAAGCCAAAGCAACCCAGGAGTTTATTAAAGCAAAGAAGTGGAATATTCCTGAATGGCCAAGTCAGTCACCTGATCTCAGCCCAATTGAGCAGCATTTCACTTGTTAAAGACTAAACTTCAGACAGAAAGGCCACAAACAAACAGCAACTGAAAACCACCGCAGTGAAGGCCGAGCATCAAAAAGGAGGAAACACAGCGTCTGGTGATGTCCATGAGTTCAAGACTTCAGGCAGTCATTGCCAACAGAGGGTTTTCAGCCAAGTACTAGAAATGAACATTTTATTTAAAATTATTTAATCTGTCCAATTACTTTTGGTCCCTTTAAAAACAGGGAGGCACATGTTAAGCAGTTGAAACTCCTAAACCCTTCATCCAATTTTAATGTGGATACCCTCAAATAAAAGCTGAAAGTCTGAACTTCAACTGCATCGGAATTGTTTTGTTTAAAATTCATTGTGGTAATGTCTATAACCAAAATTAGAAAAATGTTGTCTGTGTCCAAATATATATGGACCTAACTATTCATTTTCTGCTTTTTTAATTTTTGCGCTGTTGTGTTCAACTATTTTTTGTGCATTTTATACTACTGGATCAATAAAGAAATTCATTTAAGAAGATGTGAGTGCCGGCTATCGTTTGGACTGCTGCTTAAAAAGACGTTTATAGCAAATTTATTTAAAAATTGCTGAAAATTAGAAGCAAAAAATACAGCAAAATGCTTAGCTTTTATTTATGATTAAACACAACACATCAGAAATTACATTCAATAGTGAATATTACCGGCATGGTCAATTACAGCCAGTGTGAATGTCCACGTACGATCTACAGTTGGCCCCGGCATCAGGAGAGGTGAGGACCCGTACACCTGCTCTGTATAAATGAGGGCCCTGGTCTGGGGTCTACACTAATTTTTAGGGCTATGTTATTGAAATTATACAAATGGTCTATATAAATGGGCAGCATGGTAAAAAAAAACAAAGCAATTTTATTGCTATTTATAAACACAATAAAAATTACCATCTAGATTAGGTTCTCATAGAGCATAGTGCAAGTCCATAGGAATATAGGCTATGTATGGGGCTGGTGGTTTTTGCGCAATAGTAACCTTTTTCGGTTTGGCTTCAGTCCTCTTCTCATTTTCGACAGCTGAAGCCAAAGACAATTTGTCTAATCTTATACTAAGATCCTTACTTCCCTTCACATAAAATTTAGACATGGATTCTGTCAAAATACTAAGTAATCCCATGTGTAACTTATTAGACATCACCACCATATCCAGGTCATCTCCACCATGAGGCTGTTTATCATGTCCCCCTGTGTCACCATCACCTCCATCCTTCTTAGGATCACACAAGTCACCAATGTTAGGATCCTGTAAGACAGTCAGTGGATCCGTCATGTTACACAGCTCCTCAATGTGTCTCATCTTCCTGGACAGCTCGTCCTTCTTTACTTCCAGCTGATGGATCAGAGCAGACAGTGACATCTTCTCTTCCTGACTGGAGATCTCACTCAGGACTCTCTTCTCCAGGTCATCAAGCCGTCTCCGGATGTCTGTACACAGGGCAGTCACTTTTCCCGCTTGTACAGCTGCTTTTTCTTGAGCTTTTCTCCTTTGCTCCTCCAGATTCTTGACTTGTTCCTCAGTCTTCTCTCTCTTTGTGGTCAATTTCTGGAGAACATTTCTGAGTTTCTCCTTCTTCTTCTCAGAGGCCTCATCCAGCGTCTCCACCCGATGTCCCCGATGTTCTCCGGCCAAACTGCAGGTCACACAGATACATGAATCGTCCTTAGTGCAGTAATATTCTAGGATCTTCTTATGGACAGAACATTTCCTTTTCTCCAGAGAAGTGCTGGGATCAGATAAGACGTGTTCTGGTGCCTTATTGTGAACTCTCAGGTGTTTATCACACAGAGAAGCCTCACACAGCAGACAGGACTTAACAGCAGGTACCGGAGAGTCCACACAGTAGGTGCAGCAGATCTTGGTGGCCTCCTTACTTGCTTCAACACGCAGAAAATTCTTCATGATCTTACACAGAGCTAAACATCTCATCAGTGTCGGCCGCTCCTGAAACTCTTCTCTGCATTCAGGACAGGAATAAACTCCAGACCCTTCCTGTGTATCCAGCACACGATCAATACAGACCCGGCAGAAGTTGTGTCCACATCTCAGCATTACAGGATCTGTATAAGTGCTCAGGCAGATGGAGCAGAGCAGCTCTTCTCTCAGATCAGCAGACGCCATGGCTGACAGAGGAACAGAACTCAAACAGGAAGTGTTTTTTTTTGTGCCTCTGCAAAATGGGAGGTTAAGCGGAGGGAATACTCCCATTAGTCTCCACCCTTGTCAGCCGTGCTGCTACATTGAGAACTGTGCCTTTTTTCTTGGTTGACAAAGCAACTATCACATCAGACTTAAGGGGGCGGCCTTTTGACTAAGATCAAGTATAGTATCTTCCGAAGAGGTGGCCTGCTCCTTGATACACAATACACACTGGGTTGCTGCACTGGCCAGTATGCCAGGTGGCTGATACAGTCATCTGGTGGAAACCATGGCCCCCCAGGATCGAAGTTACTAGACTGGGTAAGGCTGAGTTCACACTTCGTTATCGGCGTCCGTTAGACGGACTACGTTACACCGCGGCATAACGCGGTGTAACGTAGTCCATTAACGCCGCCATTAATTCCTATGTCGGACGCATCGCTAGCGCACGCCCACAATGGGCGTGCGCTAGCGATGTGCCTTCATTGAGTGACGGACCCTGGGATGCGGGCTGCAGCGTTTGTGGGTCCGTCACTGCTAGCGCAGATAGAGCATCTGCTAGCTCAATGTCACATTGACACTTGCGTTAACAGCAGCCCGTTAACATATGTGTTGAACGGGCTTGTGAGGAGGGAGCAGCTGCCATCTTGGATACGGGGCATACTAACAGAGATTGGCGTGACTCCATTTTGTCTCCTATCAGAGTTCGCCTGGTCACAGGTCTGCAGGAAGGAGCGCTCCTGGCCCCCACCTTTTCCCTTACCTATATAAAGTTCCTTTTAGTATGGTAATGGACTGAGCACAGTGTAGCAGGCAGATGGCATTTCAAAGCCTGAGTGAGGAAGCCACACCAGCAGGGGACATAGAGGTGCCTGAGGGGCTCAATTAAAGCATGCATGTCAGGTGGTTCCAGGAGCCTAAGTCTATTATCTGCCCTAGCCGAACCGTCTCCAACATGAAATCATGAATTATGGTCGCATCGTCCGAGGTACAGGCTCATAAAAAATATCCCCCTCGCCCAAAAGAAATTACGCATCTGACAGTGCAACTCCCGGGTCCGTGGGAGTTCTGGAACCTGAGATATGGAGATCAGCCTCCTACAGCGACCGAATGGGTCCGGGTTTGGTCCCTGTGCGACCGGCAGAACAAACCTCGTGGGCTGGTACCACCCGTGTGCTGATCCGATCACCCTGGGAGCAGTTATCCCATAAATTAGATATTGGATACAGATCTTGCAGGGAACCTGAGGGGTGGAGATTGCTAGCCCACCCAGTTACAGAGGGGAGGGACACGGAAGGTTTAAGAGCTGGGACCCTTGGAGAGTGGGTCAGAACTCAGAGAACAGAAGATGACTAACTGAGGAACTACGAAAGAGGGCAGGCCAGTCAGAGGGGGGCAAGCACATGCTTTCTGGGGGCTGCCCGGAAACTAAGCTGTCTACCTGTGGAGCGCAGAGCCCCCCGGCTTCCACAAGCGACCTTCAACCTAGTAAATTGACCTCCAGCTATATACCTTTAAGCCTTGTATTATTATTGTTATATTTTACTCTGACTGTAACTCTTGATATATTTTGACTGTATATTTCTTGTAATTACCTAGTGCGCGCTTAAGGCAATTAAATCATAAATTAATTTTGGGATGATCCTTTTACTCTGATTGCGAATCTTAGAATACCCAGCGTGGGTAACAGGGCAGTCTCACCGGCGGTCATTTGCTCTAGGTGCAGTTCCCTTATTGACCTGAGAGACAAAGGGGGCGCCGGAGAGCTGTGCCTGTGTAGTGACGTCACGGATTGGTGACGTGGGAGGAACGGGTGTCTTTCACAGGGCTGCTATTAACGCAATGTGAACCTGGCCTAAGTGTGAAGGCTTATGGTGCAATGTGCGCCAGGAGTGGTCGCCCTGGTGCGAATCTGAACTTAATTGGAGTGAGACCCCAGATAAGTCTTGGACTCCATAGCACGCCGCACCTGGCCTTTCATACTTTCTTGAGCACCTTACCTATTCCTGGCCTTTGGGTAAGGAAGGGGAATTTTTATAAACCCGGTCGAAGGTCCGGTCAGCTTTGGGCTGAGAAACCAACACGACACAGGGTTCCCAGTTCCACTAGGGTGAGAGTCTGGTTGGATGCTGGGAGCACGAAAAGGTCTCTACCCTGGCCTTGGCTAGGGAGAGCATCGAAGACCCGTGACTCTTGCTGTGGCCTTCTGGCTTGATTTATTGGTGACCCTCTCCTCCGGTCCACATGAATACTCGCCTTGTGCGCTGTTTTGGTGTGACTTCGGTCACATTTTTCACAGCCTTGGATATTGCTTCAATCAAAAAATCAGACTTCAGGGGACAGCGACCTGGTGTATGTAGAGAAGAAGATTGCACCAGATGAAAGCCAGAGCGGCCATTACAGTTAGAGGGAATCTGTACTTTGTTAGTTGTAATCACACACAGCTCTGCAGTGAGATCAGGAGAGCAGACTGTCAGTCACTACATGTCTCACACTGGTAACTCTCCCTTTCATTTACAATAATCTCTGGATGCAGATTCTCAGGGAGATCTATGTCCGGCCCATAGATCTTAGCTCATTTACATATAAGAAAAACGTGAATTTCTCTGGAATTAAAAATCTGATCGCAGATATCAAGGTGTCATTGTATTCAGCTTCTATGACCTCCATGCTCTTAGACGGCTTCAGACTGATGGTGAGAAGTGTGCGATTCCTCCTCCCTCCCTGCAGATCCAGTCGTGAATGCTTTCTTCTCTCTGTACGAACACCACTTGCGTCCTTTACCCTCCCTGGTACTTTCCTCCCTATAGCTTGATCTGTGTTATTCGGCTTTCCCTCTTCTCTTCACTTTATACTAGACTGGGGCAAAATGTAACCTGCAGGCCCCTCTGGATGTTACCCATGGGTCGTACCATACAACCATCCTCCCCCACCCGGCACCCCGATGTCACCATTATATACGTCCTCAGGATACAGGGAGTGGTGAATGCAATGGTGGCTCATTCCATAATTCAGAGTGTGAGACAGACGGCAGAAGTCACTACATTGCGTCTGCTGTGTGGAGCGCCAGAGAACACAGCAAAGACGGGAGCAGAGCGCCAGAGCACACAGCAAAGTCTGGAGCAGAGCGTCAGAGCACACAGCAAAGTCCGGAGCAGAGCGCCAGAGCACACAGCAAAGTCCGGAGCAGAGCGCCAGAGCACACAGCAAAGTCCGGAGCAGAGCGTCAGAGCACACAGGCACACAGCAAAGTCCAGAGCAGAGCGCCAGAGCACACAGCCACACAGCAAAGTCCAGAGCAGAGCACCAGAGCACACAGCAAAGTCTGGAGCAGAGCGCCAGAGCACACAGCGAAGTCCGGAACAGAGCGTCAGAGCGCATGGCGAAGTCCGGAACAGAGCGCCAGAGCACACAGCGAAGTCGGGAGCAGAGCGTCAGAGCACACGGCGAAGTCCGAAACAGAGCGTCAGACGCTGTAAATGGGACGAGATCGAAACACAATGCTCGGACTGGCCAGACCCGAGCATGACAGCAGCATAGAATATTATAAATCTGTCACGCTCGAGTAGGGAGGCTCACCGGCCAGTCCGAGCATTGTCTTCTGATATCTGTCCAATTTATATGTCTGTCCAGTGGAGCCATAACAGTGTAAAGGCCTCCAAAAATGATCCCAAACATTGGCTGCAGAGTTTCATGTTTGTACAGAGCCCCAACACAACATGTTTTGCAATTTTGCAAAGATTACCTCAAAGTGTAGACACCTGCTGAAGTAATCGGTACACAAATGATCTCTGATGACCCCATTGTGGCCCATTGTTGAGGAGCCAACAGCAGAGACCTTCAGGAAAGTTTGAGCAGGTCGACCTACTAGTTATCTGCCTTTTCCCATCGTGTACTTCCCTTTTCCTCCCGGTCTGAGATCTTTGAGGACCTCAACATCCAGGATGTAAAGGGATTGTCCCAGAATCTATTAATTGTCACTGTAGCCTAATAACCTCTCTAAAACTAACATCCAAGCCTTCAGACATTTTCTTACTCCAGCTCCTCCATAACTGTGTCTCTCTGCCCACAGTGAGGTGGGCGACGGTCCTTCAGTGCTTCCATTGTGACCACTGTGAACTACATTTCCCACACCCACCTGCTTCATCTCCATTCTCCCTGCAAAAACATCATTAGCTGTTCACAGTGTCTAATACTATACTAATAAATGTAATTCATGTCTGTCCCCCACCGCCCTGTGTGTAGTTTCCTAATCCTCCAGTTCAGAATGTGTGTCTTCCCGTCGCTCCACAACTTGTCGTTCTTGCCCATAGCAACCAATCAAAGGGCAGCTTTCATTTTACCAGAGTTGTTTGAAAAATGAAAGCTGATTTCTGATTGGTTGCTATGGGAAACAAAAGACAAGTTTCTGAATTAGATAGCACGGATGGAGGCCTAGTTGTATTTACATTGTATTTATAGGTCGGTGTCGGCCATTATAACACATACTGACAGAAATATTCACCCTTTTAATGAGAAAAACCATTGCTGGTTTAGTCACCGGTACTTCTGAGCAGGGACGGACCTTCATATTGATTGAACTTGACCTCGTGTGGTAGTCAAAAGCCCATTATTTGTCTGTATTCGTTAGGCCGGGGACACACTTAACGTATAAAAAAACGGTCCGTTTTTCACGGCCGAGAATCGCACAAATGTTTCAAAAACAGTGATCCGTGTGCAGTGCGAGGATGCGATTTCCTCGCATCAAATGATCCGTGTGTCATCCGTATGGCATCCGTACTGCGAGATTTTCTCGCAAGCTTGCAAAACCGACATCTAATGGATTTATGTGCTCAAATGTTCGGGAAAACATATATACAGTATATATATATATATATGTCATTGAGACACATATATATATATATATATTCTGTATTTATATTTCATTCAGCGCGATATCTGTGAACAGTCGGTAATTCAATTGCCGGCTTTTCATTTCTCCTGCACAAACCCGACAGGATATGAGACATGATTACATACAGTAAACCATCTCATATCCCCTTTTTTTGCATATTCCACACTACTAACGTTAGTAGTGTGTATGTGCAAAATTTGGCCGCTGTAGCTGCTAAAATAAAGGGTTAAATGGCGGAAAAAATTGGCGTGGGCTCCCGCGCAATTTTCTCCGCCAGAATGGTAAAGCCAGTGACTGAGGGCAGATATTAATAGCCTAGAGAGGGTCCATGGTTATTGGCCCCCCCGTGGCTAAAAACATCTGCCCCCAGCCACCCCAGAAAAGGCACATCTGGAAGATGCACCTATTCTGGCACTTGGCCACTCTCTTCCCACTCCCTGTAGCGGTGGGATATGGGGTAATGAAGGGTTAATGTCACCTTGCTATTGTAAGGTGACATTAAGCCAGATTAATAATGGAGAGGCGTCAATTATGTCACCTATCCATTATTAATCCAATTGTATGAAAGGGTTAAAAAACACACACACACACATGATTTAAAAGTAGTTTAATGAAATAAACACAGCGGTTGTTGTAATAATTTATTGTTCTCTCAATCCATCAGGAACACCCTCGCTTGGAAAAATAATAAACGCACAATATACATACCTTCTGGTGAACCGTCACGTCCCACGAAGTAATCCATCTGAAGGGGTTAACTAATATTACAGGCAGGAGCCCTGCTAAATGCAGCTGTGCTCCGTGCCTGTAATTCCCCGGCGAATGAATGAAATGTAGGTCAATGACCTACATTTCCTTCAGTCGCGGTGATGCGCCCCCTGGTGGATGTCCTCATATGACCTGGAGCGTGGGAAAAAGTTCCCAGGCTGCAGTTCATGAGAACATCCACCAGAGGGCGCCTCACCGCGACTGAATGTAAGTACAGATCCAGCTTTCCTTTCAGCACCCGGGGATTACAGGTACGAGCGAGTGGTTTATCGCAGCTCTGCCTGTAATATTAGTTAACCCCTTCAGATGGATTACTTCGTGGGACCTGATCTGACATCAGAAGGTATGTATCTTGTGCGTTTATTATTTTGCCAAGCGAGGGTCTGAAAATGGATTGAGAGATCAATAAATTATTAAAACAACCGCTGTGTTTATTGCATTAAAATACTTTTAAATCATGTGTGTGTGTTTTTTAACCCTTTCATACAATTGGATTAATAATGGATAGGTGACATAATTGACGCCTCTCCATTATTAATCTGGCTTAATGTCACCTTCCAATAGCAAGGTGGCATTAACCCTTCATTACCCCATATCCCACCGCTACAGGGAGTGGGAAGAGAGTGGCCAAGTGCCAGAATAGGCGCATCTTCCAGATGTGCCTTTTCTGGGGTGGCTGGGGGCAGATGTTTGTAGCCAGGGGGGGCCAATAACCATGGTCCCTCTCCTGGCTATTAATATCTGCCCTCAGTCACTGGCTTTACCACTCTGGCGGAGAAAATTGCGCGGGAGCCCACGCCAATTTTTTCCGCCATTTAACCCTTTATTTTAGCAGCTACAGCGGCCAAATTTTGCACATACACACTACTAACATTAGTAGTGTGGAATATGCAAAAAAAAGGGGATATGAGATGGTTTACTGTATGTAATCATGTCTCATATCCTGTCGGGTTTCGGAAGGAGAAATGAGAAGCCGGCAATTGAATTACCGGCTTTTCTATAGAACACCGCTGCGTATTTCTCGCAATGCACACGCATGGTCCGTGTGTAATCCGATTTTTTCTCGCACCCATAGACTTGCATTGGCGAGTCTCGGCCGAGATACGCTGACAATCGCAGCATGCTGCGATTTCACTCGGATCCTGAATACGGCGGAGAAAATATCGGATGATGGGAGCTGAACCATAGATTAACATTGGGCTGAGTGCTATGCGATTTTTTATCGCATAGCACTCGTCCGTATTACGGTCTAGTGTGACCCCGGCCTAATTCTGAGCTATGTCAACATCTTACAAAGACAAAATGGTGGCAAAGAAAGCGCAAGGGTCATGTAACCTGAGGGAAGACAAAGTGGTGGCAAAGAAAGCGCAAGGGTCATGTAACCTGAGGGAAGACAAAATGGTGGCAAATAAAGCGCAAGGGTCATGTAACCTGAGGGAAGCATGATGGTGGTCACATGTGGGCAACCCTCAGACTGGCAGATATCGGTTCACTTGTTTCCAATTTTCTAATTTTCAGAAAACCTTAAGATATAAAAAATCACTTATAGGGCACAGTCAGCCGGCCATATAACATGGACGACGATCAAATTGCAATGCTCGGACTGGCCGGCGACTCTCGGGACACAAGCGTGACGGCTGCATAGAAATACTGGCTGTCACGCTGGAGTCAGAAGAGCCGCCGGCCAGTCCGAGCATTGCGATGCGAGCGTCCTCCATGTTATACGGCCGTCTGACTGCACCCATAGGGTGAGTACATACCACCGTTTTCTCTACATTCGAGAAAAATATTCTGATTATGCTGATCAATTTTTCTGGAAGGTGAAGAGAGAAAAACACGAAACGTTTCTCCACCTTCTCTGTTTTGACAGTCAATGAAAATCGGATGTCATCTGAGTGCGGTCCGATATTTTCCATGGAAACATAGACTCTCATTGCCGATTTTGATCAGACACTGAGGAAAAAATTGGACACGTGCATAGAATAACGTAGCTACGAATGAGAATCACGGAGAGCACTCATCCGATATAATCGGGGCACGCACCAGCCCTTATGGTGACTTTTCTTGGTCAGCAGTTGCCAAAAATATGTCAAAAAGGAGTAATCAGCTCTCCTGTCCAGGTACACGGCAAAATACTACAGTAATAGTAATAGTCCAAACAATCGCCGGTATTGCTTTATTCATCCAGTAGTATAAAAGGCACGAAAAATGGTTGAACACAACAGCACAAAAACTGACATGACGAAGGACCCTGAAGGCCTGAAACATGTTCCTTATGAGCGCAGCGGATATTCATTTTCTGCTTTTTTAATTTTTGCGCTGTTGTGTTCAACTATTTATTTTGTGCCTTTTATACCACTGGATGAATAAAGAAATTCATTTAAGAAGATGTGAGTGCCGGCTATCGTTTGGACTGTTGCTTAAAAAGAGGTTTATAGCAAATTTACTTAAAAATTGCTGAAAATTAGAAACAAAAAAATACAGCAAATTACTTAACTTTTATTTATGATCAAATACAACAGATCAGAAATTACATTCAATAGTGAATATTACCGGCATGGTCAATTACAGCTAGTGTGAATGTCCACGTATGATCTACAGTTGGCCCCGGCATCAGGAGAGGTGAGGACCCGTACACCTGCTCTGTATAAATGAGGGCCCTGGTCTGGGGTCTACACTAATTTTTAGGGCTATGTTATTGAAATTATACAAATGGTCTATATAAATGGGCAGCATGGCAAAAAAAAACAAAGCAATTTTTATTGCTATTTATAAACCCGAAAAAAATTACCATCTAGATTAGTTTTCATACCATAGTCCATAGTCCATAGGAGTATAGGCTATGTATGGGGCTGGTGGTTTTTGCGCAATAGTAACCATTTTCGGTTTGGCTTCAGTCCTCTTCTCATTTTCGACAGCTGAAGCCAAAGACAATTTGTCTAATCTTATACTAAGATCCTTACTTCCCTTCACATAAAATTTAGACATGGATTCTGTCAAAATACTAAGTAATCCCATGTGTAACTTATTAGACATCACCGCCATATCCAGGTCATCTCCACCATGAGGCTGTTTATCATGTCCCCCTGTGTCACCATCACCTCCATCCTTCTTAGGATCACACAAGTCACCAATGTCAGGATCCTGTAAGACAGTCAGTGGATCCGTCATGTTACACAGCTCCTCAATGTGTCTCATCTTCCTGGACAGCTCGTCCTTCTTTATTTCCAGCTGATGGATCAGAGCAGACAGTGACAGTGACATCTTCTCTTCCTGACTGGAGATCTCACTCAGGACTCTCTTCTCCAGGTCATCAAGCCGTCTCCGGATGTCTGTACACAGGGCAGTCACTTTTCCCGCTTGTACAGCTGCTTTTTCTTGAGCTTTTCTCATTTGCTCCTCCAGATTCTTGACTTGTTCCTCATTCTTCTCTCTCTGTGTGGTCAATTTCTGGAGAACATTTCTGAGTTTCTCCTTCTTCTTCTCAGAGGCCTCATCCAGCGTCTCCACCCGATGTCCCCGATGTTGTCCGGCCAAACTGCAGGTCACACAGATACAAGAATCGTCCTCCGTGCAGTAATATTCCAGGATCTTCTTATGGACAGAACATTTCCTTTTCTCCAGAGAAGTGCTGGGATCAGATAAGACGTGTTCTGGTGCCTTATTGTGAGATCTCAGGTGTTTATCACACAGAGAAGCCTCACACAGCAGGCAGGATCTAACAGCAGGTACCGGAGAGTCCACACAGTAGGTGCAGCAGATCTTGGTGGCCTCCTTACTTGGTTCAACACGCAGAAAATTCTTCATGATCTTACACAGAGCTAAACATCTCATCAGTGTCGGCCGCTCCTGAAACTCTTCTCTGCATTCAGGACAGGAATAAACTCCAGACCCGTCCTGTGTATCCAGCACATGATCTATACAGACCCGGCAGAAGTTGTGTCCACATCTCAGCATTACAGGATCTGTATAAGTGCTCAGACAGATGGAGCAGAGCAGCTCTTCTCTCAGATCAGCGGACGCCATGGCTGACAAGAGGAAGAGAACCCAGACAGGAAGTCTTTTTTTTTTTTTGTGCCTCTGCGAAATGGGAGGTTGGGCGGAGGGAATACTCCCATTAGTCTCCACCCTTGTCAGTTGTGCTCTTCATTGAGAACTGTCCCATTTTTTCTTGGTTGACAAAGCAACTAACACATCAGACTTACGGGGGCGGCCTTTTGACTAAGATCAAGTATAGTATCTTCCGAAGAGGTGGCCTGCTCCTTGATACACAATACACACTGGGTTGGTGCACTTGCCAGTAAGCCAGGTGGCTGATACAGTCATCTGGGGGAAACCATGGCCCCCCAGGATCGAAGTTACGACAACAATCCGTGACGTTGCAGCGTCCTGGATAGCGATCTCGTTGTGTTTGACACGCAGCAGCGATCTGGATCCCGCTGTGCCATCGCTGGTCGGAGCTAAAAGTCCAGAACTTTATTTCGTCGCCAGGTCGGCGTGTATTGTCATGTTTGACATCAAAAGCAACGACGCCAGCAACGAGCATAGGGGGCGTCGCAGCGTCTCCTTCTAGCCAGTCGGTACAGTCCGGCTGTTTGACATGGTGCTAACAACCAGCGAGAACGAGAAGTGAGTCGCCGTTACGTCACAGGATCGCTCCTGCATCGTTCTGGAGCTGCTGTGTTTGACTCTCTACAGCGACGCTCCTGCGATCTAGTTTAGATCGGCTCGTTGTTTATATCGCCGCAGCGTCGCTGAGTATGACGGTACCTCTAGACTGGGTAAGTGTGAAGGCTATGGTGCAATGTGATCCTGGCCTAAGTGTGAAGGCTTATGGTGCAATGTGCCCCAGGAGTGGTCACCCTGGTGGGAATCTGAGCTTAATTGGAGCGAGATCCCAGATAAATCTTGGACTCCGTAGCACGCCGCACCTGGCCTTTCATACTTTCTTGAGCACCTTATCTATTCCTGGCCTTTGGGTCAGGAAGGGGAATTTTTATAAAGCCGGTCAAAGGTCCGGTCAGCTTTGGGCTGAGAAACCAACACGACACAGGGTTCCCAGCTCCACTAGGGTGAGAGTCTGGTTGGATGCTGGGAGCACGAAAAGGTCTCTACCCCGGCCTTGGCTAGAGAGAGCATCGAAGACCCGTGACTCTTGCTGTGGCCTTCTGGCTTGGAGGGAAGGGGATGATTTATTGGTGACCCTCTCCTCCGGTCCACACGAATCCTCGCCTTGTGCGCTGTTTTGGTGTGACTTCGGTCACATTTTTCAGAGCCTTGGATATTGCTTCAATCAAAAAATCAGACTTCAGGGAACAGCGACTTGGTGTATGTAGAGGAGAAGATTGCAGAGGACGAAAGCCAGAGCGGCCATTATAGTTAGAGGGAATCTGTACTTTGTTAGTTGTAATCACACACAGCTCTGCAGTGAGATCAGACTGTCAGTCACTACATGTCTCACACTGGTAACTCTGCCTTTCATTTACTATAATCTCTGGACGCAGATTCTCAGGGAGATCTATGTCCGGCCCATAGATCTTAACAGCTCATTTACATATAAGAAAAATGTGAATTTCTCTGGAATTAAACATTGGATCGCAGATATGAAGGTGTCAATTTATTCAGCTTCTATGACCTCCATGCTCTTAGACGGCTTCAGACTGATGCTGAGAAGTGTGTGATTCATGAATGCTTTCTTCTCTCTGTACAAACACCACCTGCGTCCTTTACCCTCCCTGGTACTTTCCTCCCTATAGCTTGGTCTGTGTTATTCGGCTTTCCCTCCTCTCTTCACTTTAGGGTATGTCTCCACGGTCCGTTTAGCCGGCGGGATCGCCGCAGCGGCAAAGCCGCTCGGCACTAGCCCCGCCCCCTTTCTGGGACGCGATGGTGCCGGATGTGTACAGTACACATCCGGGATCATCGCACCCCTCGCCATAGGGCCCTGTGATATACCTTGCGGGGACGCTGCGTCCCCGCAAGGTGTACGGACATGCTGCGTTCTGAAAAGACGCGCAGCATGTCCGGAGTCGCAGGGCCGCCGCGTGCGGGTTTCCACGCATAGTGGAGACGGGATTTCATAAAATCCCCTCCACTATGCTGGAACATAGTCAAACAAGCAGCGTTTACGTACCGTGGAAACATACCCTTATACTAGACTGGGGCAAAATGTAACCTGCAGGCCCCTCTGGATGTTACCCATGGGTCGTACCATACAACCACCCTCCCCCACCCGGCACCCCGATGTCACCATTATATACGTCCTTAGGATACAAGAAGCGGTGAATACAATGGTGGCTCCTTCCATAATTCAGAGTGTGCGACAGACGGCAGAAGTCACTACATTGCGTCTGCTGTGCGGAGCGCCAGAGAACACAGCGAAGTCCGGAGCAGAGCGCCAGAGCACACGGCAAAGTCCGGAGCGCCAGGTGTTTGATTTTTAATGGGTAAATGTATGCGGGATGTTTGCCTGTAGGCTTTGTGGGGGCTTATACCTCATATAGGGGGCTATGTGAGTGCTTATACTATATAGGGGACTGTGTCTGTGGTGTCTATGTGATGTCTTATCGTGTATACAGGGGGCTCTGTGGGGCCTCGTACTGTATATAGGAAAGCTATGTGGGGGCCCATAGTGAATATAGAGGACTCCTACTGTATACAGGGAGGCCCTGAGGGCTCATACTATAAATAGGGGGTGCTGTGTGGCAGCTCATGCTGTATATAGGGGGATATATGATTGTCCATACTGTAAATAAGGGGGCTATGTGCGTGTCATACTGTATATGGGGGCTGTGTGTGGGATACTGTATTATAGGGGTGTAGTGTGGGTTCATACTGTATAACGAGGGACTGTGTGTGGGGGCTTTTACAATATTTAGGGGGTACCGTGTGTGGACTCATACTGTATATAGGGCGCAGCATACTTATTAATGATATAATTATTATATGCTAATGAGGGACATCCAGGGCTGTGACCCCGGTAGCGGCCGGTGCGAGGCACGAGGTCTGCGCAGGTTTCAGCCGTGGGATATAATCAGTAACATTTCTATTCACCGACAACAAGCAGAGATCCTGACAACTGAGGACGTTACAGACCCGTTTATTACAAATATGAAACGTTATTCTCTCCTCAGCTGAAGAAAATCTCCCGGACGTATTTTAGGGGGTCGTTGTCCGGGTCGTCAGAGTCATTACATGATGGCGGCTTAGTCCGCGGTTTCTCGGATCCGGCGGCGGTCGGGGGCGTCTCCTCACGGCCGGCAGCGGGGGAGGCCGCCTCTTTTTTGCTCTTCTCCTCATCTTCTCTCTGTACTTTACTCTAGAACAGAGGAGAAATGAAAAGCCTCTTTAACAGCAGGAGCAATATTGGGGGTTGTAGTAGGTGTGAAATTGCTTGAGAAAACCTCAGTGACTACAATCAGCTGGACGGAGGCAGAGACCGTGTGGGATGATGCGCCCCCTGCTGGCGGCTCGGGGTGGTGACTCCCATCACACCATCATGTACAGCAGCGCCCCCTGCTGGAGCCTCAGTTCACACCATTATGTAGAGCAGCGCCCCCTGCTGGCGGCTCGGGGTGGTGACTCCCATCACACCATCATGTACAGCAGCGCCCCCCAGTGGCTCGGACCCCTCACGGCGCAGTACCTGGCTCAGCACCTCCAGGGCGCACTCCACCAGCTCCCGCTCATTCATACAATACACCGTCCTCTTCCTGGAAGAAACCGAACTAAAACAGAAAAAAAGCAAAAAGTCAGAACAGCGCCGGCAGAGGCCCCCTATAGTCAGAGACCCCCATATCTCACACTTCTTTCTTCCTCTTCCGCGGTTCTGCGCTGTGCGGCTTCTTGGGCGCAGAGTTATCAGCTGTCATCCAGGAGGGGAGCAGCCGCCTCTTCACTGCGGAGCCAGCGGCGTCCATGTCACTAACAGACGACTGTAATTAATGCCTCGCCCACAACAATGGCGGCCGCAGCGCCCCCATAATAACTACAGCACCCCCATAATTACTGCACCTCCGTAACTACAGCACCCTCATAATAATTACAGCAATCCCATATTAACCAGCGCCCTCATAATAGCACCCCCATAATTACTGCACCCCCGTAACTACAACACTCAATTACAGCGCCCCATAATTATTACAGTGCCCCCATAACTACAGCATCCCCATAATTAGAGCGCCCCCATAACTACAGCACCCAATAATTATTACAGCGTCCCCATATTTACAGTGCACCCCCATAATTACAGCATCTTCCTCCATCATTACCACAGCGCTCCATAATTACAGTGCCCCTATTATAAGCACAGCACCCCATCACTGCTATAGTGCCCCCATCTTAATCCCCCTGCTCCAGCCACAGCGCCCCCACCAGGCCCCCTCCCATCACCGCCGTGTACCTGTAATTAACCAGTTCGCTGCCTCATACTGTATGACTTATGTCTCCACAGGTTAGTGAGCGCGCACAGGGTCAGTCCGTGCAGGACCCGCAGCCTCACAGCTGGAGACCCTCATGCTCACACCCGGATGGGCCGACTTCCTCAATTTACCAAGAACTACATTTCCCAAAGTGCAGCGCGCTACCAGCCGGAAGGCGGCACCAGTACGTTATTACAGCCGCAGTAACAACGGGTGACCGCTAGATGGCGCTGCTGCACTAGGAACTTATGAAAGGCTCTATTATTCACTGCACAGCACGCCTATTTACCACCAGGTGGCGCTGGCTGCAATAGAAAGTCCTCAGGAGTTCACCACTTACTGCTCTTATTGTGGGGGGCAGCTTCATACTGGGGGGTCCCTGGTGGTCAGGAGGAGCTGGCTGGTAAGTTCTGCCGGACTGTAACATTATTTTTCCAATATTTGTCCTGTGTAGCTGCTCCGTTAGCACCCGGGACCCTATTCTGGCACAGGTGGGTACTCCTAGCAGGGGCCTAACTACAGCGGGGGCAGCGCACAAAGCCTTAAACGAGACCCTCTATGAGGAGAGAAATACTGTTACAGATCCTTATAGTTGTGGCCAGGGTGGAGAGTTTCCGCGAGGGTCAGGCAGGGACATTCCCTTTAAGAAGCTCCTCCCTTTAAGAGGCAAGGTCTATTCTTCTATAAGCCCCTCCTGCCTTCGGTAGGTGGTCCCTTGATTAAGCTGCACCCTTTAGCAGATAAGCTCCTCCCTACCATCTCACCTTTTGATGAGCCCCTCCTCCCAGCACTGACTCCTCCTCCCAGCACTGACTCCTCCTCCCAGCACTGACTCCTCCTCCCAGCACTGATCTGCCGGTTGTCAGCGCGCGTTTTATCACCATTGTTGTCAGATTGCAGGAATTTACCACACACTTTGTGATTCTCTTGGATGCGTCGTGAGCAGACGTCCCAGTATAACCCTCATCACCACCGCCCCTTTAAGGACATCTATAAATAAGAGGCAGAGTCAGGACCGGGGGAGGGGAACACCACATTTGGGTTTATTGGAGTAATACGGTAACACATTAATACTGCGCTCGGTGCTGGACTGTGCGGCGGCCATGATGGCGTCTGCTCCGCCCTGAGAGGGGTCCTGGAGCACGCTATGTACCGGAGCTTACGATTGGTCCCGGGTGGTCGTCCATTGTGTCGTCTAAATATATCGGACCCTCGGACTTAAGGAAAATTCACAGGTGGCCGGATCCCCCACTATTTCTGGGCCAGCAGGGTCGTCAGCCGGATTTTTCCGTCCATGGAGGCCGTTAAGCAGGTGCCACATTCCACGGCCGTGCTCCAGTCCACAGTGACCACCGGGGCCCGGTGCCCCCCGAGGGACAGACAGTTCTCCAGCGTGCTGCCGTCACTGTTCAGCTGCAGGAAACGGAGAGCAAAGCGTGAGGACGGAGCACGAAGAGCAGCACAGTCGGCTCTGCTACACCAGCGTCTATACAGAGCAAAAAGCGGCACAGTCGGCTCTGCTACACCGGCGTCTATACAAAGCAAAAAGCGTCACAGTCGGCTCTGCTACACTGGCGTCTGAGGAGTATATACGGAGCAAAGAGGGGCACAGTCGGCTCTGCTACACCAGCGTGAGGAGTCTATAGGAACCAGAGAGCAGCACAGTCGGCTCTGCTACACCGGCGTGTGAGGAGACTATAGGGACCAGAGAGCGGCACCGTCGGCTCTGCTACACCGGCGTGTGAGGAGACTATAGGGACCAGAGAGCGGCACCGTCGGCTCTGCTACACCGGCGTGTGAGGAGACTATAGGGAGCAGAGAGCAGCACAGTCGGCTCTGCTACACCGGCGTGTGACGAGACTATAGAGAGCAGCACAGTCGGCTCTGCTACACCGGCGTGTGACGAGACTATAGGGACCAGAGAGCGGCACAGTCGGCTCTGCTGAACCGGCGTGTGAGGAGACTATAGGGACCAGAGAGCAGCACAGTCGGCTCTGCTACACCGGCGTGTGAGGAGACTATAGGGACCAGAGAGCGGCACCGTCGGCTCTGCTACACCGGCGTGTGAGGAGTCTATAGGGACCAGAGAGCGGCACAGTCGGCTCTGCTGAACCGGCGTGTGAGGAGACTATAGGGACCAGAGAGCGGCACAGTCGGCTCTGCTACACCGGCGTGAGGAGACTATAGGGACCAGAGAGCGGCACAGTCGGCTCTGCTACATCAGCGTGTGAGGAGACTATACGGCTTTGCTCTCACACCCCGTGGGTACCGCACATGCTCCCGGCCGCGATCCTCGGACCCTCTCACCTTGTATATGACCCCGCCGGTGCCGGAGCACGTCAGCATGTAGTTTCCTTCCGAGTCGAAAGCGAAGAGTCGTCCGCGAGGAAACTGCACCTGTTTGTAGCCCGAGTAGCCGGACAGCATGAAGGGCCCCGTGGCGTCGGGGGGCAGCGAGTACTCCGACACCTTCTGGCCGCTCTTGTGAATGTTCCACTGAATAAACTGGGGAGAAAAAAAAAATGTTATTCCCCGACGTCAGGAAGCGGAAACCGTCAGCAGCCGGTGGAGGCCGGACACTTAGCGATCAGCCGGGGACAGTGTTCAGACGCGTTTATATGGAAAACGCAACTTAGCGACTCGTCCTCATTAAAATACAGTGATACTCGTTTTGTGTATGCAGCTCCTGTGCAGATCTATGTGTATCCATGGTAACAGACAACAAAAAAACCTGTGTAGTCAGAGCCTGCAGTTATAGGACAGCGCAGGATAGGACTACAACCCCCAGCAGGCGCCGCTCACCTTCCCGTCCTCTCCGATGCTGTACACGGCGTTCTCATCGTAGCTGAAGTCTACAGAGTACACCTCCCCGCGGTGCGCCTCCCAGCTCATCGCACACTGGTGCTGCTGCATGTCTGCGGAGCAAAGACACCGACTGTACGGCCAGCATGCACAAGGACACGCCACTTAAAGGGACAGTGCACCCGAGCATGAAGAGGAAAAAACCAAGAAAGACAGCGCCCTCTACTGATGAGAAGGAAATAGAACACCACACACTGCGCCACTTACCAAAGAGCCGGATCACACCGTCAGCGGCACCGGTCACCAGAAGATTGCCGTTATGGTTGAATGAGGTGCAGTTCACAGCGATGGGAACGGGCTCCAGAGAGAACTGCAGCTGTGGAGGGAAAAACGGGGACGTAATAATGTAATGTATGTACACAGTGACTGCACCAGCAGAATAGTGAGTGCAGCTCTGGAGTATAATACAGGATGTAACTCAGGATCAGTAATGTAATGTATGTACACAGTGACTGCACCAGCAGAATAGTGAGTGCAGCTCTGGGGTATAATACAGGATATAACTCAGGATCAGTAATGTATGTACACAGTGACTGCACCAGCAGAATAGTGAGTGCAGCTCTGGGGTATAATACAGGATGTAACTCAGGATCAGTAATGTAATGTATGTACACAGTGACTGCACCAGCAGAATAGTGAGTGCAGCTCTGGAGTATAATACAGGATGTAACTCAGGATCAGTAATGTAATGTATGTACACAGTGACTGCACCAGCAGAATAGTGAGTGCAGCTCTGGGGTATAATACAGGACGTAACTCAGGATCAGTAATGTAATGTATGTACACAGTGACTGCACCAGCAGAATAGTGAGTGCAGCTCTGGAGTATAATACAGGATGTAACTCAGGATCAGTAATGTAATGTATGTACACAGTGACTGCACCAGCAGAATAGTGAGTGCAGCTCTGGGGTATAATACAGGAGGTAACTCAGGATCAGTAATGTAATGTATGTACACAGTGACTGCACCAGCAGAATAGTGAGTGCAGCTCTGGAGTATAATACAGGACGTTACTCAGGATCAGTAATGTAATGTATGTACACAGTGACTGCACCAGCAGAATAGTGAGTGCAGCTCTGGAGTATAATACAGGAGGTAACTCAGGATCAGTAATGTAATGTATGTACACAGTGACTGCACCAGCAGAATAGTGAGTGCAGCTCTGGGGTATAATACAGGGTGTAATCAGGATCAGTAATGTAATGTATGTACACAGTGACTGCACCAGCAGAATAGTGAGTGCAGCTCTGGGGTATAATACAGGGTGTAATCAGGATCAGTAATGTAATGTATGTACACAGTGACTGCACCAGCAGAATAGTGAGTGCAGCTCTGGGGTATAATACAGGAGGTAACTCAGGATCAGTAATGTAACGTATGTACACAGTGACTGCACCAGCAGAATAGTGAGTGCAGCTCTGGGGTATAATACAGGAGGTAACTCAGGATCAGTAATGTAACGTATGTACACAGTGACTGCACCAGCAGAATAGTGAGTGCAGCTCTGGAGTATAATACAGGATGTAACTCCGGATCAGTAATGTAATGTATGTACACAGTGACTGCACCAGCAGAATAGTGAGTGCAGCTCTGGAGTAACACTTTACCAGGCTCCTTACTTGCTGTTTCATGGTCTTGGTGTCCCACAGTAGCAGTCGTCCCGGCACTTGGTTGCCGCCGTTCTCTCCTGTCCCGGGGATGGGAAGCTCTGGGGCCGATGATGGCGCTGCGGCTGAGCACACGAAGGACGTCCCGCTGGGGTTACAGGCCAGTGAGAGGATCCTAGGAGCGCAGAGACCCTCGGTGTCACATACCGCACAGGTCCGTGATCCCGGACCCCCGTCGGGCGGCGCTCACCTCGGCATGTCGTCACAGATCCCGATCTCGCAGAGGTTTTTCTTGGCTTCGGTGTCATACAGGCGAACGGTGCCGACCTCACTGCCCAGCAAGAGCTGCGCTCGGGGAGAAGAACATAGTGGTGACGTGGTCTCCGCGGGTGCGGGCCCCCTGTACGCTGCCCGTACTCACCAGTCTGTCCCGCTTAGTCGCCCACTCCAGGGACAGGAGCGCAGATTTGGATATGGCCGACGCCTTGGTCTGCATGATACCGTCGATGGACCAAACCTTGATAACCCCGTCCACGTCCAGGCTGGCGACACGTCGGCCCGAGCAGTCGACCCTGGAAGGCAAGACAACAGCGGAGTCAGCGCGACCACCCATAAACCTCCGTCCGCTGCTGACAGTTTGTTACAGTGTATCAGGAAGTCCTGAGGACCTGCAGTGCATGATGGAGGAGTGGTGCTCTCCATACTCGTCCTGGCTGAGCACGATGAACGGCTGCTCCGCTTTCTCCCCTCCTCCGCCTGACGAGACCCCCTTCACCCCTCTCGTCAGAGCGTCCACCGGGTCATGCGGCGTCTCGGGGCGAAGCTCGGACTCGGTGTCTGATGTCTCCGACTTCTTGTCCAGGCTTTGCTGTAAGAGACGACACAAATTCACATTTTCAGGTTTCCTCTCGTGCTGCCCCTGCTCTCTAGAATGCTCTTTCTAGGCTCAGACTTGCCCAAATTCAATTCAATAGTCCTTCAAAGCCGACCTGTCCACGTCCCTCCCCCATTAAGAGTCTCATTCCCTCTTTTCGTAAATGTCTCCTCACCTGTGACTGCGTCTTGGAGAACAGCTCCTTCCTCTCCTGGAGGCGCCGCTGCCTCTGCTGCACCATACTGACCTCAGTGACGGCCGGGGCGCCGAGGACACTGGTCACACTCTTCACTTCCTTAGTCACACACAGGGTCTCTTTCGTTTTCTGGGCCTGAAAAAAGAAACATTTAATTAGTATTGTTCTCTGTTATCAGCCATGTCAGGCTACAAAGAGGCCGAGATCACAGTCCGGACACAAATGGCAAATCTATACCTGACTGTTCCCCGGATCTTTCTTCAGGGGAAGAACAGCGGCGCTCTGTGTCGGAGAGGAGATGGCGGCCTGGGGAGGCTTGGGGACTACCTTCTTACTCTGTGGCAGCAAAGAGGAGAGGAACCCGGTGGTCTTCTGGGACTGGACAGCGGATCCGGAGGTCCTCTGACTGGAGATCATGGTACTGCGAATGTGAGCACAACATTACCGTCACAGCAGTATTATAGCAGTTATATTCCTGTACATAGAGGCAGTATTATAGTAGTTATATTCCTGTACATAGGGGCAGTATTATAGTAGTTATATTCTTGTACATAGGGGCAGTATTATAGTAGTTATATTACCGTACATAGGGGGCAGTATTATAGTAGTTATATTCCTGTACATAGGGGCAGTATTATAGTAGTTATATTCTTGTACATAGGAGCAGTATTATAGTAGTTATATTCTTGTACATAGGGGCAGTATTATAGTAGTTATATTCTTGTACATAGGGGGCAGTATTATAGTAGTTATATTCTTGTACATAGGAGCAGTATTATAGTAGTTATATTCTTGTACATAGGGGGCAGTATTATAGTAGTTATATTCTTGTACATAGGGGCAGTATTATAGTAGTTATATTCTTGTACATAGGAGCAGTATTATAGTAGTTATATTCTTGTACATAGGGGGCAGTATTATAGTAGTTATATTCTTGTACATAGGGGGCAGTATTATAGTAGTTATATTCTTGTACATAGGGGCAGTATTATAGTAGTTATATTCTTGTACATAGGGGGCAGTATTATAGTAGTTATATTCTTGTACATAGGGGGCAGTATTATAGTAGTTATATTCTTGTACATAGGGGCAGTATTATAGTAGTTATATTCTTGTACATAGGGAGCAGTATTATAGTAGTTATATTCTTGTACATAGGGGCAGTATTATAGTAGTTATATTCTTGTACATAGGGACAGTATTATAGTAGTTATATTCTTGTACATAGGGGCAGTATTATAGTAGTTATATTCTTGTGCATAGGAGCAGTATTATAGTAGTTATATTCTTGTACATAGGGAGCAGTATTATAGTAGTTATATTGTTGTACATAGGGGGCAGTATTATAGTAGTTATATTCTTGTACATAGAGGGCAGTATTATAGTAGTTGTATTCTTGTACATAGGGGCAGTATTACAGCAGTTATATGTATTGGTGTTGTCCTGAAGTCACTCACAGCTCGGAGTCTCCCAGACGATCCATGTTG
Organism: Ranitomeya variabilis; assembly: GCF_051348905.1. NCBI lineage: Eukaryota > Metazoa > Chordata > Amphibia > Anura > Dendrobatidae > Ranitomeya > Ranitomeya variabilis. The sequence continues at coordinate 671,438,439 of NC_135236.1, read as the reverse complement.
GAGACGTAGTGCGGCAGCTTATGGTGAACCATAGGGCCATCTTCACCTTCTTTTTTCAGCCGGTGCGCCTCTGCCTGAAGAGCAAAGAGCTAAGAAAACAACAGATGAAGTAATCATGGAAAGAAGAAGAGAAAAAAAAAGTAACATTTCCCTCTAGACCCTGGCCCTCGCCCTTCTTTCGCTCCTCCTCACCCACCTTCTGTCTCAGCGCCTCGTTCTCCTCTTGGACATGGAAGATTCTCTGACATTCTGCATCAAAGTTCAGGATAGTTGGGATAGGTGCAGGATAAAGTTAAAGGAAAACTCAGTTTCTAATAAACTTACATCATTACATTTCTAATTCATACAATATGGAACATTCTGTACTGGTTTTACATTATATTATGTTTTTCTTCTCTTTTCGGTCCCAAAGCTAAATTTTGGATTTAACAGGTTCGTTTTACCAAGGTACAAACGGCATTGTGGGAGTCTGTTACATTACACAACATGACATTCAATGTGCAGACCCTGAACAAGCAGGAATACTGGGGGATCTGCATATTTGTATCCGCAGACACTGAACAAGCAGGAATACTGGGGGATTTGTATATTTGTATCCATAGACACTGAACAAGCAGGAATACTGGGGGATCTGCAGAATTGCTGATTTCGGGAGAGTTTATCTTGCACCCTACATTTTGCTTTCCCGATAAGGATATGCATGCACTGGAAGAGGACGCTGAGGAAGTTGTGCAGAGACACGGTGAAGGTGTCTGCCCACTGCCGGGAGAAGTACGTGGAGAAGGTCGGGTTGACGTCGGGCGCAGGAAGAAAAGGAAGAGCGAACCATTCCTTCCATTCGGCCTGGTTCTGCAGCTCCGGCGCCTGCTTCTGGAAGAAGTCGTGCGCTTTGTCCGTCCGGCTGCTCTGTAATATAATATTACGTACGGAGGGATTAACAGTTGTACGCCGCTGACACCTAGTGGCCAAAGTGGCGCAACTACAGACAGGTTTAAAAAAAGTCTCACTTTACAGCCTACAGCAAAGCGTCTTAGGAGGATTAAGGAATATGTGTCCAGCCCCGTACCTGTATGGTGCACACCAGGTAATAGCGGAACAGGCTGGTCTTCAGCTTGATAACCGTCGGCCGATAGACGTCTTCCAATCGGCTGAAGAGCCGCCGCTCCAGGTAACTCCAATAATCCACCAGCCCGTTCAGGTCATAACTCTGGATAAACTGCAGTAATTGCTCCACAATGCGATCCACCTTAAGAAAAAAAAAAGTCATATTTGACCAGGTGCCATGTCCCTCCCCCATACTTTATACTGCAGCAATTACAGATTTTGCAAACCTTTATGGACAATTAAATACCAGATTAATGGAAGATAAATGAAGCAATGGGACGTAAAATGATTAGGTTTACAGGCGAACTACATCAAGATCCCATCTGGCTCCATTATGTGGTGTTTTCTCAAGACTGGGTCCAGGCACATGAAGGATCTTGAGGGACAGGGTGGATAGTAAAGTCAATGAATCAACCACTGCTCAAAAAGCATGTGATAAAGCTTTTATATATAGTAATTTTGACTTGACCTCCCCTTTAAGGAGGACCTGTCACTTGCCATAAATATTTAATTATTTACCCTGTGGAAATGTCACTGTTCTCCTGAATCCGGAGATGTTTTTATTTTGTTCCTGCGCCTCTCCGTTCCTGAGATACGGCCTCCTCTTACCAGTATTTAAATCGCGTCTTGGTACAAATGTGGGTGTGGCCCTAAGAGAAGTGTCAGGAATCACGCCCACTTGCCTTATAAGGCCAGATTTATATACAGGGAAAAGGGGCCGTTTCTCAGGATTGGAGAGGCGCAGAAAGAAAAAAAAAACATCGCCGGATTCAGGAGGACGGAGGCATTTACACCAGGTTAAAAAAAAATATTAAGTGCAAGTGACAGGAAATGTAAAAGAACCTATAGAACGATAAGACAAGGAAAAGCCCAGACTGTAACTTACACGGAAACCTTTCTCCTTATCTACTTTAATATCCGCCTCAAAATGCTTCAAGGTGTTGGTGAAGCCCCTGAAGGTCAGGTACTCCCGCACCAGGTCATCAGTGCGCTCCACCGCCGACGTCATTACTAACGTCTTAACATAGGAGAAACAAAAAAATAAGTATTAAAGAACAATAACAGATGGGAGGGTCCGCAACGATGGATCCATCACACGCCGATCCCCAGCGGTGACTTATAACGCCGTCCACCGGGGCCCGGGTCTGCTCCGCCATACTATGCACAGATGCTCCACTGTATGTGATCCGCCTCCGCGGTACATGATGGCGGTTATATCCCTAGAGGTTAGATCACAGCACTGGCCATTATTAGCTGCTGCTGCTAATCAGTGACATCTAAGGGGTTAAACTGCTGCGATCACAGCTGGATGGGTTACACTCCGGTGCCGGCTGTAGGACGCAGCTTCCATACATGTACAGAGGATGTTGCCCACTGATACCGGAGCGCTCCCTGCTACATGCCCAGGCGTGATCACACTGTGTGGGCTGCAAAAAAAGACATTATGCTGGGTGTACAAGTCAGGAGGTGGTCCCGTATGTCAGCCCCCCTCACATCACAATGGGACCCCTATAGTTTTGGCGCAAAGAACAGGGGGCTCCAGTTTATGGGACCTTCACTGGAAAGTGTTCAGTCTCCTGACCAATCGTTGGGGGGTTGACCCATACGATTTGGATGCGGGGGGCCCATATGAATTGGATGCGGGGGCCCCATACGGTGTGGATGCGGGGGCCCCATACGGTGTGGATGTGGGGGCCCTCATACGGTGTTGATGTGGGGGCCCTCATACGGTGTGGATGCGGGGGCCCTCATACGGTGTGGATGCGGGGGCCCTCATACGGTGTGGATGTGGGGGCCCTCATACGGTGTGGATGTGGGGGCCCTCATACGGTGTGGATGTGGGGGCCCTCATACGGTGTGGATGTGGGGGCCCTCATACGGTGTGGATGTGGGGGCCCTCATACGGTGTGGATGTGGGGGCCCTCATACGGTGTGGATGTGGGGGCCCTCATACGGTGTGGATGTGGGGGCCCTCATACGGTGTGGATGTGGGGGCCCTCATACGGTGTGGATGTGGGGGCCCTCATACGGTGTGGATGTGGGGGCCCTCATACGGTGTGGATGTGGGGGCCCTCATACGGTGTGGATGTGGGGGCCCCATACGGTGTGGATGTGGAGGGCCCCATACGGTGTGGATGTGGGGGGCCCCATACGGTGTGGATGTGGGGGGCCCCATACGGTGTGGATGTGGGGGCCCCATACGGTGTGGATGTGGGGGCCCCATACGGTGTGGATGTGGGGGCCCCATACGGTGTGGATGTGGGGGCCCCATACGGTGTAGGGGCCCCATATGATGTAGATGTGGGGGCCCCATATGATGTAGATGTGGGGGCCCCATACCGTGTGGATGTGGGGGCCCCATACGGTGTGGATGTGGGGGACCCATACGGTGTGGATGTGGGGGCCCCGTATGGTGTGGATGTGGGGGCCCCATACGGTGTGGATGTGGGGGGCCCCATATGAATTGGATGTGGGGGGCCCCATATGATGTGGATGTGGGGGCCCCATATGATGTAGATGTGGGGGGCCCCATACGGTGTGGAGGCCCCATATGTTATGGATGTGGAGGCTTCATATGATGTGGATGTGGGGGCCCCATGCGGTGTGGATGTGGGGGCCCCGTATGGTGTGGATGTGGGGGCCCCATACAGTGTGGATGTGGGGGGCCCCATATGAATTGGATGTGGGGGGCCCCATATGATGTGGATGTGGGGGCCCCATATAATGTAGATGTGGGGGGCCCCATATGATGTAGATGTGGGGGCCCCATATGATGTAGATGTCGGGGGCCCCATACGGTGTGGAGGCCCCATATGTTATGGATGTGGAGGCTTCATATGATGTGGATGTGGGGGCCCCATACAGTGTGGACGTGGGGGCCCAGCAGTGTGATCCCAGGGCTTCCCCTGCATTGGATGGCTCTCTGTGCACTACGTCCCTGGATCACACAACGTTCCATCAGATTCTCTTCGCCCCGCCCACGTTCCATCCCCCACGTGCAGTCACCCAACGTTCCATCCGCGCTTCCCCCACGGACACATCTACCAGAAGCCTGCCGCCCCCCAGCCGGCTCTTACCTCCCGGGACCCCCGCTCTGCCGCTGTCACTGTGGCTAATGCAGGCGGTCTGGTCACATGACAAAGCAGGAAGCGCCGGTCACGAGGGGATGTGAAAGTCCCCTATACAGCAGCAGAGTGTGCGCCACAGATAGAGCCTTTTCACATCCGCCATGTTGGAATGAAAGCGAGGCTGACACTCCCCAACCGCTTATTCCGCTGTTCTCTGCGGCCGTAATCCGCCTCCTGTCGTTAGGAAGTGTTTACAAAGCTGATTATACTGTGTGATGTGTTTATACAGCAATTACAATAAAACAAGCTTTATTGAAAGTGACGTTGTAATACAGTGTAGTCCGTACCGTACATAACGTCTCACCATGTGTTCCATTACCTTGCATTAGGCCGCGTTCACATGTTCAGTATTTGGTCAGTATTTTGTAGACACTTGCCATGACAGCTGGGGGTCTGCTGATGACCAGTCCGCCGTACCTGTTATGATCTTCCTGTGAACGTCAGCCCGTAGCCGACGTTCATAGGAGACCGTGTTTTTCACTATACATAGCTGCCCTGATGCCCCGCGGCCGCTACGTCTAGCACAAGTAATCAGACGATCGCAGCTACAAGTCCCCTAAGGGGACTATTAAATACCGTAAAAATTTTAAAAAAATATTAAAAAAATACAAAGTTCAAATCACCCCCCTTTTGACCCTTTATTTATTTTTTTTAAATACACATATTTGGTATCAGCGCGTTCAGAAACTCTCGATCTATAAAAATATAAAATAGATTAATCCGATCGGTAAATGGTGTAACAAGAAAAAAATCAAAAACATCGGAATTAAGTTTTTTTTGGTCGCGGCAATATTGCAATTAAATGCGATAACAAGCCATCAAAACATTGTCTCTATACCAAGATGGTATCAATCAAAACTTCAGCTCAGGGCGCAAAAAACAAGACGTCACCCGGCCCCAGATCTCAGAAAACGGAGACGCTATGGGTCTCGGAAAATGGCGACATAGGCAAAAACTTTTTTTTTTTTTAATTTTCTAACTTTTTTTCACCCTTAAATAAAGAAATAACTATACACGTTTGGTGTCTGTGACCTCGCACTGACCTGGAGAGTCATATTATCCGGTCAGATTTACCATATAGTGTCCATGGTAAATAAAATAAAAAAATGGGGGATTGCACTTTTTTGCAACGTCAATGCACTGGGATTTATTTCCTGCTTTCCAGTTCATCACATGATAAAATGAATGGTGTCGTTCAAAAGTACAACTCGTCCCGCAAAAAAACAAAGCCCCCATAAGGCTATGGGGAGGGAAAGATAAAAAGGTTATAGCTTGTGGAAGAAGGAGAGAAAAAAACGAAAACACATAAAATCGGCTGGTCACGAAGGGTTAATGTCCTTATCATTGACACACAGGGGCTTATTACTGCCTAAAACAGCGCCACGTCTGTCCATGTCTGGTACTGCAGCTCAATCCCATTGATGAGGATGAGGTGCAGTACCAGACATGGCCTGTGGACAGCTGTGGTGCTGTTTCTGGAAAAAGCTGCTCTTGGCATTGCTGGTTGGGGAAGGAATGCTGCTGAAAATAAAAATACAGGTTACCGCCTGGTACTGTCATAGTTACACTAGAGCAGGTAGCGTCATGGTGACACTGTGGTTGGTACTGTCATGGTGACACTGTGGTCGGTACTGTCATGGCGACACTGTGGTCGGTACTGTCATGGCGACACTGTGGTCGGTACTGTCATAGGGACACTGGTCAGTACTGTCATTGTGACACTGTGGTTGGTACTGTCATAGTTAAAATAGAACAGGTACAGTCATGGTGACACTGCTCGGTACTGTCATGGCGACACTGTGGTTGGTACTGTCATGGCGACACTGTGGTCGGTACTGTCATAGGGACACTGGTTGGTACTGTCATGGCAACACTGGGGTCGGTCCTGTCATAGGGACACTGTGGTCGGTACTGTCATATGGACACTGTGGTTGGTACTGTCATGGTGACACTGGAGTTGGTCCTGTCATACGTACACTAGAGCAGGTACTGTCACAGCGACACTGTGGTCAGTACTGTCATAGGGACACTGCTTGGTACTGTCATGGCGACACTGTGGTTGGTACTGTCATGGGGACACTGTGGTCGGTACTGTCATAGGGACACTGTGGTCGGTACTGTCATATGGACACTGTGGTTGGTACTGTCATGGTGACACTGGAGTTGGTCCTGTCATACGTACACTAGAGCAGGTACTGTCACAGCGACACTGTGGTCAGTACTGTCATAGGGACACTGCTTGGTACTGTCATGGCGACACTGTGGTTGGTACTGTCATGGTGACACTGGAGTTGGTCCTGTCATACGTACACTAGAGCAGGTACTGTCACAGCGACACTGTGGTCAGTACTGTCATAGGGACACTGCTTGGTACTGTCATGGCGACACTGTGCTTGGTACTGTCATGGCGACACTGTGGTTGGTACTGTCATGGGGACACTGTGGTCGGTACTGTCATGGCGACACTGTGGTCGGTTCTGTCACAGTTACAATAGAACAGGTACTGTCATATCGACACTGTGGTCGGTACTGTCATGGTGACACTGTGCTCGGTACTCTCATGACGACACTGGGGTCGGTTCTGTCATACTTACACTAGAGCAGGCACTGTCATAGCGACACTGTGGTCGGTACTGTCATAGGGACACTGTGGTTGGTACTGTCATGGCGACACTGGGGTTGGTCCTGTCATACGTACACTAGAGCAGGTACTGTCATAGCGACACTGTGGTCATTACTGTCATAAGGATACTGCTTGGTACTGTCATGGCGACACTGTGGTTGGTACTGTCATGGTGACACTGCGTTCGGTACTGTCATGGCGACACTGTGGTCGGTTCTGTCACAGTTACAATAGAACAGGTACTGTCATATCGACACTGTGGTCGGTACTGTCATGGTGACACTGTGCTCGGTACTGTCATGGTGACACTGTGCTCGGTACTGTCATGACGACACTGGGGTCGGTTCTGTCATACTTACACTAGAGCAGGTACTGTCATAGCGACACTGTGGTCGGTACTGTCATAGGGACACTGGTTGGTACTGTCATGGCGACACTGGGGTCGGTCCTGTCATAGGGACACTGTGGTCGGTACTGTCATATGGACACTGTGGTTGATACTGTCATGGCGACACTGGGGTTGGTCCTGTCATACGTACACTAGAGCAGGTACTGTCATAGCGACACTGTGGTCAGTACTGTCATAGGGACACTGCTTGGTACTGTCATGGCGACACTGTGGTTGGTACTGTCATGGGGACACTGTGGTCGGTACTGTAATAGGGACACTATAATCGGTACTGTCATAGTGACACTGTGGTCAGTACTGTCATGGCGACACTGTGGTCGGTACTGTCATTGCGACACTGTGGTCGGTACTGTCATGTCGACACTGTGGTCGGTACAGTCATGGCGACAGTGTGATCAGTATTGTCATAATGACACTGCAGTCGGTACTGTCATGGTGACACTGTGGTCGGTACTGTCATAGTTACACTAGAGCAGGTATTGTCATAGTGACACTGTGGTCGGTACTGTCATGGTGACACTGTGGTCGGTACTGTCATAGGGACACTATGGTCGGTACTGTCATGGCGACACTGTGCTCGGTACTGTCATAGCGACACTGTGCTCGGTACTGTCATAGCAACACTGTGGTCGGTACTGTCACAGAGACACTGTGCTCGGTACTGTTATAGTGACACTGTGGTCGGTACTGTCACGGCGATACTGTGGTCGGTAGTGTCACGGTGACACTGTGGTCAGTACTGTCATTGGGACACTGGTCGGTACTGTCATAGCGACACTGTGGTCGGTACTGTCATTGCGACACTGTGCTCAGTACTGTCACTGCGACACTGTGGTCGGATCTGTCATACTTACACTAGAGCAGGTACTGTCATAGCGACACTATGGTCGGTACTGTCATAGGGACACTGTGGTCGGTACTGTCATGGCAACACTGTGGTTGGTACTGTCATAGGGACACTGTGGTCGGTACTGTCATGGCGACACTGTGGTCGGTACTGTCATAGTTAAAATAAAACAAGTACAGTCATGGTGACACTGTGCTCGGTACTGTCATTGCGACACTGTGGTTGGTACTGTCATAGGGACACTGTGATCGGTACTGTCATCGTAGCACTGTGTTCGGTACTGTCATGGTGACACTGTGGTCGGTTCTGTCATAGTTACAGTAGAGCAGGTACTGTCATAGCGACACTGTGGTCGGTACCGTCATGGTGACACTGTGGTTGGTACTGTCATAGGGACACTGTGATCGGTACTGTCATGGCAACACTGTGTTCGGTACTGTCATGGCGACACTGTGGTCGGTTCTGTCATACACTAGAGCAGGTACTGTCATAGGGACACTGTGGTCGGTACTGTCATGGCGTACACTGTGGTCGGTACTGTCATAGGGACACTGTGGTCTGTACTGTCATAGGGACACTATAGTCGGTACTGTCATAGTGACACTGTGGTCAGTACTGTCATGACGACACTGTGGTTGGTACTGTCATGGCGACACTGTGGTTGGTACTGTCATGGCGACACTGTGGTCAGTACTGTCATGGCGACAGTGTGATCAGTATTGTTATAGCGACACTGCGGTCGGTACTGTCATGGCGACACGGTGGTCGGTACTGTCATAGTTACACTAGAGCAGGTACTGTCATAGCGACACTTTGGTCTGTACTGTCATAGCGACACTGTGCTCGCTACTGTCATAGCGACACTGTGGTTGATACTGTCACGGCGACACTCTGCTCGGTACTGTCATAGCGACACTGGTCGGTACTGTCATAGCAACACTGTGGTCGGTACTGTCATGGCGACACTGTGGTCGGTACTGTCATAGAGACACTGTGGTCGGTACTGTCATAGAGACACTGTGGTCGGTACTGTCATGGCGACACTGTGCTCTGTACTGTCATAGCGACACTGTGCTCGGTACTGTCACTGCAACACTGTGCTCGGTACTGTCACGGCGACACTGTGGTCGGTACTGTCATGGCGACACTGTGGTCGGTACTGTCACGGCGACACTGTGCTCGGTACTGTCACGGCGACACTGTGGTCGGTACTGTCACGGCGACACTGTGGTCGGTACTGTCACGGCGACACTGTGCTCGGTACTGTCACTGCGACACTGTGCTCGGTACTGTCACGGCGACACTGTGCTCGGTACTGTCACTGCGACACTGTGCTCGGTACTGTCACTGCGACACTGTGGTCGGTACTGTCACGGCGACACTGTGCTCGGTACTGTCACTGCGACACTGTGCTCGATACTGTCACGGCGACACTGTGGTCGGTACTGTCACGGCGACACTGTGCTCGGTACTGTCACGGCGACACTGTGCTCGGTACTGTCACGGCGACACTGTGGTCGGTACTGTCACGGCGACACTGTGGCTAAGTGTACAGCACCATAGTTGTCGCTGGCGTGTTCTCTGACAATGTTGCCCTTTGTTGAGGAATATGGCGCACAGTACGGCAGACACCCTGCGCATTACAGTGCCTGGCAGGACTGTCTCAGACCCTTGTGCCCGTCAGGTGTGGGCAGGATCGGTGCCAGCACCCGCCGACCGTGGACCAACCGCACCAAAAGGCAGAATCAAAATGGCGATGATAAAACACATCCTGAACAGGATGAGGAAAAATCGAAAGCGAACAGGGGCCCCAAGGGGCCACATAAACCTGGGTATGGCACTGGCTATAGGGTTGAACCTAATATGGTGAGTACTTTCTTGGGGTCACTGTGTCAGCAATTATAGGACTTTCACATAAGATTTATTTGGACACTTATAGGCCAATGGCCGCCTGTTCTGGGCCCCTGTATGGGGGGAGGTCACAGCAGCCTCCTGTCTGTGAGGAGGAGGGGGCTCCTATTATTTTACTTCATGTCCAGTCACGTTCTCCCGCCCTTTTTCCCTTTAGAATCCTGCCCTCCTGGCCTCCGCAGTACTGATACAGGTCTCCTCATTTCCTCTCATCTGATTGGTTGCCGAGAACGCCGATTGGGTTCTTCTTCCTTCCGATTGGTCAGAATCGTTGCTGGAGCGTAAAGTGATTGGTCTCCGCTGCAGCAGCTTCTAGTCAGCTGTAGATGGAATTCCGCGGCCTGAGGAGTCGGGAGAGCGACCAGGTGTGCGGGCAGGTCCTAGCGCAGTGAGTTGTGGGGAGACCCCCGGCATGTTACCTGTGCGGGGTCAGGAAGACCCCTTCATCTAGGAGTGCACTGATAGCCATCAACAAGCCAAGGGAAAACTCCTATGGAAGCCCCCTTCAAGGGGAAGCTACCCAGGAGAGTGGAGACCAGAAGTGTTGTCAGTTCAGTCCGAGTGCGACAACACCAAATATATTTAGTACTTTCTTTTCAGGCCATGTTTTATTTATTTTTTAAATTTAATGGTATTTTTTGGGGGGGGTATTTTTCTCTCATGTTTTTTTTTTACATTCACCATGTGGTATAAACAAAGCGGATAACGTTATTCCCTTTATTCCACGGCTCGATCAGAGTGCGACAACAACAAATCTGTTTATTTTTTTATTTTACATTAAAAAAAAAATCCTTTGATTTTGTGTTGTTTTTTTTAGTATTATTTTGGGGGGATTAAATATGACTTTTTTAAATCACTATTTATTATTTTGAATAGGGGAATACAAAAATCTATAATTTTTTTTATTCACTTTTTTACTGTGTTCCACATGTGTGTGTGAATTACCAACATCAATTTATACTTTGAGTCATTGCGGGTTTTTTTATTTTATTTTTTCCTTTTTTATTTTTAGTCCTTTTTTCTCCTATAATTTTTTTTTTACTTTTTTCTTATTTTTTAGTACTTCTTTCATCTATAAAGATTTTTTTTTTACTTTTCCCTTATTTTTTTAGTCCTTTGATCTAAAGGTTTTTTTTACTTTTTCTTATTTTTTTAGTCCTTTCATCTATAAATTTTTTTTTTACTTTTCTTTTAATTTTTAGTCCTTTCATCTATAAAGATTTTTTTTTTCACTTTCTTATTTTTTTTAGTCCTTCTTTTATTTATAAAGATTTTTTTTTTACTTTTTCTTATTTTTTTTTAGTCCTTTCTCTAAGGGCTCATTGCACGTCCTGATATTTCCGCTACTGTGAAAACCAGTACTGGAGATGTCCGTGTCTGTGTGTTTAATACTTGTGCCGTATCAGTATCACACATATCGGCGCCTGGGAATCAGCTGTCCTGTTCGTGCTGTTCCCCGGCGCCGGGTGCTGAAGACGGCTCACATCACCGCCCACTGCTCGCACTTGCAGGGAAGAATGTTGAGAGTTGTATTCAACTGATAACAGCGAGAGCAGGCGGTAGCTGATGGAGCCGTCGCCTGCGCATTAAATAATTTTACAAAAATGATGTGGGGTTCCTTTGTATTATTGATAACCAGCCAGGCAAAACTGACAGCTGCGGGATGCAACCTTCAGCTGTCAGCTTCAACAAGGCTGGTTATCAAGAATAGAGGGGTCCCCACACTGATTTTTTAAATTAGTTAAATAATTTTAAAAAATGGTGTGGGGTCTCCCCCCATTTTTGATAACCAGCCAAGCTAAAGCAGACAGCAGGGGGCTGGTATTCTCAGGCTGGTAAGGGGCCATGGATATTGGCTCCCACATCCTAAATAAAGCAGCCTGCAGCCTCCTAGAAAAGGCGCATCTATTAGACCCGTCAATTCTGGCACTTAGCCTCGCTCTTCCCACTTGCCCTGTATCAGTAGCAAGTGGGGTTCATATTTGTGGGGTTGATGTCACCTTTATATTGACTGGTGACATCAAGCCCACGGCTTAGTAATGGAGACTGGTGACTGAGTGTCAGTGACCGGCGGTGATGTCATTGAGGTTACCCCCAGTCACTGAGGCCAGTTTTTTCCCCTATAAACCTTTTTTTTACTTATTTTTTTTCAGGCCTTTCTCTTATAAAGCTGTTTTGTCTATAATTTTTTTAGTCCTTTCTCCTATAAAGCTTTTTTTTTTACTTTATTATTTTTTCATTTTTTTGTCCTATAAACCTTTTTTTTTTCTTTTTTTACTTTTTCTGTCTCCTATACTTTTATTTTCACTTTTTTATTATTTTTTTTAACTCCTTTCACCTATAAAGCTTGTATTTTTCTTTTTTATTTCTTCTGTCTCCTATAATGTTATTTTGACTTTTTTGTTATTTTTTTAGTCCTTTTTTCTCCTATAATACCATACTTGTATATTATGCCTCTCACAGATCAGAATAGGTAAAAGATGGCCTATTCTGGCATTATTAGGTCCCCGTACCCTGTCAGGGGCTTATGAGGCGACACAAAACTTCTTCCGCCCGTCTAACCGCTTAGATGCTGCAGTTGGTTTTCACAGCTGCATCTAAGGGGGTTAAATGACTGGGATTGGAGATATCTCTGATCCTGACCACAGTCAGCTGTCATAGACATTCTTATGTGCCATTCACTAACGGGTTAAAGGATTACTCTTAGGTAAGCGGCAAGTGACAAGTGGGCGGGGCATAACACAAGCTCCGCCCCTTTAGTAAGGAATGGATTCCGGTGTACTATGCTATGTGTTATCATTTGATCCAGATATACATGAAGGACGTGTGCGGTCTGGATGGACGCGGCAGGTGAAGGCGGCAGCCAAAAAGGGAGAAACAGCGGCAAGAGACCAGCAGCGAGAAAGCGGAAAGCGAGAACCCCGAGCTCCACATCTGTCCCGCAGCTCATCCAGAAACTACGGGACCTCGTGTTCCCCGAACCCGATACAAAAGCCACCAGGGTAGGGGAGCAAAGATTCCTCGCCCTAGGGCGCAATTCACACCCCCCACCTCAATTGTGATGTGTTGTTTTATGGACATTTCTCATAATCCAGAAAGAGGTTCTGCAGCAGGCGAAGCAGTACATCCTGCAGCTGGAGAGCACTCTGGACTCCCTGCTGAAAATGAAAGGTGAGCGTACAAAGATTGAAGCAGGACACAACGTTTTCTTATTTTTTATTTTTTTTGGGGGGGGGGAACCTTTTTTTTTTTTTTTTTGTACTATTAAAACTAGAAAACTTTTTGAGTCGCCAGAACTTTTATTTTTATATTAATTTAATTTTAATTTTTTTTTTAAGTTGACATAGCGACAGGACAGATTATTTAATTTGCAGGTTAAATTGATGTTTTCATTGGAGACATCCAAAACTTGATACCAAGTTTTTATATATTTTTTATTTTTTGTTTTTCCGTAATAACAAAAAAAATATTGTGGAGACTGAAAAATATAGATGATCAGCTACAGTATTTAAAAAAAAACAAAAACAATGTTAGAGGCCCCAGTGCTGACCCTGGGGACATGACTTTTAATCATTTTTTTTTTTTTTTTCTGAAAATAGCAATTCTTTTTTTTTTTTTGTGATCCCAGCTCTGTATATATACACCCAATAGAGCAAAGTGTCAGGAATAAAAAATAGATGTATTTAGCAATTTTTCATTGTTTTTTTACATTCCCCGGGATGTGACCGTACATCATAAGGAGGGTGCAGATATATTAAGGTCTCGCCACCATCTTGGCGCTGTGGCTTGGACATGATTACAAAATATTTTATATAGTACAAGAGATCAAAAAGGAAAATTAAAAAAAATATATATAGTAATAAAAAAAAAGGTTTTAAAAATATTTATAAAAAAATTAAGAAAACATAAAAATTGGAATCACCCATACAAAAAGAAATAAAGTGTTAAAAAAGTATATTAGAAGTGAAAAAAAAAAGTTATGGCTCTTGGAAGAAGGAGAGGAAAAAAGGAAAAGCGCAAAAATGAAAATTGTCCCAGTCTTTAAGGGGTTAATGTTAATGCAATGGTTGATTGGTGCATGTGCCATGGCCCGGTGTGTTATAATGTGGCCGCCTTGTCCCTCAGCTGACATTTTCCTGGAGCACAGCGCCCCCTACACCCTGGAGGACGTCAGGGAGGAATTCTTACAGCTGGTCAGTAGCGAGGAGGGGTAAGTGACAGAGACTAATGCAACCCATTTGGCCACCAGAGTAATGTATGGACAGGAGGCTATTTTTTTTGGTTGCTCTCCATTCTGGATGATAGAGGGGTGTCCCGGATGTTGGTCACCTTTTAAAAGATGTCATACGACAGAAAATAAAGGAGGACACATTGAGTACAACCCACTGTGAGGTTTTGTTTTGCCACTGACCTTTCACAAACTTATAATTTCAATGTTAGAGGCCCCACTGCTGACCCTGTGGATATCGATAACATCGACCCTGTGCTCCTGTACATGCAACCGGAAATTCAAGAAGACCTGGATGAAACAGTGGAAGAATTGAAAATCGAAAATACTGGAGAGCCTTTTTCCTCACCAGAGCTGATGGAATTCGAAAAGTAAGTATCATTTACAGTATGTAAAGCAGCTGTATTATACTCCAGAGCTGCACTCACTACTCTGCTGGGGCAGTCACTGTGTACATACATTACATTACTGATCCTGAGTTACATCCTGTATTATACTCCAGAGCTGCACTCACTATTCTGCTGGTGCAGTCACTGTGTACATACATTACATTACTGATCCTGAGTTACATCCTGTATTATACCCCAGAGCTGCACTCACTATTCTGCTGGTGCAGTCACTGTGTACATACATTACATTACTGATCCTGAGTTACCTCCTGTATTATACCCCAGAGCTGCACTCACTGTTCTGCTGGTGCAGTCACTGTGTACATACATTACATTACTGATCCTGAGTTACATCCTGTATTATACCCCAGAGCTGCACTCACTATTCTGCTGGTGCAGTCACTGTGTACATACATTACATTACTGATCCTGAGTTGCATCCTGTATTATACCCCAGAGCTGCACTCACTATTCTGCTGGTGCAGTCACTGTGTACATACATTACATTCCTGTATTATACTCCGGAGCTGCGCTCTATATCACAAATATATATATTTCCCCTCAGGTATCTGCGCTTCTACAAGCAGACGGTGGACCTTCTGGTGGAGAGCAGGGTGGTGTCTCAGGCGCAGGTCACGCTTCCTGTGGTGTCCAAGGCCATCTCCAATCTGTGGCAGGAGCTTCTCCAGAGCGGGAAAACCAACAATTATCAGAATTACTTTTCCCAAGACCGGACCGCCGCCTCGTGCTCCTTCTCCTCCCCGGACACCAGCTGCCCCAATGGGCGCATAAGAGACAGCGGGGCGGAGAGTCAGGAGGCCACCAGCTCGTTCCTGTCCTCCACCCCTGAAGATGTGAGTGATGGAGGTGGTCGGGCTCCGGGGAGACTCCTCGTCCGCCGCTGATCATCGCTTCCCTTTTCTGTCTTTAGATCCTGTTGGACGATGCGTTCGAATTGGCGGCTGTATTTCTAGATCAAGGAGCTAACCGGATGACGTCCAGCCCGGGGTAAGACGCCATCACTGCAGACGTGGAGCCCAGGTGTATGAGGAACGTGGGGGACACAAGCCTTACTCCAATCACAGCCAAAGCTGCAACAGCCCCTGCAATACAAGTGCATTTGTCTTTCGTTTACCTCTTAAAATCAAACAAAAAGTAATTATGTATAAAGTTACTGCACCAGCAGAATAGTGAGTGCAGCTCTGGGGTATAATACAGGATGTAACTCAGGATCAGTAATGTAATGTATGTACACAGTGACTGCACCAGCAGAATAGTGAGTGCAGCTCTGGGGTATAATACAGGAGGTAACTCAGGATCAGTAATGTAATGTATGTACACAGGGACTGCACCAGCAGAATAGTGAGTGCAGCTCTGGGGTATAATACAGGATGTAACTCAGGATCAGTAATGTAATGTATGTACACAGTGACTGCACCAGCAGAATAGTGAGTGCAGCTCTGGGGTATAATACAGGATGTAACTCAGGATCAGTAATGTATGTACACAGTGACTGCACCAGCAGAATAGTGAGTGCAGCTCTGGGGTATAATACAGGAGGTAACTCAGGATCAGTAATGTAATGTATGTACACAGTGATTGCACCAGCAGAATAGTGAGTGCAGCTCTGGGGTATAATACAGGATGTAACTCAGGATCAGTAATGTAATGTATGTGCACAGTGACTGCACCAGCAGAATAGTGAGTGCAGCTCTGGAGTATAATACAGGATGTAACTCAGGATCAGTAATGTAATGTATGTACACAGTGACTGCACCAGCAGAATAGTGAGTGCAGCTCTGGGGTATAATGCAGCCGGTAACCTACGACACCTGGTTTCTCGCGTTGCAGCAGTCCTACACCTGACGTTTCCCTATGGAGCAGTCCACAAGGTGAGGAGCAGCTGCACCAATATGTCTCTGATTTCTTGAGGAGGAAGTTCTCTCTTTGCCCGCAGGTAGGGGTGTGTATAGTGGGGTGTCAGTGTGGCCGGCGCAGTGCCCGTGACTCATACAGGAATATAACGCTTCCTTTCTGTTATTTAGGCCTCCGCTCCGCAGTACGATTACGAGACGCTGATGCTGAGATGCACAGAGAACTTCGATGACTTGGACGACCTCTGAGGATCGCTGCGCCGCCGTCCCGTACTGTTTGCCACTTCTGCCTCCTGAATAGGTCAACGTTTCCGTCCATCGTCTTGGGGAAGTTCGCTTATTTCTTAGTTATATAATTTATCTGGGAAAGCCGAGTGACGACCTCTGTCCGGGGATTCGTATCCGTTATCGCCCGGCTTTCCTAGAGGCAGACATTGCGCCAAATACCCCACAGCGTATAGCCAGTGTGAGCGGGAAATGCAAGGGTTAAAAGAACATGGAGAAGGACGGAATCCGGTCACATGACCTCCGACAACCATCCGTCACATGCGTCCCTGTAGTTGTCGGTCAGTTAAAGAGTATTATTATTATTTATTATTATTGGAGATCGGATTATTTTTGTGATTTATGGGAAAAATAAGAAAAACTTTTAAGATAAATATTTATTAAAAAAAAAAGTTTATATTTGTTACACTGTTATTAATGTTCAGTATTTTAATCACTCCCCCTAAAAATATTTTAAAAAAATTAATGCTGCACAAGTAGGCAGATTTGCCTTTCAGAGTCTGGAAAAGCTGGGTAGGAACCCAGATCAGTCATCCATCTTTTCACCCCAAAAAGAAACTGTAAGCAAGATTTGTGATGTCTGGGGAGCGACGATCTTAAATATTTGTGATGGTTTTTTTTTCGTGTTGTCTCGTTCACACTTTGTTACATATTATAATAAAATCTATTTATTGAGGAAATGTTCCGAGATTATTGTTTTATAATGGACTTTTACTAGATCCGGTGCGAAAAAGTCGACTTCTGCAATCACCCACATCCTGTCATTCCTGCAAAGAATGGAAATGGACTGTGAAGCTATATGTTCCCCAAGAGAGGACATTTTTAGTAGTCGCCTATTTTTTCTATTCACCTTTTTGATTTTTTTTTTTAAACATTTTTGCCGTTTTTTTTCATGACATTCATAGTATGGGTTAAGGTACAGTTTTATAGCTGGGATCAATAGAAACAGCATTTTTAGTGGTCAAATATTTTTCGTTTATTTTTTAATACTTTTATTTTGAATTTTGTGTTTACTTTTTTTTTTTTTTTTATCCCCCAATTGGCCCCATACAGTAATATTGTCTAACAATTAGCGCCAGTAAAGTAATTCTGGCCAACGTCTTGAAGTAATACCGGTTTTTATACTGTTATAATTTTCCCATCCTGATCCCTATTTTTGTAGTAATGTCCCTGTCTTGTAATAATGTCCCAACCTCATAGTAATGTCCCCATCCGGGTCCCTATATTGTAGTAGTGTCCCCCACACTGGTTCTCAGCTTGTTGTAGTGTCCCCATCTTGTAGTAATGTCCTCATCTTGTAGTAATGCCCCCATCCTGGTCCCCATCTTGTAGTAATATCTCCATCCTGGTCCCCATCTTGTAGTAATGCCCCCATCCTGGTCCCCATCTTGTAGTAATGCCCCCATCCTGGTCCCCATCTTGTAGTAATATCCCCATCCTGGTCCCTATCTTGTAATATCCCCATCCTGGTTCTCATCTTGTAGTAATATCTCCATCCTGGTCCCCATCTTGTAGTAATATCTCCATCCTTGTCCCCATCTTGTAGTAATATCCCCATCCTGGTCCCTATCTTGTAATATCCCCATCCTGGCTCTCATCTTGTAGTAATATCTCCATCCTGGTCCCCATCTTGTAGTAATATCCCCATCCTGGTCCCCATCTTGTAGTAATATCCCCATCTTGGTCCCTATCTTGTAATATCCCCATCCTGGTCCCTATCTTGTAGTAATATCTCCATCTTGGTCCCTAACTTGTAGTAATATCCCCATCCTATTCCTCATCTTTTAGTAATATCCCCATTCTGGTCCCCATCTTGTAGTAATATCCCCATCTTGGTCCCTATCTTGTAGTAATATCCCCATCCTATTCCTCATCTTGTAGTAATATCCCCATCCTGGTCCTTACCTTGTAGTAATGTCCCCATTGGCCTGCTCTTCACATACACATTAAAAAAAATTGAATTAATCCTTCTCGGTTGTCCTCGGTGAACAGCGTTTTCTTCTCTTCCACAGTCAGGGTGGTGCATGGTACGCCGACATCCGCTGCTGGCCACTGGCGGGTCGATGGCTGCTATTGCCCCGCATTACATTTCCATTGAATGTGCGCCCGCATCTTTTCCGGCATGTGATGGCGGTGTTAAGCCATCATCTGCATTTAACAGATGCAGCTGCTAACCTGTCCACCTGTGATGCCTGCACAGCGCGAGTCATCGATATGTTCACATGATGGCCAGGGGTCTTCAGAAGACCACCGTGCCTGTCATGAAGGTAGTCCTATGACACCCAACCTGGGGCTAGTGTTCATAGGAGACATGATTTTTGTGGTGGCATCCCTATGTCCACAAAAGGCTGATCTTTAACAAAATGTAATTAACTCAATCGTATGCTTTTCGCCACCACCAATTCTGCCATCGCCCAGTTGGTGGAGACGTCATGGAAATCGTAGATGCTCGTAATCTCGGGGACTTTGGAATGAAGTCTTTCATTGAGCTCTTGTGTTTAACACCAGTTTACGTGCAGGTACGGACTTTCTGGTCTAAGCTACTGGTCTACCCATGACGACTTCCGTTAATCTGAACAATAAACACCGGAGAAGAGACTTGGATCGGGAGGTTTCTCCAGCACAGATGGTTTAATAAACTCCTTACAAGAAGAATCACAGTATCGTAATGACCGTTATTGAGAACGCATGTAACAGGAAGACAGATCAAGGCTTTCACCTGAAGGAAAGGGATGATGGAAAGCACCCCCTTCGGTCACGAATTGAGGTCGTATTTGGCTTTTGCATTATCTGAAGGTCTTCAAGTCAAGGATTTTGGTGCTGAATATTTCATCCTTTCAAAGGAATCCATTTTGTTCGAAAAACGTCGGCGACGTAAAAAAAAGTGATGAATTCACGAATCATATTGTTCTCCTTAGCACCAATACATGAAAATAATTGGTCTTCAGATGTGTTCTTCAATCTAAATGACTTCGTGTAGGCCATTCTCTTGGAAGTGGAGAATTGGAGGTCCTTCCATGGGGAGACCGTTCCCATCAGTTGTATACAAAAGAGGAAATATGAAAAACCGTGACAAGATGCCCATTGCCATCCAATGTCTACAACAACCAGGTTTGCAGTCCTCAAGTCATAATGAAAGAGGTCCTGAGAAGGTCCTGAACATACTCATGTGTTGTGGATTGTCCTTGATTATAGGGCTCTTTGGTATAATTCAGTGGTTAGTTTCCGTGTAGCTATTACAATGGTTGTTCTCATGATCGACAAGAGGTAGTTTTCTGGGTTTCGGACAAAAAGGAATGTATCGGAGCCAAGAAGAAGTGCAGAATTTTGTGCCGATGCCAAATGGAAGGTCGTAGACGTCTTCAATGTCGGAGCAGTTCTCCTCGGCTTCAACATTGACCTTGTTCCATGACGCTATTCCTCTTTCTTCTTTTGTGCCTATCAAGTCATAATCAAAAGGCAAGGAAGATACTTCAGTCAACACCTCACGTTCTCAAGCCTTACTTTTACCGTAAGGAATAATGTAGAGGGAGTCCAGAGAAGAAGAAAAAGAACATGGAGCTCCATCATAGAGTAAGCTCTCACATATGCAGAAAAGGTGGCATTATGCTGTTAAATAGCAGGCAAAGCATTAGTAATGGCATGTAGAGAATGTTATAAGAGTCTTTCTTCTTGCGGCTCAACAATATTTGGAGAGCTGGTAGAGAGGACAAGTGAAGGAATCGAAAGTAAGGAGTGGTGGTGCATTCTCCACAGTTCTGCACTGCCCTAAATCTCTTCTCCCATCTCTGTCTACCACCCTACCAATACTCTACGTTCCGCTATTGACCTAAGACTTACATCCTCCATAATCCTAACCTCCCACTCTCATCTCCAAGACTTCTCATGTGCTGCTCCAGTTCTCTTGAATGCACTACCTTGGACAATCCGGTGAGCTCCTAGTATCCATGGTTTTAAGCAGAGTCGGTAAGCCAAACCTCCGACTCATCAATTTCCATGACACAGATTCCGACTCCACCAAAATGGGCTCCGACTCCACGACTACGACTCCACAGCCCTGCCAGGGCTGTGGGGTCGATAAGCCAAACCTCCGCCTCAATTTCAATGACTCCGACTCCACCAAAATGGGCTCCGACTCCACAGTCCTGGTTTTAAGCGTGCTCGACTGGCTCAATACCTCACTAATCTAACTCTTACCTGTTCTCCCTTCTTAAATTTGCCCCAGAATCTGGTCCTTCCTATTGTCCGTTTGCACACCCTCCATATATTATATTGTGTTGACAACCAACATCTTTGACTCTTGTTACTAAATTCTTTGTTTCGAGGAAAAATGGTGGAGAAGGAAAAGGAGAATATATCGAAAGAAGAAAAAAACAGTATGGATTGCCCAGTATTAGATGTTGTCCATGTTTTAGATAGACTATCTTCTCTTCTGGAGATCATTCTAGCTTGATGACCATCATTACCTGGTATGGTGTTGTCTAGGAAAAATCCAAGGAACCCGCCGACGAACATTCCCGTGGTCAACAGCACCATGATGATTTGGTCTAGTTGAAGAATACCTGTGTCAAAAATGGAAATATAAGAAGTAATCGACGTATCTGACTCTACTTGATGTAACAACAAATTGCCCTGGAACCCCAACAGAAGGAAAAGAGAATGTCCCCATTCTGGACTCATTCAGTAGGGTTCAATTCAATCCCAAACGTGACGGCGCCCATACACCTTAGGTCAGGTTCAGACCGTGACAATTCTCCCATTTCTGACTTTGTCAGGGACTTCCACTATATTTACCGAAAGACGGGGTTTACGAAATTGAAGTCCAAAAGATGAAACTTTACACTCCAGTTTATCTTCTTTTCGACGGAGCCAGTCTTTTTTGCCATACTCTGTAAGGTAGTCTACCATGGAATTAAGACCATATCCCCCCAAAAAATTAATGAACAAGGGCACTGACGTGGACTGAACCCATAGCCAAGATTCTTTTTTTTTTCAACCCCACCTCCTCTTCAGCCCATCATGCACATGTTCTCTAGGAAAAGAGTATGACGTTGCGAGACACCTCGGATGGCTAATCCTCCCCCATGAGAAAAAAAGGATGGAGCATGTTGACATCCAACATGTTCAACCTTTCTTTTTACGCAACACTGCTGGTTGGGGGAGAGTATATATTAATTGAATGAACATGCATGGCCACCTCAAAAACAGCGATTGTCAGCTTTTGCTTCTTACCGGTTTCCAGAAGTTCTGCATTATTGTTCACCCAGTTTGGGATAGAAAGGCCACAGAATATAGAGAAACCAATAATGAATATGTTCCTGGAGGAATTCATGTCAGCGTACTGCGAGTATAAAAACACAAAAAATGTTAATTTCGAAAAACTATTACCTTGTGTATAGCCGGATCCTGCAGTCATATAACTGAAAGACGAGGACAGAATGTCACATCCTCCTTGGAGATCTGGGGTTAGAAGATCACTATTTATTGTGAATCGCAGATCTTCCATTTAGCCTGTGTGTTTGTCTTTCATATTCAATGGATTTAATTTTCTTTCATGCTGAAAAGGTTAACGACACATCCTATGCTGGTTAGAAACGTGCATCTCCATCTCACAGTTGATCCTGACCTGGTCATTTCCTCTCCCTGTAAAATCTGGCCAGACCTTCTCTTCCTTGCCAGTTAAAGTTTTACTTCCTAGCTCCTTGGAGTCTCTGTGCTGAGTTGGAGGTCATCGTTGCTGCTGGAGATTGTTGCATGCTGTTTTTGGGTGTATGCTTTCCTCATTGTCCTATTCCCATTTGGTTTGTACATTTCTATCCATCCCTTTATCCCTTTCTTCCTTTGGGTGAGTGTTTATATGTTAGTTGCCTTCTGTTATCTCTGTTTGTCTTATGCGTTTATACATTAGCATTTCTGTCTCAGACCTCCTGGGGAAGGGGAGAACAGTAAGGCTGGTGACCCAAGCCTCCTCACCTTTAGAGGTACCTTTGAGAGCAGGGATAGTTAGGGCCCTAGCCCTAGGAACAGTGCAGGGCCCCTTTTGCTATTTATGTACAGTCACAGCGTGAGACAGAAACACAGACTAACAGGACGGCAGGATCAAACTTACAGACTATTGGATGACTCTAGGACTATTTCCTGCAGATGGCGCTACTTTTGGCTTACCAGACTAAAGGTGTATGAGTATACGGGAACAAATCAGTTGACCTCCATATGTGAAAGCGATATCATTTACCTGCAAATTGGACATCCCGACAGCAGCTATTACTCCAAACATCACCAGAAACATCCCACCGATCACCGGAGTTGGGATAGTAGCAAAAACAGCACCGATTTTACTGAACACGCCCAAGAGGAGCATCAGTACCCCGCCGGTAATGATCACCATCCGGCTCCCAACCTGGAAGACAATGATCAACATCGTATTGCTTGCTCGATCACCACTCCATCCAAACTTCTCTTGGTCTTCTAATTTGGAGTAAAGATGATTAGGGGGTCATCACTTTTGGCAATCGGACCGACCAGTGTTGCTGGTTGGAATTCCTCTTTAGAATCAATGTTCCATTTCTAATTCGGATCGGAACAATAGTGCGAGAACACTTACCTTTGTGATTCCCAGGGCGCCGACATTCTCACTGTACGATGTGGTCCCATTCCCGGTGCCCCATGCCCCGGCCAGTAAGCAACCGATCCCTTCTATACCAATTCCTCTGTTAATGGCATGCTTCGGTGGGGGTGGTGCCCCAGAAAGTCGTGCGCACGCATGGTAATCACCCACCGACTCCACCATGGATGAGATGACTCCGGCCAGGATCCCAAACACGCCCTCCAGACTGACGGTAGGCGTACCCCATTGGCCTAAAAGACAAAGACTGCCATAGTTTGATGTCATATACTGACTAATAGAAGGTACTCTCAACAATGCCCTTTACCAGTGTGCTGCCCTTTAACTAGGTCCCTCCCTCCAAAAAACCTCCTTTATTAGTCAAAGCCTCATCATTCTATATGTCATTTATCTTAATAGGTGATAATTTTTTGTCACCTGGAGACGCCATTAATTTAGAGTCTCAGTTTTGTGCCGTCCACTATTTACATATAGAAGTAGAAGAAGAGGTCTGTTCCAGGCTTGTTAGACCTCATCAGTGCAAGATATGAAAACCAGGGGTCTAAGAAAAGAAACCTGGCAAAAAAAGACTCGATATCCAGTCATATCATAAAGAAATGGGATAAATGGAACCAAAAAAACACCCTAAAGAGCCCTGACTCAATATAGCCATTTTTCTTATCTTGCCCTGATGAGGAGCAAAAAGACAGGAGCACAGAGCCGTACAATTATCAAAGATTTCCACACCGCACCATTGCGAGGCTGGTACACCTAACAATGAAGTCAAAGATAGGTTATATATAGTGTATGCAGTCATAATAATATGACCTCAGCTGCTGCAGAACGTCATAATACACAAACATGACACATGTGAAATGTTTCTTACCTGGATACGGAAAGCGGAACCACGGAGCCCGAAACAAGACATCCCCTTTGACGTCGGTACGAGCGAAATACCCATAAGTCTCGGGCTTGGTTGGGAAGACATTGGTGATGGTGAGAATGTAACAGATCAACCAAGAAATGGAAATGCCAAGAAGAACCTTAAGCAGAAAAGATGGAAGAAGTAAGGAATATGGATCCACACCCATTGGACTGTCAGAATGAGCTCACTGATGGATCCTCAGTTAACTCATTCTGCACTCAGTGATAGACAGTACAGCTCAGAGACAATAAAAAGCATTTTTTTTTGTAAAGAGACCTAATGGTAAAAATTATTTTTAGCCAAAAGTATTTAAGAAGAAAAAAAAAATTATCGGAAAAGGTGGAGATGGACAACCCCTTTAAATCTGGGCTGTATAGATAAAATCATAAGACATTACCGGAAAGATCTGGAAGACATATGTTCTGGAGTACTGCCACTTCCGGTTACTTTTTGAGTAGTACGGGATAAGGAGAGGAATGTTCCGTAAGTATTGGGAAAACAATATGATGAAGAAAGTTGTCCTGGAAGACAAGAAGTGAAGAAATCAATATTTAAAGGGGAACTCCACAATAAAATACAGAGTAACCTGAAAATCAGGCTCAGATCTTTAATTTTATTTGGATTTTTTTTTTCTTAGTTATTTACATGATGGATATCCCCCAGTGGGTTCCCGCGTCGTTACCAGCAGACTCGAAGAGGGGGAGAGCGATGAGCGTAATCGTAGGAGCGATCGTTAAGGGTCCAATGAATCTCATAAGGAAGCCAATCAATCCGGAAAATCCAACTAGGATTTGGAAGCAGGACGCGACCATAATGGCTCCTTGAACCTGGAAAAATAGGAGATTATATAGTTCATTAAAATGTCTATGTAATATATATATATTTTTTAAAAACATTACATTTATAATATAAATATGTAAAAAAATGAAAAATTTGAATCGCTGCAGTCTTCACATTGGCCACTAGATGTCAGTACAGCATCTGTAGAATCCAATTTAAACCATCTCGCTTTACACTATGCTGTGAAACTGAGTGGTACCGCTTTATTTTGCCTACAACGTGAAAGTTTAGTGACAAAATGACCCCAATTTGCACAAAAAGCCAAAAGCTCAACGACAACAACAGACGAGACAGAACGAGGGAGATGTTCAGTGGTCGCCGTATGGAGAAACATTTATCTGCAACTTTGGGGGAGGGTCCGGCTGTGTATGGAGACTAATTGGCATCATTCCATAGGGGAAAAAAAAAGTGTAAAAATTAGCTAACGGCGTATAAGAAAAGTTTCTCACTAGTGCCGCCTAGTGGACGTTGAACCCAATAAATCATTAGTATTACTTGTGTTTATAGACCGGTGATGACCAAACTCACAGAAATATCAAGATCATTCATGATGTTTTCGTATTGAAGAACGGACTCTGGACTTTGTCACAAGTTTCCTTAGTTGTAATAACTGAATTCCATTACTGCACGGCGGGTGTACGACGCTGTTCACATTGTATGTCTAACTGGTGGAGGCGTGATCAATACCATAATGATTAAAGAAGGGAAAACGTATAGCAGACTGGCAACCATCTCTACTGACTGGAGGTACCTGATCTACAGCTGCCATGTATAAGTACCAGTAGAATAGTGAGTGCAGCTCCGGAGTATAATACAGGAGGTAACTCAGGAACAGTAATGTAATGTATGTACATAGTGACTGCACCAGCAGAATAGTGAGTGCAGCTCTGGGGTATAATACATGATGTAACTCAGGATCAGTAATGTATGTATACAGTGACTGCACCAGCAGAATAGTGAGTGCAGCTCTGGGGTATAATACAGGATGTAACTCAGGATCAGTAATGTATGTACACAAGGACTGCACCAGCAGAATAGTGAGTGCAGCTCCGGAGTATAATACAGGATGTAACTCAGGATCAGTAATGTATGTACACAGTGACTGCACCAGCAGAATAGTGAGTGCAGCTCTGGAGTATAATACAGGATGTAACTCAGGATCAGTAATGTAATGTATGTACACAGTGACTGCACCAGCAGAATAGTGAGTGCAGCTCTGGAGTATAATATCTGATATAATGCATGAAATTTTCAGTTTGGACCATGATTTTTCCATCTGGTCAGAGTCTTATACCACATTACCTCCCGTAACCGTGATTGCCAAACTTCCACAAATTCTGGCGACGTTGCATTCACGAGGCTGGCATTTTGGGTCCATTCTGGGCATCTCCACTTGGGAAGCGATAACATGGCAAGGGTTGGGGTCAAGAAGGCAAAAGTTCCTCCTTGTAAGATTGGTAACCTATAAGAGACCGAACATCGGGTAAGCGACCCCAACATTACTTTACATCTACAGTACTTATCTGTTTTCTTAAAGAGATATTCTGAGTATAGACATTTTTTGGAACATCATGATATTTGCCTAATCTCCTGAGATATATGAAGGCTCCCAGATAAAGTTGAGGCCTCCCTGATTCCTGGAGAGAGTTAGCAAATTTCCAGGAAACCTTTGTTTTTCAGACTTTGGCGGTCCCTTGAACGCATATTAAGGGGGCATGAAGGAGGTGTGGTGAAAGTTTGCAAGCGGTGTGGCCAGAAGAGTCGATCTTGTTGTCCATAGCAACCAGACCTGAGCTTTTATTTTGTGTTTTTATTGGTTGCTATGGGCAACGAGGCCTAGTTTCCCAACACTTTTGATGCCTCGGGCCTATAATATGTCATCCAGTAACTCCTGTTTTTCCTTGTCGGATTTTTCTTCATCAGTTAATGACCTTGCGGCAAACCAGGGGAGTGAAACATTAAATATCTGTAAGGACGGTCTCTCTCAGACACAGCAGATAACAGGAGATAAGAGGACGCTCCATTTTGTTATTTTGCAGCATAACATATCTGTCATTTATCTATTTTTATGACTTGATGAGTAAAATATATATATGTGTGTATGTTTACGGTTGTAAAACAGTGAAATACTAAAATGCCAGAACGAGCGCCAAATCATGTCAGCAGATTGTCCATAGCAACCAATCACGGTGCAGCTTTCATTTCTGAGAGGGCTTAGGAAAGATGAAAGCTGCGCTGTGATTCGTTGTGATGGGAGGGAAGACATAACAAACATGTCCGCCAATAATCCAATAAGGCGTTTCACATCTTTTCTCTTGAATAATCTGTCAAGTGGAGTTGCTCAAAGTTGACAACGCCTTCCGAAACCGCCCCCATAACGCCACCAACAAGGAGGCCTGTCGCCCAGAAAGCCCCCGTTTCCTGTCCCCTAAACCATCCAAGATGACTTGGTCATAAAGGGGTTGTCCTGAATTGGAAAAAAAAACATGGCCGCTTTCCTTAGCAAATAGCGCCACCCCTAGCGATGGGTTGTTTCTGGTATTACAACTCAGCCCCATTGAAGTGAATGGATTAGAGCTATGATACGTGGACAGGGATGGCGCCGTCTCTTCTATGAACTTACCTGACCCCGAAGAGAACCTGCAGTAGAGTACAAATCCCAGAGACGAAAAAGATGGTGCTGATTAGGTGACTTTGGGTCAAGGGGTCGTAGGTCAAGCACAAGTCTTTGGATAGGATCAATGGAATAGCAACAATCCCTCCGAGGGCGGTCAAGTAATGCTGCGAAAGCAGGGAGAAAAAAAGTCAATGAGAAAAATGGCTGCCAACTAAGATGGCCGCCATCGGCTTGGTCGACCATTTTAAGGGTAACGTCGACCCCCATTACCTGAATGCCTAGGAAGATGCACAAGTACCAGGAGGGCACGTCCGTCACCGTATACGCCAGCTTGTTCCTGTCCTTGTCGCTCTGACTGATTTTCGTCTTTTCTTGGCCGGGGAGTTTTGTATCAGATGAAGATGTGATGTTATAATGATTAACATCTTCTACCTGTCAAAATGAAGGAACTTTGATTAGAGGTCAACGGGCCGCTGGCGCCAAATGGAACCATATTACATATTCGGTGGGTGTTTTACGGATTCCTAAACATTCCGCTCTTACTTGTTACAGCTGCAGTTTGTGCTCCAGAGCTGCTCTTCCTGCTCTAACCGGTAACAGAAAAGTCAACGCTTTTTGGGGCCTTGGAGTGAAAAGGGCCCATCCCTAGTAGGAATCTAATATTGGCACTCGGCTGGTGGTGTAGCCAGAGACAGATTTTGCAGTAGGACATGGGCGCTTCCCGTTACCTCTCCGGGATACACAGGATTCGCAGTGAGGAGCGCCAGCTCCGAGGTTTATTATAATGATTAACGATTGCAGAGCTGACACCAAGGGACAATTTCAGGAAGCATTAATCAGATCAAAACGAAATCTGTACCAGCCCCCAGGCCAGCCCCCATGCCAGCCCCAGGCCATTGTGCAATAACTTCACACATTGCAGGATCTGTACATATTCTATATGGGAGTAAAAATCCATTTAGGCTACTTTCACACTTGCGTCGCTTGACCTCCGTCGCAATGCGTCGTTTTGGAGAAAAAACGCATACTGCAAAGTTGCCCACAGGATGCGTTTTTTCCCCATAGACTTGTATTACCGACACATCGCGACTTATGGCCACACGTTCCATACGTTGTGCACTGGATGCGTCGGTATTTGGCGGACCGTCGTAGCGAAAAAACGTTCAAGGGAACGTTTTTTCGTACGTCAGGTCTTGCATTTTGAACTGCGCAGGCGCACCGGAAGTCCACCCCCTCCTCCCTGGGACTTCACAATGGGCAGCGGACGAGTTGAAACACTGCGTCCGCTGCCCACGTTGTGCAAAAAATCACCACTGTCCGTCGGTACGTCGCGCCGACGCTTTGTGATGGCCCCGTACCGACGGAAGTGTGAAAGAAGCCGGCAGCAATAACTGACTGCAGTGTGAACCTTTACTGATCGGTGGTTGCATAACAGTCTATTTATACAGAAAAACCGCAGTAAACAATGTGCACAGAGTGATCTGTGATGGATCCCTCAGCGAGCACAGGCTGCCATAGTGCTTGGCAGTGCGAGTCTTGTTTACACAGGATGATGCACTGCCGAGAACAAGGATCTATCATGCTGCTCAAAAGTTAATTTTACCCGATGAATGAGCATTTTATAGGCTAAAAGCAGATTAAGTTACATCCTGTATTATCCCCCAGAGCTGCACTCACTATTCTGCTGGTGCAGTCACTGTGTACATACATTACATTACTGATCCTGAGTTACCTCCTGTATTATACTCCAGAGCTGCACTCTTCTGCTGGTGCAGTCACTGTGTACATACATTACATTGCTGATCCTGAGTTACATGCTGTATTATTCCCCAGAGCTGCACTCACTATTCTGCTGGTGCAGTCACTGTGTACATACATTACATTACTGATCCTGAGTTACATCATGTATTATACCCCAGAGCTGCACTCACTATTCTGCTGGTGCAGTCACTGTGTACATACATTACATTAATGATCCTGAGTTACATCCTGTATTATACCCCAGAGCTGCACTCACTATTCTGCTGGTGCAGTCACTGTGTACATACATTACATTACTGATCCTGAGTTACATCCTGTATTATACCCGAGAGCTGCGCTCACTATTCTGCTGGTTCAGTCACTGTGTACATACATTACATTACTGATCCTGAGTTACATCCTGTATTATACCCCAGAGCTGCGCTCACTATTCTGCTGGTGCAGTCACTGTGTACATACATTACATTACTGATTCTGAGTTACATCCTGTATTATACTCCAGAGCTGCACTCACTATTCTGCTGGTGCAGAATAGCCAGATCAGAGGAAAGAGCTCTGTTTTGCACTAATCTTATTTTCGATTATATCTCTGGTTCTTGTAGTGCACCCTTTACTTTTAGACTTTTTTTCCTCTGTATTGTTTATCTGCTTTTGCAGCATCTTTTTTTTCTTCCTCAGTTTCAGGCTGCATTCAAGACTTTTGTAAATGTTTGCAGAATTGACCCAAAATGTCAATGTTTTGCTTCCTGAGCCTCTTCATTATCACTTTTTGCTTATGACATGGTCTCTGTCATGCTGGAAAAAGCCTCGTTCATCACCAATTGTTCCTGGATTATTGGGAGAAGTTGCTCTTGGGGGAGGCTTAGATCTCATTCTTTATTCATGGTCGTGTTCTTCAGCAAAATCGCAGTCTGATTCCTTGTTTCCTGCAAATTTATTTTCTCTGATGAAGCACAGTGCCCAAATAATGCCGCCATCTATTGAACACATAACAAAACAAACAGTGCCTACATAAAGCAGCCATATAGTCCCCTTACAAAGTACCCAACAGTGAAAACAAACTGATACCATACAGTGCCCAAATAATACCTCTATATAATGCCCTATATAAAAGTATCACAAAATGATCACATAACAGACCATGTAGTGTTCAAATAATGCAGCCAAATAGTGAACAAGTTGCACACCAAAAAGTACTCAAATAAAACAGCCATACAGTATTCTTACAAAGTACCCAACAGTGAAAACAAACTGATACATTAGAGTGCCCAAATAATACAGCTATATAATGTCCTACATAAAAGAATCACAGTGAACACATAACAGACCATGTGGTATCCAAAAAATGCAGCCATATGGTCTCCTTACAAAGTACCCAACAGTGAAAGCAAACTGATACCATAGAGTGTCCAAATAATAGTTATATAATGCCCTACATAAAAGAATCACATTGAGCACATAACAGACCATGTGGTGTCCAAATAATGCAGCCATATAGTGAACACATTGCAGAACAAAAAGTGCCCAAATAAAGCAGCCATATAGTCTCCTTACAAAGTACCCAACAGTGAAAATAAACTGATACATGGAGTGCCCAAATAATACAGCTATATAATGCCTTATATAAAAGTATCACACAATGAACACTTATCAGACCATGCAGCGTTCAAATAATGCGGCCATATAGTGAACACATTGCAGAACAAAAAGAGCCCAAATAAAGGAGCCATATAGTCTCCTTACAAAGTACACAACAGTGAAAACAAACTGATACCATAGAGTGCCCAAATAATAGAGCTATATAATGCGCTATATAAAAGTATCACACAGTGAACACTTATCAGACCATGCAGCGTTCAAATAATGCAGCCATAAAGTGAACTCATCGCAGACCAAAAAGTACCGAAATAAAGCAGCCATATAGTCTCCTTACAAAAGTGAAAATTCAATCCAATGGAAAGGGGAAAACTTGATATTTTGGGAATAACCCTATAAATAAAAACCCTAGATGGGTACATAAGGGGCCAATGACCCTAATTTCCCAGAATATATAAACATAGTGCCCCTTTTTCCTGAAAGTAAATGTCCATATGTTACATTGGTGACGCGTTGTTGTGACCTGGAATGTGGGGTTGTCCACGCCGCCATCGTTACCACTGCTCTCCTTCTCCATCTCTTTGGTTGCAGGTGATAGACTGAGCTCCGCGGAGTTACCTGCCCATCCCCAGGTTGGCAGGAGGCACCGGCTCGACCAACGCCTCACTGAGGTCTGACGGTTTCCCAACATCACAAGTCAATAAGTAATGAAGGAAGGAGACGAAGTGTGAGACTTATGTAAATCAGCAGAGCTCGGCCCCTCCCCAGTCACGGCCCGCCATCACTATACCAAATGGCACAATTATTATTGTTTATTGCCCAGGATTCACAACTATTTTAGGGAGCGGCGAGAAGATGTCGTAGGCACTTAAAGGGAACGACATGATGGCGGCATTATTTTATTACAATATTATATTGGTTACTGATCAATCCTCTCTTAAAGGGAGCTCATCCAGGATCTCGGCCCCTAAGAAAAATCTACAAATGTGCCCCCATTGGTTATGTACCATTTATAATACGGGTGTCTTCCTATGTGGCAGAGGGGCTCCTCTGTACCCCACAATGTTACCCTCACTTCTGTGAACCCGATCCGTAGGTCTCGCACATTTACGCATTCCCAGAAAATCAAATCCAAAAGGAATTAGCAATTTGGCGCCGTCCCTTTAAGGAATGATTGACTTAGGAAAAAAAACCTAAAAATAAGTTCTGGGGGGCCGTGTTGGGTGGGCTTTCTGGAGCTGAAGATAAGCAGGCCATATTTTATCACTATTCAGGCAATGGAGATGGTAAAATAAAGCAGCATATTTAAAGGGCCGGTACTACGACAATAGAGGGGACCTGACTTCATATATATAGTGCCGCAATACCGCCACCTGCTGGCACAAGAGCTTACACTTCTATTAGGTTCTGTTCAAGCTAGAAAGCAGAGACATAGGAAACAAAAAAAAAAAAAACATCTTTCTTACCTGCACCGAGACAGTGTCACAAACCCTCAGCTGTGAGCCGATGCATTTTACCTGCACTGATACATTGTAACAAACTATCAGCACCGCTGATGTGTTTAGCTACCATAGGACTGTTCACACTGGATGCAATGGTAACAAACCCTCAGCTGTGAGAAATATCAAGTCTGTAGAGGTTTGGGATGGAAAGAAGAACGGTTTTCAATTCACTGACAGCAAGCGGAGATGTTGAAAATTAATAGACAATGTCAAAAGTTGGGGTTCCCCTTTAAGCACGGAGTCACACGCAGGAGGGCTAGCTAGAATGAATAGCACTTGCCTTGAATAGTGACTTGTCCGGGTCGTTGTAGCCCTTGAGCCCCTCCGCGGCCGTCATCATCATCCTCCGGGCAGCTGACAGGCACGGCGCACCGTCAGCTCTGCTGTATCCTGCCACATGAAATGACAAGCGGCTGCGGTGGGCTGGGAACTTATCTGAGACTCATGTGAGTGGAATTATCACAATCTCATCCTAATTTGCCGAGGGATCGTCTCTTCCTGGCATTAAGGAGAAAGGGTAACGAAGGGTTAATGCCGCCAAGCTCTTATAGACTGCCACCTAGTGGTCTAGAAATCCTGAAAAAAACTGACTGCCTAGAACTGGAGGGCGACAATTGAGGGGAACGCCTGGGGTTCAGCTCCTACATTGGCAAAAGAGGTGCAAATTTCAGTGATAAGGCTACAGAGTTGCAGAATTAGCATCTGCGGGGGCCAAAAGGCCCCTCTGTCATATAGGAAGACCCCAGTATTATAAATGTCATATGGTTGGTGGGGACCCCATACAGATTTTGCATTGGGACCATAGAGCTTTTAATTAGCTCTATTCTATAAAAAAAAGGTTGTGACATCACTGTGTGTATTATCTCTGTACTATGACATCACTGTGTGCATTATCCCTATACTGTGACATCACTGTGTGCATTATCCCTGTACTGTGACATCACTGTGTGTATTATCTCTGTACTATGACATCACTGTGTGCATTATCCCTATACTGTGACATCACTGTGTGCATTATCTCTGTACTGTGACATCACTGTGTGTATTATCCCTGTACTGTGACATCACTGTGTGCATTATCCCTATACTGTGACATCACTGTGTGTATTATCCCTGTACTGTAACATCACTGTGTGTATTATCTCTATACTGTGACATCACTGTGTGTATTATCCCTGTACTGTGACATCACTGTGTGCATTATCCCTGTACTGTGACATCACTGTGTGTATTATCCCTGTACTGTGACATCACTGTGTGCATTATCCCTGTACTGTGACATCACTGTGTGCATTATCCCTGTACTGTAACATCACTGTGTGTATTATCCCTGTACTGTGACATCACTGTGTGTATTATCCCTATACTGTGACATCACTGTGTGTATTATCTCTGTACTGTGACATCACTGTGTGCATTATCTCTGTACTGTGACATCACTGTGTGTATTATCCCTGTACTGTGACATCACTGTGTGCATTATCCCTATACTGTGACATCACTGTGTGCATTATCCCTGTACTGTAACTTCACTGTGTGTATTATCCCTGTACTGTAACATCACTGTGTGCATTATCCCTGTACTGTGACATCACTGTGTGTATTATCCCTGTACTGTGACATCACTGTGTGTATTATTCCTGTACTGTGACATCACTGTGTGTATTATCCCTGTACTGTAACATCACTGTGTGTATTATCCCTGTACTGTGACATCACTGTGTGTATTATCCCTATACTGTGACATCACTTTGTGTGTTATCCCTGTACTGTAACATCACTGTGTGTATTATCCCTGTACTGTGACATCACTGTGTGCATTATCCCTGTACTGTAACATCACTGTGTGTATTATCCCTGTACTGTAACATCACTGTGTGTATTATCCCTGTACTGTGACATCACTGTGTGTATTATCCCTGTACTGTAACATCACTGTGTGTATTATCCCTGTTCTGTGACATCACTGTGTGCATTATCCCTGTACTGTAACATCACTGTGTGTATTATCCCTGTACTGTGACATCACTGTGTGTATTATCCCTGTACTGTAACATCACTGTGTGTATTATCCCTGTACTGTAACATCACTGTGTGTATTATCCCTGTACTGTGACATCACTGTGTGTATTATCTCTGTACTATGACATCACTGTGTGCATTATCCCTATACTGTGACATCACTGTGTGCATTATCTCTGTACTGTGACATCACTGTGTGTATTATCCCTGTACTGTGACATCACTGTGTGCATTATCCCTATACTGTGACATCACTGTGTGTATTATCCCTGTACTGTAACATCACTGTGTGTATTATCTCTATACTGTGACATCACTGTGTGTATTATCCCTGTACTGTGACATCACTGTGTGCATTATCCCTGTACTGTGACATCACTGTGTGTATTATCCCTGTACTGTAACATCACTGTGTGCATTATCCCTGTACTGTGACATCACTGTGTGCATTATCCCTGTACTGTAACATCACTGTGTGTATTATCCCTGTACTGTGACATCACTGTGTGTATTATCCCTATACTGTGACATCACTGTGTGTATTATCTCTGTACTGTGACATCACTGTGTGCATTATCTCTGTACTGTGACATCACTGTGTGTATTATCCCTGTACTGTGACATCACTGTGTGCATTATCCCTATACTGTGACATCACTGTGTGCATTATCCCTGTACTGTAACATCACTGTGTGTATTATCCCTGTACTGTAACATCACTGTGTGCATTATCCCTGTACTGCAACATCACTGTGTGCATTATCCCTGTACTGTAACATCACTGTGTGTATTATCCCTGTACTGTGACATCACTGTGTGTATTATCCCTGTACTGTAACATCACTGTGTGTATTATCCCTGTACTGTGACATCACTGTGTGTATTATCCCTATACTGTGACATCACTGTGTGCATTATCCCTGTACTGTAACATCACTGTGTATATTATCCCTGTACTGTGACATCACTGTGTGTATTATCCCTATATTGTGACATCACTTTGTGTATTATCCCTGTACTGTGAAATCACTGTGTGCATTATCCCTGTACTGTAACATCACTGTGTGTATTATCCCTGTACTGTGACATCACTGTGTGTATTATCCCTGTACTGTAACATCACTGTGTGTATTATTCCTGTACTGTGACATCACTGTGTGTATTATCCCTGTACTGTAACATCACTGTGTGTATTATCCCTGTACTGTGACATCACTGTGTGTATTATCCCTATACTGTGACATCACTTTGTGTGTTATCCCTGTACTGTAACATCACTGTGTGTATTATCCCTGTACTGTGACATCACTGTGTGTATTATCCCTGTACTGTAACATCACTGTGTGTATTATCCCTGTACTGTAACATCACTGTGTGTATTATCCCTGTACTGTGACATCACTGTGTGTATTATCCCTGTACTGTAACATCACTGTGTGTATTATCCCTGTTCTGTGACATCACTGTGTGCATTATCCCTGTACTGTAACATCACTGTGTGTATTATCCCTGTACTGTGACATCACTGTGTGTATTATCCCTGTACTGTAACATCACTGTGTGTATTATCCCTGTACTGTAACATCACTGTGTGTATTATCCCTGTACTGTGACATCACTGTGTGCATTATCCCTGTACTCTGACATCACTGTGTGCATTATCCCTGTACTGTGACATCACTGTGTGCATTATCCCTGTACTGTGACATCACTGTGTGCATTATCTCTGTACTGTGACATCACTGTGTGCATTATCCCTGTACTCTGACATCACTGTTTATTATTGTTGGCAGCGGATTAATCTCTGTACTGTCTTCATAGTTGCAGTGTAGAGACGTGCCCTCACTGCCTGTCTGTCACTAGGATGGTTCCTTTGGGGTTGATTTACCTTCGACTTCTGACATTCCAATCTGATTCTGAACTGAGTTGATTTTTGCATTTTGGTTGAGGAGAAGCCGTCCATCTTCTTCTCTTTGGACCTGGATTCCTAGATAAGATGTCCCATTTCCAATGCTGATTCAGAATTTTATTCATCTTTGCAATTTCCGTTTCCTCTTGATGAACCGTAATCACATCGTCCACATGTAAGAGAATATACATCCACTTTCCTTCTGTACATTTTCTGTATATACATGGATCTGCTTGACCTCTTTTATATTCTTCTTCCAATAATACTTTGCTCATTTTGGTGATCCGCGCTCTTGGCAATAGTTTACAACCATAGAGAGAATTTTAGTGGTTTGTCAATGAGATTCTCTTCACCCTCTTTGATGTAACCCTCAGGTTGTGTCTTGTCCATGTTCTCTTCAATGTCACCATTTAACAAGGCAGGTTTTCATGGACAGGTAGTTGTTGCATCTCATCCCATGACTGCGGTTCTGACTCAGGTAGTGTTTTGACAACTTAGGATAGACGCTTAGCTGGTATACCCTTGTTTGATCATACGCATTAGACCTATCTTCATCAAAATCTGCTCCTATCTAACCTCACTTTTCCTCCCATCTACTCACTTTCTAATCCCTGTCCTCCTCACCTGTCCTCCATGATCAGAAACTAGCACACTCCTAAAGAAACCTCACACATCTAGTTACTCAGACGCTGTCTGACTCTATTCGACCACTGTCCTCCACATCTTCACTCCATGATGCAGACAGTGCCACTGTTTTCTACACTACACTGGCATCAGCTATTGGCTCTGTCATCCCTCTCTTGCTTGGCAGAGTACGAAGAATCAACAGACAACCCTGGCACAACAACCTCACTAAAAAGCTTTGACAAGTATCCGGGGTTACGGAGCATCGTTGGAGGTAAACACATTCTCAAGAAGACTTCACCGCATTCGAAACAGCCACTTTCACCTGCAAATGAGCCCTCATCTCTGCTAAACTACACGACTTCACAGCCCTCGTATCTTCTTTATCCCACAGTTATTAAAAACTTGTAATTTCCTCCCCCGCCCTCCACTGCTCCATCTGACCACCCTCATCTCTGGAGAAGACTTCACCACACATTTAAAAAGTAAGGTTGACCAAGCAAGGCAAGTCTTTACTGCCCATCCACCACACACCACATCCCCTAAGTGTAAAAGACCACTGCTCCTCCCCCACAACCTTCCTCCCCACCATCACTGAAGGAGACCTCACTCATCTCTTCTCCAAATTGCACCTCACCACTTGTTCACTTTACTCCATCCCATCCCACCTTCTCCCTAACCTCACCACCAGGCTTATCCCAGCTTTAACCCATCTCTTCAACCTATCGTTAACCTCTTTTACCTTCCCCTCTGCTTTCAAACTTGCCACTATGACATCTACCCTTAAGAAGCCATCCCTTGATCCAAACTCTACGTCCAGCTATTGACCCATATCACTGCTCCCGTTCACCTCCAAACTCCTCGAACACCATGTCCATGCTGAACTTTCCTCCTATCTCTCATTTAACCTACTCTTTGACAACCTACAATCTGTCTTCCATCCCCAACATCCCACCGAAAATACCCTGTCCAAAATTACTAAGGACTTACTGCCAAAGCTAAAAGACTATACTCAATACTCCTCCTTCTAGACCTGTCCTCTGCCTTCGACACAGTTGACCACTGCCTCCTACTACAAATCCTCTCTTGGCATCAAAGACCTCGCCCTCTCCTGGATCTTCTCATACCTCTCCAACCGTACATTTAGTGCCTCCCACTCCCACACTACCTCCTCACCCGGCCCTGTCTGGGTCAGAGTCCCTCAAGGCTCTGTTCTGGGACCCCTACTCTTCTCCTTCTCCATCTATACTTTTGGCCTGGGCATCTCCTAAAATTCCATCGCTTCCAGTACCATCTATGCTGATGATACTCAGATCTACCTCTCTTGTCCAGACGTCACCTCTCTCCTGTCCAGAATCCCAGAGTATCTATCAGCCATGTCCTCCTTCCTTCACCACGCTTCTTAAAACTCAATGTGGACAAAACAGAACTCATCATCTTTTCTCCATCTCGCCTAACTCCCCTCCCTGATATGTAGTATTATATCATACTTTCCCCTGTACTGCAAGTCTGCCGCCCCCATTGGGGCTCACAATCTAACCAGGCTTTGTGAGCTAATTACCAAGGTGTGTTTTAATTAAGGTGATGAGAAACATTGGTTGGTATTAACCAGACCTCGAAGGAATCAATGTTCATAATATCTCAGAAGTGAGATCGAGAGACCAGAAGTTGGAAAAGGCTGGAACATCAATCACTAAGTCTCACATCACATATATCCTCTTCTTCAGGACCTCAGCCTGGAGCCCAGACTGTTGTAAAACCAATTCGGATGAATTCTGGGAGACGCGCCCATCTGTAGTCACGCGGCTCCTCCGCTAATTACGTGGCTGCATTTTAATTACATTTTCTTCTTTTCAGACCGGATGAAAATGTAAAGAGAAATGTCATTGATCCACCCCCAAGATTTGGCAGATCATCTGGTCACTAATGTGCACAGAGGGGAGAACAGTAAAAAAAGAACATAAGTGTGTGTGGCCTCATCTGGTGTCGGCGTTCTTATATGTGCAGGAAGTACAGTTCTTCTTATGAACAAATATGTGTTTCTTCCGGTGACTGAATGAAACAGAAAGTTCTGATCAAAGAAAGATAATATCTACTCCTCACAACCTGGGCATCCTCTGTATATAATAATATATGTACTGCCGATATAACCTGGGCATCTCCTGTATAAAATTACCGTATATATGTACAGCTGGTATAACCTGGGCATCCTCTGTATATAACTATATATGTACTGCCGGTATAACCTGGGCATCTCCTGTATATAATTATATATGTACTGCCGATATAACCTGGGCATCCTCTGTATATAATTATATATGTACTGCCGATATAACCTGGGCATCCTCTGTATATAATTATATATGTACTGCCGATATAACCTGGGCATCCTCTGTATATAATTATATATGTACTGCCGATATAACCTGGGCATCCACTGTAAATAATTATATATGTACTGCCGATATAACCTGGGCATCCTCTGTATATAATTATATATGTACTGCCGATATAACCTGGGCATCCTCTGTATATAATTATATATGTACTGCCGATATAACCTGGGCATCCTCTGTATATAATTATATATGTACTGCCGATATAACCTGGGCATCCTCTGTAAATAATTATATATGTACTGCCGGTATAACCTGGGCATCCTCTGTATATAATTATATATGTACTGCCGGTATAACCTGAGCATCCTCTGTATATAATTATATATATACTGCCGATATAACCTGGGCATCCTCTGTATATAATTATATATGTACTGCCGATATAACCTGGGCATCCTCTGTATATAATTATATATGTACTGCCGATATAACCTGGGCATCCTCTGTAAATAATTATATATGTACTGCCGGTATAACCTGGGCATCCTCTGTATATAATTATATATGTACTGCCGGTATAACCTGGGCATCCTCTGTATATAATTATATATATACTGCCGATATAACCTGGGCATCCTCTGTATATAATTATATATGTACTGCCGATATAACCTGGGCATCCTCTGTATATAATTATATATGTACTGCCGATATAACCTGGGCATCCTCTGAATATAATTATATATGTACTGCCGATATAACCTGGGCATCCTCTGTATATAATTATATATGTACTGCCGGTATAACCTGGGCATCTCCTGTATATAATTATATATGTACAGCTGGTATAACCTGGGCATCCTCTGTATATAACTATATATGTACTGCCGGTATAACCGGGGCATCTCCTGTATACAATTATATATGTACTGCCGGTATAACCTAGGTATCTCCGGTATATAATTATATATGTACAGCTGGTATAACCTGGGCATCTCCTGTATATAGCTATATATGTACAGCTGGTATTAACCTGGGCATCTCCTGTATATAATTATATATGTACAGCTGGTATAACCTGGGCATCTCCTGTATATAATTATATATGTACAGCTGGTATAACCTGGGCATCTCCTGTATATAATTATATATGTACAGGTGGTATAACCTGGGCATCTCCTGTATATAATTATATATGTACAGCTGGTATAACCTGGGCATCTCCTGTATATAATTATATATGTACAGCTGGTATTACCTGGGCATCTCCTGTATATAATTATATATCTGCAGCTGGTATAACCTGGGCATCTCCTGTATATATTTATATATGTACAGCTGTTATAACCCGGGCATCTCCTGTATATAATTATATATGTACAGCTGGTATAACCTGGGCATCCTCTGTAAATAATTATATATGTACTGCCGATATAGCCTGGGCATCCTCTGTAAATAATTATATATGTACTGCCGGTATAACCTGGGCATCCTCTGTATATAATTATATATGTACTGCCGGTATAACCTGGGCATCTCCTGTATATAATTATATATGTACAGCTGGTATAACCTGGGTATCTCCTGTATATAATTATATATGTACAGCTGGTATAACTTGGGCATCTCCTGTATATAATTATATATGTACTGCCGATATAACCTGGGCATCCTCTGTATATAATTATATATGTACTGCCGGTATAACCTGGGCATCTCCTGTATATAATTATATATGTACAGCTGGTATAACCTGGGCATCCTCTGTATATAACTATATATGTACTGCCGGTATAACCTGGGCATCTCCTGTATACAATTATATATGTACTGCCGGTATAACCTAGGTATCTCCGGTATATAATTATATATGTACAGCTGGTACAACCTGGACATCTCCTGTAAATAATTATATATGTACAGCTGGTATAACCTGGGCATCTCCTGTATATAGCTATATATGTACAGCTGGTATTAACCTGGGCATCTCCTGTATATAATTATATATGTACAGCTGGTATAACCTGGGCATCTCCTGTATATAATTATATATGTACAGCTGGTATTACCTGGGCATCTCCTGTATATAATTATATATCTGCAGCTGGTATAACCTGGGCATCTCCTGTATATAATTATATATGTACAGCTGGTATAACCTGGGCATCTCCTGTATATAATTATATATGTACAGCTGGTATAACCTGGGCATCTCCTGTATATAATTATATATGTACAGCTGGTATAACCTGGGCATCTCCTGTATATAATTATATATGTACAGCTGGTATAACCTGCGCATCTCTTGTATATAATTATATATGTACAGCTGCTATAACCTGGGCATCTCCTGTATATAATTATACATGTACAGCTGCTATAACCTGGGCATCTCCTGTATATATTTATATATGTACAGCTGTTATAACCCGGGCATCTCCTGTATATAATTATATATGTACATCTGGTATAACCTGGGCATCTCCTGTATATAATTATATATGTACAGCTGGTATAACCTGGGCATCTCTTGTATATAATTACAGTATATATGTACAGCTGGTATAACCTGGGCATCTCTTGTATATAATTATATATGTACAGCTGGTATAACCTGGACATCTCCTGTATATAATTATACATGTACAGCTGGTATAACCTGGGTATCTCCTGTATATAATTATACATGTGCAGCTGGTATAACCTGGGTATCTCCTGTATATAATTATATATGTACAGCTGGTATAACCTGGGCATCTCCTGTATATAATTATATATGTACAGCTGGTATAACCTGGACATCTCCTGTATATAATTATATATGTACAGCTGGTATAACCTGGGTATTTCCTGTATATAATTATATATGTACAGCTGGTATAACCTGGGCATCTCCTGTATATAATTATATATGTACAGCTGGTACAACCTGGGTATCTCCTGTATATAATTATATATGTACAGCTGGTATAACCTGGGTATCTCCTGTATATAATTATATATGTACAGCTGGTATAACCTGGGCATCTCCTGTATATAATTATATATGTACAGCTGGTATAACCTGGACATCTCCTGTATATAATTATATATGTACAGCTGGTATAACCTGGGTATTTCCCGTATATAATTATATATGTACAGCTGGTATAACCTGGGCATCTCCTGTATATAATTATATATGTACAGCTGGTACCACCTGGGTATCTCCTGTATATAATTATATATGTACAGCTGGTATAACTTGGGTATCTCCTGTATATAATTATACATGTGCAGCTGGTATAACCTGGGTATCTCCTGTATATAATTATATATGTACAGCTGGTATAACCTGGACATCTCCTGTATATAATTATATATGTACAGCTGGTATAACCTGGGTATCTCCTGTATATAATTATATATGTACAGCTGGTATAACCTGGGTATCTCCTGTATATAATTATACATGTGCAGCTGGTATAACCTGGGTATCTCCTGTATATAATTATATATGTACAGCTGGTATAACCTGGGCATCTCCTGTATATAATTATATATGTACAGCTGGTATAACCTGGGTATTTCCTGTATATAATTATATATGTACAGCTGGTATAACCTGGGCATCTCCTGTATATAATTATATATGTACAGCTGGTACAACCTGGGCATCTCCTGTGTATAATTATATATGTACAGCTGCTATAACCTGGGTATCTCCTGTATATAATTATATATGTACAGCTGATATAACCTGGGTATCCCCTGTATATAATGATATATGTACAGCTGGTATAACCTGGGCATCTCCTGTATATAATTATATATGTACAGCTGGTATAACTTGGGCATCTCCTGTATATAGTTATATATGTATAGCTGGTATAACCTGGGCATCTCCTGTATATAATGATATATGTACAGCGGGTATAACCTGGGCATCTCTGGTATATAATTATATATGTACAGCTGGTATAACCTGGGCATCTCCTGTATATAATTATATATGCACAGCTGGTATAACCTGGGCATCTCCTGTATATAGTTATATATGTATAGATGGTATAACCTGGGCATCTCCTGTATATAACTATATATGTACAGCTGGTATAACCTGGGCATCTCCTGTATATAATTATATATGCACAGCTGGTATAACCTGGGCATCTCCTGTATATAATTATATATGTACAGCTGGTATAACCTGGGCATCTCCTGTATATAATTATATATGTACAGCTGGTATAACCTGGACATCTCCTGTATATAATTATATATGTATAGCTGCTATAACCTGGGTATTTCCTGTATATAATTATATATGTACAGCTGGTATAACCTGGGCATCTCCTGTATATAATTATATATGGACAGC
Organism: Ranitomeya variabilis; assembly: GCF_051348905.1. Lineage (NCBI taxonomy): Eukaryota > Metazoa > Chordata > Amphibia > Anura > Dendrobatidae > Ranitomeya > Ranitomeya variabilis. Next base: position 671,394,542 of record NC_135236.1, on the reverse strand, counting down.
CGGTATAACCTGGTATCTCCTGTATATAATTATATATGTACAGCTGGTATAACCTGGTTATCTCCTGTATATACTTATATATGTACAGCTTGTATAACCTGGGCATCTCATGTATATAATTTTATATGTACAGCTGGTATAATCTGGGCATCTCCTGTATATAATTATATATGTACAGCCGGTATAACCTGAGCATCTCCTGTATATAGTTATATATGTACAGCTGGTATAACCTGGGTATCTCCTGTATATAATTATATATGTACAGCCGGTATAACCTGAGCATCTCCTGTATATAATTACATATGTACAGCCGGTATAACCTGAGCATCTCCTGTATATAGTTATATATGTACAGCTGGTATAACCTGAGCATCTCCTGTATATAGTTATATATGTACAGCTGGTATAACCTGAGCATCTCCTGTATATAGTTATATATGTATAGCTGGTATAACCTGGGCATCTCCTGTATATAATTATATATGTACAGCTGGTATAACCTGAGCATCTCCTGTATATAGTTATATATGTACAGCTGGTATAACCTGGGTATTTCCTGTATATAATTATATATGTACAGCTGGTATAACCTGGGCATCTCCTGTATATAATTATATATGTACAGCTGGTACAACCTGGGTATCTCCTGTATATAATTATATATGTACAGCTGGTATAACCTGGGTATCTCCTGTATATAATTATATATGTACAGCTGGTATAACCTGGGCATCTCCTGTATATAATTATATATGTACAGCTGGTATAACCTGGGCATCTCCTGTATATAGTTATATATGTATAGATGGTATAACCTGGGCATCTCCTGTATATAACTATATATGTACAGCTGGTATAACCTGGGCATCTCCTGTATATAATTATATATGCACAGCTGGTATAACCTGGGCATCTCCTGTATATAATTATATATGTACAGCTGGTATAACCTGGGCATCTCCTGTATATAATTATATATGTACAGCTGGTATAACCTGGACATCTCCTGTATATAATTATATATGTATAGCTGCTATAACCTGGGTATTTCCTGTATATAATTATATATGTACAGCTGGTATAACCTGGGCATCTCCTGTATATAATTATATATGTACAGCCGGTATAACCTGGGCATCTCCTGTATATACTTATATATGTACAGCTTGTATAACCTGGGCATCTCATGTATATAATTTTATATGTACAGCTGGTATAATCTGGGCATCTCCTGTATATAATTATATATGTACAGCCGGTATAACCTGAGCATCTCCTGTATATAGTTATATATGTACAGCTGGTATAACCTGGGTATCTCCTGTATATAATTATATATGTACAGCCGGTATAACCTGAGCATCTCCTGTATATAATTACATATGTACAGCCGGTATAACCTGAGCATCTCCTGTATATAGTTATATATGTACAGCTGGTATAACCTGAGCATCTCCTGTATATAGTTATATATGTACAGCTGGTATAACCTGAGCATCTCCTGTATATAGTTATATATGTATAGCTGGTATAACCTGACCACCTTTTGAATATAATTATATATGTACAGCGGGTATAACTTGGGTATCCAGGCTGGTGGTTTTAATGTTATGGCTGATTATCGTAAACTTCATCATATAGGAAACGTAGTGTCCGTCCGTAGTGAATTTTAGGAGTTCTGGACGTGATAAAGCTCATATTATACCAGACGTGGCTAATATTTTGTGCAGAGAGCAGGCTGGAATCAATAAATCATATAACAGGGTCAGGAAATACGCGTTATCTAATAATCTGCAGTTATCTAATTACTACTGGTGGTGCTGAGATTCTCTCACTCTCCGCAATCACATGATCTGTAGATCTGACAGGTTAAGTGCATAGTCCATCATGTTCTGCCGAGGAATGGTGAAGATGAAGGGAAGGGACATTCGCTGCAAATGCACCCCGCCTGCCCTAAAAAGCACGGATTCCATTCTGATCCCGAGTGTTGATCAACTGGAGCTGATCACAAGAGTTTCACATATTTATCTTATTTTATTCTCTTTTGAAACCGACTATTCTCACTGTGACGAGCTCCAGAGGTCATCTGTTCATAGAGTCAAAGCTCTTACAGTAAAGAACCAGCTACTGAGGTCGTCTGTTCATATAGTCAAAGCTCTTACAGTAAAGAACCAGCTCCTGAGGTCATCTGTTCATATAGTTAAAACTCTTACAGTAAAGAGCCAGCTCCTTAGGTCGTCTGTTCATATAGTCAAAGCTCTTACAGTAAAGAACCAGCTACTGAGGTCGTCTGTTTGTATAACCACTGCTCTTACAGTAAAGGACCAGCGCCTGAGGTCGTCAGTTCATATAGTCACTGCTCTTACAGTAGAGAACCAGCTCCTGAGGTCGTCTGTTCATATAGTTAAAACTCTTACAGTAAAGAGCCAGCTCCTTAGGTCGTCTGTTCATATAGTCATTGCTCTTACAGTAAAGGACCAGCGCCTGAGGTCGTCAGTTCATATAGTCACTGCTCTTACAGTAAAGGACCAGCGCCTGAGGTCGTCTGTTCATATAGTCACTGCTCTTACAGTAGAGAACCAGCTCCTGAGGTCGTCTGTTCATAAAGTCACAGCTCTTACAGTAAAGAACCAGTTCCTGAGGTCGTCTGTTCATAAAGTCACAGCTCTTACAGTAAAGGACCAGCGCCTGAGGTCGTCAGTTCATATAGTCACTGCTCTTACAGTAGAGAACCAGCTCCTGAGGTCGTCTGTTCATAAAGTCACAGCTCTTACAGTAAAGAACCAGTTCCTGAGGTCGTCTGTTCATAAAGTCACAGCTCTTACAGTAAAGGACCAGCGCCTGAGGTCGTCAGTTCATATAGTCACTGCTCTTACAGTAGAGAACCAGCTCCTGAGGTCGTCTGTTCATAAAGTCACAGCTCTTACAGTAGAGAACCAGCGCCTGAGGTCGTCAGTTCATATAGTCACTGCTCTTACAGTAGAGAACCAGCGCCTGAGGTCGTCAGTTCATATAATCACTGCTCTTACAGTAAAGGACCAGCGCCTGAGGTCGTCTGTTCATATAATCACTGCTCTTACAGTAAAGAACCAGCTCCTGAGGTCGTCTGTTCATATAGTCATTGCTCTTACAGTAAAGGACCAGCTCCTGAGGTCGTCTGTTCATATAATCACTGCTCTTACAGTACACTGCTGTTTTCTACATGACAGTACCCTGCATAGAAGACGCTGATTGACATTTCATGCTGTGATTTAGTCTGTGATCTACAAATCTCACCCGGATCCTTCTCTACAAGTGTCTCTCCTAGTTTCATTCCTCCTAGATCGGATTTCCTGCACATTTTTCTGCAGCTGCAAAATTTCCATCGAATGGTGCAGAAATTGCTTGGGCTCTGAAAATCCACGGTGAATATCGGCAGCTGAAATTGACATTCTGCTGCGTTTGTTTTTGGATTTTCTTTTTATAAAATCCGCATAATGCCATTTTTTCCTTTCGTGGATTTTATCAGTAGATTTAACTCTTTGCTATGACAATGGGAGATTTCACTGCAGATCAGCCACAGAACCTGTAATGGATTTTTACCATCTCCTGCAGTTATCATCCATTTCTAACGCTATAATGGCTCTCACAACTCATAATTGCCATTCTGGACTTTGGAATAGATGGGTCGCCCCTCCACACTCCCCCCTCCTTTGTCTATTAAGCAACTTCCCAAAGTTCCTCTGTATTTTCCCAGTCTCCTAGATCATATCCCACGGCATTGGTGTAGCTGGGCAGTACATGGGTTAAGCAGAGAGTAATCACATTGCGGTGGCTCAGTGGGAGCGTGCGCAATCTGAGCATGTGATACAAACTCTTGTGAGTGTAGTAAGGCAGCACATGCTTCTCATTGACTGGCAGACTCGTGCCCCGTAGTATCGACCCTCACGTGTCACATCCGTGTGGCCAATGCTTCGTACAAAGTTCCTGCATGGAGGCAATTTACTTTCTCACAGGAGGGTCTATTGTAAAAGCCAAGACGAGCAATTACCACTCATGTATGTAATGAACGGGACTTCCCCTTTAAGAATAAAGTTTAGTTGGATTCATGTCTCCTTTAACTGCGTACACTCGGTTCTAATGGAAAGGCTCTTCTCCGATCCTGGATTATATCCCATTAATAGGATTACTTTCGATGCAAAAACTCAAAATGAAATCTCTTTAAATCTGGCCGAGAAAAACAAGCGGAGAGTTCTAATTCTCACTTCGTCCCCCCCCGGCCCATAATCTGGTGCGAGGCAGAACGAGGCTCTATATAACACCCGAGATTAAGACTAATCCCGCTGCACGTTCTCACTGAGAGAAGTCTAAAAATCTGCCATCACCGACTGCGTTCATGGAGCGTCTCTTACACCATCCCCAAAACAACGGATGAAAAAAACAGGACTGGCACGGTGTAATACTTCTTTTCTCCTGTTGGAGTGCTGTGGGGAAACTGAACACTTACTGCTGATCCTTCCTCCAGATGATCTCAGATTGAGATTGGTAAAATTTAGAGACAAACATCACCTTTATCTCTTTGTCATGTCATGTTGATAAACAGGTTTCACCATGTATGGGGACTCTGGATAATCCAGAGTTAAGAATCGGGAATGTCCCATTTCATACTGCTGATTTCTTTGTGATAGACCACTGTCAGAGACATCCAGCAGCGGCTGTCATAGAGAAAACAGGAGCACTCGGCCCAAGTGAGCGCTCTTGTGTATGGGAGAGGCAACCGAGATGATAGCTTGAGTGAGAACCATGTATTATGTATGGGGGGGCCCCAAATCAATTGTCAGGGAAGTTAAGGAACCAAGATGTCCCAACGATTCCCAGAGTAAGACCACCGTCAAAGATGTCTGACAGTGGCTCTCAGAGAACACAGGAGCTTTTGGGCCAAGCGAGCGCTCCTGTGTTTGGGAGAGGCAACCGAGATTGCATAGCTTGAGCGACAACCATGTATACTGTATGGAGGGCCCCAAATCAATTGTCAGGGGAGTTAAGGAACCAACATGTCCCAACGATTCCAAGAGAAAGACCACCGTCAAAGACGTCTGACAGTGGCTCTCTCATAGAGAACACAGGAGTTTTTGGGCCAAGCGAGCGCTCTGGTATTTGGGAGAGAAGGACGAAATCGCAAACCTTGAAAAACCATCATATACTGTGTGGGGACCCTGGTCAATTGTTGGGGTAGTTAAGGAACCAGAGTGTCCCATTTTGGACTGGTGATCCCCAGAGTTAGAGCACCATCAAAGACGTTCAGCTGTGGCTCTCTCATAAACAACACAGGAGCACTTGGGCCAAGCGAGCGCTCCCGTGTATGGGAGAGACGGCTGAGATTGCAAAGCTCGGGCGACAACCATATACTGTGTGGGGGCCCTGGACAATTGTCGGGGGAGTTAAGGAACCGGTGTGTCCCATCTTAGACTGGCGATTCCTGAGAATAGACCACTGTCAAAGAGAGACAGCAGCGGCTCTCTCATATGTAACAAGCGAGCGCTCTTGTGTATAGGAGAGATGTCCGAGATCGCATAGCTTGAGCAACAACCATCTAATAGGTATGGGGGGGGGGGCCGAAAACAATTGTCAGGGGAGTTAAGGAACCAACGTGTCCCAGTAATTCTTGGAGCTAGACCACCGACGAAGATGTCTGGCAGCGGATCTCTCATAAAGAGCACAGGAGCGCTTGGACCATGTGAGGCTCCTGTGTATGGGAGAGACGACTGTGCTCACAAAGCTCCAGTGAAAACCATATAATGTGTGGGGGCCCTGGACAATTGTTGGGGGAGTTAAGGAAACTACATGTCCTAGCGATTCCCATAGTTAGACCACCATCAAGTATGTCCGGCAGCTGCTCTCTCATAAAGAACACAGGAGCGCTTGGGCCAAGCGAGCGCTCCTGTGTATGGGAGAGACGGCTGTGAGCGCAAGGCTCTGGTGACAACCATATAATGTGTGGGGGCCCTGGACAATTGTTGAGGGAGTTAAGGAAACAACATGTCCTAGCGATTCCAGGAGTTAGACCACCATCAAGTATGTCCGGCAGCTGCTCTCTCATAAAGAACACAGGAGCGCTTGGGCCAAGCAAGCGCTCCTGTGTATGGGAGAGACGGCTGTGAGCGCAAGGCTCTGGTGACAACCATATAATGTGTGGGGGCCCTGGACAATTGTTGAGGGAGTTAAGGAAACTACATGTCCTAGCGATTCCCGGAGTTAGACCACCATCAAGTATGTCCGGCAGCTGCTCTCTCATAAAGAACACAGGAGCGCTTGGACCAAGCAAGCGCTCCTGTGTATGGGAGAGACGGCTGTGAGCGCAAGGCTCTGGTGACAACCATATAATGTGTGGGGGCCCTGGACAATTGTTGAGGGAGTTAAGGAAACAACATGTCCTAGCGATTCCAGGAGTTAGGCAGCCATCAAAGATATCTGGAAGCGGCTCTCTCATAAAGAACACAGGAGCGCTTGGGCCAAGCGAGCACTCCCGCGTATGGGAGAAATGACTGTGCTCACAAAGCTCCAGTGACAACCATATAATGTGTGGGGGCCCTGGACAATTGTCGGGGATTTAAAGGATTGGCGTGTTCCATTTCAGACTCTTGGAGACAGACAGCCGTCTGAGGCTCTCTCATAGAGAACGCAGGAGCGCTCACTAAAATAATCGCTCCTGTGTCTGGGAGAGTCAGCTGCCAACCAGACGATCTAGGACCATCAGCCTCGGCGACCTTCTTCCATCGCTCCATGATCGGGTTGTGGGAAAACCGCAGCGTACGTTTATGGCACAATGAGTCTGACTTGTGCATACCCCTTTAAGACTCTCCATCCATATGTGAGCATTATAAAGGCAGCTGCACTTTATAAGCCTTCGGCTTTAGGTCTAATGGCCCTTTATCATTGTGAATTAAAAGGGATATCTGGTGGGCAGCGGCCTTTATTAAGGAGCTGGAATTAGAAGGTGGCGGATTACAGCAGAGGGAGAATTTGGGCGGATAACGGCACGGCTGGAACAGACATCACCGAGATATCAGGGCTGTCCGCACGGACATAGGACACGATCGTCGGTTCCAGGTCCGGGCGAAAATGGGAAAAGCTGAAATAATATGATTCCGATAATGTTCTATACGTTCTACATCATTCTACCCGGGATCAACACGTCCGGAGACGCGGAGGGTGGAAACAAGACACTGGACGCAGAAATCCCGCCCGCTCCCAATTCCTCAGGTAAGGGTCGCTCCACTAAGGTAATAGCATTTCTGCTAACAATCTTGATCATTTACCTAAAATTTGTCATTACTCCAATTTTTTTTCCCCAAATTTTGAAAAAAAAAACCCAAAACAAACAAAAACCCCCAAACAATAAAAAGTATCATCAATAAAAATATAAAAAGTTAATGAATAACCTATTATTTTTAATTACAACTGTAATATTTTCTAATTCCATCCGTGTCCTAGTGTTTTTTTTTAGTAGCAAAAATACTGTAAATCCTGATCCGACCCAAAATACGTTACATAAGTTTTTATGCAATCATAAAAAGTACAAAAAAAACTAAAAAATTGTAAAACTGCAAAGAAATTTTACATAGAAAATACAATAATGAAAAATTTGAAACCTAAATTAGAAAGCTACAAAAATATGAAAAAAACAGTTTTTTTAAAATCTAAACTAGAATTGAAAAAAAAAAAAAATCCCCCAGTTTTACAATATTTTTTTCTAAACCCAAATCAGAGGGTCTTTTTTTTTTTAAATTAAAGAAAATTCAGAGTTTTTTTTAACCTTGTTGAGGGGGAATATTGCAGATTATGTCTTATAAATATATATAAAAAACAAAAAAAATTAAAATTTAAAAATTGCAAACAAAGGAATTAAAATTCTAGAAGTTTAGGCTTCTTCTGTAGATGACACAAGATGTTCGAAACTATACACGTAAAAACCCAAAACTTCCATTGTGTTCTAGCTGCGGCGCTGTGTCCAGTTCTCGTAGCGCCACCTGGTGGATCGTTCCACATGTCTGATGCTGAAGAACGTTTCTTGGGCTCAGTAGCCATATTTAGCTGCCAAGACGGCTTCCAATTACTGGGATTTTATAAGCTCAGATGTCAGAAGAAAGGAGACGACCTCCAGTGGAATCATCAGGAACCCCAGTGTCAGGGTAAGGAGGGGAACACTAGGGTTACTCTCTGAATTATGTCATTCACTTAGCACCACCTGGTGTTCAGAGTGTGTAATAACGCTCACGTCCACTAAGCTCATGGTCGCACATGCTCAGTCACACTCTCGGCAGCCAAGTTCCTAGGCCGTGATTCTTTGCCAATAGAAAGTCTCCTGCCCTGTTTGTCAGGACAGGAGCAAAGGAGTCTGTGTCAGCTGCCAGAGGTGGAAGGAGACCGATTCCGTCTAGTTCTCACCCCTACAATAAGGGAGACACTTTACATAGAAGGCTGGCAATAAACAAATAGGACTCCTAATCCTAGAGTAGGACTTTAGACCAGTAAATGACAGCACAACCCCATTCACTTCAATCAGAGTTGCAAATCACACACAACCTATGGAGAAAAGTGGCGCTATTTTATTATAAAAGCTTTTTGACTTTTCCAGTCACATCCCGCCTGCATTTCTCATTTTCTGCTCACAGCCGTCTCGCTGACTCCAAATAAAGGTTTTCGCCTTGCGCTCATCATCTCGCTGGTCAGCTGCTTCATCATCATCACAATGTTTGTCGCATTCACCGTCTGTTGTGTGCGGGAGCGACAGCTGAGCCTGCAGCGAGAGGCAGCCTGGGGCAGGTGAGTGGCGTCCAATAATCTTTACGCTTAGAACAGGAATATTGGGCACGTGCATTTTGCCCTTTAAGGTCCGATCCATGAGACTGTCTGTATAATTAAAGGTCCAGGCTTTAAAAGGGAGGGTGTCAGAACATAAGACTATTTCCTGTTCAGTGCATACGCCAGTACCTAGATAATCGGTGCAAGCGCAAGATTTTGGTGCCGACTGACCCGGCTCTTGTTAAAGCTGGTGTGGTAGTGATGGGAGAAGGGCGGGAGGGAAACGGGAGGGATGCGGGAGAGACATGGGAGACACATGGGAGGAGACGGGAGAGACATGGGCGGGAGAGAGAAGGGCGGGAGACGGGAGAGAGAAGGGAGGAGACGGGAGAGAGAAGGGAGGAGACGGGAGGGAGGAGACGGGAGAGAGAAGGGAGGAGACGGGAGGGAGGAGAAGGGAGGAGACGGGAGGGAGGAGAAGGGAGGAGACGGGAGGGAGGAGAAGGGAGGAGACGGGAGAGAGAAGGGAGGAGACGGGAGAGAGAAGGGAGGAGACGGGAGAGAGAAGGGAGGAGACGGGAGGGAGGAGACGGGAGAGAGGAGAAGGGAGGAGACGGGAGAGAAGGGAGGAGACGGGAGAGAGAAGGGAGGAGACGGGAGAGAGAAGGGAGGAGACGGGAGGGAGGAGACGGGAGAGAGAAGGGAGGAGACGGGAGAGAGATGGGAGGAGACGGGAGAGATGGGAGGAAACGGGAGAGAGATGGGAGGAGACGGGAGAGAGATGGGAGGAGACGGGAGAGACATGGGCGGAGACGGGAGAGACATGGGCGGAGACGGGAGAGACATGGGAGGAGACGGGAGAGAGATGGGAGGAGACGGGAGAGAGATGGGAGGAGACGGGAGAGACATGGGCGGAGACGGGAGAGAGAAGGGCGGGAGAGAGAAGGGAGGAGACGGGAGACATGGGAGGGAGACGGGAGAGAGAAGGGAGGAGACGGGAGAGAGAAGGGAGGAGACGGGAGAGAGATGGGAGGAGACGGGAGAGAGATGGGAGGAGACGGGAGAGACATGGGAGGAGACGGGAGAGACATGGGAGGAGACGGGAGAGACATGGGAGGGAGACAGGAGAGAGAAGGGAGGAGACGGGAGAGACATGGGAGGAGACGGGAGAGACATGGGAGGGAGACAGGAGAGAGAAGGGAGGAGACGGGAGACATGGGAGGAGACGGGAGACATGGGAGGAGACGGGAGACATGGGAGGAGACGGGAGAAGGGGGAGATGGGAGGGAGATGCGAGATAGAAGGGAGTGGAGAGGGGAGGGAGACGGAAGGGGTGGAGACGGGAGTGAAGATGGGAGAAGTGGGGGAGGAGATGGGAGAGGAGAGGGAGACAGAATGGGGTGGAGAGGGGAGGGAGATGGGAGTGGATATGGGAGAAGGGGGTGGAGACGCGAGAAGGGGGGGGGAAACCGGAAGGGAGACGGGAAAAGGAGATGGGAGAAGGGGGTGAAGCCGGGAGAAGGGGATGAGACAGCTGACGGGAAGGTGCACCACACGACTTGACTGCGCATCTCAATTTCTTAGGACTAACGTGCATGAAGTTGTTGCAAATTATTTTCCATGATCTTCAAACGCAAATTTAAAAAAAAAAAAAAAAAAAACCTGCAATCTGTGGGGGATTTTGCTGCAGATCCATAGGAAAATTGACAAATTAAAATATTTTGGAAAATGTATAGGTTTCTTCTTCTTAATCTTCTGCCAGCCCCACATGGTCACGTAATTGACCGATCATCGTAGGCATCTAATGTAACATCAGCATAGGGGGAAGCAGAAAATTTATTGCTTGAAAAATCTACAACATTTAGGGCAGATTTGGGTGTGGATTATTTCCAGAGCAAACCAGATCTATGTGAACTTGGACTACAAGGTTTTAGAGAGAAAGAGAAAAAAAAAAAAGAATTTCTCTCCATGGTCAGAGTTAGAGGAAATCTGTCAACAGGTATATAGGTTTTTGCTATGATATCTTCAAGCTGCATACTGTAGGGGCTGAAACCCTGATTCCAGCGATGTGTCACTTACTGGGCTGCTTGGTGAAATTTTTTTTTTTTTATAGCATCCCTGTTTTCTCTGCTCAGAATGCAGTTATGTACAACCCCGCCCACACCACTGATTGGTAGCTTCCGGTGTACACTGCCAATCAGTGATGTGGGCAGAGTTTAACAGATTAGCAGGACTCCCTGGCACGTGACACCTAGTCTTGTAGTGATAATTTCCTGCTGATAAAACCCTTATTGTACTGAAACTACAACACACACCCTAGTAAGTGATACATCACTGGAATCAGGGTCTCTTGCTCTACATCATGCTTCCCTCAGATTAACTAAAATCTGCTGTCAGATTCCCTTTAAGCTGGGCCTAAGCGAGGCAGAATCCTGAGCCTGCATCACGATTACTCAATACAACCTGACATGAGGACAGGGAGGAATCACTGCAGGTGTGTTATGTACAGGACACAAGGTGGTAAAGTAGGACCCGTCTACCAATGGGAATGAGTCAGGGGCAGGTCCTGCAGCGCTCTAGGCCCCCACTACGAGCATGGCTGACCAAGAAAAGGCGCAAAGATGCAAATGATTTTTTTTTTCTCTGCAGGAGTGCACCCAATCCAGGGTTCTTCATGGAGACCCCAGTGCGGTTCGGCGGTAACAGTTTCCATCCTGACCCCCCGCAAGAGTCCGGCCTTTACCGCTCCGTCTACTTCAAAGGCCCAAATGGATTAGAAAATTGCGGTTTTCAAACATAAAAAAAATCAGCTATGTAATTTTATTGCTTACTCGTACTACAAGGATTTCATCGCAAAAAGTATGTTTTTGTAAAAATTAAAAAAAATGTAATAAAGAAAAAAAAAAAAAAAAGGACGTGTATTGCAGTGATGAGGACACATCGTCACAAACACTGCAGATCTCTATTCGGGGAAGGAGGTTCCGTCAAAAACAAAAATCCTGTTTACAGCAAAGCAAACTTACAGGTTTCAGAAAACATCCATTGCCAGACCATAAAGAGGTGAAACCCAGAGCAGCATTGTAAAAAAAAAAAAATAATAATAGATTGCTTCTATTCTGAATTTTTTTTTGTAATCGTTCATCCTTCGGGTAGGACATCAATATCTGATCGGTGGGGGTAGTGGTTGCTATGATGTCTCCCATACACAAAGACATAAGGGATTCTTGCTCTCTTTTTTATGTACCACATGTTCAAAAGCAGCAGCAGCAGCATGGAGGATGTTACAGACGTACTGAGCGGTATAGCTGCGAATCCAGCTCTTGGGTGACAAAACACTAATAGAGCAGCACAATCCGTGTGCGTGTTTCTGACTCTCCTCCTCCTCCTCCTCAGCTGTAATCACAAACCTCTGGGAACTTGCAGCCTGTTCCTCTGACAACATATAAGACAGTTTCCTATTTGCCGGTTCTGCTGCTTTACGCTAAACTTGCTGAAACCATAGTGACCATTTAAGCCATTTTTTTTTCTAATGGTGGTCACTATACTTTCAGAGTCTGGTCTTAATTGACATCCTAAATAGACAATCTGCAAATCACTAAGAAGCAGAAAACACTGAAGTGGTGAGTCCTGGCCCCTCTACAGGAAGTGTGTGTGGGGGGACGAGTCCTGGCCCCTCTACAGGAAGTGGGTGGGGGGGTGAGTCCTGGCCCCTCTACAGGAAGTGTGTGTGGGGGGGGGGTGAGTCCTGGCCCCTCTACAGGAAGTGGGTGGGGGGGTGAGTCCTGGCCCCTCTACAGGAAGTGTGTGTGGGGGGGGGGTGAGTCCTGGCCCCTCTACAGGAAGTGGGTGGGGGGGTGAGTCCTGGCCCCTCTACAGGAAGTGTGTGTGGGGGGACGAGTCCTGGCCCCTCTACAGGAAGTGGGTGGGGGGGTGAGTCCTGGCCCCTCTACAGGAAGTGTGTGTGTGTGGGGGGGTGAGTCCTGGCCCCTCTACAGGAAGTGTGTGTGTGGGGGGGTGAGTCCTGGCCCCTCTACAGGAAGTGGGTGGGGGGGTGAGTCCTGGCCCCTCTACAGGAAGTGTGTGTGGGGGGACGAGTCCTGGCCCCTCTACAGGAAGTGGGTGGGGGGGTGAGTCCTGGCCCCTCTACAGGAAGTGTGTGGGGGGGGTGAGTCCTGGCCCCTCTACAGGAAGTGGGTGGGGGGGTGAGTCCTGGCCCCTCTACAGGAAGTGTGTGTGGGGGGACGAGTCCTGGCCCCTCTACAGGAAGTGGGTGGGGGGGGTGAGTCCTGGCCCCTCTACAGGAAGTGTGTGTGTGTGGGGGGTGAGTCCTGGCCCCTCTACAGGAAGTGGGTGGGGGGCGGGTCCTGGCCCCTCTACAGGAAGTGGGTGGGGGGGTGAGTCCTGGCCCCTCTACAGGAAGTGTGTGTGGGGGGACGAGTCCTGGCCCCTCTACAGGAAGTGGGTGGGGGGGTGAGTCCTGGCCCCTCTACAGGAAGTGTGTGTGTGGGGGGGGTGAGTCCTGGCCCCTCTACAGGAAGTGTGTGTGTGGGGGGGTGAGTCCTGGCCCCTCTACAGGAAGTGGGTGGGGGGGTGAGTCCTGGCCCCTCTACAGGAAGTGTGTGTGGGGGGACGAGTCCTGGCCCCTCTACAGGAAGTGGGTGGGGGGGTGAGTCCTGGCCCCTCTACAGGAAGTGTGTGGGGGGGGTGAGTCCTGGCCCCTCTACAGGAAGTGGGTGGGGGGGTGAGTCCTGGCCCCTCTACAGGAAGTGTGTGTGGGGGGACGAGTCCTGGCCCCTCTACAGGAAGTGGGTGGGGGGGGTGAGTCCTGGCCCCTCTACAGGAAGTGTGTGTGTGTGGGGGGTGAGTCCTGGCCCCTCTACAGGAAGTGGGTGGGGGGCGGGTCCTGGCCCCTCTACAGGAAGTGTGTGTGGGGGGCGGGTCCTGGCCCCTCTACAGGAAGTGTGTGTGGGGGGACGGTCCTGGCCCCTCTACAGGAAGTGTGTGTGGGGGGACGAGTCCTGGCCCCTCTACAGGAAGTGTGTGTGGGGGGACGAGTCCTGGCCCCTCTACAGGAAGTGTGTGTGGGGGGGACGAGTCCTGGCCCCTCTACAGGAAGTGTGTGTGGGGGGACGGTCCTGGCCCCTCTACAGGAAGTGTGTGTGGGGGGGACGAGTCCTGGCCCCTCTACAGGAAGTGTGTGTGGGGGGACGGTCCTGGCCCCTCTACAGGAAGTGTGTGTGGGGGGACGAGTCCTGGCCCCTCTACAGGAAGTGTGTGTGGGGGGACGAGTCCTGGCCCCTCTACAGGAAGTGTGTGTGGGGGGACGAGTCCTGGCCCCTCTACAGGAAGTGTGTGTGGGGGGACGAGTCCTGGCCCCTCTACAGGAAGTGTGTGTGGGGGGGACGAGTCCTGGCCCCTCTACAGGAAGTGTGTGTGGGGGGACGGTCCTGGCCCCTCTACAGGAAGTGTGTGTGGGGGGACGAGTCCTGGCCCCTCTACAGGAAGTGTGTGTGGGGGGACGAGTCCTGGCCCCTCTACAGGAAGTGTGTGTGGGGGGACGAGTCCTGGCCCCTCTACAGGAAGTGTGTGTGTGGGGGGGTGAGTCCTGGCCCCTCTACAGGAAGTGTGTGTGTGGGGGGACGAGTCCTGGCCCTTCTACAGGAAGTGGGGGGGGGGGGCGAGTCCTGGCCCTTCTACAGGAAGTTTGGGGGGGGGTCCTAGCTCCTCTACAGGAAGTGTGTGTTTGGGGGAAGGGGGGCGAGTCCTGGCCCCTCTACAGGAAGTGGGTGGGGGGCGGGTCCTGGACCCTCTACAGGAAGCTGGGGGGGGGAGAGAAGGTCCCTCCATAGAAATTGGGGGACAGGTGCTGGCCCCTCAGCAGAAGTGTGTGCTTGGGAGGTGAGTCCTGGCCCCTCTACAGGAAGTATGGGGGGGCGGGTCCTAGCCCCTCAACAGGAAGTTTGGGAGGGGGGGGGGAAGAGGTCCCTCCACAAAATCGGGGGACAGTTCCTGGCCCCTCAACAGAAGTGTGTGGGTGTGACAGATCCTGGAACCACTACAGGAAGACGGGTTGAGTCCTGACCGCTCTACAGGAAACAGGGGAGGGAGTTGTGACAGGTCCTGGCCCCTCTACAGAAAGTTGAAGGGGGCTGGTCCTGGCCCCTCTACAGGAAGCAGGGAGGGTGTTTAGAGGGGCGAGACTGGTCTTGGAAGTGGGGGGGGGGCAGAGAGGGGAGTGATGGGTCCTTTTCCCTCCTCTACTGGACGCCGTGGGGTGGGTGAGGTGTGTGAAGGGTCGCAGGAGGGTTATGGGTGCTGGCCGCCCTACAGGGAGTTGAGGTGTGATGGATCCTGGACCCCCACAGTAAGGGGAGGCTTGGCGGGTCCTGATACCTCTACAGGGGGGGGGCAGGGGTATGATGGGTCTTGGCCCCTCTACACGAAGAAGGGGGGGAGCAGGTTCTGGCCCCCTACAGGTGCGGAGGGCGGGCGAGGGGAGTGATGGGTCCTGCCCCCCTACGGCAGGTCCTCATCTCTCTACAGGAAGCAAAGGTGTTTGTGCAGATTCCTTTAAATTCACATCCAATAGCCAAAAAAAAAATCCATCACAGAATTTATCATCAAGTTTTCTGTTTTATTTAAGATTTTAGTTTTAATTCTGTAGACAGAGGTACATTTTCTTGGTTTAGTTTTAGCGTCAGGTTATAACCAGGTTTTAATTAATCATATTTTATGTATTTTTTCTCCCCCCCCTCGTTGGCTTATCCTTTAATTTCTCTCAATACTGCAGATAATAATGCCAGAAATATTATAACATTTCAGTAGACGGGTAGTAAAGCCTGGAAATGAATTGTTTTGGGGGAAAAAAAAAAAAAAGATTAAATTTTTCACTTGATACTGAAATTGTTAACGCCTCTGAACCTCCCGATTGTTATGAAGGACGAAGAGAAAAAAAAATGGCCTCCTTTTCCCAAATTTCCATCAGGTAGTGACTTGAGAAGAAAGCAGAAAATCCACGTATGTGCAAAAGACAGGAACACGAGTCCAGGGAAGCAGCAGAGATACAGATCCATAATTATTTGATTTTTGGGGGATTAGAAAAAAAAAAAACGGATTTTTTTCTTCCGAGACGACCGAGAGTGACTCAATGATGGGAAGCGATCGCACCAACACCTTCCCAGATCTTCAAAGAACAAATGAAATCAAGCTTGCACTGATGAAGAGAAAATGCGCAGTAAAAAAATAAATAAAAAAAAAAGCCATTTTATTTTTTTTCCCCTCCAGAAGAGAAAAAAGTTAATTTTAATTTTTTTTTTTTTTTACTAAATCGCAAAAACTGCCTGAACATCATGGCCTGCTGCTGCTCATACCCAGGAAAGCACCCTAAAATCTAGCAAACATTACAAATAAAAAAAAAAAAAAAAATCAAATTTGCAACAAATTTTCCAAAAGTTGCCAAATTTGTTAATTTTGCCTTAACCCCCTTCAAACGTCAGAGGGGCACTAACATATATATTAATTTGTAAATCCAGCCCCCCTTTGGTCCTGAAGACAAAAAGCATGAAATGGTATACTTTATTAAAAAAAAAAAATTGCAAAAATTACTACTTTTTTTGTGGTGCTTTCCCCCCATTATCTTATAATTACGGATCAGGGTAGGGTTTCTAATTTACCCAATTTAACGTCTTACGATTACATTTTTGCTGTTAAATCACATTTTATATTAAGCTATTATTATTTTATTAAGAAAAAAAAAAAAAAAAAATTCATGCAGCAGACCACTGATCGTCCAGACTTGCAAAAAAATAAAAAAATAAAATATATATTTTTATTTTTTTAAAGTCATCTGATTTTTTTTTTTTTGTAGGAGGGTCTTTCCCTTATCTCTCACTTTCGTGGTTGGTGCATTCGAGATGGGAATAAAACGAGTCGCTTTATCAAAGGAACTGGCGAAATCTCGGATCGTCGGCTGTTAGTTTCGGAAATGCGTGCGAGGTATCGGGGGTCCAACTTCCAAGATTCTTGAGAATTCCAGAGAAGGACTTCTATGAGAAGGAAACATTGACATTGGATAGTTGGAGGGGAGGGGAAGAATTTCCCAAAAATTTTCTAAACTGTCCCTTGAAATTTTCAATGGCGGTCCAGGGCTGAGCTCTGTAGTAGATCTGTGGGGGTTTTGTTTGGGGGTCTGAAGGCTGTCTGAAAGCCTGGGGGAGGGGAGTGGAAACTGGCGGGGTTTGTCGGGGGAGGGTAGGGGCTCCAATTTGCTCTGTGGAGGGGGATCTGTGTGCTGAAGAGATTGTTATGGGGGTGGTGGGGAGGTATAGAGCTGCTGGGGCCGTCCATCTCTGTCAGGGCTTGTAGTGATTTTAACCAGTGTGGCGGATTGTCATCTTGCAGAGGTTCTAAACCATTTCCGGTGGATGATGGGATACCTACGGGAACAAAAAAAAAAAAAAAAAGTAAAAAAATACAATTAGAAAAAAAAATAGATTTTGCCAATTTTACAGTAAAAAGTGGAGAAAAAAAAATAATTTTAAATCAATATATTTTTATTTAACATATTTAGTGTCAGGTGGACAGCCTAAAGCCGCCTTTTTCCTCCGTTACAGACACTCAGGCGACCACAAGCACCAAAAAAATAATGTTTTATACACAAGACGACTTTATAAGACTTTCCTTTGAGTGAAGGACCAGTTAAGACTCTAGAATGACATTTTAGGCTGTGTTCACGTGGAGGTTGTGTGAACACAGCCTATAACTATAGAATTTGTTTTTTCCTCAGAACTTTACACATTCCTGCAGTCTTCTCTAACATGCCAAACTATGCGCTAGTAAAATAAACTTTTTATGGCACCAAAATATTACAGAGCCATGGGAGGTAGTAAGGCGAGTAAATACCATTCCACAATACATTTTTCTGCCCTTTATCCCCAAACTCAACGTAGATTGTATTGTCAGTAAAAGGAGGACCCATTGCTTGATCTGAAAACTTAAATACCTTGTGAAAATCCCTGTGCTCCCTCGATTTTGAAGCTCTTTTCAGTTTTGCTCTGCGACGCTCCATTGCAGAGATATTCACATTTGTTTCTTCTGGAGTGCAGTATGTGAAATCTTTTTCAAGTGTTTCTTCAGTCTTCCCGGGGGGCCGTGCACGTTCATCTCTCCTTCCCAGATGTGGCCAATCGCAGCTCGGCAGCTGATCTAGCAGTTACTAGTGATAGGCAGAATCTGGGAATGAGGGGTAAAAGTGTACGCCCCCAGACTAGGCTGAAGAAACACCCACGTTGGACTACAGGCAGGGATTTCACATAGCGATACAGTAACAACAAATGTTAATATCTCTGCACAGGAGTGATGAAGAGCAAAACGGAAAAAAAGTGGCAGAATCAGTGGAGCGCATGGATTTTTGCAAGGTAGTTAATTTTTTTGAGCTAGTGACAAATCCTCTTTATCGGGGTGGTCTGGGATTTTTCAAAAATGGACTTGGGGGGGGCCGAAAACTAAAATGCCTACTCAACCTCACTTTTGAGGACATGTGCCGTACATACCAGCATAACCACAGAAGCAAATGATTCGCTATTATCGGTCAAATGACGCCATCGCGGTTTCTTTAATCATTTTTATACCATTTCTTGCCCTTTTGAAAAATCCCAGACAACCCCTTTAAATCATCGTATAAATCCTCGGTCACTTAAAATCCAGTGTAGACAATGCCCTGAATCCAGACCGACAACGTAACAAACCAGTAGAGATTTGTTCGGCTCACAGAGCATTGTGTATAATGCTCTGTGAGTATAAACCAGCAGAGAGGTGCTCCGCTCACAGAGCATTGTGGCTACCAAGTTCCTACTAATAAAATTTAAAATATTGAAAAACTAAAACTCTGAGTTTGAGAAAAAAAAAAAAAAAAATCCCCCCCCCTAAAAAAAAATATATTTCATACAAGCAATCCTTTCATTCTACTGAACAAATGTGGAGTATGGTTTGAGAGTTCAAATAATTTGGCCCACACCCCACTTAATATTTTATTTTTAAATAATTTACTTAATTTTTAAGTAAAAAAAAAAAAAAAAAATCTAAAAAAAAAATTCTGTGAAGGTAGCTAAACTAAAATGCATCTTTTGCTCCTGAGGAAGGTCGACAAAACGAATTCAGCGGAACGAGGAGAGTTCTTCAGCTCACTGTGGCCGACCATTCACAACATGTAACGGAGGGGGGTCGCCGATGGCGGAGAATGCGGCCGTCATGTCCTCCGCCCGGGATGAGATGTCAATGAAGGAGGAAGAAACGGTTACCTGTGATTATGGCGGGATCCATCCAGCTGCTCGGGCAGTCCCAGTTCAGGCTGTTAGGTGTGGCATGGTTGGACGTTGGCGCACTGTGGGTGGCGTTTGAAGGGGAAGAAGCATTTTGCAGCCCACCAAAGTTGATGTTTATGTTGGGCAGAAGCGCCCTTAGCCCGTCCTGCCATTCCTTCACATTTATACTCTCTACTGAATTGCTGTGGTCTGGGAGATTTATTCAAAATAAAAAAATAAAAATAAAAAAAAATAAAAACAAAAATATATAAAAAAGTTGTTGTTAGAATTTTCTGCTTTAAGGATTAAATTATAATAAAATTCTTTTCTTTTTTTTTTTTAAATTTCTAATTTTAATATATAAGATTGGATTTTGAATGAAGGGGAACTTTATACGGCTTCAACTCACTGCATGAAAAGTAATATGTAAACGTATAAATTAAAATCAAAATTGCTTATATATATAAAAAAATATTTCTAAAAATTTACATTAAATTTAGTGCAATTTTTTTATGGTTTATTTATAATTCACTAGACAATTATTAATAAAAAAAAAAAATGTATACAATTATTTATGGCTAAAAAGGACCCTTCACCAAATTTTTCATGTTGAACTGAACACAATTGTAAGTGCGGCTGCAGAGCTGAATAATTTTCTTTTTTATTATTTTGCCTCCATTGCGGAGATATAAGAGACGTATTAGGCACATAATGAGTTAAAAAAAAGTCCAAATAAGTGAGGTTAGTTTTTCTACTGGGGGGGGTACTTATTCTCCCTGTATAAGTTGCCCAATCATAAGCAGGTAGCAACACAGTGAACAAGGAAGAACACGCCCCCACCGTAACCTAGGTTTCTTGTGTTTGTTGTAAGTTTTCTACTGGGGGCGTGTACTTATTCTCCCTGTACGAGTTGCCCAATCATAAGCAGGCACCAACACAGTGAAAGAAGAACACGCCCCCACCGTAACTTAGGCTTCTTAGTGTTTGATGTAAGATTTAAGGATACAACTCTGATCTCCTGGTCTCACCTCCAGTAGGATTAGACAGTTCTGGTATCAGGCACAGATGAATAACGCCTTGAAGATATGGTCACATTACAAACCCTGTTATCAGCTCTCCTCATCTCGTAGCACTGTCAGCTCAGCTAGACAGCCCCTGATACGTAGGCCGGTGGCTTATCTCCAGGAGAACAATGTGAACGACTGAAATCATTGGGAAAGATGTCATTTGGACATGTTCAATCAGTTGGCTTGCTCCCCCATACACAGTAGAAATTAAACCGTTCCCATCGATATCCACATATTCAGCCAACATTAGTACAATGTGCATGGGGGCCTTGAGTTGTGCCATCCTTTCCCCAATATTGACATTATATTAACAGTGTGAAGCATCTGTGCTCTATACCCAGCACTGGCTAATCATGCAGGAGGTTAGACCAGGAGATCAGAGCTGTATCCGTATATCTCACGCACTGAGAAACCTGCTCTAAGCTATGAAGTGGGTGTGTTCTTTCTCCACTGTGTTGCTGCCTGCTTATGATTGGATAGCTCACACATGGCAAAGAAGTGCACGCCCCCCAGTGAAAAACTAACAAAACTTTTATGTAATTTTTATGTGGGGGAACACAGATCTCAATCTGGCGATATCAACGAGTTCAGCCGACTGTCTAATGTGTATTGAGGACCATGCCGACTGATCGTCTAGAAAGATGTCAATGGGTCATATCCTTTTTAAAGACTGTTGATTGAATTTTGCCGTGTCACGGACAGTGCTATGAGACCTGATAAAAGGGTTTACAGCTACACATTGATCTAATCTGAAAAGGTGTTTGTCATCTGTGCCCGAAGCCCAGAACGGTCTAATCACGCAGGAAGTGAGACCAGGAGATCAGAGTTGTATCCTTCCATCTCACACACTGAGAAACCTAACCTGTGATAACTTCTTTATCCAGTGTGTAGCTGCTTGCTTATGATTGGGCAACGTATACAGGGAGAAGAAGTACACGCCCCCACTGAATAAACTACCACCATCCAATGGCCTTAACTTTTTTTTTTTAAACTAATTATGTGCCAATACTTTGATTGGTAATCTCTTTGCAACGGACAGACGAAGTTGAAAAATAAAAAACACGTTTTATACCTCTCTACAATCACTATTACATTGTGCCCAATTCACCTTGAAAAATTTGGCCCTCTAATAAACGTTACATAGAAAACATTTTTGTGTTGTCCAAGGTTGGTTTGGTACCAGGAAAAAAAGCCTAAAGATGTAGATTAGTCACCTCTTGATTTTGCAAAATACCATATGTGGAAGTTTTTGCACACTTAGGTGTGATCAGGTTTTGAAAATCACACCTTTTTTTATTACTACAACATAAAAAAAATTCTGGACTACATAATTGTATTTTACAAAGAAGCAGCATACTCCACATTTATTCCTAAATTCATTCTCAAAAGTCCAGAGATTCCCAACTCGAGGGGTTCTCTCTGTGGTTCACCTTCAGCACACAAACATTACACAAAGGCTTTTTTGAGAGTCCTTTCTTTGACCTCCTGTCAAATGAGCGAGTTGAAAAACATCACAACTCCTTAGTAAACCAAATATTTTTGATATCCGTCCCCATATACGGTAGTTTTTTCGGAAGGGTGTACAAAGAAAAAACAAACAAATAAAAAAAAAAACAGAAAAAAAACAGTACAGCTAAAAAATAAAATGTAGTAAATGAAGATGCATAAAAGGTAATAAAAATATCTCCACATATGATTTATTCAAGGATTCCGGTCACTAGATGGTTAAAAGAAAATTTTGAAAAAAATTCTACAAAATGTGAGGTCCTACATACAACAACTATATAGAGAGAAGTGTTGGCCCCTTGTCTTAATCATTGACTTCCATTTTTTCATTCAGCCCCACTGTAAAACATTCTGCACCATTCTTACCCCACCACCTTGTGAGTAGCATCCAGACCAATTGCCGTCCCCATCCCACCTCCATGTATAACATCCCGCCCCATCCCACCTCCGTGTATAACATCCCGCCCCATCCCACCTCCGTGTATAACATCCCGCCCCATCCCACCTCCGTGTATAACATCCTGCCCCATCCCACCTCCGTGTATAACATCCCGCCCCATCCCACCTCCGTGTATAACATCCCGCCCCATCCCACCTCCGTGTATAACATCCCGCCCCATCCCACCTCCGTGTATAACATCCCGCCCCATCCCACCTCCGTGTATAACATCCCGCCCCATCCCACCTCCGTGTATAACATCCCGCCCCATCCCACCTCCGTGTATAACATCCCGCCCCATCCCACCTCCATGTATAACATCCCGCCCCATCCCACCTCCGTGTATAACATCCCGCCCCATCCCACCTCCGTGTATAACATCCCGCCCCATCCCACCTCCGTGTATAACATCCCGCCCCATCCCACCTCCATGTATAACATCCCGCCCCATCCCACCTCCGTGTATAACATCCCGCCCCATCCCACCTCCGTGTATAACATCCCGCCCCATCCCACCTCCGTGTATAACATCCCGCCCCATCCCACCTCCGTGTATAACATCCCGCCCCATCCCACCTCCGTGTATAACATCCCGCCCCATCCCACCTCCGTGTATAACACCCCGCCCCATCCCACCTCCGTGTATAACATCCCGCCCCATCCCACCTCCGTGTATAACATCCCGCCCCATCCCACCTCCGTGTATAACATCCCGCCCCATCCCACCTCCGTGTATAACATCCCGCCCCATCCCACCTCCGTGTATAACATCCCGCCCCATCCCACCTCCGTGTATAACATCCCGCCCCATCCCACCTCCGTGTATAACATCCCGCCCCATCCCACCTCCGTGTATAACATCCCGCCCCATCCCACCTCCGTGTATAACATCCCGCCCCATCCCACCTCCGTGTATAACATCCCGCCCCATCCCACCTCCGTGTATAACATCCTGCCCCATCCCACCTCCATGTATAACATCCTGCCCCATTGCCGCCCCCATCCCACCTCTGTACCATTCTGCCCCATTGCCGTCCCCATCCCACCTCCGTGTATAACATCCCGCCCCATCCCACCTCCGTGTATAACATCCCGCCCCATCCCACCTCCGTGTATAACATCCTGCCCCATCCCACCTCCGTGTATAACATCCCGCCCCATCCCACCTCCTTGTATAACATCCTGCCCCATTGCCGCCCCCATCCCACCTCTGTACCATTCTGCCCCATTGCCGTCCCCATCCCACCTCCGTGTATAACATCCCGCCCCATCCCACCTCCGTGTATAACATCCTGCCCCATCCCACCTCCTTGTATAACATCCTGCCCCATTGCCGCCCCCATCCCACCTGCGTGTATAACATCCTGCCCCATTGCCGCCCCCATCCCACCTCCGTGTATAACATCCTGCCCCATCCCACCTCCTTGTATAACATCCTGCCCCATTGCCGCCCCCATCCCACCTCCGTGTATAACATCCTGCCCCATTGCCGCCCCCATCCCACCTCCGTGTATAACATCCTGCCCCATCCCACCTCCGTGTATAACATCCTGCCCCATTGCCGCCCCCATCCCACCTCCGTGTATAACATCCTGCCCCATCCCACCTCAGTGTATAACATCCTGCCCCATTGCCGCCCCCATCCCACCTCCATGTATAACATCCCGCCCCATCCCACCTCCGTGTATAACATCCTGCTCCATTGCCGCCCCCATCCCACCTCCGTGTATAACATCCTGCCCCATTGCCGCCCCCATCCCACCTCCATGTATAACATCCCGCCCCATCCCACCTCCGTGTATAACATCCTGCTCCATTGCCGCCCCCATCCCACCTCCGTGTATAACATCCTGCCCCATCCCACCTCCATGTATAACATCCTGCCCCATTGCCGCCCCCATCCCACCTCTGTACCATTCTGCCCCATTGCCGTCCCCATCCCACCTCCGTGTATAACATCCCGCCCCATCCCACCTCCGTGTATAACATCCCGCCCCATCCCACCTCCGTGTATAACATCCTGCCCCATCCCACCTCCTTGTATAACATCCTGCCCCATTGCCGCCCCCATCCCACCTGCGTGTATAACATCCTGCCCCATTGCCGCCCCCATCCCACCTCCGTGTATAACATCCTGCCCCATCCCACCTCCGTGTATAACATCCTGCCCCATTGCCGCCCCCATCCCACCTCCGTGTATAACATCCTGCCCCATCCCACCTCAGTGTATAACATCCTGCCCCATTGCCGCCCCCATCCCACCTCCATGTATAACATCCCGCCCCATCCCACCTCCGTGTATAACATCCTGCTCCATTGCCGCCCCCATCCCACCTCCGTGTATAACATCCCGCCCCATCCCACCTCCATGTATAACATCCCGCCCCATCCCACCTCCATGTATAACATCCCGCCCCATCCCACCTCCATGTATAACATCCCGCCCCATCCCACCTCCATGTATAACATCCCGCCCCATCCCACCTCCATGTATAACATCCCGCCCCATCCCACCTCCATGTATAACATCCCGCCCTATCCCACCTCCGTGTATAACATCCCGCCCCATCCCACCTCCGTGTATAACATCCCGCCCCATCCCACCTCCGTGTATAACATCCCGCCCCATCCCACCTCCATGTATAACATCCCGCCCCATCCCACCTCCATGTATAACATCCCGCCCCATCCCACCTCCATGTATAACATCCTGCCCCATTGCCGCCCCCATCCCACCTCCTTGTATAACATCCTGCCCCATTGCCGCCCCCATCCCACCTCTGTGTATAACATCCTGCCCCATTGTCGCCCCAAACCCACCTCCGTGTACAACATCCGGCCCCTTTGTCTCTCCTCAGTGTATAAGGTCCAGCCACACTGAGCCCCTCTCTCCCCCATGTATAACATCCTGCCCCATTGCATCTCCACACCATCCTCCAACCACCCTTTCCCAAGTGCACGACGGGCCCTGCACCCCCACCCTCAGCTTACGACGACGGTCCTGCGCCCCCAGCTTACAACGATGGGCCCGGCACCCCCAACCCCCCAGCTCACGACGAGGGGCTCCGCGCCCCCCAGTCCCAGCTTAGGACGAGAGGCCCCGAGACCACCCTCGTCAATGTACAATGTTGGGTCTCACACCCCCAGTGT
Source organism: Ranitomeya variabilis (assembly GCF_051348905.1). Lineage (NCBI taxonomy): Eukaryota > Metazoa > Chordata > Amphibia > Anura > Dendrobatidae > Ranitomeya > Ranitomeya variabilis. The sequence goes on along the minus strand of NC_135236.1, from coordinate 671,369,292 downwards.
ACAACGATGGGCATCGTGCCCTCCCCACGCCCAGTGTACAAAGTCCAGCCCCATGTGCCTCCCCACCCCCAGCTTACGATGAGGGGCCCCATGCCCCCCCCCTAGCTTACGACGAGAGGCCCCGAGACCACCCTCGTCAATGTACAATGTTGGGTCTCACACCCCCAGTGTACAACGATGGGCATCGTGCCCTCCATACGCCCAGTGTACAAAGTCCAACCCCATGTGCCTCCCCACTCCCAGCTTACAATGAGGGGCCCCATGCACCCCCAGCTTACGAGGGGCCCCAAGACCACTCTCTTCGATGTTGTGTCCACCCCCCACCCCCACTGTACAACGATGGGCCCCGCACCCTTCCCACGCCCAGGGTACTACATAGGGCCGCAAGCTCCCCACCCCCAGTGTATAAAGTCCGGCAGCGTGTGCATCCCCACGCCCCCATTTACAAAGTCCAGCCCCATTGCCCCGCTGCTCCTCCCCCTGTGTACAGAAAGCAGCCCCAGTCCCCTCCCCAGTGTATAGCCTCTGGCCCCCCGCCATGCAGTCTGCCTTTACTAACTTAGCTGAACGGCCGGTGGTGAAGAGCTCACTGGTACCAGCGCAGTCCTATAATAGGAGCCACCAGGGTAACAAGTCCGTCCATGACATTTCTTCTCTCCTAAGTCTTTCCCCATCACCTGTGAGCGATATTATTGAGAAGTGGAAGGAACCGCAGCAACTCAGCCACGAAGTGTAAAGTTAGTGAGCAGGGTCACAGAGTGCGGAGGTGTAAAGAGCAGAAAAGTCAGCAACGCTCTTCTAACTTCACCAATCTCGACCACGTAGGTCCTGAAGCGGTAATGAGCTTGTGGGACCTCGACTGCATTCACGGTTTATAGAGGTGGCGATTGCACATGCTCACTACTGCTCACACAATTGACGCGGAGCCCCTCATTCTCAGTCTCCGCAGCTGGACCATCTTTAAAGGAGTATTCTCAAGTTATGAAATGGATTTAGTTAGCCAGCATAAAAATAGGTTTATGTCTGAGGTCATGCTGCGGCTATGAAAGATTTTATCTTACGTAGTGTAGAGCTGGATTTCATACAGTTCGGCCACCTGAGCCTGGCTATGTGCCCGCCGTAGTTAAATTAGAGGCTGAAGAGTTATTAAAATGTCTATACAGCAGTTATTAGGTTAGGATCTGAGAGGGAGGTGTGCAGCTATTAGTCCTGCTCCCACTGCAGTTTCCAAAGCAGTTCTCAATCGTTGCTCTCACTTTTTGAGATTGTTCAAAGTCCCAGTTATCTGTACATGGAAACATGGGATAACGGTGGATTTCAGAACAAGCATTGACAGATCATTAATAGGTCACAGTAGCATAAAGTTTAGCACTAGGAGGAAGCTACTAGACTAGAACTGTCAAAGAGAAGAGCTCGTCCCCACCGCAACTAGGAAGTGAAGGGCCTGGAAAGATGTGAGCTGCTCGAAACGCAATCTCAGCAGCTGGTCCATCTTTAAAGGAGAACTCTCAAGTTATGAAATTGATTTAGTTAGCCAGCATTAAAAAAAGATTTATGTCTGCGGTCATTCTGCTTCAAACCACGTATCCAAGCCCTTTCCACTTCCTGCCGACTTCAACTCAAAAATATTGCACGAATCCGTTCATTCCTCAACCAAGAATCTGCAAAAACCCTAGTCCATGCCCTCATCATCTCTCGCCTTGACTACTGCAACCTCCTGCTCTGTGGCCTCCCCTCAAACACTCTCGCACCCCTCCAATCTATTCTAAACTCTGCTGCCCGACTAATCCACCTGTCCCCCCGCTATTCTCCGGCCTCTCCCCTCTGTCAATCCCTTCACTGGCTCCCCATTGCCCAGAGACTCCAGTACAAAACCCTAACCATGACGTACAAAGCCATCCACAACCTGTCTCCTCCTTACATCTGTGACCTCGTCTCCCGGTACTTACCTACACGCAACCTCCGATCGTCACAAGATCTCCTTCTCTACTCCCCTCTTATCTCCTCTTCCCACAATCGCATACAAGATTTCTCTCGCGTATCACCCCTACTCTGGAACCCTCTACCACAACACATCAGACTCTCGCCCACCATCGAAACCTTCAAAAAGAATCTGAAGACCCACCTCTTCCGACAAGCCTACAACCTGCAGTAACCACCGATCGACCAAACCGCTGCATGACCAGCTCTATCCTCACCTACTGTATTCTCACCCATCCCTTGTAGATTGTGAGCCTTCGCGGGCAGGGTCCTCACTCCTCCTGTACCAGTTATGACTTGTATTGTTCAAGATTATTGTACTTGTTATTATGTATACCCCTCCTCACTTGTAAAGCGCCATGGAATAAATGGCGCTATAACAATAAATAATAATAATAATAATAATAATAATAATAATTCTGCTGCTATGAAAGCTTTTATCTTACGTAGTGGAGAGCTGGATTTCATACAGTTCAGACACCTGAGCCTGGCCGTGTACGCGTAGTAGTTATATTAGAGGCTGAAAAGCTATTAAAATGTCTATACACTTAAAAAAGGAGTGCTCATCACCACTGTCACAAGGATGTGAAGGGACTGGAAAGCTGTGAGCTGCTCGAGACACAAACTGAGAATACATAACGCAAAAGAACAGCGCCACACTGGATGGTGAAAAAAAATAAAGGCTTACGTATTTTATTCTGCCTCCTGTAGCGACATTTCGGTCACAAGACCTTTTTCAAGCACAGTACACAGCGTTCTAACCACCATTATATACATGAAACCCCAGCCACCCCACTAACATAGCACCAATAGGGTGTAGATACAAAAGTGAAAAAAAAAAACATTACAATCACAATAGATATACAAAAATTAAAAACAGATCCAGAGTCACTGTAGAACTGGCCCCTCACCACAGATAATTAATAGCTGATTGTTCTTTTTAGAGAAATAACATTCTATTAGAGCTCCCATCCCTACATTTGTAAACAATAACGTACCACCAATCAATACATAGCATTGCCACCCCCACAGGCGATCGCCACCCCCCACAGGCGTGCCCATACAAGACACAAGCCAATCCCAATAGTAATATCCCCACACATAGAACGCCCCCATAACAGCACCAATAACTCATAGATGTGCATATAGAAGAACAGACTTCTATAGTATAGTGGGCGCAGAACGCACTCCGGGTCCACCATGGAGGGCACATGACCCCATAGAGTTAGTCCTCGAGCACCTAACTAATCTCACAATACTACACAATAGTGGGATGTATATGCCACATAGATCCAGAGGTGCACATTTAAGATCCTATCATTATAAAATCCTGCAATGTGTTACCGCACACCCCTCCATCTCCGGTCCTACAGTATCAATAGTCTCCTTAATATTCAGGCTTATCAAGATTAAATCAGGACCGAGGGGAATGTACAACAGTTGACACATTAAATGTAAGTAATTAATATGTAGAAACGCATACATGACTAGATAGACCCCCAAAAAAGGAAATCATAAAATAAATAATACCCGAGGGATATCATACCCTATGATTACAGAGGACAGACCATAAACGCATATGGAACCAGGTACGTATATAATAGACAATAAAAAACAATATACTGGTAAGGAGCTACACAGAACCACAGAATCCTACAGACAACAATTCTGCTGATAATCAATATTCAGCCCCTTTGGGTAAAGGATATCAAGTTCAAAAATCCATCTTCGTTCTTTTCTCTTTAAGAGGGAAACACGATCACCCCAAAACAATTCTAGCTCAGCCCTGTCTCCGTCCCACACCAGGAAGATGTCGTCGATGTAACGCCACCAGCCCCTAACATGGCCCCAAAACCTGGAGCTGAGCTAGAATTGTTTTTCCTGTATTTGAGTGGTATTTACCCAGAACTTGGGTTTACCAAGTTTTTGGATACATGTGTGTATAAGGAGGGGGGAGGCTACACACGGATTTATATGTAAAATGTACAGATAGGAATAGCATTCTACATTTCTCTAGAGAACATCCGCGGAAGATGGTGGAATCCCTTCCATGGAGTCAGTTATTAAGAGTGAGAAGAATTTTCTCATGTGAGACACTTATTGATGAGAGACTTGATGAAATGTGTAAAAAATTCCTATGTAGGGGGTATCCGGGTGCTGAGCTTGATAAATTTAAAGAACGTGCCCTTAACATAGATCGAGACGAACTTTTGGTTCCAAAGAGGCCTGTACAATCCCAGACGAGGGTTCCTTTTGTTACCACCTTTAATGGAATGAGCAAGCAGGTCTCTAACATCATACGGAAACATTGGCCTCTTCTGGGTCGGGGCCATTCTAATATTATGGAGTTCCAATTGCCCCCATTATTCTCCTACAGACGTAACAGAAATTTGAAGGATCAATTGGTAGTATCGGACATAGGCAGCATGAAGGGGATATACAAACTACTTTCAGCCGCCCTAGCCTGGGTAGTTTCCCGTGCTTGGGCTGCAATAACAGGATTAAGGGTTCCTCGTTTTGTCATCCGCATACGGGGAAGAAGTATGAGATACATAAAAGGTTTACGTGCACAAGCAGCTTCGTAGTCTATGTCCTGAGCTGCCTGTGTGGTCTCTTCTATGTGGGGGAGACCACTATGGAGATTAAAGCGAGAATTAGTAAACATATAAGTACCATTAGGACTGGACTGACGGAACTCCCGGGGCCTAGACATTTCTGAGTGTGGGTCATTGGGTTAACCAACTGCGATTCACAGTAATAGATGATGTCCCGTCCGTGAGACGAGGGGGTGATCGTGTTTCCCTCTTAAAGAGGAAAGAACTAAGATGGATTTTTGAACTTGATACCCTTTACCCAAAGGGGTTGAATATTGATTATCAGCAGAATTGTTGTCTGTAGGATTCTGTGGTTCTGTGTAGCTCCTTACCAGTATATAGTTTTTTATTTTCTATTATATACGTACCTGGCTCCATAAGCGTTTTTGGTCTGTCCTCTTTAATCATAGGGTATGATATCCCTCGGGTATTATTTATTTTATGATTTCCTTTTTTGGGGGTCTATCTAGTCATGTATGTGTTTCTACATATTAATTACTTACACTTAATGTGTCAACTGTTGTAGATTCCCCTCGGTCCTGATTTAATCTTGATAAGCCTGAATATTAAGGAGACTATTGATATACTGTAGGATCGGAGATGGAGGGGTGTGCGGTAAACACATTGCAGGATTTTATAATGATAGGATCCTAAATGTGGATATATGTGGCATATACATCCCACTACTGGATAGTACTGTGAGATTAGTTAGGTGCTCGAGGACTAACTATGGGGTCATGTGCCCTCCATGGTGGACCCCGAATGCGTTCTGCGCCCACTATACTATACAAGTCTGTTCTTCTATATGCACATCTATGAGTTATTGGTGCGGTTATGGGGGCGTTCCATCTATCTGGACCACCCTTGATGGTAGATATATATATATATATGCAGCGCCCCAGAGTCCTGGTCGTTGCAGTACTGTGGCTCCGCCAATAAGGGGAGCCATGGTGCGTTCGATGGCACTGAAGGAGTTCCTCTAATCAGGTATCACAGACACCAATATGTTTCACAGCTGGGCCTCCGGGGGGAGCTAAGGGTGCTATTCACTAGTCCACTCCCCACCAATGTGGGTAAACTGGGGGTCAGGCAGGAAGTTAGAAGAGAAAGCTGACTGGATTAGACCAGACAACACCTTGTGGCAGAGGGTGTTGTGGGGGAAGAGACAGTAGGGTCTCTGCCAGGGGTGGGATCCTGGCAGAGGCTTGGCATTGGAAAGAACGTAACGGGACCGTGCCTGCTCTGCATAGCGGCGGTGCCCTAAGAAAGGATTAGAAGCGAGATAGATTGTGCTGAGTGAGAAACGGGATCAAGCAGAAGGAGAAATACCAGTAGGGGTCATGCTGTAAGACCGGAGCAACATCCTACTGAGGCGCACTACCGGTGGCCGGAACGCCGAGGGAGTGGAATAGCATACAGCTTCAAGCCATACTCCAAACAGCGGCAGGGCAGTCAGTTTAAGGCGGGCTGTCTACCACATATCACCTATGAAGTCTTGGGGGGCAATTGCGGGAGAGGGGCGTCTCTAGGGTCCCGGAAGAACTCCATGCCTACCTGACAAACGGGTGCCGTTCCAACCTGAATAACAGGGAGGGACGGAATACGAGAAGAACATCTATTAATCGAGTTGTGAGGGAACTTAAGAAACAGACACAACCGTTGTGGGGTACTTTCCGTGAGCACAGCAGGGAAGGACTACAACACATAGCGCTAGTAGGAAGGCACTGATTTCCTCCTGTGAAGAGAACTCTGGAGGTGCCATTGGACCGGCCGGACTTGCGCAGCCTGGTGAACCGGATTCTGGACTGAGGACCGAGAGATCTCCAGTAAAGAGGTAAAGAGACTGCAACCTGGTGTCCTTGTTATTTACCGCGACTTGCACCCCACAACTGCACCGCTACACCACCGCTATAACATCACCTATTTGCACCGGACGTCCCCCACTGACAGACAGGGCCACGGACCGGGTCTAGCCACCGTGACAACCCCAGGACTGAGATCCCTGAGGCCCGGCTCCGGGTACCCCTCGGCCCTGCGGCGGTGTGGGGGCGCTCCGCAACTTGGCGTCACGAACAGGATCTACTTAAGCCTGAAGAATCAGGTCATGTGTGCCTAGAGACTGTGATTTATTGTGCTTGGACTGTGTGTTGTGCCATTTGCCGCCAAAATCCGCCGCCATTGCAGCGCTGAGGAGAGCGCAGGAAGAGAAGAGGGGCGTGGAGTGGGCGTAGACAAGCTGGAGAGCGCGAACAGCAATGGCCGCCCAGTCTAAATATTTCTGCACGGTGAGGACGTGTCCGTCAGCAGCAGAGATCCGCCTCCTAATCCTTAATGGGGGGCGGAGGCAGAGAAAACGAAACCGCTCCCGAAGGAGAGAGCGGGAAAAAGACCAGGAAGTGACCCACGTGGAGGACGCTATGGCCAGCAGCTCCGAACCCGACAGTGGGGTTGAAGTGGAAATCTCCCCCGACTACCCGGATGAGCCCGGCAGCCCGTCCTCCGTGGATAACACCAGATTCCTGAGAGCCGAGATGGAGGACTTATATAACCAGCTCCTCCAACTGAATGTGAGAGTCCAGGCTCCGCACCCGGTGGAGCCGGTAGAGGGTTCCCGGACATCGGAGTTCTCACCGGAAGAACCAGCGGGACCTGCTGCGGAAAGTGAACTCGTACCAGTTGGTGAGTCCGCCGATCCTGCCCCGCCAGCCGAGGGTGTGTTAGTGGGTCCTGTAGCGGCACCACCTCTCCCGGGAACCCATAGACTCCAGCGCCTGCTACCATGGGAGGAAGCCACGGGCATGGAACACCGTATGCGAGCCCCAATCACCCCTACTCCCTTGCTGTGTGAGGTCCACGCGGAGCGCACGGTGTGCCGCTGGGTGAACCCCGGATCCAATCTTATGGGGTTCCCCGGGGTGGAGACCCAGAAGGGGGAGATGGTACAGGCCCTAAGCTGGGAGGAATACCGAATCCAGCTAGAACACCGGTGGCGAGAGGAGGAGAAAGTACATCAGGCTGGGCGGGAGGCTCACCATCAAAAGGATTTGGCGGTCAAGGATCGGGCCCGCAAGGACCCCACCACTCACCAGGCCCCGCGCAGGCAGGGCATCGTCACCACCTTTAAGCTCCGAGGAGGCTGGGGCTTTATTAAGGAACCGGGGCTATACGCGGAGATCTTTGTCAACCGACGAGATGTCGAGTCACACCTTAGAGAGGGCCACCCCGATCGGGACCTCTACCCGGGGGACAGCGTTACTTACACCCGGCATTTTGGGGAAAAGGGGTGGTTCGCTCTGAACGTCTACAAGAAAGAGAAACCAGCCCCTGTAGCCAAAGTGCCACCGTGTGACCGATCCGTAACCACCCCGGTCGCTCCCACCTGTCTGATCACAGAATCTGCAATCTGCCGCATGACCCCCGCAACCACCGTAGTGGCCAAGGAAGTGCCTTTCCAAGTAACCGATGTTCCTGATGTACCAGCGCAGAAAGACGTGGGAACGCAGACCCTCATCACCGCACACGATCTGGTTGTGCAACAGACCCGCACCCATGGGGTGTACCTGGCCGCGGGAGTGAACTTGGAACCTGAACTGCCTGTATTGCAGGGGTTCCCCCGCCAGGTGGCGCAACGTGGGGAATTCTGAAATTGAATGCTTCAAGAATGTAAATAGTTTTCCAGTTAACTGTTTATGTACTGTTTACCGCTAAACCCGTCCAGGGTTAACTCCTTATGGATCCCTTTGTTGACCCGGGATCCTTATTGTTTGTTTTTCCTGAAGTTTTGCATGAAGTTTTACAAACTGTGAAATCATGAACATTGCATGATTCAAACTTTCCTGTAAATAGTTTGCACCTTCTTAAAGGTGCTTCCTACTGGTTTTATTTAAAGACACTTTGCGAAGATGCCATTCCGGAGCCCTGGTATGGACTGGTAGGCTGAGAAGAAGAGCTACCTCAGAAAGACTTGATCTCCTCTTAAAGGGGAGGTTAGAATTGAACTTGAAAGTGATACTGTTTTAGAACAGTAATGTCATGATGATGCTCCGAAGGAAATGTAACTGTTTTACATGAAAAAGTTATGTGTGTTTAATTTGTTTAAAATGTGGAATCTAGATAATGTTCTCTTAAAGAAAAAGATGCAGAAAGCCCGTAGAGGTAGATGTAGAGTTCCGTTTAGCTGAAAGTGAAGAAGTAATAATGAAGGTGAGGATAGAAGGTAAACCCTGCGTCCCCATAGAAAGTTAGTTCGTTACTAAGGACAGAAAGTAGACCCGTAGGGGTTAGTGAGTGAGTCCTTATAGGAGCCAAGCAGAGTGTGCTCCATGCTCTCAAACTGAAAGGAATGTTATGTCTATACTATGTATAGTAGAGAAAGGCAGTAGGCCCTGGCTGAACGGGGCGGTCCTGTAAAAGAAAGGAGAGGCAGTAGGTCTGGTGCCATAGGGACAGGCGGTCCTGCAGGTTCAAAGTAGGAGAATGAAAAGTTAACTTGCCCTGTAATGTGATTATGGGAAGGCCTTTAGCGAGCTAGGAGTGTATGTTCCTTGAAGGCAATGTTAAATTATTGTTCATTAAATTGCACTTAGTAGAATACCCGGTTGGGTAATGAGAGTTAATTGTAGCCTGTTGCTATGATATTTAATTATGTTTTGTAACGTTAAAGTGTCCTCACCTCCCATAAAGGGAAGCCTGTTCAAGTATGCTTATTGTTTTGCACTCAACAAATTTGTATGTCTTTTTGCTAACCTGTATTGTTGTTTTCTTCCCAGTCCCGGAGTACTGTGTTTAACCAGGGGGGAGTGCAGCGCCCCAGAGTCCTGGTCGTTGCAGTACTGTGGCTCCGCCACTAAGGGGAGCCATGGTGCGTTCGATGGCACTGAAGGAGTTCATCTGATCAGGTATCACAGACACCAATACATTTCACAGCCGGGCCTCCGGGGGGAGCTAAGGGTGCTATTCATTAGGCCACTCCCCACCATAGTGGGTAAACTGGGGGTCAGGCAGGAAGTTAGTAGAGAAAGCTGACTGGATTGAACGAAGCAACACCTTGTGGCAGAGGGTGTTGTGGAGGAAGAGACAGTAGGGTCTCTGTCAGGGGTGGGATCCTGACAGAGGCTTGGCATTGGAAAGAACGTAACGGGACCGTGCCTGCTCTGCATAGCGGCGGTGCCCAAGAAAGGACTAGAAGCGAGATAGATTGTGCTGAGTGAGAAACGAGATCAAGCAGAAGGAGAATACCAGCAGGGGTTTTGTTGAAAGAGGCAGCACCTTACTGAGGCGCACTACCGGTGGCCGGAACGCCGAGGGAGTGGAATATTATACAGCTTTAAGCCATACTCCAAACAGCGGCAGGACAGTCAGTTTGAGGCGGGCTGTCTACCACATATCACCTATGAAGTCTTGGGGGGCAATTGCGGGAGAGGGGCGTCTCTAGGGTCCCGGAAGAACTCCAGGCCTACCTGACAAACGGGTGCCGTTCCAACCTGAATAACAGGGAGGGACGGAATACGAGAAGAACATCTATTAATCGAGTTGTGAGGGAACTTAAGAAACAGACACAACCGTTGTGGGGTACTTTCCGTGAGCACAGCAGGGAAGGACTACAACACACAGCGCTAGAAGGAAGGCACTGATTTCCATCTGTGAGGAGAACTCTGGAAGTGCCATTGGACCGGCCGGACTTGCGCAGCCTGGTGAACCGGATTCTGGACTGAGGACCGAGAGATCTCCAGTAAAGAGACTGCAACCTGGTGTCCTTGTTATTTACCGCGACTTGCACCCCACAACTGCACCACCGCTATAACATCACCTATTTGCACCGGACGTCCCCCACTGACAGACAGGGCCACGGACCGGGTCTAGCCACCGTGACAACCCCAGGACTGAGATCCCCCGGAAGAAGGCTCATAGCGCCGAAACGCGCGTTGGGGAGGGTGGCACCGCAGAATCTCGGCACCCCTTCAGGTAATATAACTTCAATACTTATGACCTATTGGTTTCTGTTTGCTCCTTGGTTTTGGGATGGTTTACAGCTCTCCCTATATACCTTCACTGTCTGTAACTTTTGCATGATTATTTGGGAATCTCAGAGCATACTGTTAGTATTATGTGGTAAGCTTGTTTGGGTCCTGCGGTTCTGTGGTGCCATCCACTCATGGTTATCCCTGTCAAAACCCTATTTTTATCTCTTGTATTTGTCTATTTGGTACTGTGTCCAATAAACTTTTGTTATATTATTTTTCTATGGTGTTTTGTTCTTGTATGATTTCTTGTTAATTTCTGGCACCTAATGTGATTATTTTCTGCACCGCCCTTGGATATTCTGGGGTGCAGGTCGTGTATTTTCTGATATTTTAATTCTTATATACTGATGTTAACGAATGCTGTTATCTCCTCTGTAATTAAGTCGGTATATGTATAATATTTTGGATTTTTTCCGAGTATATCCCTGGATGTGCAGCTTCATTGTTATGGAAATAAACAAAAGGAAGACCCCACATTTGAGGTGAAATAGACGGCTGAATAAGGGCCTTTTATCTGGAGCATGCGCTTTGAATATCCCTTGCCGGCCGAGAAGGACTCCTGCTGTTATGTGCGGCGAATTTCGCTGCAGATTTAGATCTCGCCGACCGTGAAGGACCTCAGCTGACATGTGCAATAGAGACTTGTGAGAAGCGCAGACCGGAGGGGATCTGGACATGCGCGGTATGGTTAATTGTGCGCCTACCGGAGGTCTGTTTAATGGACGCACATGGATGTACGTAGGATACACAGCGGCACCGCGGTCGCTTATCAACGTTGGAAGGACACAGCCCGGACGCTGCGAGCCGACATAGATGTGTGGGGATATTACTATTAGGATTGGCTTGTCTTGTATGGGCACGCCTGTGGGGGGTGGCGATCGCCTGTGGGGGTGGCGATCGCCTGTGGGGGTGGCAATGCTATGTATTGATTGGTGGTACGTTATTGTTTACAAATGTAGGGATGGGAGCTCTAATAGAATGTTATTTCTCTAAAAAGAACGATCAGAGCTATTAATTATCTGTGGCGTGAGGGGCCAGGTTTACAGTGACTCTCTGGATCTGTTTTTAATGATTTTTGTATATCTATTGTGATTGTAACGTTTTTTATTCACTTTTGTATCTACACCCTATTGGTGCTATGTTAGTGGGGTGGCTGGGGTTTCATGTATATAATGGTGGTTAGAACGCTGGGTACTGTGCTTGAAAAAGGTCTTGTGACCGAAACGTCGCTACAGGAGGCAGAATAAATTATGTAAGCCTTTATTTTTTTCACCGTCCAGTGTGGCGCTGTTCTTTTGCGTTTTTTGGTCTTGGTACATGTCCAGGTTGGGCTCCCTGGTATTGAACGTGCGCCCCTGTGTCCGCTGAGACATTATTACCTATAAAGGAAACACAAGGGTGCGGCTTTGATTTTTTCTCTGCTTTTGACAAACTGAGAATAATCTTTTCAACGTACAATAATCATATACATATGATGATCCAGCTCTCCACTACAGGAAATAAGGACAACGGTAAAACGGTTATGTACAAAAACCTTATAGAACAAGGCCTTCCGTTCAATCAAGCAGAAAAATCACAAGGTCATCCAGAACGTAGGAAGACATTGTTGTCGGACCTTCATAGGTCACTGCCGCTACGAAGGTGAAGGCCAGGAGATGGGGAACTAAAATTTTATGAACTAATGAGAAAGTAGTCTTTCCATAAAGGGGTAATCCCATCACTAATGATAGGCAGGTTGAGCGCTACATACCACCGCTCCTGACCAAGGACTTGAAGCATGGCCCTACAGGAGCTCACTACGCATGCCCTTTACTCTCCTTTTTGTGAGAAGAGGCGCTGGGATGGCAACACACGATATTTGGGCAGCGATCTCCATTCTTCAGAAAAAAGCCGTAAAACAAATAGTATGAGAATCATCTGACTTTTTGGTTGACACCTTTGAGAACAGCCAACCTAGAAGATAAATCTGTTGTGTGTGGAGACTCTTCCACGATGGTCTACGTAAGGGCCCAGGTTGCCCAGTAATACCAAAACTCCCCCCCCCCCCCAAAAAAAAAAAAAATCAACTCTATCCCAAAGCATCACCCCGTAATTGAGAACTTTGGTAAAAACCTACCTGAAATGGGAATCCCTCCTAGGCCCGTGTTGTGTTGTGAAGGGTGACTCAAGTCCATGAAGTTACTGTTGGGCGTCGGGTTTGCCGTGTGGTTCAAGTGCATGAGGTTATTGCGTGGAAAGGCCATCCACGGATACCGTGCTGCCTGGCCCGGGAAACTGAACGAGTTATAAACTGCTCTGTGTTGAAAGGGTGGGAACCGCTGTGGCAAGACAGGAAAGGTGCTAGAGATAGAGTTGGCATTGGTGACTGCGGTCGGGTGGAGGAAGCCCGATCCTGGCCCTTTGGCAGTACTGTGAGGAGAAGGGTTCTGGAGAGACGTGGGGGACAACGCAGGCTGGTCCTGGACAGAGAGTTCTTTCTCGATCAAGTCTGCTAAGGCTTTGCGGGTGATATCGAACGGATCGAAACCTAGGTCGTCCTCTTGCTGTTTAGAAGAGCCAAAGCCAAATGCAGCTTGCCAGTCTGTAGATGAGGAAACCGGGATCGTTTCTGGGTGAAAACAAACAAAAATTTAGACTTAGATAGTTTCTTTTGTACTTTAATCATTCACGCCATGTAGTAAACCATAATACAATACTGAGCCAAGCACACCACCAACGAGAGGTCGACTCCGCAGCTCCTCACCTCTTAACATCTAAGGACACTTAATTTTTTTTGGATAATTTTTTCATTGCAAAATTAAAAGCATTTTCTACCAATTTGCCAACGTAGAGCCTGTGCAAACTCCTGTACGTTGTCGGCTGTGCTGCTGCCTTTTGAAACATGAAATAACCACATTCTTATGGAGTCTTGGATCAAGTGTGATGTTATTATAGTGGCAGGCAGAAACAAGGTGTCAAAATGCTGAAACATATGCATCGGGACAACCCTTCCCTGGTTTCTATCATGCAGTCGCCTGTGTCAAGGTCGGTAGGAAATGCACGTAGTGTGTGTAAATGTATATACTTTTGAATTAATCTTCTTTTTGGTTCATTTACTTTCTAATTGCACAGCTAAGCAGCTTTCGGAATAGAATTATTCAATGATTTTCTACCAATTTGCAGATGTAGAGTCTGTGCAACTCCTGTATATAGTCGGCTGTGCTGCTGCTTCTTACATAGGACCAGTGTGCGGCTCTCACCAGCTCCCTTCCGCCAGGGTTAGAGACTACAGAAGGGAGGAGGTGGCGGCAAAGAGCAAATGTAAGAAGCGAGGGAGAAAGCATCTAAGTCTTTAGAAAGGGAAGATTAATCTCAGGAATGAAGCTGTGCTGATATACTAGAGCTAATGGATAAGGAAAGCACACACACTCTGCCAGAGGAAGGGATGAAAGACACAAGCTTGAGAGGACAGCACCCATGAAAGACTACTGTTGAGGGGAATCTTCTCCCTCACTCCCATAGCAGTGTTTATTGGCACAGGGTAGAGTCAATTCCTCTTAAGTTGTAAAAGGATAAAGTCAATCCAGGAATGAAGCTGTGCTGATACAGGAGCTAGTGGATAAAAAAAAGAAAGCACACACACTGCCAGGAGGAAAGCCCTCATGGAAGACTGTGCTGCTTAGGAGTATCTTATTCTCTTTCACTACCCCAGCAATGTCTACTAGCATAATGGAGAGTCAATCCCTCCAGGAATGAAGCTATGCTGATACATAAGAGCTGATGGCGAGGTAAGAAAGCACACATAAGCTACCAAGAGGTAATAAATACAAGCCGCATATCAGTGTAGAGAGGAAAGCATCTAGGGGAAGGTCGCACACTCCTCAGCATCATGTCTATCAGCACAAGAGAGAAAATGCCTTGAGCTGAAGGAGAAAATCAGATCAGGAATGAAGCTGTGCCGCTACATTAGAACTAGTGCATAGGGAGGAAATTACACAGTGTGCCAAAGACACAGAGCGAATCAGACTGTTGCTGAGGAGTGTCTCGTTCTCCCTCACTCCCACCCGGCAGTGAAGAGGTCAATCTCGCAACATAATCTGTAGAAGAAGTCAGCCCAGGAATGAAGCTGTGCTGATACATAAGAGCTGGTGTATGAAGCAGCATCCTTACATCCAAGCATGCATTACTGGGAGGGTAAAAAGACATTCTAGATACCTGATGTGAAAAGACTTTGTGGTTCCGGAGCTGTGGGCCATTCACTGGATGTCTGTGGGGAACTAGGAAACGTCGGGAGACCGCTGGGGATGGGGTTTGGATGCCTGAAGTTGTCCGAGAAAAGAGATTGCGATTCTGTCATGGTGTCTTCGAAAGGAGACCTCGCACTGTGATTGGCTGGACTGATGGGGACGGTGGGGTTGGGTTTTGACAAACCTGGCGGAGGTGACGGGGTGTCGCTTGGTAATATCTGGAGACAAATAAGACAAAAAAAAAAATCAAGATTAGATACTGGCAAAAAAAAAAAGGTTTGTTAATTTAGCAATGTTTTTGTTTTTTTGGTTATTTATTGCCAACATAATCCGCAGTGCTGTACAGAGCAGGTCTCTGTGTCCCCATCACCAATGAGGCTCACAATCTATTTTTTCTTTATTAGACACATATCATGCATTTCTCACACCTTTTCACCTCTGTAGAATCTCTCGCGAATTTTCAGCTTTCGATGAGCTCCATTGAGGAAACTGTACAGCAAAACTGAACAGTATAGCTGTGAATCCAGCTTCCACATGCTGCACACACTGACATCGAGTACTGCTCCCGTGTCTCTATTTAGCAGCATAAAAGGATTTTGTATAATAGTACTGAGCAGTATAGCTGAGAATCAAGCTCTTATAAACTGCACAGAGACAGTGGAGCAATACTCCCTCATGTTTATTTAGCAGAAGCAGTGAAAGCATGGAACACATCATACATCAGTACTGAGCAGTGTGTGATTCCAGTTCCTATGCACTGCACACTGACATGACAGATTTTTGCTCCCTTGTCTCTATGTAGCAGAAGCAGCATGAAGGATTTTATACAGCAGTACTGAGCACTTTAACTGTGAATCCCATAAACTGCAGACATGAGGGAGTCTTGCTCCACTGTCTATCTACCAGAAGCAGTGGAAGCATGGAAGACATTATATACAATACTCAGCAGTGTAGCTGTGATTCCAGCTGCCATAAACTGCACACAAAAATGGAATCCTGCTCTAGTTTTTAATTTGCAGAAGCAACGACAGCATAGATTACATCAAACAACAGTAATGAGAAGTGTCTCTGTGAATCAAGCTCCCTTAAACTGCATACACACGAGGGAGTCTTGCTTCCCTGTCTCTATTTTCCAGAAACAGTGGAAGTATGGAAGTCTTTATAAAGCATGTAGCTGTGAATCCAGCTGCCATACACTACACACAAAGACATGAGATTCCTGCTCTCCAGTCCATTTAGCAGAAGCAGCTTTATATAGCAGTACTGAGCAGTGTAGCTGTGAATTCATCTCGGATATGAAACACTTACTAGAAAGCAGTATGATTTGACATTATGTTGTGAAACGAGTGGGAAGTTTTGAAAGGTCAGATGGCAAAGGTAGCTTTGCACCAAATCAGTTTACCTATGTGTAGCATTGCTATATCTCCGTTATATGACATGCAGTGAACCTGTGTGCGCTTCCCTCCCCTACATATACTCAGAGGTACAGTATGGGCCCATAGACTTCCATAGGCAGCCCAATACGAATCTCTAATACTATCGGACGCTCTTTGACCCCTTTGCTCCATTTTTTACTCACCTGTTGAAGGTTATCGCCGTTCCCTATACTCAATGACTCTGATGATTTGTCGACAGAACTGGAAATAAAAAAAACATTTATTTTTTAGAAAAATGACGCTTACAATTTACAGGCAGAGATCAAACTTCGTCCTGTAGAAATATATTGACCAAATGGCAATAACAATGATGTAACGGCACAGATTCTTAGAAACAACATCTGAAAACATTTAAAGGGGAAGTCCACAAAGAATCTACCCAAGAAACCTTTTCCTCACCTTGAACTTTCCTTCTCTATTCACATCTAAAGCTGATTTCAAAGTTTACCGCCCGGTGTCTGACGGCGGGGAGGAGCTGGTTTGCAGGCGGTCTCTAAGGGAGACTTTAGAAAATTTGAAGGCAGCTTTGGAGGTGAATGGAGAAATCCTGATTGAGTGATCTTTGTACTCGCCGTGTTTATTAAGAGACACAAAAGCCGATGCCAAGAAAGCCGTCTCCTCCTACGCAGGCTATACCGGCCCTACAGGCACCAAGCTGACCGGGGAGCCTCACCCCCACTGTAGGAAAATGGAGGGGGGATTCGCCCACCAATTACGGGAGCTCATTAAGATTATGTCCGAATGGAGGAAAGGGTCAGAGGGCAACGTACAAGTTGAGACTTTTCAGGTCCAATTAAAAAAAAAAAAAAAAGAGGAGCGCAAATAGCTTGCTTGGAACCGGAAGCTGGAGATTGGGGAGGCAGAATCTCAAAGAATCGGTTATCGGGGGTAAAAGATATCGCTTTTTCGCACCCACTGCACTGACTCAGGCCTCCTCTGCCACAGATGGCCAAATGACCTGGATGAGAAGGAGCCAGGCTTGCACCCCAGGGGGGACTTAGAAGAAAGCAGACCTGGAAGATGTGTGTGACCTTGGAGGTAGCATGGTGCCTTAGTGTTTTGCAATGCTGGGTTGATCCAGGATTCCACTCCCACCAGAGGACAGGTCTGCAGTGTGTGGGCTGCGGGGTAGACGAGGGGACCCATGCTCCTCTTGCTCCAGAGGAAAGAGAAAGCCTGCAGGGAGGGATTTTTCGTAATGTGACAAAGCTAAGTTAGCAGGGGATGATTGACGTCTGTCCCTGCCCAATCACCTGTCCGGTGGAGCGAGGGAGCCATCATACTCACCTGTCCGGTGGAGCGAGGGAGCCATCATACTCACCTGTCCGGTGGAGCGAGGGAGCCATCATACTCGCCTGTCCGGTGGAGCCATCATACTCACCTGTCCGGTGCAGCGAGGGAGCCATCATACTCGCCTGTCCGGTGGAGCGAGGGAGCCATCATACTCACCTGTCCGGTGGAGCGAGGGAACCAACATACTCGCCTGTCCGGTGGAGCCATCATACTCACCTGTCCGGTGCAGCGAGGGAGCCATCATACTCACCTGTCCGGTGGAGCGAGGGAACCAACATACTCGCCTGTCCGGTGGAGCCATCATACTCACCTGTCCGGTGCAGCGAGGGAGCCATCATACTCGCCTGTCCGGTGGAGCGAGGGAACCAACATACTCGCCTGTCCGGTGGAGCCATCATACTCACCTGTCCGGTGCAGCGAGGGAGCCATCATACTCACCTGTCCGGTGCAGCGAGGGAGCCATCATACTCACCTGTCCGGTGGAGCGAGGGAGCCATCATACTCACCTGTCCGGTGGAGCGAGGGAGCCATCATACTCACCTGTCCGGTGGAGCCATCATACTCACCTGTCCAGTGCAGCGAGGGAGCCATCATACTCACCTGTCCGGTGGAGCGAGGGAGCCATCATACTCACCTGTCCGGTGGAGCGAGGGAGCCATCATACTCACCTGTCCGGTGGAGCGAGGGAGCCATCATACTCACATGTCTGGTAGGGCGAGGGAGCCATCATACTCACCTGTCCAGTGAAGCCATCGATCATACTCACCTGTCCGGTGGAGCAAGGGAGCCATCATACTCACCTGTCCAGTGGAGCGAGAAAGCCATCATACTCACCTGTCCGGTGAAGCCATCATATTTACCTGTCCAGTGGAGCGAGGGAGCCATCATACTCACCTGTCCGGTAGAGCAAGGGAGCCATCATACTCACCTGTCTGGTAGAGCGAGGGAGCCATCATACTCACCTGTCCAATGGTATGAGCGAGTCATCATACTCACCTTGTCCAGTGGTGTGAACGAGTCATCATACCCACCTGTCTGGTGGCGAGAGGGAGCCATCAATCATCTGTCCGGTGGAGCGAGCGAGCCATCACACCTGTCTGGTAGAGCGATGGAGCCATCTGTACCAGTGTGGTCACCTCTCGCTTCGCACTGGAGATTTAGAGTGGACCCAATCATCCTCTGTGAGGAAACAGGGAAGCAATACCAGCCTGCTTCCATGTGGTCCAGTTGTCGGTGGCAAGCAGAAAACCACTTGTGCCTGCCTACTGGCAAGAAGCTAAAGAGGAGTCAGAGTGTCTGAAGTCAGGTATAGCCTACACAGGAGAAGAGGACTCTGCTTCTTATTAGGCACCTATAGTCCAGGTTACTCCTGTCCCCCATCCCAATGAAACAACCGAGAAATTACAACAAGCGAGCACGGCGTAGGAAAAAAAAAAAGCCAAGAATACTTATTAAGCACATAAAAGTTCAGAGAAAAAAAAATAAAAATAAAAATACTGTTACATTCCTTCTGTCCAGAATTCTGATAATCTGCAATTTACAAGCCTCCACAGATGTGACTGACACATTCATACAGATTAATACTCCTAAAAAAAACTCACCGAGAAGTCGGCAGAAATGATCGATGGTTTGAAAGGAAAAAAAAACCACAAAGATGTATAAGAAGGTATAAAGTCTGCTATATCGGACAGGAGGTCACGGTCGCGCCAGTTGTTGGCATCGTACGAGGGTCCGGGATGAACGTGGGCTGTGCCCCGAGACTACGAGAGCAGGTCCAGGCACCCGATCACTTACGGTCAGGTTTGTGAAAGATAGACATCACATGGGCCGGCAGATTTAGGAGAAGGGGCTCAGAGCAGAACTCCTAAATGCTGCCCGTGCATGGTAATATGGTGGTAAATGTGGGAAGAAGAGGCCCTCCGGGCAGAACACCGACTGAAGGGGATACTTCCAGATTATAAAGATGGTCCTCAGGATAAGAAATAAACATCTGCTGGCTGAGGGGAGCTGCAGAGCTCCGGGGGTACCTCGCCACGTTCTTAGCCCAATATTACAGCTCAAATCGCTGTGCTTTTGAGATGTAATACCAGGCACCACCACTACTGGAGGAACGGCGCTGTGCTTGTGGTGAGCAATGAAGGAGATCCTCTGCTCCTTTAATTAGCGATAGTGAGGCTTATGGAGGTATTGAGAGACAGACCCTCGCCGGACTAATAGCGACGGCCTATCCAAGGGTTAATCAGCTTTCATTCTGTCATATTCAAGAAAATCATGTTTTTTCCCCACTTTTTTTTTTTTTTTTTTAAGGGATCTGTGGCAACAGAAAAATGGAAATTCTGGCTTTTCGTCCCACCCCCCTCTTTACATTTTTTTTTATATTACTTTGAGAATGTTTACATTTATTATTTTTTTTTAACCTGTGATAATTCTAATATACTGCAATAAAGAAATAAGAAAGTAATGTTCTTTGAAGCCCAGCAGCATGTAAATAGTTAACAGCAGCGAACGGAGCGAGCTAATGCTAAACACCTTGATCTAGGGGTAATAACTCAGATCCATGAAAGAAAAAAAAAGAAAAAAAAATTAGATCATCTGTACGTACCTTGTATCGTCCTCTATGACCCTGCCAAATTTGGAAACATTATGCTCTGCGGATTCCCACAACAGCCTAAAAAGTTGCGAGAAACAGGATTTTTAAGCGGCAAAATGTGGATTAAAAAAAGCAAAAACAAAAAAACAAAAACAGGTGGAGGTGAAGGAATAAAAAACTACTTCAATGAGGGTAAACTACACCTAAAAGTAAAGATAAGTGGTCAGAAAGTCAGAAATAAAGAAAGTCAGGAAACTGGCATTCAGCTCAAAAGGACTGGCAGCAGCTCTCAGCAATGCTGATTGGTTGAGAAAAGTAGGATTACTTCACCAAGCTCCTCCCATAATGTCCTTTTCAGCTGGATGCCAGGCACAGTTTTTAGCATCCCAAGCTCTGGTTCTGGGTCTTGAATTGAGCTCCTTTATGGGTCAATATTCACAAAAATGTGGGGGTCCCTGGTGTGAATGGAGGGCTAGTGAGAATTTGCGACAGCCAGTCCTATAAACTGCACGTGCCCATTAGCACTTCATTCTTGTGTTTGGTGGGGGGAGTGGTGCTGAACAATTTCTACGAGTTTATCTTATTGAAAGCGTGATAAAGGATGTTACCTTAAGGAATTACTCCTTCAATAAAAGTAAACTGGATATTTACTACAATACTGGCATCTCATGAGATTTCTGCCAGCACTATATGTACAAGACTACGCAGATTTGGAAAAAAACATGATTAGCATTATGAGCTGGGGAAAAGGAGGGCATAGTTATATGATGTCCACAGGCTGCCTACTATTATGGAGCAAAGCAATCTAATTCTGGCATCTAATGGGCTTTCTGACAGCACTATATGTACCAGACTAGGCATATTTGGAAAAGCCATGATTAGCAGCTTTCAGCTGGGGAGAAGGGCATACTTTTAGGATCCTTGGGGTTTGGCTACTATTATGGAGCAAAGCAATTACAATCTAAGTCAGTCATGGTGCAAAAATTGAACAATGCCTATTGCAGTCAAAGGGCAACCATGAGAGACTTTCTTGCAGAAAGTGAGCCACACTGGTAAAGGTAAGGTCCGGGTCTACCCCCTACCTAATACCGCCATATGTCCACCCTCCAGGGAAAAATTTAGAAGCAAAGTCACTTAAAAAAAAAGAAAAAAAAAAGTGAAATGGAACAATGGAACAAGGCAAGATGGAAGACCAGAGGACGAAGACAGGAAGCCGAATCAAGGGAGGTGATGGTGGGGAGCAGGAGGGAGGGTTTATAAGAATGGTGAACCGCCCCCCTAAAAAATTAGAAAAAAAAAAGGAGGAGGAGGAGGAAGCTCAATTACCCAAAGTCTGAGTCTGGCCCGTCTGGAGTCAAATGATCTGGATCTAAGCCATTGTCTAATATGGGAGGCGATTTCCTGTGTTCCAGTGTTAAACCATTGCTGGATCGGCCCGAGCTCTGTAATGATGGCCACGCGTCTTTGTTATTACTGTTGGGTCTAAAAAAAAATTAAAAAAATAAAATAAAAAAAGGGGGAGGGGGAAGGTACAAAAGAGAAAAGAAAAAAAAAAAAAGCGATGAAGAAATTAAACCAGAATGTGCAAAAAATAAAAGCAAAAAAAAACACAACAGTGAAAAAAAAAAAGGACGAAAAGTCTCAGGTCACAGAGGTCATAAAACACGATAGACCGTGTGACCAGAAATCCACAGAGCCACCCGAGGTCACGCTGAAACACTGTGCTGCTGGTGAAGGCCCCAACTCTTGAAATCTTTATTGTCTCCATTCCCCCTTTACCAACATCATCCCTTGAGCGGACAGATATGTGCTCCCCTTTCCTGAAATCCTCTGTGCTGCTCAAATAATATCCATTACACTGTCCCATTCTTCCAAGTCTATACTCGACTCTTTCCCCCTCCAGCAGGGCAGTCACATGCCCCTCCTGAAATCCTCTGTGCTGCTTAAGTAATCTCCTTCATTACTTTGTCCCATTCTTCCAAGTCTCTACTTCACTCTTACCCCCCTCCAGCAGGGCAGTCACACGCCCCTCCTGAAATCCTCTGTGCTGCTTAAGTAATCTCCATTACATCGCCCCATTCTTCCAAGTCTTTACTCCACTCTTTCCACCTCCAGCAGGGCAGTCACACTCCCCTCCTGAAATCCTCAGTGCTGCTGAAGTAGCCTGCCTCCCTTCATTTTCAGTTTCTACTCTCTTGCTAGGCTCCGATCCTCTTCTGCACTATACCATGGACCCCCTCCAGGCAGTGGACTCTATATCCACTCCTGAAATACTCTGTGCTGCTGTTAAGCCTCTAACCTTAGCTGCTAATGGGTCTGTCGAGATTTAACAGATCCGCTGGTGGACAAAGGAAGATTGTGTTGCCGTATTATCCATACACACACGCAGCGATACAGGACAGGCGCCGGATTATTAGACGTCGGGACAAAGCCGAAGATAATAGTCTCTCTTGGCTCAGTCTTCCACTTTACATTGCAGATTATCAGAATCTCTGAATTATAGAAATCTCATTTTTTCCTCTTTTTCTGATCCTGGATAAACCCCCCCTTCCCCCCCAAAAAAAAGGGCCAGTAGCTTGTAATTCTAAGCATTTGTGGCTGCTTAAAGGAGAGCTTCTGCAGGACTTCCCACAAGTCAGATGCGTTCTTACCCTTTTTTTTGTAAAAATGTGGAAAGTTTTTGCTTTCTGTTCACACCCAAAGGTAAAAAAAATAATTAAAAAAACCCCAAATTCTGCTGGTTATCCCTGTTACCGCTGGGAGCAAAGCATTGTGGGAGCTCAGCAGTTGGATCACATGACCCTCTGCAGATAAGCATTCCGAGACGGAACCCTCCTAACATTCACTGTTACTCTGGGTGAGAACGCAGAAAAATAAAATTAGTGATCTGTCCAGTCTATCTAATTTCACTGGTAAACCAACTCGAGTTTATACATATTGGAATTTTTTTTTTCTCCATTTTTTTTTTTTTTGTTAGTGAAATGTCACACGATCTATAAAAAGTTTTTGCTAAGCCAGGGTTAATTATTTTTATAGATCGGACTTTACTGAATGCAGCAATACCACAAGTGGATTTTTTATCATCTTTATTTTTAATGGGGGACTTGAACTTTTATTTTTTTTCCATATTTTTGACAACTTTCCCCTCCCACTGACAAAAGGAAAGCTTTTACAAAAGTTCCAAAACTTTTAAGCTACTTTTCAAAAGTAGAGTTTTACTGGTTCCAGGTCCTTCTAACATGACGTTAAGATATTAAAATCATCCCAATAAGCAGATGAAGAAAGAAGCGTGACCTTTATATTAGGAGGGTGGATCGGGCACCCAGGAACGGCGGCAGTGTTTTCACTAATGACACGAGCCCCGAGCTCTATGAAACATGTCAGACAGGCTTGGCAGGAATGAGTTTCAAGTACCCAATTGTTGCCTCTTTGGACGAGGGTCCGGCAAAGCCGAGTGATCACAGAGTCGCATATGATTCAATATATTGCTCCCTGAGAAGCCCTAAACTAAAAAGGTATGAGGATGTAATACCGTTGATGGCCTGCAGGGGTCAGCAAGACACTACTGTGTATACAAACTCTTAAAGGAGCCACAAACTGCCATCTGACGGGTTATTTGCAATGACTAAAAAACAACGTCCCTTTAACCCACGGGTCACTGGAACAGACTATCAGAAGTGCCTGACAAGCCACAATAATAACACCACAAAATACCCTATAACCCCCCAAAAATACAGGAGGGACAACCATCCCGTCTATCACATGGGACGGGCCGACATGGGAACGCAGTTACCAGTACTTACACATCGGACCTCTGCAGGGGCGTTACTTTGTTTTTGTTCTTGTCGACTGTACCCGTAGACAACTGTAAGAAGTTCGGATTTAGTTTGTAGAGTTCCTGAAGCAACTTCTGCTCGTATTCCTGATGTTTACCCGCCTGCGGAAAGAAGAGGGTCAGGAAATTAGCAATTTAATAAACGATCAACCATTCTCCCCCATGGGTGCCAATTGTGAATATTCTCCCTCAATAAGAAGCCAGAAGAAAAAGGAGGGTTAAGGGTATGTGCACACGTAGATTTGAGAAATCCGCAGATAAAAGGCACTGCGTTTTTACCTGCAGATTTTGTGCGGATTCCACCTGTGGATTCCTATTATGGAGCAGGTGTAAACCGCTGTGGAATCCACACAAAGAATTTACATGCTGCAGAATGTAACTCGCTGCGTTTCAGCGCGATTTTTTCCACAGCATGTGCACTGCGGATTGCTTTTTCCATAGGTTTACAATGTACTGTAAACGCATGGAAAACAGCTGCAGACTCGCAGCTGCAGATCCGCTGCGGATCAGCAGCAAAATCCGCAACGTGTGCACATAGCCTTAGGGTTCAGCACATCTGGTACACGCACGGTGTGCTGAGGGTTTAGTCAGCGAGGACGCATCGTAACCAGGGGCAAAAGATTGGAAATGGGCTAAAAATTCCTGTACTAAAGAGGGAAGGAACTCGGGATCAGAAGAAGAAAAAAGAAAAATGGAGAAGGAAAAAAAAAAGGAAAAAAAGAGCAAAGAAAAAAAGAAAGGAGAGAAAGAATATTATTATATATATATATATATATATATATATATATATATATATATATATATATATATATATATATATATATATACACATACACATACATATACACACACATACATATACACACACACACATATATATATATATATATATATATATATATATATATATATACACACACACACACACATATATATATATATATATATATATATATATACACATACACATACATATACACACACACATATATATATATATACACACACACACATATATATATATATATATATATATATATACATATATATACATACACACGCATATATTATAAAGATATGTAAAATAAAAAGGCACATAATGAAAAATATAAAAAGAAAAAAGCGGAAGGAGAAAGAAAGGGAGGGTGGGAAGATGGAAAGAAAGGGGAGAGGGTATAAAAAATATTAAAAAAGTAAGAATGAAGATCTATAAAGAAAAAAAAAAAACACATGAGAGAAAGGAAGAGAGAAAGGGAAAAAAAAGGAAAGGGGAGAGGAACAAAAAAATAAAATAAAAAAATAAAATAGAAAGAAAAAAAGGAAGAAAGAGTAAGGAAAGGAGGAAGAGTAAAACATAAGGCAAAGGTCTCAGTATCTGTGGGAGAGTTTGCCAGGACTTGTTGTTTTGGCCAGTATGACCCTCAGCGACGGTACTGATCACACAGCGGCGCCGGCACAACTGGTCACATCTCCGGCCACTCGCAGGTTGCGTGATTAGTACTGTGCTAATGGCCTCATTACATATAATTACAGGAGCAATTAGCAGTTCCATGGCCTCGGGCCGCACATCTCGCTCTGCCAGTTTATAAGCCTCCATAAACCAAGCCCATAAGCAGAATCACCGCCGACACCTCACCCTCCACGTCCTGACGCCGTCCGCTCACTCACCTGCATTTCCTCTTTTGTAAAGCTGGCCGCCTCGTCCCCCAGCTCGTGCAGATACATACAGTCTGGCTTTGGGCACTGCATGTTTTTTAAGAAGTAACTGCAGTATTTTGTGGTGCCTAAAGATGCCTTTAAGATAAAAAGAAAGTTGGTGATGTCAGAAGAAGCAGAGACGAGCTGCAGACGGGGCCTCACTAAGAGACGACTATCCGTGGTGGCTGAGAATGAAGACCTGGCACCAATTTAGGGCTCCCGGCCATCGTCAGTAATTTAACCCTTCCTGTTAGCAGGAGATGTGCAGCTACAGCCGCTATTAAAGACATCGAAAAACTGAATTCTGGGACTACAAAAAAAAGAGGAGAAGGTGGCAAATAAAGGAAAAAAAATAGAAAGGGGCAGGGTTTTGCTTTCCAGCTGCTGAGCTACGCCATTACCTTGAGCGTTCTGCCGTCGACCACCACGTTGTTGACACACTGTATCGCCCTAAGTGCGTCTTCTGACCGGATGTACGTTACATACGCACTGGCACTTGGACCCTGGGAATGAACAAGGAAAGAGAAATATTTGAAAACTTTTTACAAACTTCTCACAACTTTTAACTCCTAGTTTTATGTGCAGAGATTTGGGCGCTCCCCTGAACCAAACTATATGTGCCCACAAGTGATCTTTCAGATCCCCCAGCCCCTCCAATCTTATATTTTGTAGATTAGCGATCAGATGATTGGTGGGAGCGCCACCAATCCTAAAGGATAAACCATTGACACATTTTTTTGAAAACCCCTATAATAACCAAGGGCTCCTTTGGCTTTTCTCCTTAGCATTATTTACAAAGTTAAGACACTGATCATACATGGAGACTAGAAAGCCGGGTGACGACGACCACATGTGGGGCTGGTCATAACAGCAGCCATGTTGGTGGCCACACAGCTTTCACCCCCCCCCCCCAAATATAAGAAAAGGAGTCATTCTTTCAGACTCCACGGAGCGGTACTGACCTGTGAGCCTGCATAGGACGTGCTGTTGTTGATGACGACTTTGTGTATTTTACCGAACTTCCCAAAATATTCCGGCCGTTTTAAAACCTAGAAATGGAGAGAAATCATTTAAAAAAAAAAATCTGCACCTTTTTCTGTCCAAGCAAAAAAAAAATAAAAAATGGCTAAACACTTCAGCAATTCTTTCATAAGAAGGCTCAAAAATTAAAAGAAGTCTTTCTCCTGCCGCTACAGCCTTTACCTTCTGGAACCCTCAGCCAATCACAGGCCACATCAGAGACACACCTCAGCCAATGATTGGCTGCAGGAGTCACATGCCCCCTGAATCGTGAGGTCAACACTGTAGCAGGAAGTCGAGAGGAGCAACAGCGTCAGCATAGGAACGCCTGGGGGTGGTGGGGCCATTTGAAGGAGGGGGGTATCCATGGATTAATTTTTTTTCTATTTTTACCAATTTAGAGCCTCTTTAGAAAAAGAATTAAAAAAAAAAAAAAAAAAAGGACATCCTCTTTAAGAAGAATGAAATATTAAAGTATAGCTTTATCTATGTTGATATAAATTCTTTACTCGATTATTTTTTATTAATTTTACAACAAGGTTAAACCCCCTGAGGGGGTGGAGCATGACAGATTATTAGCTCCGCCCACCGAGACGTAATACGGTATTCGTGCTTCCCACGCGTTTCTGAACATCTGTCCGTCCACAAAGCCTGATGACCATGACAACTCAATGCAGACGTTTCCCATTGTGGCTTTGGATGGGAAAAAAACCACATTTAAAAGGGGTCCTCACTTCGAGACGTTTATGGCACCTCCTGGGAGGGGTCACTCACCTCTGGGTCTGCGAGGCGTTGTGAAAGGCCGACTACAAAGACTAAGTTTTTCTGCACCACGCGGACACTGGCCAAGTGTTTGCGGTTTTCTGATATTTTCTGTTTGCGTTCGTTCTGTTTTTGTTTCTTTTCGTTCTTTATCCTCTGCAGCTCTTCCTGGGAGAGAGGTTTGTAGACGGCGGGGTCTTCTGGATATGGCTGAGGAGGAGTAACAGACAACATAAGACACCCCGCGGCTACTCACGACGCTTCCCGTGCAGAAACCGCAGCTCGGCTTCTACTGAAGTCAATCATCTGAGCTGCAGTACCAGGAACGGCCACTACTCAGTGAACGGCGCTGTGCTGTACATCGCGGAAACCCCCTCCCCCGGGTAATTTTGGCGCCTCTAACCTTTCTGCATGCGGGACAGAGCCCGTTCTCGTCTGTGCGTATACGGTGCCAACAGAAGCGGCAAATCTGATACCCGCATGTGCAAGGGAAAAAATTGATGTCGTCGATTTCCAAAGGCTCCATGCAAAGGGGGCATTCCACGGGGTCCTCCTTCACCTCGGGGCTGCGGGACATCTTTCTGCGATCCCAACGGAGGGGAAAAAAAAAAAAAAAAACAGAAAGAAAAAAAAAATAGATTTTCCAGGCTGAGAATAATTTAGTGGAATTAAAATCTGTGATGCCGCTATCTGTAAGAGAAAAAAAAAAAGGAAGGGAAAAAATGGGAAGGTCAGTCACGTCATTGTTGCATGTTAAAAAACAAAAACAGTCATGAAACACAAACTCCGATTACTAAAGCAGTGAGAGCAGTTAGCCAGCCAGTGGATACACTGTAACATGCCGTCTCCTAGCAACCAACATTCAAAAACTGCCAGAGTTCCGAGAGAACGGTCACATGACCTGTGCTTTAGTAATCAGATTTTTTTAAAAAACATTTTAGATGGAAAACTCATCAAAATTAATGCTTTCTTGAAAATAATCGGTGAATCTGGCTTCTAAACACGTGAACATGTATATTGGGGCGATTGGGACTAACTTGGGACTATTATACCCCTCCCAACCTCTCCAAGACCGGAGCAAAGGGGTCCGATATGATAATGCTGAGAACTTGTGGCCCCCCAATGTAGAGAGAAGTGAAGACGACGGGCACAATTGAAGCTACCATGCACCGTCCCCCCGCCATCCGCCAGTGGTTAATGTGACACAGATTCGGGCCCTCGCTTTTCTCGCTGCTTCGCCTGGAGTCATGGCAACCAGTTCTACAATGGAGGACACTTGTGAAGACACAGAAAGAGCCTTTTCACAGCGCTGGCTGGCAAATCTGCAGATCCCCACAAGCTTATTAATAGCAATGCTGCGGCCAGACGGGCGGGGAAAGGG
The DNA here is from genome assembly GCF_051348905.1 of Ranitomeya variabilis. Classification (NCBI taxonomy): domain Eukaryota; kingdom Metazoa; phylum Chordata; class Amphibia; order Anura; family Dendrobatidae; genus Ranitomeya; species Ranitomeya variabilis. Next base: position 671,340,454 of record NC_135236.1, on the reverse strand, counting down.
TTAAATCCCAAGACGGACCCTTTCAATAATTGCTGGGGGGTTATAGAGCTGAGAATCGCCCACAAACCCAAGAGACAAATCCCACACCGCTACTTCAGTGCTGCACCCTACCTGCAGAGCGACCCCCTCTGCCACCTGGCTGTGCAAGGTACTGCAGGCGACCCACAGAGGGGAAAAAGTGAGGGGCCCCGACTTCTAGTTATGCTATAACACAGGGGCAAGTGATGGGGCACTAACTGCAGCCCACGGCTCTCCAAGAATTGGGAAGAACTTTACCTCAATGACCTACTGTCTGTGCATTAGGCTTTGGCAGAGGGGTCTCGCAGAGTGGGCCGGCCACCATCCCGGGCTTCAGTGACCAACTGCCCGACCTCGTATGACCGGCTCCATTATAAGACCTGAGAAACTGGTGCAGGATGGGGGGCAACACAGACAGGATGATGGGAAGCAGCAACCGATGTGCAGCCGCTTATCCCACGCCGCCTTATGGGGGTCTCAAGACCATCCAGTAGCCATGCAGGTGCCTTCACTAGACCACTAGATAAAGGAAAAAGTTGCACCTCCAAGACCACCTTATACCGCACTGTATGAATGACCCGACTTGTAGCCCCCACTGACATCTGTACCACAGCTCCGAGACCACCTTATACCGCGCTGTATGATCGACCATACCTGTAGCCCCAGTGACATCACTACCACACCTCCGAGACCACGTTATACCGCGCTGTATGATCGACCACACCTACAGCCCCTAGTGACATCACTACCACAGCTCAGAGACCACCTTCTACCCCGCTGTATGATTGACCAGACTTGTAGCCCCCACTGACATCTGTACCACAGCTCCGAGACCACCTTATACCGCGCTGTATGATCAACCATACCTGTAGCCCCAGTGACATCTGTACCAAGACCACCTTAACGATCGAGCAGGCCTTGGGCCCCCAGTGATATCACTACCACACCTCCGAGACCACCTTATACCCCGCTGTATGATCGACCACACATGTACCCCCAGTGACATCTGTACCACAGTTCGAGACCACCTTGTACCACGCTGTATGATCGACCACACCTGTAGCCCCCACTGACATCACTACCGCTGCACCAAGACCACCTTATAGAACGAGCAGGCCTTGGGTCCCCAGTGACAGCATTACCACAGCTCAGAGACCACCTTTATAATGTGCGAGCAGACCTGTAGCCCCCAGTGACATCACTACCACAGAAAGGAGACCACCTTACAGTAGCTTGCGAAAGTAAACCCGCTTTGGCTTTTTACCTATTTTATTACATTACAGCCTGTGTAAATATCTGTGTCATCTGATTTGTGTGTGATGCATCAGCACTAAATAGCCTAAGTTGGTGAAGTGCTAAAAATAAAGACAAATTACATTTATGGGATCAAATAACTAAAAATTGTCATGTGCATATGTATTCACCCTTTTTGAGATGAAGCCCCTAAAAATTTCTGGTGCAAGCAATTACCTTCATAAGTCCCATGCTTAGGACGTACCCATGTGTGCCAAGGGTCACCTGGCTGTCAGTATATGCACTTTACCTTTTCTGAAAGGCCACAGAGGCTGCAACACCATTAACAAGAGACACCACTAACCAAACATCACCATGAAGGCCAGGGAGATCTGCCAACACCACCATGAAGGCCAAGGAGATCTCCAAACATCACCATGAAGGCCAAGGAGATCTCCAAACACCACCATGAGGGCCAAGGAGATCTGCCAACACCACCATGAAGGTCAAGGAGATCTGCCAACACCACCATGAAGGCCAAGGAGATCTGCCAACACCACCATGAAGGCCAAGGAGATCTGCCAACACCACCATGAAGGTCAAGGAGATCTGCCAACACCACCATGAAGGCCAAGATCTGCCAACACCACCATGAAGGCCAAGGAGATCTCCAAACATCACCATGAAGGCCAAGGAGATCTCCAAACATCACCATGAAGGCCAAGGAGATCTCCAAACATCACCATGAAGGCCAAGGAGATCTCCAACCACCACCATAAAGGCAACGGAGACCTCCTAACAAGTCAGTGACAAAGTTGTTGAGACGTACAAGTCAGGGTTGTGATATATAAAATTATCCTAAACTTTGATGATTCCCCGAATCACCATCAAATCCATTATCATCAAATGGAAAGGACATGGCAACACAATACACCTGCCAAGAGAGGGCGCCCCCAAAATCTCTCAGCCCGGGCAAGGAGGACATTAATCAGAGAGGCAGCAGAGACCAAAGGCCACCCTGAAGTAGCTGCAGAGTTCCCAAGCAGAGACTGGAGTATCTGTCCATAAGAGCACAATAAGCCAAAAACTCCATAGAAGTGGTCTATATGTAAGAGTAGGCAGGAAAAGCCTTTGCTTACACACTAAACTTGTAAGGCTCATTTTGAGTTTGGAAGGTGCTGTAGTCAGATGAGACCAAAATTTAACTTTGGGCCACTAAAAGGTAAACGCTATGTCTGGTGCCAAACCAACATAGCTCATCACCCCCAAGAACACCATCCCCACAGTGAAACATGGTGGCAGCAGCATCATCATCATGTTGTGGGGATGTTTTTCGACAGCAGGGACAGGGAAAATAGTCCGAGTTGAGGGGAAGATGGATGGTGCGAAATACAGGGATATTCTTGAGCAAAACCTGTTTCAGTCTGTCACTGATCTGAGACTGGGATGGAAGTTCACCTTCCAACAAGAAAATGAGTCAAAGCATACTGCTAAAGCAACACTCAAGTTGTTTAAGGGGACACATGTAAATGTTTTGGAGTGGCCTAGCCAAAGCCCAGACCTTAATCCAATGGAGAATCTGTGGTCAGACTTGAAGAGGAAACATCTAACGTGAAGGAGCTGGAGCAGTTTTGCCTTGAGGAATGTGCAAAAATCCCAGTGACCAGATGTGGAAAGCTCATAGAGACTTATCCAAAGCGACTTGCAGCTGTAATTGCCACAAAAGGAGGCTCTACATAGTACTGACTTTAGGGGGATGAATAGGTATGCACATTTAAGTTTTCAGTTATTTTTTCCTGTTAACTTCATAATAATGTCGGCATGTTCTTTACATGAACTGACGCAAACCCTCAGGAAAAAAGTGAAAACCCAGGTTGTGAGGTAGCAAAACACAGACAATGCTAAGGGGGTGAATACTTATGCAAACGACCAAGTAGAAGCCGAGGTCTAACATTGGGTGGGATATTAGAGACCCATGATGAGGACGGGGCGTGCTCGCTGCTGGATTCTAATCGAGCGGCACATAATGCACTGGCATCAGCCCTGGCATCCAGCGGGGGCTTCCGGGGAGATATTTATAGTTCTACATTTTTTTCCCCTGACGGTGCAGTTAATGCCGTTAACTCTGCTGACGAAGCAAATCAGGAGCGAATGAATGGAGCTGGGAAAACACTTCCCAGGTCCCCGGAGAGCGCCGGCTCTTCATTTACCATCATGGAGGAGCACAAGGTTTAAGGGACGAGCTTACAGTTTACACTTGCACCACTTTGGGGTACACGCTTCTTTTCCACCACTTTTTCTGTAAGGTGAAGTTGTATTGATATTATATTTAACTTTTTGCAGTGAAAGCTGCCCGGCCATGAAGACATTACATTTGCGGCCCCAAATGACGGTGTTATCTGGGAAATATCGCAGTGGCGGCTTACTAAGAAAGCCCTATTATACGCGGCGGATGCAGAGGTCGGCGGGCTGCGCAGGAAACGCTTCGACTGACAAGTGGCTCACGCCAGGCGCTGCTCGGTTGCCGTGGCCTAAGTAACGGTACTGAGGAAAGCACAACTTTGGGGAGGTTACATAAACCGGGTGCAGCCTCCGACTAAATCCTTTCTAGGACACTTAGCGAATGGTTTCACTAGCGCCAAAGTTAATAGGGTTATCCAGGATTAAAAAAAGAAAACAAAAAAGATACCTCTTCTGACCCTCCATGCACGCTCCAATGGATGACCGCTACCTCTCCTGACCCTCCGTACACATGCACGCTCCAATGGGTGACAGCTACCTCTCCTGACCCTCCGTACACATGCACCCTCCAATGGGTGACCGCTACCTCTCCTGACCCTCCGTACACATGCACGCTCCAATGGATGACCACTACCTCTCCTGACCCTCCATACACATGCACCCTCCAATGGGTGACAGCTACCTCTCCTGATCCTCCAAACACATGCACCCTCCAATGGGTGACAGCTACCTCTCCTGACCCTCCGTACACATGCACCCTCCAATGGGTGACCGCTACCTCTCCTGACCCTCCGTACACATGCACGCTCCAATGGATGACCACTACCTCTCCTGACCCTCCATACACATGCACCCTCCAATGGGTGACAGCTACCTCTCCTGATCCTCCAAACACATGCACCCTCCAATGGGTGACAGCTACCTCTCCTGATCCTCCAAACACATGCACCCTCCAATGGGTGACAGCTACCTCTCCTGATCCTCCAAACACATGCACGCTCCAATGGATGACCGCTACCTCTCCTGACCCTCCATACACATGCACGCTCCAATGGATGACCGCTACCTCTCCTGACCCTCCATACACATGCACGCTCCAATGGATGACCGCTACCTCTCCTGACCCTCCATACACATGCACCCTCCAATGGATGACCGCTACCTCTCCTGACCCTCCCGTACACATGCACGCTCCAATGGATGACCGCTACCTCTCCTGATCCTCTAAACACATGCACACACCTTTGGATGACAGCTACCTCTCTCCACCAAAAGATGGGGGAGAGTCAGACAGCTGCGATCCCCACCAATCACCAAGTAGCAGCTGAGGATTTAAAGTGTCGGTAACATCAACAATCTAAGGGTGGGAGCCTTTTTTCGAGGTATGAAGAGGGCCAAAGGGAACCCTGTTATAGTCAATAGGGTCCGTCGGGCACAAGACAAATCCCACAGTATAAGACTTATAAAGGTTGTGCGGGATTTTGAGGTTGATGTGACGACTCTTAAGATAGGTGATTTCATGGAGGGACCCCCTCTGACCTATTAGCAGGAATGTAGGCTGCGGTACCTGATAACAGCCACTACCAAGTGTACGGCGCCATGGTGTTCTGTACAACCTATAGCTAATCGCTGGGGGGTGCCGGGTTTTGGACCCCAAAGATGTGATTTTAAGGTTAGATCATCAACCCCTTCAAATGCACACGAAAACAAGCGCTTATCCATCCCCAAATATGGCTGCCAGCAGGTATTCAGAAGTCCAGTGGAAGCCTCAATCACACCGTCGTGGCAACCATACTTGTGTCACCCAGCTTTTCTAGGACCCAGTGCCGACACAGCGGGTGCAGTAGCTCCGGGGATAGGTGCACTGAGGTGTGCAAAGGTCAGCGGAGCGTCTAGTTGTCATGAGCCGGGACATGACGGTGTTTGCACCGAGGAAGTGTCTATGATTGGAAACCAGCATGTCTGCAATAATGTGTCACCGCTGTACTTCCCAAAAATAGAAGAGGCAACCAGGGAGTACGAAGGAGGAGGTTGACGGCCAGGGAGTACGAAGAAGGAGGAGGAAGATCACAAGGGCAAGGGAGTACGAAGGAGGAAGATTAGATGGGCCAGGGAGTACGGAGGAGGAGGACGATCAGATGGGCCAGGGACTACGAAGGAGGAGCACAATCAGATGGGCCAGGGAGTACGGAGCAGGACGATCAAATGGCCTAGGAAGTACGAATGAGGAGGACGATCTGATGGGCAAGGGGGGAACAAAGGAGGAGGACGATCAGATGGCCCAGGAAGTATGAATGAGGAGGACGATCAGATGGGCCAGGAAGTACGAATGAGGAGGAGGACGACGATCAGATGGGCCAGGAAGTACGGAGGAGGAGGACGATCAGATGGGCCAGGAAGTACGGAGGACGATCAGATGGGCCAGGGAGTACAAAGGAGGGGGACGATCAGATGGGCCAGGGAGTACAAAGGAGGAGGAGGATCAGATGGGCCAGGGAGTACAAAGGAGGAGGACGCAGATCAGATGGGCCAGGGAGTACAAAGGAGGAGGATGCAGATCAGATGGGCCAGGGAGGAAGGAGGAGGTCGCCAATTAGATGGGCCAGGAGGTACAAAAGGAGTAGGACACAGATCAGATGGGCTAGGGAGTACGGAGGAGGATGATCAGGGGGGCCAGGGAGTACGGAGGACGAAGACCATCGGGGGGCCAGGGAGTACAGAGGAGGAAGTGTTAAAAAGGACCAATAACCCTACAATGGGCGGGACGGAGACCAAGGTAGAAGCAACAACTCCAGACTTCCTTCCTGTGGTTCATTCCAAAGAAAACAAAAACCCCACAACTGTCATCGTTAGCTGGCTGATAATAGAAAGCAGAGGAATTTTTCTTTACCGTCCCTTTAAGAATCATGACGGCAGTAACCTGTCCCGCATCAGCTATTGTGAAACTACAACTAACAGAATGAGCAGGGAGATATCAGGAGAGGCGACGACTCCCATGGAAAAAGGTATAACAAATTCTGCAATTAAACAAAACCAAACGTTACTCTCCCCCCATCAATCACGTGATCAACGCAACCAATCACAGGCCTCAATGGTGACACGACACCAGAGATCAGTGATTGTCTGCAGCAGTCACGTGATTGATAGATGCAGCGGTATCATCATTGACAGTGAGTAAGGATTTCTGTTTTTTTAAAGCATTTCCATAATATCACTTTAAAAAAAGGAAATAATTAAGGGCCAGAGAGGCTGGCGGGTGAGACGGGGAGCTGATCTCAATCTGCGATCACAAGACGGAAGAAATCTCCACCCCGGCATCAGATAGCTGCTAATTTGCTCCCCCATGCTTTACACTGCAGCATATTAGATTGTTGTGTACAGACTGAAGGGAACCCACCCAGAGATAAGGATGGATGGCGGCAGAGGCTCGTACCCCCAATGTAACTGAAAGCAACAAGGAGAAGTAATGACAGAGGCAAAAAGTGACTACGCCCCAGCAAAAATCAAAACTACAACTCCTATCATCGGCCTGACAGCAACAGGCAGGAAAAGCGATTGCATACTGTGCACAACAGAGACAAACTAGAGCCAAGGTACAGGATTATAGGAGGAGGGTCCGCAGACTCCGGGGGGGCTCAGTAGGTCCAGGCGTTACGGATAGATATATATATATATATATATATATATATATATATATATATATATATATATATATATATATATATATATATATATATATAGATATATATATAGATATATATATATATATATATAGATATATATATATATATATATATATAGATATATATATAGATATATATATATATATATATATATATAGAGATATATATAGAGATATATATAGAGATATATATAGAGATATATATAGAGATATATATAGAGATATATATAGAGATATATATAGAGATATATATAGAGATATATATAGAGATATATATAGAGATATATATAGAGATATATATAGAGATATATATAGAGATATATATAGAGATATATATATATATATATATATATATATATATATATATATATATATATATATATATATATCCATCCGTATGTGGTCAGCTAAGGATTAATGAAGGAAATTGGAAGGATGGAAAGCTACTGGTAAAGAGGGAGAAAAGTAGGCCATGTACAGGACAGAGCAGAGAGGAAAAAGGCAGGGAAGAAGGAAGGAAAAATAGAGGACAGAAGGCTGAATGCCTACAGCAAATATGAAAGAAAGAAAGAAAAGTGAGGCAGTCTAGAGGGAAAGAAATACAGTTGTGCTCAAAAGTTTACACACCCCGGCAGAATTCTTGCTTTCTTGGCCTTTTTTCAGAGAATATGAATGATAACACCAAAACTTTTCCTCCACTCATGGTTCGTGGTTGGGTGAAGCCATTTATTGTCACTACTCTGTTTTCGCTTTGTAAATCATAATGACAACCCAAAACATCCAAATGACCCTGATATAAGTTCACACACCCCATTTCCTAATACCGTGTATTTCCCCCTCTAACATCAATGACAGCTTGAAGTCTTTTGTGGTAGTTGTGGATGAGGGTCTTTATTTTTTCGGATGGTAAAACTGCCCTCTCTTCTTGGCATAAAGCCTCCGGTTCCTGTAAATTCCTGGGCTGTCTAGCATGAACTGCGCGCTTGAGATCTCCCCAGAGTGGCTCAATGATATTGAGGTCAGGAGACTGAGATGGCCTCTCCAGAACCTTCACTGTGTTCTGCTGTAGCCAATGACAGGTCAACTTGGCCTTGTGTTTTGGATCGTTGTCATGTTGGAACGTCCAAGTACGTCCCATGAGCAGCTTCTGGGTTGATGATTGCAAATATGCCTCCAGTATTTGCTGATAACGCGCTGCATTCATCTTTCCTTCAACTTTGACCCAGTTTCCTGTGCCTTTGTGGCTCACACATCCCAAAACATCAGTGATCAACCTCCATGCTTTACAGTAGGAATGGTGTTCCTTTCATCATTGGCCTTGTTGACCTGTCTCCAAATGTAACGTTTATGGTTGTGGCCAAAAAGTTCAATTTTGGTCTCATCACTCCAAATTATCTTGTTCCAGAAGTTTTGAGGCTTGTCTCTGTGCTGTTTTGTGTATTGTAGGAGAGATACTTTGTGGCATTTGCATAGTATGGGTTTCTTCTGGCCACTCGACCATGCAGCCCATTTTTCTTCACGTGCCTCCTTATTGTGCATCTTGAAACAGCCACACCGCTAGTTCTCAGAGAGTCCAGTATTTCAGCTGATGTTATTTGTAGTTGTTCTTTGCATCCTGAACAATTTTCCTGGCAGTTGTGGATGACATTTTTGTTGGTCTCACTGACTGTGGTTTTGTTCTTACAGAGCCCCTGATTTTCCATTTGTTAATCACAGATTGAACGCTGCTGTCTGGCATTATCAATTCCTTGGATATCTTTCTGTATCCCTTTCCTGTTTTATACAGTCCAACTACCTTTTCCCGTAGATCCGTTGACAATTCTTTTTCTTTCCCCATGACTCACAATCCAGAAACGTCAGTGGCTGGATGAAAGATGCAAGAGTCTGTCTGGATCCCAAAAACTCACTCAGCTTTTATGCACACACACTGATTACAAGCAAACAGGTCACAGGTGAGGATGTTACCTTTAGTAGCCATTCACACCCATTTGGGTTAACTTCTGTGCATGTTATCAGGCCAAAATCACCAGGGGATGTGAACTTTTGATCAGGGTCATTTGGATGTTTTGGGTTGTCATTATGATTTAAAAAGAGAAAACACAGTAGTCTGAAAATAAATGGCTTCACCCAACCACTAACCATGAGTGGAGGAAAAGATCTGGAGTCATCATTCATATTCTCTGAAAAAAGGACAAGAAAGCAAAAATTCTGCCGGGGTATGTAAACTTTTGAACACAACTGTAGGACAAAAAGGGAGTCAAGAAAGAAAAGAGGCAGTAGGAGGCCGGGAAGAAGGAAGGAGGCTGTCTGCATAGTGTTCACTGATGGGAAGATCAATACAGAGAGCAGTGAACACAGAGGTGAGGCTGGTGGAGGCTGTGACTAAGGAAAGTAGAGCCTTGGTGTGATGAGGTAAGGCCTGGAGAGGAGCAGAAGTGAGTGGGGCAGGAGGCCGGGCTGTGTGGACATGGTGCGGTTCCGGTAGAGGCCGGGCTGTGTGGACATGGTGCGGTTCCGGTAGAGGCCGGGCTGTGTGGACATGGTGCGGTTCCGGTAGAGGCCGGGCTGTGTGGACATGGTGCGGTTCCGGTAGAGGCCGGGCTGTGTGGACATGGTGCGGTTCCGGTAGAGGCCGGGCTGTGTGGACATGGTGCGGTTCCGGTAGAGGCCGGGCTGTGTGGACATGGTGCGGTTCCGGTAGAGGCCGGGCTGTGTGGACATGGTGCGGTTCCGGTAGAGGCCGGGCTGTGTGGACATGGTGCGGTTCCGGTAGAGGCCGGGCTGTGTGGACATGGTGCGGTTCCGGTAGAGGCCGGGCTGTGTGGACATGGTGCGGTTCCGGTAGAGGCCGGGCTGTGTGGACATGGTGCGGTTCCGGTAGAGGCCGGGCTGTGTGGACATGGTGCGGTTTAGTAGAGGCCGGGCTGTGTGGACATGGTGCGGTTCTGGAAGAGGCCGGGCTGTGTGGACATGGTGCGGTTTAGTAGAGGCCGGGCTGTGTGGACATGGTGCGGTTTAGTAGAGGCCGGGCTGTGTGGACATGGTGCGGTTCTGGAAGAGGCCGGGCTGTGTGGACATGGTGCGGTTCCGGTAGAGGCCGGGCTGTGTGTACATGGTGCGGTTCTGGTAGAGGCCGGGCTGTGTGGACATGGTGCGGTTCCGGGCTGTATACATGGTGCGGTTCTGGTAGAGGCCGGGCTGTGTGGACATGGTGCGGTTCTGGTAGATGCCGGGCTGTGTACATGGTGCGGTTCTGGTAGAGGCCGGGCTGTGTGGACATGGTGCGGTTCTGGTAGAGGCCGGGCTGTGTACATGGTGCGGTTCCGGTAGAGGCCGGGCTGTGTGGACATGGTGCGGTTCCGGTAGAGGCCGGGCTGTGTGGACATGGTGCGGTTCTGGTAGAGGCCGGGCTGTGTGGACATGGTGCGGTTCCGGGCTGTGTACATGGTGCGGTTCTGGTAGAGACCGGGCTGTGTGGACATGGTGCGGTTCTGGTAGAGGCCGGGCTGTGTGGACATGGTGCGGTTCCGGTAGAGGCCGGGCTGTGTGGACATGGTGCGGTTCCGGTAGAGGCCGGGCTGTGTGGACATGGTGCGGTTCCGGGCTGTGTGGACATGGTGCGGTTCCGGGCTGTGTGGACATGGTGCGGTTCCGGGCTGTGTGGACATGGTGCGGTTCCGGGCTGTGTGGACATGGTGCGGTTCCGGGCTGTGTGGACATGGTGCGGTTCCGGGCTGTGTGGACATGGTGCGGTTCCGGGCTGTGTGGACATGGTGCGGTTCCGGGCTGTGTATACATGGTGCGGTTCCGGGCTGTGTACATGGTGCGGTTCTGGGCTGTGTGGACATGGTGCGGTTCCGGCACAGGCCGGGCTGTGTATACATGGTGCGATTTTGGGCTGTGTACATGGTGCGGTTCTGGGCTGTGTGGACATGGTGCGGTTCCGGGCTGTATACATGGTGCGGTTCCGGCACAGGCCGGGCTGTGTATACATGGTGCGGTTCCGGGCTGTGTGGACATGGTGCGGTTCCGGGCTGTGTGGACATGGTGCGGTTCCGGGCTGTATACATGGTGCGGTTCCGGGACAGGCCGGGCTGTGTATACATGGTGCGGTTCCGGGCTGTGTACATGGTGCGGTTCCGGTAGAGGCCGGGCTGTGTGTACATGGTGCGGTTCCGGTAGAGGCCGGGCTGTGTGGACATGGTGCGGTTCCGGTAGAGGCCGGGCTGTGTGGACATGGTGCGGTTCCGGTAGAGGCCGGGCTGTGTGGACATGGTGCGGTTCCGGTAGAGGCCGGGCTGTGTGGACATGGTGCGGTTCCGGTAGAGGCCGGGCTGTGTGGACATGGTGCGGTTCCGGTAGAGGCCGGGCTGTGTGGACATGGTGCGGTTCCGGTAGAGGCCGGGCTGTGTGGACATGGTGCGGTTTAGTAGAGGCCGGGCTGTGTGGACATGGTGCGGTTCTGGAAGAGGCCGGGCTGTGTGGACATGGTGCGGTTTAGTAGAGGCCGGGCTGTGTGGACATGGTGCGGTTTAGTAGAGGCCGGGCTGTGTGGACATGGTGCGGTTCTGGAAGAGGCCGGGCTGTGTGGACATGGTGCGGTTCCGGTAGAGGCCGGGCTGTGTGTACATGGTGCGGTTCTGGTAGAGGCCGGGCTGTGTGGACATGGTGCGGTTCCGGGCTGTATACATGGTGCGGTTCTGGTAGAGGCCGGGCTGTGTGGACATGGTGCGGTTCTGGTAGATGCCGGGCTGTGTACATGGTGCGGTTCTGGTAGAGGCCGGGCTGTGTGGACATGGTGCGGTTCTGGTAGAGGCCGGGCTGTGTACATGGTGCGGTTCCGGTAGAGGCCGGGCTGTGTGGACATGGTGCGGTTCCGGTAGAGGCCGGGCTGTGTGGACATGGTGCGGTTCTGGTAGAGGCCGGGCTGTGTGGACATGGTGCGGTTCCGGGCTGTGTACATGGTGCGGTTCTGGTAGAGACCGGGCTGTGTGGACATGGTGCGGTTCTGGTAGAGGCCGGGCTGTGTGGACATGGTGCGGTTCCGGTAGAGGCCGGGCTGTGTGGACATGGTGCGGTTCCGGGCTGTGTGGACATGGTGCGGTTCCGGGCTGTGTGGACATGGTGCGGTTCCGGGCTGTGTGGACATGGTGCGGTTCCGGGCTGTGTGGACATGGTGCGGTTCCGGGCTGTGTGGACATGGTGCGGTTCCGGGCTGTGTGGACATGGTGCGGTTCCGGGCTGTGTGGACATGGTGCGGTTCCGGGCTGTGTGGACATGGTGCGGTTCCGGGCTGTGTGGACATGGTGCGGTTCCGGGCTGTGTGGACATGGTGCGGTTCCGGGCTGTGTGGACATGGTGCGGTTCCGGGCTGTGTGGACATGGTGCGGTTCCGGGCTGTGTGGACATGGTGCGGTTCCGGGACAGGCCGGGCTGTGTATACATGGTGCGGTTCCGGGCTGTGTGGACATGGTGCGGTTCCGGCACAGGCCGGGCTGTGTACATGGTGCGGTTCCGGCACAGGCCGGGCTGTATACATGGTGCGGTTCCGGTAGAGGCCGGGCTGTGTGTACATGGTGCGGTTCCGGTAGAGGCTGGGCTGTGTGGACATGGTGCGGTTCCGGGCTGTGTGGACATGGTGCGGTTCCGGGCTGTGTGGACATGGTGCGGTTCCGGGCTGTGTGGACATGGTGCGGTTCCGGGACAGGCCGGGCTGTGTATACATGGTGCGGTTCCGGGCTGTGTACATGGTGCGGTTCCGGGCTGTGTGGACATGGTGCGGTTCCGGCACAGGCCGGGCTGTGTACATGGTGCGGTTCTGGTAGAGGCCGGGCTGTGTGGACATGGTGCGGTTCCGGGCTGTGTACATGGTGCGGTTCTGGTAGAGGCCGGGCTGTGTGTACATGGTGCGGTTCTGGTAGAGGCCGGGCTGTGTGGACATGGTGCGGTTCCGGGCTGTGTACATGGTGCGGTTCTGGTAGAGGCCGGGCTGTGTGAACATGGTGCGGTTCTGGTAGAGGCCGGGCTGTGTACATGGTGCGGTTCTGGTAGAGGCCGGGCTGTGTATACATGGTGCGGTTCCGGGCTGTGTACATGGTGCGGTTCCGGCACAGGCCGGGCTGTGTACATGGTGCGGTTCCGGGCTGTGTATACATGGTGCGGCTCTGGGCTGTATACATGGTGCGGTTCCGGCACAGGCCGGGCTGTGTATACATGGTGCGGTTCCGGGCTGTGTATACATGGTGCGGTTCTGGGCTGTGTACATGGTGCGGTTCTGGGCTGTGTACATGGTGCGGTTCCGGGACAGGCCGGGCTGTGTGTACATGGTGCGGTTCTGGTAGAGGCCGGGCTGTGTGGACATGGTGCGGTTCCGGGCTGTGTGGACATGGTGCGGTTCCGGCACAGGCCGGGCTGTGTATACATGGTGCGGTTCCGGCACAGGCCGGGCTGTGTATACATGGTGCGGTTCCGGCACAGGCCGCATGTGTGCGCACAGGAGTCTGGAGGCCGCTCCCAGGCCCGGACATAACGTGACAGAGGCTGCGGCCTGTGACAGGATCCCCCCGCTCCTCTTACCCTCGCACCGCCTCCTGCGCCGCTCTGGCCGCTCACACTGGGTGCTGCTGGGATGGTAATGGCGGGCACTAGGGGGCGGACCAGCGGCTCCTCCTCCTTCTGTGGCAGTTTGTCGTTGCTCGGCGGATACGATCCGTGTGTGACCGACTTGATTCCGGGAGAACGCTAGAAATACCCGGGGCCTGGCTGCTCCTGTCCGGGGATCTTCACAACCAGACGGCCACCATCTTACATTGGGGGGGGATACTGTTCTGGCAGCTGAGGGAGGGGAAAACGAAATGCGCATGCGCAAAGTGTTCCAAACGCTAAAAACGAGGCCGAAGCATGCGGCGCAGTGCACGATGGGAATTGTAGTCGTGACTGGAGCCGAAGCCGACGTATGGCAGAACTTTCCCTTCACTCTCCAGATCTGGCCACAGTCAGGAGTGTTCGCATAATCCTGCGACATCTTTGCAAACAATACTATCTACTAATTCTAAAGTATAAGGCTGCAATCTTCCGTATTGTAACGAAAAAGAACTACATATCCCGAAAATCATAGCGCAAAGTTTCATAGACAGCTTTACCGTAACAGAAAATGCTCCTTATTGCAACAGAGAATTAATTTCGACTTTCTCGTCATGAAATGATGTGACGAGTCAGTCTCCTCAACTCTGCTTTACGTAGAAGTACCTGTGGCAATGACTTATGGGACGTGTAGTTTTTGTCAGACTGTAATAAATACAGCTCTATGTCATTACGACTACATCTCCCATAATCCGGAGCGCTGCTGTCACGTGTTACAAAGTACGCTGAAAGGAAACGAAGCCTTAAAAAGTAATGCCGCTGGGAAATGTAGTTTTTCACGTCCAAATTTTAAATGACACAATTCAGCTGACTACATCTCCCAGAAGCGCTTTCGCGCCGTCCTTTTGCGACAAAACGCTAAATAGCATATCAAAACCGAAGTATCGCTCTACATTCGGTAATCGTCTCACAGTCCAGCTCCGGTAAGGAGCTTTAAGTTTTATTTTAAGAAGGAGTTGGACTTTTATTTGTGGTGCTGTCCGCACAGGCATTGGTGAAGACAGCCTAAAGTGAGCAGGCGGGTTCTGGCTGGGAAGTTTGGTCCCAAGATGGCAGCGCCGTTGGCGGTAAATTCAGGTAACATGGGAAAAGAAGGTTCTGGTTTGTTGTTCGGTGTCCGTGTACGTGACAGATGTTCTTATCAGAGACCCGGTGACCCCGGATGTGGATGAGATGTGGGGTCCTAGCGCCGGGAGACTCACGTGCTGACCACAGCGGCAGAACAGTGAGTGCAGCTCTGCAGGGTAATGCAGCAGGGTAATGCCGGGGCTGGCCTCACACCCGCGACACATACCTCTGCATAGGAGCTGTGTACACGGGCAATGGTAGGAGACGTGTGAAGGGGTTTCCCTTCTATCCAATGTGGTGATCCTCGTGGCGTACAACAACTCCCAGGCTGCCCTGCAGTGTTGTGGGTCTGTGGTGTATAAATGATAACGTAAGATTTCTCATCGGTTCCAGGCGCCAGTCTGTGGGGTCCGTACAAGAACATCTGGACGACGGTGGAGAACGCGCTGCTCAAAAGGCAACCGGAGGCCGCGCACGTCCTGGACCTGCTGCTGAAGAAGCACAAGCCGGACTTCATCTCCCTGTTCAAGAACCCGGTAAGTCTCAGTGCGATCTGCATTATACCCCAGAGCTGCACTCACTATTCTGCTGGTGCAGTCACTGTGTACATACATTACATTACTGACCCTGAGTTACCTCCTGTATTATACTCCAGAGCTGCACTCACTATTCTGCTGGTGCAGTCACTGTGTACATACATTACTGATCCTGAGTTACATCCTGTATTATACCCCAGAGCTGCACTCACTATTCTGCTGGTGCAGTCACTGTGTACATACATTACATTACTGATCCTGAGTTACATCCTGTATTATACCCCAGAGCTGCACTCACTATTCTGCTGGTGCAGTCACTGTGTACATACATTACATTACAGATCCTGAGTTACATCCTGTATTATACCCCAGAGCTACACTCACTATTCTGCTGGTGCAGTCACTGTGTACATACATTACTGATCCTGAGTTACATCCTGTATTATACCCCAGAGCTGCACTCACTATTCTGCTGGTGCAGTCACTGTGTACATACATTACATTACTGATCCTGAGTTACATCCTGTATTATACCCCAGAGCTGCACTCACTATTCTGCTGGTGCAGTCACTGTGTGCATACATTACATTACTGATCCTGAGTTACCTCCTGTATTATACCCCAGAGCTGCACTCACTATTCTGCTGGTGCAGTCACTGTGTACATACATTACATTACTGATCCTGAGTTACAGCCTGTATTATACCCCAGAGCTGCACTCACTGTTCTGCTGGTTCAGTCACTGTGTACATACATTACATTACTGATCCTGAGTTACATCCTGTATTATACCCCAGAGCTGCACTCACTATTCTGCTGGTGCAGTCACTGTGTACATACATTACATTACTGATCCTGAGTTACTTCCTGTATTATACTCCAGAGCTGCACTCACTATTCTGCTGGTGCAGTCACTGTGTACATACATTACATTACTGATCCTGAGTTACCTCCTGTATTATACTCCAGAGCTGCATTCACTATTCTGCTGGTGCAGTCACTGTGTACATACATTACATTACTGATCCTGAGTTACATCCTGTATTATACCCCAGAGCTGCACTCACTATTCTGCTGGTGCAGTCACTGTGTACATACATTACTGATCGTGTATTATCCTCCAGAGCTGCACTCACTATTCTGCTGGTGCAGTCACTGTGTACATACATTACATTACTGACCCTGAGTTACATCCTGTATTATACTCCGGAGCTGCACTCACTATTCTGCTGGTGCAGTCACTGTGTACATACATTACATTACTGACCCTGAGTTACATCCTGTATTATACTCCGGAGCTGCACTCACTATTCTGCTGGTGCAGTCACTGTGTACATACATTACATTACTGATCCTGAGTTACCTCCTGTATTCTACTCCAGAGCTGCACTCACTATTCTGCTGGTGCAGTCACTGTGTACATACATTACATTACTGATCCTGAGTTACATCCTGTATTATACTCCAGAGCTGATCTCACTATTCTGCTGGTGCAGTCACTGTGTACATACATTACATTACTGATCCTGAGTTACATCCTGTATTATACTCCAGAGCTGCACTCACTATTCTGCTGGTGCAGTCACTGTGTACATACATTACATTACTGATCCTGAGTTACACCCTGTATTATACCCCAGAGCTGCACTCACTATTCTGCTGGTGCAGTCACTGTGTACATACATTACTGATCCTGAGTCACATCCTGTATTATACTCCAGAGCTGCACTCACTATTCTGCTGGTGCAGTCACTGTGTACATACATTACATTACTGATCCTGAGTTACATCCAGTATTATACCCCAGAGCTGATCTCACTATTCTGCTGGTGCAGTCACTGTGTACATACATTACATTACTGATCCTGAGTTACTTCCTGTATTATACTCCAGAGCTGCACTCACTATTCTGCTGGTGCAGTCACTGTGTACAGACATTACTGATTGTGTATTATCCTCCAGAGCTGCGCTCATTTTTCTCCCTTTTCTCCCTTTAGGCCAAGAATCCCCAGCAACATGAGAAGATCCAGAAGGCCGGCACTGAGGGCATCG
This sequence comes from Ranitomeya variabilis, assembly GCF_051348905.1. Taxonomy (NCBI): domain Eukaryota; kingdom Metazoa; phylum Chordata; class Amphibia; order Anura; family Dendrobatidae; genus Ranitomeya; species Ranitomeya variabilis. Next base: position 671,322,982 of record NC_135236.1, on the reverse strand, counting down.
CCATGAAGGGGCAGCAGGGAACCCGCCTTCTGCCCGAGTCTCTCATTAAGGAGACCTTCATCCTGAGCGACCTGTTCGGTATCGGGGAGGTGGCCGCAGTGGAGCTTCTGCTCGCAGGTGATTTCGGGGCACTGTCTTCTCGCAGCTGCGGCTTTGTTACAGTGAGATGAAACCTCCGGTCTCTTTCCCGCCATCTGTACGTTTTGTGTCCGACTCCTCTCCCCTGGCAGGGCGGGGGGCTTCTGGGGACCCCCTGATTCTGTGGACGTCTTACTGACCGGCCGCCTTACATTTCAGGGGAGCACCAGCAGCCCCATTTCCCCGGCCTCACGCGGGGTCTGGTTGCCGTGCTCTTGTACTGGGACGGGAAGCGATGTATCGCCAACTCCTTGTGCACCCTCATCCAGTCCCGGAAGGGCAAGACCTTCACCATGGACCTCAGGTATGGTCGCCAGCGTCTTGTGATTACTTAAAGGGGTGGGCACTTTTTTGGGGTTAGACTTTTCTCCCATCAGGATGACCCGTCTCTGTCCATTTTGGGGTGTTCATGGGGTGTTTTCTCCCACTCAGCCCGGAGGTGGAGGCCATGACGACGCGTTTCACCGACGACCTGATGGACAGCGGCCTCACCCAGAAGATCCTCACCCTGCTGTCCCAGATCGACGTGAACAATGAATTCGACAAGCTGCAGAAGGAGCGAGGTCTGGGCAACGAGAAGCACCGCAAGGAGGTAGGAAGCCAGGGGCAATGCCGCCATTGGGGGGTCCGATCCTCGCTGCCATCATGGTCCTGCCATCCAGAAGGGGAGGAAGATCGCAGGGGTCTGGCCGTGCCGCTGAGATGCCGGATTGTAGTAGACCCCGGTCGGCTTATGTCTTACACCCCGTAATCACTGTTACCTTTCATAGGTCTCGGATCTTATTAAGGAAAGTCGCCAGTCACTTGCAGAAAGTCTCTTCTCCTGGGCCTGTCAGACCCCGCTGGGCAAGGACGACACGCTGCTACTGATCGCACACCTGGAGAAAGTGTCCGTGGAGGCAGACGGCACCCTGGACAGCGTCAACCTCTTCCTGCTCATGGCGCTCCTGTACTGCTTTGATGTGAGCTTTTTGGAGCAGGGGACAGAGGACAGAGATGGTAGGTCGTGTATCTCTGTGTACAGGGAGCTCCCCCTAGTGGTGGCTGCAGACAGGATCTTCTCATGTATCTCTGTATACAGGGAGCTCCCCCTAGTGGTGGCTGCAGACAGGATCTTCTCATGTATCTCTGTATACAGGGAGCTCCCCCTAGTGGTGGCTGCAGACAGGATCTTATCATGTATCTCTGTATACAGGGAGCTCCCCCTAGTGGTGGCTGCAGACAGTATCTTATGTATCTCTGTGTACAGGGAGCTCCCCCTAGTGGTGGCTGCAGACAGGATCTTATCATGTATCTCTGTATACAGGGAGCTCCCCCTAGTGGTGGCTGCAGACAGGATCTTATCATGTATCTCTGTATACAGGGAGCTCCCCCTAGTGGTGGCTGCAGACAGGATCTTATCATGTATCTCTGTATACAGGGAGCTCCCCCTAGTGGTGGCTGCAGACAGGATCTTATCATGTATCTCTGCATACAGGGAGCTCCCCCTAGTGGTGGCTGCAGACAGGATCTTTTCATGTATCTCTGTATACAGGGAGCTCCCCCTAGTGGTGGCTGCAGACAGGATCTTATCATGTATCTCTGTATACAGGAAGCTCCCCCTAGTGGTGGCTGCAGACAGGATCTTATCATGTATCTCTGTATACAGGGAGCTCCCCCTAGTGGCGGCTGCAGACAGGATCTTATCATGTATCTCTGTATACAGGGAGCTCCCCCTAGTGGTGGCTGCAGACAGGATCTTATCATGTATCTCTGTATACAGAGAGCTCCCCCTAGTGGTGGCTGCAGACAGGATCTTATCATGTATCTCTGTATACAGGAAGCTCCCCCTAGTGGTGGCTGCAGACAGGATCTTATCATGTATCTCTGTATACAGGGAGCTCCCCCTAGTGGTGGCTGCAGACAGGATCTTATGTATCTCTGTATACAGGGAGCTCCCCCTAGTGGTGGCTGCAGACAGGATCTTATCATGTATCTCTGTATACAGGGAGCTCCCCCTAGTGGTGACTGCAGACAGGATCTTATCATGTATCTCTGTATACAGGGAGCTCTCCCTAGTGGTGACTGCAGACAGGATCTTATCATGTATCTCTGTATACAGGGAGCTCCCCCTAGTGGTGACTGCAGACAGGATCTTATCATGTATCTCTGTATACAGGGAGCTCTCCCTAGTGGTGACTGCAGACAGGATCTTATCATGTATCTCTGTATACAGGGAGCTCCCCCTAGTGGTGACTGCAGACAGGATCTTATCATGTATCTCTGTATACAGGGAGCTCCCCCTAGTGGTGGCTGCAGACAGGATCTTATGTATCTCTGTATACAGGGAGCTCCCCCTAGTGGTGACAGGAGGCACACAATATTTTAATATTTGTATTAGACCCAGTTGCATAATTCCTGCATATTCTTACATTAATAGATCCTTTTATTTCCTAAATTCCAGAATTAATGCGGCAGACGCCTCTTTTGACTGAAAAGCAGTATGTGGCTTCCATTCACCAGAGGCTGCAGGACTCCCAGCCGTGGAAGTTATCGGGTCTGCAGGCCACAGTGCGGCTGGCCTGGGCACTTGCCCTTCGTGGTGTATCTCAGCTCCCTGATGTTACAGGTGTGGGGTCGATGCCTTGTTTTATCTTGTTTTTTTTTTGCCCTGCATATTTTTGGTTTTGGATTAATGCCACCTTTCCGTCTTTTCTCAGCGTTGGCGGAGTTCACAGAGGCAGATGAAGCCCTGGCGGAGATGGCCATCGGCGGCAATGCTTTCCTCTTCCTTACAGATGCTGTGGTGGCCGCTGAGCTCTTTCCCCAGGAGGAATTCTTCATCCGCAGGATTCACACCCTGGTCACTGATTTCCTCACTCGGATGCCTATGAAGGTTGGTTCATTGTTTGATTTCTGCCCTGGTGGAAAATAAAAAATAAAAAATCACATCCTCTGCGTAGGTGATAATTTTTAGACAGGTAAAATTCCTTTCCCTGGGACTCCGTACAAAAAATGAAAAACTTATCGCGAAGGGGTTAAACGCCTCCTGCGATCTTGCGACCTGGATGTTTGATTTTAGAAATGTATCGTTTATGCTCTGCGTAGGGGATAATTTTTAGACCGGTTAATGTGCAATCCCTGTCACTCCAAACTATAAAAGGAAAAACGTATAGCAAAAAGGTTAATATTGCAACCTGGATGGGCAAAGATTACAGATTAGTGGGGTCTTGGCGGTTTCACCATTACAGGGCTCTTTCTACTGTTCTCATAGGTGAAGCAGCTACGAAACCGAGCTGAGGAGGACGCCCGTCTGATCCATATGAGCCTGCAAATGGGGAGCGAGCCGCCGTCCTCGCTGCGTCGTGATCTGGAGCACCTCATGCTGCTGGTAAGACCATGCCTGAGTCTTATGTTGCTGTTGTATCCATGCTGTGCTGCTGTTGTATCCATGCTGTGCTGCTGTTGTATCCATGCTGTGCTGCTGTTGTATCCATGCTGTGCTGCTGTTGTATCCATGCTGTGCTGCTGTTGTATCCATGCTGTGCTGCTGTTTGTATCCATGCTGTGCTGCTGTTTGTATCCATGCTGTGCTGCTGTTTGTATCCATGCTGTGCTGCTGTTTGTATCCATGCTGTGCTGCTGTTGTATCCATGCTGTGCTGCTGTTTGTATCCATGCTGTGCTGCTGTTTGTATCCATGCTGTGCTGCTGTTGTATCCATGCTGTGCTGCTGTTTTATCCATGCTGTGCCGCTGTTTTTGCTTCTTTTAGCTTTTCTTTACTTTTTGTTGTGCTTAGATCGGCGAGCTCTACAAGAACGACGCCTTCCATCTGGAGCTGGCGCTGGAGTTTTGGTGCCCGACCGAACCCCTCCAGAGCACCACAATGATGGGCTCCTACCTTGGAGTTGCTCACCAGAGGCCTCCGCAGCGCCAGGTAAAGGAGTGTCCCCTCACCGGCAGCCTTTTTGGTTGCTCTGTGCAGGTGAATGGGCTCATATTTCTTCCCCATGGGTGGAAAAAGAGTCAGAATCGGTTGGAATTTTTGGGACTTTTTGACCCAGTTCACCTGGGATCAGTAGGAGTCCCAGTGGTCTGACACCCCCCAATAAGTGCTGCTAATGGACAGGGGTGTTCAGATATTGATATGTTGGGGGTGCCCTGTCCCGGGGATGATCAGAGCTGTGTATTCTGTGCATTTATCGGTCTCCCGTCCTCATGTTTCAGGTTTTGTTGTCCAAGTTTGTGAGACAGATGAGCGACCTGCTGCCGCCCACCCTGTATATTCCTTACCTGAAGATGCTGCGGGGTCTGACTGACGGGCCGCAGTGCGCCCATTACTGCTTCAACTTCCTCAAAGCCAATGGCAGCAGCCATGGTAAGTCCACGGTCCGAGACTGTAAGAGGGATGGTGTTCCCCCTGTTTGTACCCCCCGTCCATACGCCCTACCCCGGTCTATTAGCCGGGGCGGAGAGCCTCAATAAAAAGTGACTTCTACTCTGGAGGACCTGACATGTAATGCTGCATTCCTCCTGCGGGGGCAGTGTGTGGCAGCCGGCATCCCCCCCCGGGGGGTTATCTGTCAGACGTGTGACCATAGATCGACACTTTTCCTGCATGTTAAATACTCGCCATCACCAGATCCTAATTTTCTATATCTCAGCAGAGAACCTGCAGGCCGGCAGCCCCGTGTCCTGGGATCACTTCTTCCACTCGCTGATGCTGTACCACGAGCACCTGAGGAGGGACATACCGAGCACCGACCTCATCCACCATCGTCACCTGCCACTGAGGGGCATCACCCAGCGGGAGATGGACGGACTCGTGGCATTCCTGCAGCTCACCACCACAGTCATAGAATGGGTAAGATGTGGAAAGCAGCAGAATCGTGAGTGCAGCTCTGGGGTATAATACAGGAGGTAACTCAGGATCAGTAATGCAATGTATGTACACAGTGACTGCACCAGCAGAATAGTGAGTGCAGCTCTGGAGTATAATCTAGAATTCATGTATGTATACAGTGAGTTCAGCAGCAGAATAGTGGGCGCAGCTCTGCAGTATAATGCAGGGTATGTGACTGCAGCCTCATTTCTTCCTGTGCAGAGTGAGAGTGCCCGTCTGGCCCTGTGTGAACACGTGCAGTGGACGCCGGTCATCGTGATCCTGGGGCTCCTGCAGTGCAGTATTCCTCCAGCCCTGAAGGCGGAGCTGCTGAAGGTGCTGACGGCTTTCGGGAAGTCTCCGGAGGTGGCGGCTTCTCTCTGGCAGTCCCTGGAGCACACTCAGGTACACTGACCCTTCGGCCCCTTCTATTATCACCTTTCTCTTATTTCACAAATAATCCATCTTTTTCTGCAGATTTTGCAAACCGTCAGACCCACCGGACAGAGGCAGGCGGCTGGAATAGAGGTAGTCCCATTTCCTGGGGTTGTCCCATTTCCTGGGGTTGTCCCCTTTCCTAATCATGTTCCTTAACCATATCCCTTTAAGTCTAGATTTTGCAGCAGTGCCATAAAGCGATACCTAATTCCTTGTTTTTGAGGTGGAGCTGAATGAAATCGAGTCCCGGGCGGAGGAGTACCCGCTCACCAGAGCCTTCTGCGGCCTCATCGGCACGCTGGTGGAGAGCTATTTTCCCGCCAACCTCGGGGCCGGATTAAGAGCCCCCGGATTTGAGCCGTACTTGCAGTTCCTCCGCGACACCGTCTTCCTCCGCATCCGCACCAGAGCGTACAGGAGAGCGGCAGAGAAGGTAGGACCCTATAGAACCGACCCAACCGCTGCTCATACTTAACCCTTTGTGTCACCATCCTCTTTTCTAACGTCCCGACAGTGGGAAGTGGCCGAGGCGGTCCTCGACGTCTTCTACAAACTCCTGAGAGATTATGAGCCGCAACCCGAAGACTTTGTGGAGCAGTACGTGGAGATGCAGGGTGAGCAGACGGCGCACTTAATGCATCATTATCCGGCCTGCAGTACTGCATTTCACCTGTAGTGGCCGCTGCGGCGAATCTCGCACAGATCCCTCCGGTTGATCGGAGCCGATCACTGAGGATTTCTTACAAATTTATCGTCAGTTTTTTATGATATTTTACCGAGGGAATTATTTCTGATGATCTGCACTTCACAGGGGAGGAAAAGGCCGCTTACAAGCTGCCCGGCTTCAGTTTAATGCATCACTTACTGAACGAGTCCCCCATGTTGGAGCTGTGTCTGAGCCTCCTGGAAGAGGGCGTCGTGCAGCTGGACACTTACGCCCCATTTCCAGGTACCGTGTACAGAGTCGGGCACATTGGGAGATGTTAAAGGGACCCGTCGGCAATAGATTACTGCAGATGGACCTGGGAGAGCACCACTAAGGAGCGGATGTGGTGTCCCTGTAGACATGATGGGGTTAAAAATGGTTATCCGTTTTTTTTGTACGTCCCAGGTAAAAAACATTTGGAGAAGGCGGTGACGTGCTGCTTCATGCTCCTCAACCTGACGCTGCAGAAGGAGAACCTCTACATGGACCTTCTGCGGAAGAGCCACCTCTCACTGATCGTGACCCCCCTGGAGCAGTTACTGCAGGGCATCAACCCGCGATCCAAAAAGGCCGATCACGTGGTCAACATCGCCAGGTCAGTTCCTCCGTTCCCCCTTCCTGAATCCACGAGAGGTTTGGGTAAATTCAGCCATGGGGTTTCACCAGATATCACTCCTCCGGTTCCTCAGGTATTTGTACCACGGCTCCGGGAATCCAGAATTGGCTTTCGAAAGCGCGAAGATCTTGTGCAGCATCTCCAGCAACGCCAACATCCAAGCCAAAATCGTGGGAGATTTTACCCAGGACCCGGTAGGCCTTACAGCGCCCCCATGTGATCTAACAAAGCGTATGGGCAAAGGTCATCTTCATCCTTTTAACGGGTCATTCCCCCCACGTTAAATGTTGTCACCTACTCGGCTGTCGTACCCCACTGGTCCTTGCATTCGTTGTATACGGGGCTTCTGGCACATGGCGTTAACCCTACATATTCGCTTCCATGAATCCTATGTTCATTAATTTTTTTTCCTCTGGCAGAAAATTAGTCAGAAACTTATGGCCGGCTTTGTGGAGTGTCTGGACAGCGAGGACTCGGAGGAGGTGGTGAACCCCCTTGAAGGTGAGCTGCGTTCTTCTCCTCGTGGTCTGGGATAGACCGGGTGTTTATATCCCAGAGTTTCATGTTCCTCGTGATTGTAGACATCCTGGAAGAGAGGAGATTGGCCGCGGTTCATCACGAGACCAAAATCCACATCCTCAACCTGCTGATCACCTCCCTGGAGATGAAGCCCCACAATCTGGCCCTGTACCTCCTGGGGTTCGAGCTGAAGAAACCAGTCAGTACGACCAACCTCCAAGACTCGGGTACGGAGACGTTACCCCTCCATGTAGTGACGGGTGCGGCACATCGGCCATCGGCTACACTGATCGTCTGCTTTACACTGTAGGAGTTCTAGGCTTCCCCCGGACCTGTCTACACTCCATCTTGGATGTCCTGAAGAAGGGAACTGATGGAAGAACGGGGCCGGTGGCTGTGGTGGAGTCCCCGCATCTTGCTGAGCTTTGCTATCAGGTGGGTTCAGTGGGAGTCTTAGATTTGGCCCCCTCACTAATCAGTAGCTCATCATGAAGTGCAGAGCTCTGGTCACAGTCCACATTATGGTTAGTTTTGGTGCAACGTCTCGCTGAACGATGTGTTGTTTCCTCAGGTCATCTATCAGCTGTGTGCCTGCGCCGACACCTCCGGCCCGACCATGCGATACCTGCGCACCAGTCAAGATTTCCTGGTCACCCAGCTCCACCACCTGCCCTTCTCTGTGAAAGGTAAAGGATTCGACAGGACACCGGAGAACTCGACCGATGGTGGCCACGATCCTGCGTCTCAGTAGTGTGCTCCGCCCCGGCCGTAGTGTGTGCGCCTCCCCGGCCTTAGTGTGTGTCTGTGTGTGTCTGTGTGTGTGTGTGTGTGTGGCGCCACCCAGCCGTAGTGTGTGCGCCCCCCGGCCGTAGTGTGTGTGTGTGTGTGTGCGCCACCCAGCCGTAGTGTGCCGCCCCGGCCGTAGTGTGTGTGCCGCCCCGGCCGTAGTGTGTGTGTGTGTGTGTGTGTGTGTGTGTGTACGCCGCCCTGCAAGCATCCCGTGATCGCAGATTGACAAGTGTACTTTTACTCTGTAGGACATGAAATCTCCATCCTCAATCAGATGTCCTGGTTGATGAAGACGGCGTCCATTGAGCTGCGCATCACGTCTCTGAACCGCCAGCGCTCCCACACACAGAGACTGCTGAACCTCCTGCTGGACGATGTCCCTGTCCGTCCCTACATAGGTGAGAAGGGTGCGGGTATAGTGAGTGCAGCTCTTGGGTATAATACAGGATGTAACTCAGGATCAGTAATGTAATGTATGTACACAGTGACTGCACCAGCAGAATAGTGAGTGCAGCTCTTGGGTATAATACAGGATGTAACACAGGATCAGTAATGTACTGTATGTACACAGTGACTGCACCAGCAGAATAGTGAGTGCAGCTCTGGGGTATAATACAGGATGTAACTCCGGATCAGTAATGTAATGTATGTACACAGTGACTGCACCAGCAGAATAGTGAGTGCAGCTCTGGGGTATAATACAGGATGTAACTCAGGATCAGTAATGTAATGTATGTACACTGTGACTGCACCAGCAGAATAGTGAGTGCAGCTCTTGGGTATAATACAGGATGTAACACAGGATCAGTAATGTAATGTATGTACACAGTGACTGCACCAGCAGAATAGTGAGTGCAGCTCTGGGGTATAATACAGGATGTAACTCAGGATCAGTAATGTAATGTATGTACACAGTGACTGCACCAGCAGAATAGTGAGTGCAGCTCTGGGGTATAATACAGGATGTAACTCAGGATCAGTAATGTAATGTATGTACACAGTGACTGCACCAGTAGAATAGTGAGTGCAGCTCTGGAGTATAATACAGGATGTAACTCAGGATCAGTAATGTAATGTATGTACACAGTGACTGCACCAGCAGAATAGTGAGTGCAGCTCTGGGGTATAATACAGGATGTGACTCCGGATCAGTAATGTAATGTATGTACACAGTGACTGCACCAGCAGAATAGTGAGTGCAGCTCTGGAGTATAATACAGGATGTAACTCAGGATCAGTAATGTAATGTATGTACACAGTGACTGCACCAGCAGAATAGTGAGTGCAGCTCTGGGGTATAATACAGGATGTAACTCAGGATCAGTAATGTAATGCATGTACACAGTGACTGCACCAGCAGAATAGTGAGTGCAGCTCTGGAGTATAATACAGGATGTAACTCAGGATCAGTAATGTAATGTATGTACACAGTGACTGCACCAGCAGAATAGTGAGTGCAGCTCTGGGGTATAATACAGGATGTGACTCCGGATCAGTAATGTAATGTATGTACACAGTGACTGCACCAGCAGAATAGTGAGTGCAGCTCTGGAGTATAATACAGGATGTAACTCAGGATCAGTAATGTAATGTATGTACACAGTGACTGCACCAGCAGAATAGTGAGTGCAGCTCTGGGGTATAATACAGGATGTGACTCCGGATCAGTAATGTAATGTATGTACACAGTGACTGCACCAGCAGAATAGTGAGTGCAGCTCTGGGGTATAATACAGGATGTGACTCCGGATCAGTAATGTAATGTATGTACACAGTGACTGCACCAGCAGAATAGTGAATGCAGCTCTGGGGTATAATACAAGATAATTTATGTATTTTTCTTTTTTCCGCTCTGTAGCCGACGGTGAAGCTGGTATAGAGGATGATAACCGGAGCATCAATGCGTTTCTTCACTTTGATATGTCCTCAAAAGGTAACGCCGACATATTTTGTCCCTATCACATGTATAGATAGATGTGCTTAGTGTTCTGTAGGTGTAGAACAATCAGTGCCATTGTGGATTCCGAACCCTAAACCGCCGGTTCTGTAAAGTTTTTTTTTCGCAATTAGAAGCATTTCAGGACCTATTGATTTTACTCCTTTATATGGCGCCATTAATTCCGCAGTGCTTTACAGACGTTATCCTCACTGTCCCCATTGGGGCTCACAATCTAAATTCCCTATCAGTATGTCTTTGGAATGTGGGAGGAAACCGGTGAAGACGGAGGAAACCCATGGAATCACGGGGAGAACATACAAACTCCTTGCAGATGTTGTCCTTGGTTCTTGAACCCAGGGCCCCAACGCTGCAAGGTTACAGTGCTGACCACTGAGCCACCGTGCCGTGCTGACCACCGAGCCGCTGTGCCGTGCTGAGCCGCTGTGCCGTGCTGACCACTGAGCCACTGTGCCGTGCTGACCACTGAGCCACTGTGCCGTGCTGACCACTGAGCCACTGTGATGACCACTGAACCACTGTGCTGACCACTGAGCCACCGTGCGGTGACGATCCACTGCAGTATAATATACGCATGTCGCATTTTTCTAGTTCGCAGGAAAGTCTTGAGCATCTTGGACGCCATCGAGTTCGCGCAGGAGATCCCGGAGCAGCTGCAGCTGGACTTCTTTGATCGCATCCAGATAGAACAGCTCATCACCGACTGCGAGCACAAGAACCGCAGCATCGAAACGGTCTGCAACGTCAAGGTGAGCGCGGGGTCTCGGGAGTTTATACCTGGGGGGGGTCCGGTCTGTTTACTGATTGTTCTCTGCCCGTTACAGCTCCTCCGGCGAGTCCTGGTCGCAGAAGTCAATGCTCTTCAGGGGATGGCTGCCATTGGACAGAGGCCTTTACTATTAGAGGTAGAGTATGTGGCGATTTGGGGTCCTTAAAGGGATGGTGCAGGGCTTGGATATTTAAAGCGTATCAGTGCCATACGCACCGTAGTGGCCGTTTTCGGGTACTGCAGCGCTGATGCCGTAGTATTCAATGTCTTTTTCCAGGAAATCAACACCATCCTGCAGCACGCGGTGGAAAGAAACAAGATGTTCCAGTGTCTTCACGCCAAACGTCTCGCCCTGGAGTCCTGGCGGCAGCTGGTGGAGATCATTCTGACCGCCTGTCCTCAGGACCTGATCCCGGCGGAGCAGAGACAGTTGATCATCCGTGATCTGCTCCAGGATCTGCACGACAAGGTATTGTATATATGGTGGGTGGTCTGCGTCCTCTCTAGGATATGGGGCCAGAGTAACCCTTTACCTTCTCTCTGACCTTCGCTCTTTGCAGATCCTGGACGACGAGGCGACTAAGGACCTGATGCCGGTGGTGGCCGGGGCCGTGTTCACGCTCACCGTGCACCTGAGCCAGTGCATACGCACCGAGCAGAAGCAGCCGCTGAGCGCCCGGGCCGGCGGGCAGTCACAGTACGTGCTCCTGTTGGACGGATCCTTCGCTGCCCCTACAGGAACGGACACCCTGTCTGCAGGATTCGCCTCCATTGGAGACTCCTCGCTCCATATCATCCTCAGGAAACTGCTGGAATTCATTCTGAAGACCGGTCAGTGCTCAGTGGGCTACCTAGATGCTTGCGATGGCTAGCTGCCCTGACCCCAGCCCGGCCCTGGGCATTTCTTCATCATAGTCTTCAGACATGGCGGTGCCACTGTCGGCTGCATTTGGCAGCACATGCTCAGTATAAAGAGGGTCTGGCTCCTCCCCTTATTAGGTCTCCGCCTCCAGAACCAGCCGTGTGCGGGATCAAGGTGCTGAGTCATTAGCCAATCACAAAGATAGGTGGGATCAAGGCCCAAAAAAGGTGGGTTAGGGGCTCAAGTCATCAGCCAATCACTGGTGGACAAAGGTCAAGGCATTTGAGTCATCAGCCAATCACAAAGATGGGCTGGTTCAAAGTGCTGAGTTTTCAACCAATCACAGTGATGGGTTAGGGTTAAGGCACTGAGTCATCTGCCAATGACAAAGATGGGGTGGGGTCAAGGCGCTGAGTCATCAGCCAATGAAAAAGATGGAGTGGGGTCAAGGCGCTGAGTCATCAGCCAATCACGAGTGGGTGAAGGACACAGCATCACAAAGATTGACACTTGGTACATAAGCACCGCTATCGCCCGTTTCGCCCCGGAGGATGTGGCGCACATATTAGGAAGCTGCAGAACGTTACTCTTATGCAGTGATGACGTTTCATGAAGTCTCTCTCTGATGTTGTACGCGCAGGCGGAGGATTGCAGAGGGTGCGGACACATCTCTACGGAGCCCTGCTGTATTATTTGCAGATTGCCCAGAGACCAGATGAGCCGGACACTCTGGAAGCAGGTAGGTGCAAAAAAAAAAAGATAAAACTCACAGAAATGGCGCCACTCGTGTCCATGGACGTCATTTGGTATTGCAGCTCAGCCCCCATTTACTTGAATGTTGACGCGCTCCAATAGTAGATACAGTCCATGGATAGGAGTCGCGCACCACCGCGCCTCTTTATTTTCTTACGTCTTGTTTTTTTTTTTAAGCTAATAAGACCATGTGGGAGAGGCTGACCGCCCCAGAAGACGTGTTTAGTAAGCTCCAGAGGGACAACCTCTCTATATTTGAGACTTACGGGGCGGCACTAATGGAGGTGATCTGCAGAGACTCCTGTGATGGGCGCGAAATCGGCAGAGTAAGATTTATTCACACAGCATTTAAAGGGAGTTATTCCCACGTTTCCCATATTTATATTGTTGGATAGAGCTTGCAAAAACAAGCACTTTTGCAATTTGCTGCTTATTAAAATTTTCAGCTGTTTTTGAGATATGAACACTTTTCTGTTGTTTAGTCAGTTGCTGCGGTGGTCGGTCTCCTTGGCAACGACCTGGAAGAAAAAGAAAAGTGTTAATATCTCAAGAACGACTAAAAATTTTAACAAGCAGCAAATTACAAAAGTGCTTATTTTTGCAAGCTCTATCCAATAATGTCAATTTATGAGGATGGGGAAAAATCCCTTTAAGTGTCAATTGCTTAAAGGGAAATTGCGGAAATTTCAATGTGTTTTTATATTTCTTTTTTTCTTCCAGATGTTGGCTCTCGCCCTGTTAGACCGAATCGTCTGCATAGACAAGCAGCAGCAGTGGCTGGCGTATCTGTGTAACAGCGGATACCTGCAGGCTCTGGTGGACAGCCTGGCACAGGACGACGCCGTCTTACAGAATCTGCTGAATCCGCAGCCGCCGTTGCTGAAGGCGCTGTACATCTATGAATCCAAAATGGTAGGGGGGCCAGTATTCCATATAATACTGATTAAACTAGGAAAGGTTTAGCCTTTCCACACCTTAAAGGGATGTTTGAAGACGCGCTACAGATGCCCGACGCCTGTTCTTCTGCATGGCTGGCTGGAATCTGGCGCGGGGGGGTTTCAATAGGGAAGTGAGATGCGCTGAAGGATCCCTTTAATCATTTGCGATGCGTCTTGGTATTAATGATGGTCTATCTGCAGGCATTCTTAACCCGTGTGGCGAAAAGTCAGCAAGGAGCCCTGGAACTGTTGCGGGCAGGAGTCATCCTCCGACTGGCACAGTGCCAAGTATATGACATGCGTCCGGACACCGATCAGCAGGGGTAATGGCAGAAAACGTAAAAAAAAAAAAATTGCTCTGTCACCACTAGGGGGAGCTCCCTGCATGCGGTCTAATGCCTCCATAATGGCACTCTGCAGTAAGCTCTTCAGCTCCACCTAGTGGATAGTGAAGGAAACTGCTGATTTTTACCATATAGTCTCTGTGCTGGGGATTTGGAGCTATGTATCAGAGAACTGAGGCCTCAGTCCATATAAAGGTGTTTTATTACATTTACTCATGTTTCCTCCTTTTCTTAGACTGTACGGAATGAGAGATACCTCCGTCTTCATCCCGTCGCCGCTAGATAGGTACAGACAGATCCTGTTATCCGCCCTACATCTCTGCCAAGTGATTCTCACCTCGAGCACCGCGCAGCATCTACAGGTGGCAGGACAGGTGGGTGCAAGGCTGCAGCGAGGGTCACGTATAACCCTTAAGGCTTGTTTAAAGGGACTGTCCAGAAAGAATCTATGGATGGCCTGACTCCAGCACTGCTAGTGGCCGTTCTCAGGTACTGCAGCTCGTCTCCTATTGGAGTGAATATGATCTGGGCTGCAGTACCCTAAAATGGCCACTATACGCTGATGCTGACCCAGCAGATCAGTAATATCTGCCTTTAGTGGAAGAATTCTGCCCCAACGCACATCTGCTCTGGGACAGGAAGAGTTGTCACAGGACACTTTTGCTTTCTCCACTAGGTGCTACAGTTCCTGATCGCTCATTCGGATACGATCCATGCCATTCTCAGAAGCAAAGAGGGCAGCCTTGGTTCCCTGCAGGAGATGGCACTGCTGACGGGCATTATCAGCAAAGCAGCACTTCCAGGTAGGTGTCTCTCGCATTTATACCTAACCTGATTCCTTTAGGCTAGAGCTACTTTTTTTTTTTTCTTTTTTTTTTTTTTCAGCACAGAACTCCCAAAATTCTCAAATTGAAATGATAAAATCTTGTCTACTTGCAGCCGCCACTAGAGGGAGCTCAAGGCATTGCAGTAAACTGAAGCTCCCTCTAGTGGCAGCTATAGGTAAATCACAAATAAGCTCCCTCTAGTGGCAGCTATAGGTAAATCACAAATAAGCTCCCTCTAGTGGCAGCTAAAGGTAAATCACAAATAAGCTCCCTCTAGTGGCAGCTAAAGGTAAACTGCAAATGTTGCACTGTATTCTACGTATTCCCGCAGGATAATTTTGAGAATCTGGACCGTTCTTGATCCCATTGTCCTCTCGGGTGCCTCTTTGCTCAGCGGAAATCCTTCACCCTCTTTATGCCACAAGTAACCTTATTAATGTCACATTCTCCTTCTGCAGAGGTTGTGAATGATCTGGCTTCTGTCCTAGACGAGGGTCCTACTGTCGAGTTGCACGGACACTTGGGTCGATTCCAGGTAATATTGTTGTTTCCCTGTTTGTTTTTTTTAAAGGGGTACACACCACATACTCCCCCTTGTCATTGGGAAATTTGAAAAGTGATGTGCGTTCTACAGCTATTTAGGTTTTTTTTTAGCAGATCCCTCCAATAAGAAAATCTTATTTTTATTTTTTTTTTATTTTTTTTTTAGCGCCTTTGCCTTTTTTTATTAAACCGTTTCGGGGGGTCGGACAAAGCGCGGCAGCTGAGCTTACAGGACGAGGGCGCCCACGCGGACGGGGTGAGCGCGAAGGACGACATGGAGCTGGCGATGCAGCAGGTGAGGCCGGAGCTCTCGGTGTGCGACTTTTTTTTTTTTTCTTGTGGGTTATTACCGGTGTTTATGCAGGTTTTTTTTTTATTTATTTTTTTTTTTATTTTTTTAACTCCTAGATCTGCTCCAATGTGATGGAGTACTGCCATACTCTGATGCTGCAGAATTCCCCCAACCTCCAGCAGATGGTTTGTCTCTTCACCCCGAACCTGACAGAGGGCAGCAGCGGAGGCAGCAGAGAGGCCTCCAGATTAGGTCAGTAGTTGGGCATGCTTTCCTCATGTCCGCATGCACCATCCAATCAGAATGCAGGACTGGAAAGACAGAACAGCGCCACACCTGTCTACAGGATATGTGTGGTACTGCAGCCTTAACTGAACAGAGCTACAGGCAGCTTATAGATGGTGGTGGTTTTATTTATTTTTTAAAGGGTTTGTCCGTGCCGTCCAGTTGAGATATTACATCTCCAAATACCTGCCTGTTCATTAGAATAGTAAGCGGCCCTGAGTAACCCCTTTAATCTTGATGCCAGGCCATAAATATCAGATTGTTGGGGGTCCAACTCATGAACTGTAAAGCACTGCGGAATATGTTAGCGCTATATAAAAATAAAGATTATTATTATTATGGCAGGTGTCGGGCACAGCGCCATATTTTCACAGTGGACATACCTGGTACTGCACCCTTCTGAGCTGCAATACCAGGTATGGCCACTATAAAATATTTGGCGCTGTGCCATATTAAACATGGATGCTCCCCATCATCTAATCTTTTTTTGTTTTTTCCATGCCCATTATAGAAACCCAGCCTTCACTGTTCCCGTCCAGGTGGCTACCCAGTCTGGGCATCGTATTTTCCCTTTTGAAGCAATGCTCCAGCGACTTCTTCGTCTACTACGACATCCACCGGCAGAGCGTCAGCAAATTGCAGAACGTGGAGCAGCTCCCCCCGGATGAGATCAAGGAGGTATCGGACGAGCTCATACCTCCTCCCCTCCTTGTTAGCGCCCCCCTCTGTTTCCTTCCTTAATTATTTTCCCCCTTCCTCCTAGCTGTGCCAGTCTGAGACGCCCGTCGGAGTGGATAAAATCTCCACCACTCAGAAGTATCTGCTGACGCGACGCAGGCTGGTGAAACTTATCAACAGCAGAGCCAAGCTGCTGTCCGTCTGCTGCTGTATCCTTTCCGGGAAGGGGTTGGAGAGCAAGCTGTTGTGCTCTGTTATCAGCCATATCAGACTTAGTAGTGGTCTTTTAATGGGGCACTTTGTATTAGATCTAATGCGGGGCCGATACGTGGACCCCCGGGTCGTTCCCGCTCTCTTTTTCTCTACACTCAGCATTACATAGTATATTCTTTCTGCTCTCACCTTAGCGCAGGGGTTTGCATTCATGATTAGTCTGCAGTTCTTTGGTGGTCCTGTGAACCCCTAGGGGTCACTGCCCCCTTCTGGAGAAATTGTCCTTGACCACTTGGTAAACTAGATATCATAGAAACTTGCCTCTTCGTTCTATGGCGCCACCTTGAGTATTACCTGCTGCAGTGCACCCCCAGTGACAGCCAGGACTCGTTATTCTCCAGTACATCCTTTACCAGCAGGAGATTTCAGGGTAAATCCTTATAATCGGCTCATAACAGGGCTGGGTGTGGATTTGGGAAATTTGCAGGCCTTGGCTGGTGTGGATCTGGGAAATTTGCAGGCCGGGGCTGGTGCAGATCTGGGAACTTGCAGGCTGGCGCTCGTGCGGATCTGGGAAACTTGCAGGCCGGGGTTGGTGCGGATCTGGGAAACTTGCAGGCCGGGGCTGGTGCAGATCTGGGAAACTTGCAGGCCAGGGTTGGTGCGGATCTGGGAAACTTGCAGGCCGGGGTTGGTGCTGATCTGGGAAACTTGCAGGCCGGGGCAGGTGCGGATCTGGGAAACTTGCAGGCCTTGGCTGGTGCAGATCTGGGAAACTTGCAGGTCGGGGCTGGTGCGGATCTGGCAAGTTTGCAGACAGTGGCTGGTGCGGATCTGGGAAACTTGCAGGCCGGGGTTGGTGCTGATCTGGGAAACTTGCAGGCCGAGGCAGGTGCGGATCTGGGAAACTTGCAGGCCTTGGCTGGTGCAGATCTGGGAAACTTGCAGGCCTTGGCTGGTGCAGATTTGGGAAACTTGCAGGCCGGGGCTGGTGTGGATCTGGGAAGCTTGCTGACAGTGGCTGGTGCGGATCTGGGAAACTTGCAGGCCTTGGCTGGTACGAATCTGGGGAAATTGCAAGCTGGGGCTGGTGCGGATATGGGAAACTTGCAGGCCGGGGCAGGTGGGGATCTGGGAAACTTGCAGTCCGGGGCTGGTGAGGATCTGGGAAACTTGCAGGCGGGGGCTGGTGCGGATCTGGGAAACTTGCAGGCCGGGGCTGGTGCGGATCTGGGAAACTTGCAGGTCGGGGCTGGTGCGGATCTGGGAAACTTGCAGGCCGGGGCCGGTGGGGATCTGGGAAACTTGCAGGCCGGGGCTGGTGAGGATCTGGGAAACTTGCAGGCGGGGGCTGGTGCGGATCTGGGAAACTTGCAGGCCGGGGCTGGTGCGGATCTGGGAAACTTGCAGGCAGGGGCTGGTGCGGATCTGGGAAACTTGCAGGCCGGGGCTGGTGTGGATTTGGAAAACTTGCAGGCCGGGGCTGGTGCGGATCTGGGAAACTTGCAGGCCGGGGCTGGTGCGGATCTGGGAAATTTGCAGGCCGGGGCTGGTGTGGATCTGGGAAACTCGCAGGCCGGGGCTGGTGCGGATCTGGGAAACTCGCAGGCCGGGGCTGGTGCGGATCTGGGAAACTCGCAGGCCGGGGCTGGTGGGGATCTGGGAAACTCGCAGGCCGGGGCTAGTGCGGATCTGGGAAACTTGCAGGCCGGGGCTGGTGCGGATCTGGGAAACTCGCAGGCCGGGGCTAGTGCGGATTTGGGAAACTTGCTGACAGTGGCTGGTGCTGATCTGGGAAACATGAACTTTTTGCTTTTTCTCGGCAGACACACTAAACAGCGACCGTAACACTGACCTCAGGACGCTGAACAGACTGAGCCAGCAAGATAAGGAAATGGTGAGACCGATATTTAATTTTTATTCTCTTCCCCTTTATTGTGACTAAAGGGCTACTAACTCCTAAAATTTAGTTTTCTAAGCGTTTTTTTTCCCCCATACTGCATTTATCTTACAGCCTTTTTATCTGCATGTCCACTATAGCCTTTATAGAGTCATGTGACCGCCTGTCCAGAACAAGATATAACATGACCCATGGCCTCCCCACATGTCTCTCTCTGCCCTATAGTTCTGCAGATCGAGCTCTTTGGCCTCCGATTACATATAGCCGTCCATTCAATAACTTATAACAACAAGGTATTTCTAGCTGAACGTCCAACCTGGTCTTGAAACTTGGAATTGCTGCGTCCCTTTACTTCCTCCCTGCTGTTGGAAATGCAGGAGCTGAAGGAAAGGATCAAGATATGGCTGAAATAACTTGAATGTGTAACCATCCAGGAGATAAGCGGTCTGCGTGGTCTGTTTTCAGGGCCCGTGATCATGTGGCAGGAGCTAGTGACGCGTTTCTGGCATGATCAGGTGTAATACCGCTGTCAAAGATTGACAGCAGCATTTAAGATGTTAATAGCCGCGGGTGGATCGCAATTCCACCCGTGGCTGACAAATCTGCTGCCTTCTCCTTTCATGAGCTGCCGGTTTTCCTCTCCCCGCCTCCTGATCTCATCATCCGTTAGCTCACTGAGGGATCATATCACATCTGCTTATTAAAATCTATGGGGCAGATAGTTGAAATCAGCAGTATAATCTGTCTAAGTGTTTTATCTCATCCCAGAGTTGGATTCACAGCTACACTGCTCATTACTGATGTATAATCCCCTCAGCTAGATTCACAACTACACTGCTCAGTAGGTGTTGTATAATACCCTCTAAAATTGGAATCAGCTACACTGCTCAGTACTGCAGGATTCACAGCTACACTGCTCAGTACTGCTGTATAATGCCCTTCATAGCTGGATTCACAACTTTACTGCTGTATAATGCCCCCCCATAGCTGAATTTGCAACTACACTGCTCAGTACTGCTGTGTAATGCCCTCCAGAGCTAGATTCACAGCTTCACTGCTCAGTACTGTTGTATAATGCCCTCCCTAGCTGGATTCACAACTACACTGCTCAGTACTACTGTTTAATGCCCTCCAGGGCTAGATTTACAGCTATACTGCTCAGTGCTACAGTATAATGTACCCCCTAGCTGGATTCACAGGTACACTGCTCAGTATGGTTGAATAATGTCCTCCAGAGTTGGATTCACAGCTATACAGCTCAGTGCTACAGTACAATGTCCTAAATTCTGCTGCTGCGTCTTAACACTTTCTACGTAGAGAAAAGAGATCAGGAATCCCTCACCTCTGTGTATGAGAGACCTCATAGCTTCCAGTCTCTATCCAATAGCTCAGAGACAACTGCAAATTAGAGCCTGCAAAGGAGAAAACTGGTGAAACGTACAGGATACATGTCATGTAATGGCCAGAAGTGGTGAGATTCCTCATGTATGCAAACGCCTGAAATGACCGGTTCGCTTTTTTAAGGTCACTTAATGGTCGTTTTTTTTGCCTACAGCTTCAGAGGGAAGGTGCCAACCTGTTTGGGGAGTCCCTGCAGAAGAGACTGCTGGAGATCGAGAGCATGTACTGCAAGGTGCGGTCCCGGCACAGCTTCATCCAGGCGCTGCAGCGCAGGATAAGAGGCCTCCTACGTGTATCCAGAGCCTGAGCCGCAGGGAGAAAAGGAAAAAACCAAAACATTAAAATATAAATTCTAAACATGTGCACAATACATTTTGTACTTTCTAAGTTATGGACTGATTTTTTCAACTTTTTCCAAATTGTAAGAAAAATTAAATGTCACTTTTTTTATTGTCTCTCAGAAATCATTAAAAAAAATTGTCGTTTTCATACGGATGTAATATTGTTTGTGTGTTTTATTAAAAAATGGGAGTGCACGCAAATTCCGTTATTTCAGCATCCAGTAATCCAGAAAATGATCAACCAGCACATGGGAGCATATCAAGGCCAGGAGCAAAAAAACCTGAAGAATGGGACGACATCTGCAAGGAGTTTGTATGTTCTCCCGCACTCCAAAGGCTGTGAGCCCCAATGGGGACAGTGACGATAATGTCTGTAAAGCGCTGCGGAATATTACGGCGATATTTTAAGTGCATAAAATAAATGGAAAGTAAAATTTTGCACTGATTCACTTTAATAGTTTACCTTTTCTAGTGGTCAGAATTCTCATTTTCTGATACAAAGCTCCAAATCCTCTGCATAGTCAGTTTCAAATTAAATCCAGTTACCTTTGCTCACCATTAGAGCTAAGTAGTTAACAAATTCTACTACCTGCGCTCACCACTAGAGGGAGCACATTGAACAAGGTTTCTAAAATTCTGCTACCCGAGCTCACCACTAGAGGGAGCACATTGAACAAGGTTTCTAAAATTCTGCTACCCGAGCTCACCACTAGAGGGAGCACATTGAACAAGGTTTCTAAAATTCTGCTACCCGAGCTCACCACTAGAGGGAGCACAATGAACAAGGTTTCTAAAATTCTGCTACCCGAGCTCACCACTAGAGGGAGCACATTGAACAAGGTTTCTATAATTCTACCTGCGCTCACCACTAGAGGGGAGCACATTGAACAAGGTTTCTAAAATTCTGCTACCTGCGCTCACCACTAGAGGGAGCGCATTGAAGAACTAGGGTACTAAAATGCTGCTACGTGCATTCACCACTAGAGGGAGCACATAGAAGAGCTAGGATTCTAAAATTCCGCTACCTGCGCTCACCACTAGAGGGAGCACATTGAACTAGGATTCTAAAATTCTACCTGCGCTCACCACTAGAGGGAGCACATTGAACAAGGTTACTAAAATTCTGCTACCTGCGCTCACCACTAGAGGGAGCACATTGAACTAGGTTTCTAAAATTCTGTTAGCAGCGCTCACCACTAGAGGGAGCACATTGAACTAGGTTTCTAAAATTCTGCTACCTGCGCTCACCACTAGAGGGAGCACATTGAAGAACTAGGATTCTAAAATTCTGCTACCTGCGCTCACCACTAGAGGGAGCGCATTGAAGAATTAGTTGTACGGGATGAGCAAATGTGTACTCTGATATCATTCCAGTATCTGGTTGCTCAGATGTGCGGTGAGCATTAGCCGATACTCAAATTTGACACTCGAATCCCCACCACGCAAGTTTGCGCTTGTTACACAGCTAATAAGCATGTAGGGACTGCCTGTGAGTAACTGTAAAGCTGTAGCCATCTATTGTGATTGGCTGGCTGCATGACCTCATCACAGGTTATAAAAGGGATGCCGCCACGCTCCGCACACTCACGCCATTGCACCGCTCAGGAAAAGCTGGTGGAGGGAGAGCGTACTCGTCTAGGTCTGTGTGTGAACAGTATAGTGAATCCGAGGCCTGTAGGGCTGATACTGGGGCTGAAGCTGAGCCACCATGCTAACAGCCCTTCTAAGGGTTAATCTTTTGCTTTGCTCTTTGTATCAGATACATTCTGCATTTAGTCTAGGGACAGTTGCAGGAGCAGGGAGAGTGGCACAATACAGTCTCTAGGCAGGGATTAGGGCTTAACAGTGTTGCAAAATAAATAGCTGCCTCAGTTGACCTTTTTTTTTTTTTGTTGGGGCGGTTGGAAAAATTTGATTATGCTGTCATCCATAGAGCATGACGTGCTTTGCGGTACATTTTGGTGGTATATAGCGCTCCCACAAAAGTGTCTGATTTTTTTTTTTCTGGATTTAATTGCTCATCCTTAGAGTATTATGTGCTTAGTAGGTGACAAAGATAGAAGAATCCGGCAAGAGATCGGAGGAATATTGGAGCCAGACCAAGGTGATGCGACAGCAGAGGTGACGGGAGTCTGTAATCTGGAATCTTCCTCGCTGCGGTTCTTGCGCACTGCAGACGGAAGAGCCAGGATCCAGCAACTTGTGAGCGGACTGCGTGGCCTAGACTGGACGGAAGAGAGGAGGCGAGGGCTGTAGACATGCTAGAAGGCCCGCTATCCGCATGCTACCGAGAGTTGGAATCGCGGGGGTCATACAATCAGCAGCAGAGATGGGGGTCCATTGAAGAGTTTAGTACCTGTCGTCACATCTTGTTTGACCAGTGGCAGAAGAGACGGAAGCCTTGCCGAGAAGGCTACAAGAACTGACGGCTAGAATCAGGGTGACCAGGGTATCTCTGTATACAGGGAGCTCCCCCTAGTGGTGGCTGCAGACAGGATCTTATCATGTATCAGTATACAGGGAGCTCCCCCTAGTGGTGGCTGCAGACAGGATCTTATCATGTATCAGTATACAGGGAGCTCCCCCTAGTGGTGGCTGCAGACAGGAGCTTATCATGTATCTCTGTATACAGGGAGCTCCCCCTAGTGGTGACTGCAGACAGGATCTTATCATGTATCTCTGTATACAGGGAGCTCCCCCTAGTGGTGACTGCAGACAGGATCTTATCATGTATCTCTGTATACAGGGAGCTCCCCCTAGTGGTGGCTGCAGACAGGATCTTATCATGTATCTCTGTATACAGGGAGCTCCCCCTAGTGGTGGCTGCAGACTGGAGCTTATCATGTATCTCTGTATACAGGGAGCTCCCCCTAGTGGTGGCTGCAGACAGGAGCTTATCATGTATCTCTGTATACAGGGAGCTCCCCCTAGTGGTGACTGCAGACAGGATCTTATCATGTATCTCTGTATACAGGGAGCTCCCCCTAGTGGTGGCTGCAGACAGGAGCTTATCATGTATCTCTGTATACAGGGAGCTCCCCCTAGTGGTGGCTGCAGACAGGAGCTTATCATGTATCTCTGTATACAGGGAGCTCCCCCTAGTGGTGGCAGCAGACGGGATCTTATCATGTATCTCTGTATACAGGGAGCTCCCCCTAGTGGTGGCTGCAGACTGGATCTTATCATGTATCTCTGTATACAGGGAGCTCCCCCTAGTGGTGGCTGCAGACAGAATCTTATGATGTATCTCTGTATACAGGGAGCTCCCCCTAGTGGTGGCTGCTGACAGGATCTTATCATGTATCTCTGTATACAGGGAGCTCCCCCTAGTGGTGGCTGCTGACAGGATCTTATGATGTATCTCTGTATACAGGGAGCTCCCCCTAGTGGTGGCTGCAGACAGGATCTTATCATGTATCTCTGTATACAGAGAGCTCCCCCTACTGGTGACTGCAGACAGGATCTTATCATGTATCTCTGTATACAGGGAGCTCCCTCTAGTGGTGACTGCAGACAGGATCTTATCATGTATCTCTGTATACAGGGAGCTCCCCCTAGTGGTGGCCGCAGACAGGATCTTATCATGTATCTCTGTATACAGGGAGCTCCCCCTAGTGGTGACTGCAGACAGGATCTTATCATGTATCTCTGTATACAGGGAACTCCCCCTAGTGGTGACTGCAGACAGGATCTTATCATGTATCTCTGTATACAGGGAGCTCCCCCTAGTGGTGGCTGCAGACAGGATCTTATCATGTATCTCTGTATACAGGGAGCTCCCCCTAGTGGTGGCTGCAGACAGGATCTTATCATGTATCTCTGTATACAGGGAGCTCCCCCTAGTGGTGGCTGCAGACAGGATCTTATCATGTATCTCTGTATACAGGGAGCTCCCCCTAGTGGTGGCTGCAGACAGGATCTTATCATGTATCTCTGTATACAGGGAGCTCCCCCTAGTGGTGGCTGCAGACAGGATCTTATCATGTATCTCTGTATACAGGGAGCTCCCCCTAGTGGTGGCTGCAGACAGGATCTTATCATGTATCTCTGTATACAGGGAGCTCCCCCTAGTGGTGGCTGCAGACAGGATCTTATCATGTATCTCTGTATACAGGGAGCTCCCCCTAGTGGTGGCTGCAGACAGGATCTTATCATGTATCTCTGTATACAGGGAGCTCCCCCTAGTGGTGGCTGCAGACAGGATCTTATCATGTATCTCTGTATACAGGGAGCTCCCCCTAGTGGTGACTGCAGACAGGATCTTATCATGTATCTCTGTATACAGGGAGCTCCCCCTAGTGGTGGCTGCAGACAGGATCTTATCATGTATCTCTGTATACAGGGAGCTCCCCCTAGTGGTGGCTGCAGACAGGATCTTATCATGTATCTCTGTATACAGGGAGCTCCCCCTAGTGGTGACTGCAGACAGGATCTTATCATGTATCTCTGTATACAGGGAGCTCCCCCTAGTGGTGGCTGCAGACAGGATCTTATCATGTATCTCTGTATACAGGGAGCTCCCCCTAGTGGTGGCTGCAGACAGGATCTTATCATGTATCTCTGTATACAGGGAGCTCCCCCTAGTGGTGACTGCAGACAGGATCTTATCATGTATCTCTGTATACAGGGAGCTCCCCCTAGTGGTGGCTGCAGACAGGATCTTATCATGTATCTCTGTATACAGGGAGCTCCCCCTAGTGGTGGCTGCAGACAGGATCTTATCATGTATCTCTGTATACAGGGAGCTCCCCCTAGTGGTGGCTGCAGACAGGATCTTATCATGTATCTCTGTATACAGGGAGCTCCCCCTAGTGGTGGCTGCAGACAGGATCTTATCATGTATCTCTGTATACAGGGAGCTCCCCCTAGTGGTGGCTGCAGACAGGAGCTTATCATGTATCTCTGTATACAGGGAGCTCCCCCTAGTGGTGGCTGCAGACAGGATCTTATCATGTATCTCTGTATACAGGGAGCTCCCCCTAGTGGTGACTGCAGACAGGATCTTATCATGTATCTCTGTATACAGGGAGCTCCCCCTAGTGGTGGCTGCAGACAGGATCTTATCATGTATCTCTGTATACAGGGAGCTCCCCCTAGTGGTGGCTGCAGACAGGATCTTATCATGTATCTCTGTATACAGGGAGCTCCCCCTAGTGGTGACTGCAGACAGGATCTTATCATGTATCTCTGTATACAGGGAGCTCCCCCTAGTGGTGCCTGCAGACAGGATCTTATCATGTATCTCTGTATACAGGGAGCTCCCCCTAGTGGTGACTGTGCATCATAGAAAAAATAGGTTGGCGCACCACAATGATATCAAATAAATATATACTGGGGGTGCAAAACAATGGCTAATACGCAGAGCAGATAATAAACAAGAAAAAGAGAGCCATTATACTGTATGCACACCACCAGAAATTATAATGAATCAAACAAGCTTTATTGGTAACATATATAAAAACAATTAAAACCATATATACAAAACTCCCTTCATATACGTGTGCCCAACACTGCCCAATACACAATATTCATACATCAAATATGGCAGATAATCAAATAGTATACACATATAAATAATTACTGGCAAAAGCCGCCCTGTCCTGATCAGCAAAAGATATATCTGTTGATAGCAAAACTCTGTCAGGCTCCAGCTTACCCCCAGCAAATAGTCCTCCTGGTATGTAATGGGTAGGGCACAAGCAAATGCGGCCAAATAATTACCCCAAATAGGAAGAGGGAGCACGGTTGTCACCCGTCCTGAGCATAAGAGGGGAACATGCTGCAGCAGCTAGAAGGTGATCCAGACAGAAAGCTCACAGAATATGGAGAAAATGTAGCAAGAACTGGGCAGCCAGCAAGTGAAGGGCAATGGAGGGAGAGCCCAACGCGTATCGCTGTTCAAGACAGCTTCGTCAGGGGAAGTGAGCTCTCCAAGCACCAACAGCGCTTGTATATACCTGATCTAATGAAGCAGATCGCAGTCTGGTGTGCAGGAAATCAGGAACCATGGCATCAGAGGCTGTAGTAAGAGGATATTGCACTGACCCCTGGTGGATGAACAGCGCATGTGCCGGCCTGCCAGAACGAGGAATCGCACAGGAAAAAAAAACAAAAAAAAAAACAAACAAAAAAAAAAAACACCAGAGCAAAGGAAGACAAATAAATAGGAAATGCTAAAGCGCACGCGCGGCTCCCGGGAGCGGGCGATGTGACAATCAAACATGCTCGACTGTCACAGTGCCACAGAGAACCCACTGAGAAATGAAAAGATAAATTGTTTGTGCACATATGTAAGAAGAGGAAAAAAAGGTTAAGTCCTATTGCTATAAGTCCTGTTGTCGCAGGGAGCTCCCCCTAGTGGTGACTGCAGACAGGATCTTATCATGTATCTCTGTATACAGGGAGCTCCCCCTAGTGGTGACTGCAGTCAGGATCTTATCATGTATCTCTGTATACAGGGAGCTCCCCCTAGTGGTGACTGCAGTCAGGATCTTATCATGTATCTCTGTATACAGGGAGCTCCCCCTAGTGGTGGCTGTTGACAGGATCTTATGATGTATCTCTGTATACAGGGAGCTCCCCCTAGTGGTGGCTGCTGACAGGATCTTATCATGTATCTCTGTATACAGGGAGCTCCCCCTAGTGGTGACTGCAGACAGGATCTTATCATGTATCTCTGTATACAGGGAGCTCCCCCTAGTGGTGACTGCAGACAGGATCTTATCATGTATCTCTGTATACAGGGAGCTCCCCCTAGTGGTGGCTGCAGACAGGATCTTATCATGTATCTCTGTATACAGGGAGCTCCCCCTAGTGGTGACTGCAGACAGGATCTTATCATGTATCTCTGTATACAGGGAGCTCCCCCTAGTGGTGACTGCAGACAGGATCTTATCATGTATCTCTGTATACAGGGAGCTCCCCCTAGTGGTGGCTGCAGACAGGATCTTATCATGTATCTCTGTATACAGGGAGCTCCCCCTAGTGGTGACTGCAGACAGGATCTTATCATGTATCTCTGTATACAGGGAGCTCCCCCTAGTGGTGCTGCAGACTGGATCTTATCATGTATCTCTGTATACAGGGAGCTCCCCCTAGTGGTGCTGCAGACTGGATCTTATCATGTATCTCTGTATACAGGGAGCTCCCCCTAGTGGTGGCTGCAGACAGAATCTTATGATGTATCTCTGTATACAGGGAGCTCCCCCTAGTGGTGGCTGCTGACAGGATCTTATCATGTATCTCTGTATACAGGAAGCTCCCCCTAGTGGTGGCTGCAGACTGGATCTTATCATGTATCTCTGTATACAGGAAGCTCCCCCTAGTGGTGACTGCAGACAGGATCTTATCATGTATCTCTGTATACAGGGAGCTCTCCCTAGTGGTGGCTGCAGACAGGATCTTATCATGTATCTCTGTATACAGGGAGCTCCCCCTAGTGGTGGCTGCAGACTGGATCTTATCATGTATCTCTGTATACAGGGAGCTCCCCCTAGTGGTGGCTGCAGACAGAATCTTATGATGTATCTCTGTATACAGGGAGCTCCCCCTAGTGGTGGCTGCTGACAGGATCTTATGATGTATCTCTGTATACAGGGAGCTCCCCCTACTGGTGACTGCAGACGGGATCTTATCATGTATCTCTGTATACAGGGAGCTCCCCCTACTGGTGACTGCAGACGGGATCTTATCATGTATCTCTGTATACAGGGAGCTCCCCCTAGTGGTGCTGCAGACTGGATCTTATCATGTATCTCTGTATACAGGGAGCTCCCCCTAGTGGTGGCTGCAGACAGAATCTTATGATGTATCTCTGTATACAGGGAGCTCCCCCTAGTGGTGGCTGCTGACAGGATCTTATCATGTATCTCTGTATACAGGAAGCTCCCCCTAGTGGTGACTGCAGACAGGATCTTATCATGTATCTCTGTATACAGGGAGCTCTCCCTAGTGGTGGCTGCAGACAGGATCTTATCATGTATCTCTGTATACAGGGAGCTCCCCCTAGTGGTGGCTGCAGACTGGATCTTATCATGTATCTCTGTATACAGGGAGCTCCCCCTAGTGGTGGCTGCAGACAGAATCTTATGATGTATCTCTGTATACAGGGAGCTCCCCCTAGTGGTGACTGCAGACAGGATCTTATCATGTATCTCTGTATACAGGGAGCTCCCCCTAGTGGTGGCTGCTGACAGGATCTTATCATGTATCTCTGTATACAGGGAGCTCCCCCTAGTGGTGTCTGCTGACAGGATCTTATGATGTATCTCTGTATACAGGGAGCTCCCCCTACTGGTGACTGCAGACGGGATCTTATCATGTATCTCTGTATACAGGGAGCTCCCCCTACTGGTGACTGCAGACGGGATCTTATCATGTATCTCTGTATACAGGGAGCTCCCCCTAGTGGTGCTGCAGACTGGATCTTATCATGTATCTCTGTATACAGGGAGCTCCCCCTAGTGGTGGCTGCAGACAGAATCTTATGATGTATCTCTGTATACAGGGAGCTCCCCCTAGTGGTGGCTGCAGACTGGATCTTATCATGTATCTCTGTATACAGGAAGCTCCCCCTAGTGGTGACTGCAGACAGGATCTTATCATGTATCTCTGTATACAGGGAGCTCTCCCTAGTGGTGGCTGCAGACAGGATCTTATCATGTATCTCTGTATACAGGGAGCTCCCCCTAGTGGTGGCTGCAGACTGGATCTTATCATGTATCTCTGTATACAGGGAGCTCCCCCTAGTGGTGGCTGCAGACAGAATCTTATGATGTATCTCTGTATACAGGGAGCTCCCCCTAGTGGTGGCTGCAGACAGGATCTTATGATGTATCTCTGTATACAGGGAGCTCCCCCTACTGGTGACTGCAGACGGGATCTTATCATGTATCTCTGTATACAGGGAGCTCCCCCTACTGGTGACTGCAGACGGGATCTTATCATGTATCTCTGTATACAGGGAGCTCCCCCTAGTGGTGGCTGCAGACGGGATCTTATCATGTATCTCTGTATACAGGGAGCTCCCCCTAGTGGTGGCTGCAGACAGGATCTTATCATGTATCTCTGTATACAGAGAGCTCCCCCTACTGGTGACTGCAGACGGGATCTTATCATGTATCTCTGTATACAGGGAGCTCCCCCTACTGGTGACTGCAGACGGGATCTTATCATGTATCTCTGTATACAGGGAGCTCCCCCTACTGGTGACTGCAGACGGGATCTTATCATGTATCTCTGTATACAGGGAGCTCCCCCTAGTGGTGGCTGCAGACGGGATCTTATCATGTATCTCTGTATACAGGGAGCTCCCCCTAGTGGTGGCTGCAGACAGGATCTTATCATGTATCTCTGTATACAGAGAGCTCCCCCTACTGGTGACTGCAGACGGGATCTTATCATGTATCTCTGTATACAGGGAGCTCCCCCTAGTGGTGGCTGCAGACGGGATCTTATCATGTATCTCTGTATACAGGGAGCTCCCCCTAGTGGAGGCTGCAGACAGGATCTTATCATGTATCTCTGTATACAGGGAGCTCCCCCTAGTGGTGGCTGCAGACAGGATCTTATCATGTATCTCTGTATACAGGGAGCTCCCCCTAGTGGTGGCTGCAGACAGGATCTTATCATGTATCTCTGTATACAGGGAGCTCCCCCTAGTGGTGGCTGCAGACAGGATCTTATCATATATCTCTGTATACAGGGAGCTCCCCCTAGTGGTGGCTGCAGACTGGATCTTATCATGTATCTCTGTATACAGGGAGCTCCCCCTAGTGGTGGCTGCAGACAGAATCTTATGATGTATCTCTGTATACAGGGAGCTCCCCCTAGTGGTGGCTGCAGACAGGATCTTATCATGTATCTCTGTATACAGGGAGCTCCCCCTAGTGGTGGCTGCTGACAGGATCTTATGATGTATCTCTGTATACAGGGAGCTCCCCCTAGTGGTGGCTGCAGACAGGATCTTATCATGTATCTCTGTATACAGAGAGCTCCCCCTACTGGTGACTGCAGACAGGATCTTATCATGTATCTCTGTATACAGGGAGCTCCCCCTAGTGGTGGCTGCAGACAGGATCTTATCATATATCTCTGTATACAGGGAGCTCCCCCTAGTGGTGGCTGCAGACTGGATCTTATCATGTATCTCTGTATACAGGGAGCTCCCCCTAGTGGTGGCTGCAGACAGAATCTTATGATGTATCTCTGTATACAGGGAGCTCCCCCTAGTGGTGGCTGCAGACAGGATCTTATCATGTATCTCTGTATACAGGGAGCTCCCCCTAGTGGTGGCTGCTGACAGGATCTTATGATGTATCTCTGTATACAGGGAGCTCCCCCTAGTGGTGGCTGCAGACAGGATCTTATCATGTATCTCTGTATACAGAGAGCTCCCCCTACTGGTGACTGCAGACAGGATCTTATCATGTATCTCTGTATACAGGGAGCTCCCCCTAGTGGTGGCTGCAGACAGAATCTTATGATGTATCTCTGTATACAGGGAGCTCCCCCTAGTGGTGGCTGCAGACAGGATCTTATCATGTATCTCTGTATACAGAGAGCTCCCCCTACTGGTGACTGCAGACAGGATCTTATCATGTATCTCTGTATACAGGGAGCTCCCCCTAGTGGTGGCTGCAGACGGGATCTTATCATGTATCTCTGTATACAGGGAGCTCCCCCTAGTGGTGCCTGCAGACAGGATCTTATCATGTATCTCTGTATACAGGGAGCTCCCCCTAGTGGTGACTGCAGCCAGGATCTTATCATGTATCTCTGTATACAGGGAGCTCCCCCTAGTGGTGCTGTTTGGGGACACTTGTGAGTATTGTGTGTTGTATAAAGGGTCTTCAGCTTCCGTTGTGCGCGCTTTCTATTACATAGTCTTATAATATACTGTAGCAGGTGCAGGAAAATTCAATATTTCTATCGGTGACATTCCCACGAACTGAGGACCAGGGATTTTGAAAAAGAAAGGCGTAGGCTCATTTCCTACGACCTTCATTGCACAACCCTAGCCGAATACTATAGGCAGAACAGAATACCCAGGGGCCTTAGGTGCAACTTGCACCCCACTTTATTCTCGGATATTCCGGAATACTGTGAAAAATTTAAGAAGATTCTTAACAAGTGTTCTTTAGATATTATTATACTAACAATAGAGTTCCTCCAGAAAGCAATTATAGAAACCAAACAGAATATTCAGAATATAGAGACATAACTTTCATCAACTCTGTCCTCAACGGAGTGGTCTACTTTGAAAACAAAGACAGAGAAAACCTTGGCAGAGCATCAGAGGGTCCTACAGGAACGCAAGAGAGCCAAATTCCAACGTGACACCGAAGATTATTCCAACAACAGGATCTACAAATGGACCGACTCCTCTACCTCCACCAGGCGCCAATCACGCTATCCGCGCAGAGATGGATACTACAGCTCCGGCAGCGACTCCTCAACCAACTCCAATTTCAACCGGCGACGTTTTTTATCCAAGGGACGGAGGGGAGGGTATCACGAAGGAGACCCACAAGGAGAGCAAGGCGAAAGAATGACAACAAGATCTCAGGTGAGACCACCAACCTAGTAATTAACATATCAGATCATCTTCTTTCCCCCACAGAATTCGCGGTTCTCCAAAAGGGACTCTCATTCTGTCCCACACCAAATTGGGACGCTTTGCAATTGAAAAAGGATTTGGAAAACTTCTACCGGACGATTAGACTAAAAACTCATTTTGGCCTGCTTACGGACAATTTGCATACCCCGGTACCTACAAGGGGAGATGACATACCATCAGCGCTATCAATCACTACCCTTGGACTTCGTAACCGAAGCAATTTTTGTCCACCGAGAACCTATCACGCGGCCGAAACATTTATCTCCTTGGTAGATAAAGAAATCGATTCTCTTATTCACCAGCAACGCCTTGGTTTTTTTCCTCTGCACTCTAACCTCTCTACCACTGAAAAACAAGCTCTGTCCTCTCTTCACACTAACAACTCAATTGTAGTTAAACCGGCAGACAAAGGGGGAGCGATTGTGGTAATGAATCGTACACAGTATATTGGCGAAGTGTATCGCCAACTGGCGGATACCAACACCTACGGTATCATACCTAGAGATCCGGTGATAGCCATTAGTCGCAAAATCCAAAATGTGATTGACACATATCTAGTCAAACACACTATTGATAATAAGACAGCGACCTTTCTGGTTAATCCCCACCCGATAACACCTGTATTTTACGTGTTACCAAAAATCCACAAATCCCTACTAAATCCACCTGGTCGCCCCATTGTGGCTTCCACAGACTCTGTCCTGTCCCCTTTGTCTATCTTCTTGGAGAGGATCGTGACACCCATGGTCAAAACTACCCAATCTTTTCTCCTCGACACCGGTCACTTTTTGGACATTATCAAACAACTGGGCACAGTACCATCTCACAGTACCCTTGTTACACTTGATGTGAATAGCCTCTATACGGCTATTCAACACACAAAAGGTATCGAGGCCACTAAACTACTGTTACACCAATCCACAATACCAGATGATGCTATCCAATTTTGCCTAGACCTACTTACCTTAGTGCTATATGAGAACTATTTTTTGTTTGAGGACACCTTTTACATCCAGAAGTGCGGGACTGCGATGGGTTCGAATGTAGCGCCAGCTTATGCAAATGCATTCATGAACCACTTTGAGACAACCCATGTATTTACCAACGAACTCTATTTACAACACGCATTATGTTATCACCGCTACATTGATGACATCTTTCTTATCTGGACAGGCCCCCCTAACACATTAGTGGCCTTTCACTCCTATCTGAATTCCATCCTCCCAGAGCTCCAGTTCACCATCCATTACAACACTGATTCGGTGCCCTTCCTAGATACTACTGTCATTAAGGGCCCCTTCACACTGTGCAATCAAAGTCTGAACGAGCGTTCGATTTGTGACGTTTATCCGTCCTCGTTCCGAGGTTGCAAAGTGTGACATGGCGTTACGATTTGCGACGCAGCCCAGCATCGTACGATGTGAAAGAAAGAGCAGAACTTTCTTTCGTCGTAAATGTCTCGCTGTGGCGGTCGAAATCGTAGTATGTGACGGCGGTCATACGAGCTCGTAATGCGACTACGTGGGTTGGGCTTCCGCATACCTGTCTCCTGATTGGGCGTGACGTTTTAGCACGCCCATGCTGGTAATACGTCACGCTCGGAGTCGTAGGACTATGGCGGTGTGAAGGGTAGCGTACGATTGCGACGCGTGACGTTCACATCGCAACTACGTCAGAAAAAGCGTTAACATCGTAGAGTGTGACCGCTGGCTACGAGCTCGTACTGCGATGTCGAATATGACGCAAATGCGTCGTAATCGTAGCAGAATCGACCAGTGTGAAGGGGCCCTAAGAATACCAATGGAGATCTCTCTACAGATATGTACTGTAAACCCACCGACTGCAACAGCCTCCTGCACTATACTAGCTGCCACCCCCGCTCACTTAAAAACAGCTTACCACGCTCCCAACTCAACAGAGTAGCTCGCATTGTCTCTGATCCCACCAAACTCAACGATAGATTGGACACTATGTCATGTAAATTTCAAGCACGATGCTATCCCTCCAAACTTCTCACCGATGAGAAAGCACGCATTCTGTCACCTCCACCTCCTCGGCCCCCGAGAAATACAATGGAGAGGGTCCCATTCGTTCATAGATTCCATCCATTGGTTCCTAAAGTCCATTCGATCATCAAGAGGCACTGGCCACTTTTAGCCAGAGCGTATCCGAACGTACCTTCCTTCAAAGAACCAGCCCTGATGTGTAATAAGAGACCACCCAATATCAAGGATCAACTTGTGAGAGCAGATATTGGCAGTAAGCGACCTGTCACCACACAGAGACTACTGAGCACTCAACGCAATGGCACCTTTCCATGCCTTAATTGTGCATCATGTTCGAATGTGATTAAGTCCAGCACCATAACTCACCCTAGAACTGGCAAAACTTATCCAGTACGCGGCTTCCATACCTGTGATTCAAATTTTGTCGTATACTTAATCAAATGTCCGTGTGGTCTCCTCTATATAGGGGAGACTACCCAACACATAAAAGACAGAATCTCCAGTCACAAATCCACCATCAGGTGTGGCAAGAACTGGTTGCCTTTACCGGATCATTTCACCAAATTTAAACACACTGTGGCACAGCTTAAATTTCAGGTAATTGAAAAAGTCCCCCGCCCTAGGAGAGGGGGTGACCATGTGAAATTGCTCAGAGCACGTGAAACTTTCTGGATCTATAAGCTGGATACCCTGGCCCCCAAAGGATTGAACAGGGAAATTGATTGGTTAATATGAGCCCTTGTTAACAACTTAATAACTACATTTTCTTTTCACAGATTCGCTAAAACATGAGCCCGGGTTATTAACCTAACTACTTTATTCTCTTTCTACAGACCCGTTAAAATATTACCCCGTAGGACTCAGTATACTTAGGTGGGTGAGTTGCCCCAGGTCCCCTGATCTGCTCTGCCCCAGGTTTTACGTTTCCTTTTTTGGTTCTCATTTTCTTATTTTCCTATTTTTTACATCCATATATTATATTTTATTTAATTCCCCCTGGTATCCTGTGAATGTAATTTAGTGTACACCATATAACACGTAGACATCGGTATCAGTGCTCACACCGACTTTTGCGACCTCTGTCCGGTCCCCAGATCACCAGATACCTTACACAGCGCTCTTATCACAGCGCTTAGTTACAAGGTTGCTACAACTAGCCCCTGACATGCGCACTCTGCCCTGGTCCCAGGTTTCCGCCCTGATCTTAGCCACTGACAAGCGCTGAGTTACAAGATTTCCACAATATGCTCCAGACATGCGCATTCAGGCTACACACAGTGGCGCTACGTCACTTCCGGTTTGCGCCGTCCACTTCCGGTACGGCGCTATTAAACCAGCACACACGGTCCCTACAACTCACCCATACCTCCCAACTTTTGAAGATGGGAAAGAGGGACAAAGTTTGCGGCGCGCTTTGCGCGCCGCGGCAAATTTTAGGCCACGCCTCTGACCACACCCATTCATAATTAGTCACACCCATATCCACATCCCAACCACACCCATTTAGCACTGCCGATCACACTGTTTCATATACAATAATTATAAACAAAAAAATATGGCCACACAGTGCCCCATACTGTATAATGGCCACACATGATGCTCCATACTGTACGATGACCACACATGACGCTCCATAATATATAATGAACACACATGACGCTCCATACTGTATAATGAACACACATGATGCTCCATACTGTATGACCGCACATGATGCTCCATAGTGTATAATGACCGCACATGATGCTCCATAGTGTATAATGACCGCACATGATGCTCCATACTGTATAATGACCGCACATGATGCTCCATAGTGTATAATGACCGCACATGATGCTCCATAGTGTATAATGACCGCACATGATGTTCCATACTGTATGACCGCACATGATGCTCCATAGTGTATAATGACCGCACATGATGCTCCATACTGTATAATGACTGCACATGATGCTCCATACTGTATAATGACCGCACATGATGCTCCATACTGTATGACCGCAAATGATGCTCCATACTGTATAATGACCGCACATGATGCTCCAGACTGTATAATGACCGCACATGATGCTCCATACTGTATAATGACCGCACATGATGCTCCATACTGTATGACCGCAAATGATGCTCCATACTGTATAATGACCGCACATGATGCTCCATATTGTATAATGACCACACATGATGCTCCATACTGTATAATGACCGCACATGATGCTCAATACTGTATAATGACTGCACATGGTGCTCCATACTGTATACTGGCTGCACATGATGCTCCATACTGTATAATGACCGCACATGATGCTCCATACTGTATAATGACCGCACATGATGCTCCATACTGTATAATGACTGCACATGATGCTCCATACTGTATACTGGCTGCACATGATGCTCCATACTGTATAATGGCCACACATGATGTTCCATACTGTATAATGACTGCACATGATGCTCCATACTGTATAATGACCGCACATGATGCTCCATACTGTATAATGGCCACACATGATGCTCCATACTGTATAATGACCGCACATGATGCTCCATACTGTATAATGACCGCACATGATGCTCCATACTGTATAATGGCCGCACATGATGCTCCATACTGTCTAATGACCGCACATGATGCTCCATACTGTATAATGACCGCACATGATGCTCCATATTGTATAATGACCGCACATGATGCTCCATACTGTCTAATGGCCGCACATGATGCTCCATACTGTCTAATGACCGCACATGATGCTCCAGACTGTATAATGACCGCACATGATGCTCCATACTGTATAATGACCGCACATGATGCTCCATACTGTATAATGACCGCACATGATGCTCCATATTGTATAATGACCACACATGATGCTCCATACTGTATAATGACATACAGGCACGCAGCTCACACACAGGCACGCAGCTCACACACGCACGCAGCTCACAAACACATGCAGCTTTGACACAAATGCATCACACACGCAGCCATCACACACACACGCAGCCATCACACATACACACGCAGCCATCACACACACACACACACGCAGCCATCACACACACACACACACGCAGCCATCACACACACACACACGCAGCCATCACACACACACGCAGCCATCACACACACACGCAGCCATCACACACACACGCAGCCATCACACACACACACGCAGCCATCACACACACACACGCAGCCATCACACACACACACGCAGCCATCACACACACGCAGCCATCACACACACACACACACAGCCATCACACACACGCAGCCATCACACACACACACACACGCAGCCATCACACACACACGCAGCCATCACACACACACACGCGTGCAGCCATCACACACGCAGCCATCACACACGCAGCCATCACACACGCAGCCATCACACACGCAGCCATCACACACACACAGCCATCACACACACACAGCCATCACACACACACAGCCATCACACACACACACGCAGCCATCACACACACACACGCAGCCATCACACACACACACACGCAGCCATCACACACACACAGCCATCACACACACACACCCAGCCATCACACACACACACGCAGCCATCACACACACACACACACGCAGCCATCACACACACACACACGCAGCCATCACACACACACACACGCAGCCATCACACACACACACGCAGCCATCACACACACACAGCCATCACACACACACCCAGCCATCACACACACACACGCAGCCATCACACACACACACACACACACGCAGCCATCACACACACACGCAGCCATCACACACACACACGCAGCCATTACACACATCACACACACACAATCTCCTCTGTGATGCAGGGGCGGCTGATGTCCATGTGCAGCTCTCTGCTGAAGTCTTCAGTCTCCTGCTCACAGCTCTGCACTATCCCGGCACCTCCCCCGTCTCTCCTTCTCTGCCGGGATAGCAGCTAAGAGCAGAAGCCGGAGCTCCGTGCACACACAGCCAGAGGTAGTGAATCGCTGACCTTTCTTCTTGATTGCTGCAGGCTCTCTCCTTCA
This sequence comes from Ranitomeya variabilis, assembly GCF_051348905.1. NCBI lineage: Eukaryota > Metazoa > Chordata > Amphibia > Anura > Dendrobatidae > Ranitomeya > Ranitomeya variabilis. The sequence goes on along the minus strand of NC_135236.1, from coordinate 671,285,141 downwards.
GCGTGGCAGCGCCGCACAGGGGGCGGGAGGGGGGGGGTGTTGCGCGGGCGGTCAGGAGGCAGCTTTTATTAAAAAAAAAAAAAAAACAGGCTGGCTCTCTCTACGTCCCGGAAGTGGGCGGGGCTTCACCGGCGGCCGCAAATTCGGGATTTTAAATGCCCGAAGCGGGACAGCGGGACCCCGGTGCCAAAGCGGGACTGTCCCGCTGAAATCGGGACGGTTGGGAGGTATGACTCACCTGACACACGCTGACACTGAGCACAGCGCGGGAGCGCCGCTCTCCATCCTGATTCTCAAGGTAAACGCCAGTACTGTGGGTTTCCACTTCTATTTCTCACAATGGGCATCCATATGAATATGTATTATTTACTTCCCAATAGGTCCATACCCTTTACAAGGGGAACCTCTGTTTACATACCTGTCCATTAGCATACCAGTGTATTACTGAAAGGTAAACATACAACATTATGGGCACTGTTATGATTTTCACTGGCTAACCCTTGTTCACTATTCTCTGTAGAATCTACTGCACCATTGGGACTTATCCCTCCTCACACACTATCTTCTATTGGAATAAGGTAAACCCTCTGTGCCATGATCTCTGACAGTAATGTCTCTTCTGTATTATGCTATACTAATGTGACCGATGTCCATGTGTGTTGCCTATTATGTACCTGGATTTATCCTCCTCCCTACCATCTCGACCTATCATGTTATGCTCTGTAATGCCATGTTTTACCAGTGCAATGTTATGACTCCACATATACATTATGTTGTTGTGTTATGTTGCTATGTTTGTTCTTACTCACTCTACCGTCCCTACTTACAGGATACATGAGATTCTCTTCACCCTACTCAGACTCTCAATCCTTGATTCCTCACCTTCCTGGACTCCCTCCAATGTCCCGATCGGTGGACCTATTCAGTGTTTTGCTACTCTGCTACTCTCCTATCTTTTACCTAGGATTTTATTTTTTGTTTCTTTATAATCTACCATTGGATGTATGCTATTTATTTATTTTTGTTTGTTTATGTATTTTCTTCACAGCGATAACGTGATAAAGGCTCAGGTTGAGCCGAAACGTTGTTAATCGCATATGCTGTAATATTCTGTTACGCTCCCATCAGGTTGAATAAACTGTTAAAAAAATTTTTCACATATCCAAAGAGAGTGCGGTGAATTTGATTAATTGCTAATTCAGGGCCTCCAGGTCCATTACACCAGCACCTCGTTCCATTAGGCCGAGTGCACGCCAAATAACCCCCCTCTATTCCCACTACTGACCACAAGAGGTCACTATACAGCCACACATCTGCGGACTCTTTAGCCGATGTAAACATGGCCGCCCGAGCACTTCCTGTTTCTGCGCAGCTACTTCCGGTTCCTCTGGAGGCGGTGAGCCCTGTGTTCCGGGAGGAGAAGCTGCAGCCACAATGTTGCAGTTCATAGTAAGTTACAAGGACGGAGGACAGGACGGGGGGCGCAGAGATTGGGGGCAGGGGCAGCTTAATGTCCCTTATACATAGGACCTACATGTCCCCTCTCTGAGTATTGGGGGCGTTAGTCTCGGGATACTTAAAGGAAAGTTCCATTTTGAAAAACAAAAGTTAGCTGCTGGGGGGTTGTGTTATAGTGAGGCCTGTGTAAAAGTATTAACCCCTTCAGTGTGAGGCGAAGTGTTTTATAAGCATGCTGGTACTTGTAGTTCCTCCATGTTTGACGGTTGCTCTACAGCCTGAGGGCCCCTGCAAACAGCCCGGCCGACGAGCTGCGGCCTTTATCATTAGCGGTTCGGGGTCCGGACGACTTTATCTCTCGCTTTTGTTAAAAACATAACGGAGCATCTGTGTCAAAGTGATTATTATTATTTTTCTCAATAATTTTATTTTTATTTTTTCTGATTATTTTTCGGTGTTCACCATTGGGGATAATTATACGGTTCGGTCAGATCGTTCTCTATGTGGTGATACCAAGTATGTCATTTTAACTTTTACTGTTCAGGCAAAAATCTGTATTAAAAAAAAAAAAAAAAAAAAAAACCTGAATAAATCTACATATACTTATTCTTTCTTTCATATAAAAAGGTCTCAGGAAAACTTGTATGTGCATAAAAAATAATTACATACATATACTTTTTTCCTTAGGCGTATGTGTGTGTGTGTGTATATATATATATATATATATATATATATATATATATATATATATATATATATATATATATATATATATATTTATATTTATATTTTTATTTATATTTTTTTCTATTTGAAAAAAGAAGTTTATAAACAAAAAAATAAATAGAAATTTTTTTTTTTTAACTGCGCATCTGTATGTAAAAATATATTATATATATATATATATATATATATATATATATATATATATATATATATATATATATCAGTACAGACACGCACACATATACACTTACATTTTTTTTTTTATTTTATGTATATTTTTTCCCTCATCCCTTTATACTCTTTCCAGGAATGTAAATAAAATGTAAAAATTAAAATTACATATTTGGTGTATGTATGTATGTATGTATGTATATATATATATATATATATATATATATATATATATATATATATATATATATATATATATATATATATATATACATACATGATGATGGACGTCCTTACTTTCCCCCCCATTTCCAACCTCATAGATTCTGCTGTCTTGATTGATGACATTTAAAGGGTTAATCTGCTGCAATCAGAGCATGCGAGAAGCGCAATGGACCCGGGCATTGTGACATCCCTGACACCAGTGCCGGCGCTGACCTTGTTTGCATCTCATTTTTTTTTCTTTTTCATTGATCCGCACAGGAGCTGCGTACACAGAACAATTTGTGTAAATATACATGAAGCTGCTTCCTCGCCGTGTGTGTGATGGTGACCGTTGTGTTCTGTTGTTTTGTTTTTGGCAGTTGGGATTCGCGTTCGGAAACGTGGTGGGGATGTACTTGGCACAGAACTATGAGGTGAGTGCTGCGGAGCGCGGCGCACGGGGCGGTGGAAAAGAGGAACAACCACAGAATAACCCCTTCACCCCTGGGCGATTTTCTGTTTTTGCTTTTCTGTTTTTCGCTCCCCTCCTTCCCAGAGCCAGAACGTCTTTACTTTTCTATCAATATGGCCATATGAGGTCTTATTTTTTGCGGGACAAGTTGTACTTTTGAACGACACCATTGGTGTTAACATACTGGGTACAAGAAAACAGGAAAACAAATTCAAGTGCGGTGAAATAACAAAAAAAAGTGCAATTCCAGTTATTTTTATTTATTTTTTTTTGCCATGTTTACGAAATGCTAAAACTGACCGGCCATTATGATTCTCCAGGTCATTAGGAGTTCATAGACACCAAACATGTCTAGGTTCTTTTTTATCTAAGTGGTGAAAAAAAATTCCAAAATTTGTTAAAAAAAAGCGCCATTTTCCGATACCTGTAGCGTCTCCCTTTTTTGTGATCTGGTGTCAGTTGAGGGCTTATTTTTTGCGCGCCGAGCTGACTTTTTTAATGATACCACATTAGTGTAGATACGTTTTTTTGATTGTTCATTATTGCATTTTATTGCCAAGTAGCAGCAACCAAAAAAAAATCATATTTCTAGCGTTTTGAGTTTTTTTCTCGTTACGCCGTTTAGCGTTAATTCTTTTTTTATATTGATAGATCGGGCGATTCTGAATGCGGTGATACCAAATATGTGTATTCTTTTTTTTTTTTCTGTTTTTAATTGCTTTATTTTGAATGGGGCGAAATGGGGGGGATTTGGTGGTTTCAACTTTTATTTTCTATTTTTTTTTTTTTTTTTGTAGTTTTTGCATGCTTCAATATTCTCCATGGCAGACTAGAAGCTGCAGTTGTCTGATCGGCTCTGCTACATACAGGCGACAATCAGATCGCCTGTATGTAGCAGAAATGCTCACTTGTTATGAGCGCCAAACACTGGGCGGCGCTCATAGCAATCCGGCAGTGAAAACCAAAGGGGTCTGCTCCAGACCTCTGGTTGTCATGCCAACCCATCGGTGACCCGCGATCATGTGACGGGGTCACCGATGGGTGGGATTGGTGACGCGCTTTCAGTAAGCGTGAGTTATATGCAGCTGTCAGAGATTGACAGTGGCATTTAACATGTTAACAGCCACGGGTGGATCACGATTCCACCCGCGGCTGTTAGAGGCACATGTCAGCTGTTCAAATCAGCTGACATGTGCCGTAAAATATGTGCCGGAGCCCACATCAAAGAGGAAGACCCAACATGCGCAACAGCAACGTGTATGAGACGGTAACAAATCTCATCTGCACACTGCAAAAAGAGGAAAGTAATTTTTTGTGGGAACTGATTAAGACTCTGCTCCAAATAACCCAGACTCCGCTTGGCCCTTTTTCTTTTTTGTCTGGTCCGTCATAGACCCTCCCCCTTAATCCACTTTCCTCATGAGCCCATCTTATATCCTCCTCCTCCTCTAGGTGCCCGATATCGGAAAAAAAGTTGAAAACTTCAAAAAGGATTTGGAAGCCAAGAAGAAACCTCCGAGCGAGTGACAACCGGTCGCCGTGACGCCCGCCCTCCTCTGTGTAGTAGCCGCGGTGTGTATATATATATCTCTATATCTGTGCGCTGGAGCGGACCACCAGCCACGAGGATTGAGCTCGGACCCCAGGCTCTGGACACCTGGACCTGTCACCCGTGGGAAGATTCCTTCCTCCTGATGGTTTCCATTCTCCCGGACGGCTGGAGAAACTCCAGACTGCACCACGGGGTTAATCCGGTCACTGACGCTTTTAGGTTTTGAAGGGTTTAATAAAAACATGTTTATTCTACTATGGAAATATTTTGGCTGCTGGTAATGTGGCTCTCGGGGGCCCTCAGGGGCGATAAGTCTGACATTCACTATTCTTTAAAAAAAGAAGAAACGTTTTCAAAACTTTTTAGAATTGTCCCAAACTTTACCTGAGATGTCCTTAGGTGTAACCTTTGACCTGATGACTAGTCATAAGATAGTCGGTGCCCCCCATGGTCAGTTTTTCGAGTCATGGCATCACACTTTAAATATTGCTGTGGGGTCATTTTTTTGCTCTATATGCTCCTCACTATTGTCCAGCGGCATTCATTGATTTCTCCAAAAACAGCGCCACCCTTGTCCATGTGTCTGTTATTGGTATTACATCTCTATATGTGAACGGGGCTGAGCTAATGGACGTCCCATACGGTCGTCTAATCTTTACCTGCTCTTAGTTTGTCAGTTTACAAAACTAGTCCGATGGCTCGTAATTTACATTTAATTACAGTCAAACATGTGTGATGTGAAGTTTTACAAAATGTTACACAATATTTATATTCTTTTTAATACTGAGAACTATTAATAATGTTGCAGTGATTATCTGGACTTGCATAATCTCTTATACTTTAGTCACACCCAGAGCTGCATTCAAACTTCTGCTGGTTTCCTAATCACACCCAGAGCTGCATTCAAACTTCTGCTTGTTTCCTAGTCCCACCTAGAGCTGCATTCAAACTGCTTCTGGTTTCCTTGTCCCACCCAGAGCTGCATTCAAACTTCTTCTGGTTTCCTAGTCCCACCCAGAGCTGCATTCAAACTGCTTCTGGTTTCCTAGTCCCAGCCAGAGCTGCATTCAAACTGCTTCTGGTTTCCTAGTCCCACCAAGAGCTGCATTCAAACTTCTGCTGGTTTCCTAGTCCCACCCAGAGCTGCATTCAAACTGCTTCTGGTTTCCTAGTCCCAGCCAGAGCTGCATTCAAACTGCTTCTGGTTTCCTAGTCCCACCAAGAGCTGCATTCAAACTTCTGCTGGTTTCCTAGTCCCACCCAGAGCTGCATTCAAACTTCTGCTAGTTTCCTAGTCCCACCCAGAGCAGCATTCAAACTGCTTCTGGTTTCCTAGTCCCACCCAGAGCTGCATTCAAACTTCTGCTGGTTTCATTGTCCCACCCAGAGCTGCATTCAAACTTCTGCTGGTTTCATTGTCCCACCCAGAGCTGCATTCAAACTTCTGCTAGTTTCCTTGTCCCACCCAGAGCTGCATTCAAACTTCTGCTGGTTTCCTTGTCCCACCCAGAGCTGCATTCAAACTTCTGCTGGTTTCCTAATCACACCCAGAGCTGCGTTCAAACTTCTTCTGGTTTCCTAGTCCCACCCAGAGCTGCATTCAAACTTCTTCTGGTTTCCTAGTGCCACCCAGAGCTGCATTCAAACTTCTGCTGGTTTCCCATTAGCTCCCATTCACACACTCACAAAAGGAGGTGTAGGACTCCAAAGAGAGACTGGGAAGCCAGCAGAAATGTGATTGTAGGTTAAAGCTGGGCCAAAAAATAAGTTATTTTCATACATTTGCCATGTGTCGTCATCAGACATGGTAAAGAATAGAGAGGAGGCCGCACGTGCATTGCTGTCTCTATTGAAGCTCCAAAAATTGCCGCGCATGCTCATCTTTCCTTTTACTTTCTATAGGAAATCCAAAAATTGCTAAGTGAGCAGCATGAAGAGGTGGCCGGGCATGCGCTGCGCTCTCTATTCAGTTCAATTGGGGCTCCAAAAATTGTCAAGCAGTCTGGCAGGGAGTAATTTCTATGAGAAGGCCAATAATTGCTAAGCAAGTGGGATAGAAGAGGGGACACGCATGCCCAGCTCGTTACTTTTTATTGTCGCTCCAACAATGATAGAGCGAGCAGGAACAGACATGTGGCTGCACATGTGCACATCTCTTCATTTGTGAGGCATCTCAGAAAATTGCTGAGCAATTAAGACTAGAGAGGAGGGCGCGCATGCTCATCTCTTCATTAAATTCTGTAGGCGGTCTAAAAATTACTAGGCATGAAGAAATAGTGAGGAAGGCGTGTATGCTCTTCCTTAAACTATAGGCGGTCTAAAAATTACTAGGCGAGAAGGAATAGAGAGAAGGGTGCGTCTGCTCATCTCATTAAATTCTATAGGCGGTCTAAAAATTACTAGGCAAGAAGAAACAGGAAGGCGTGTATGCTCTTCTCTTCCTTAAACTCTATAGGCGGTCTAAAAATTACTAGGCAAGAAGGACTAGTGAGGATGGCGCGTATGCTCATCTCGCGGTCTAAAAATTACTAGGCAAGAAGGACTAGTGAGGATGGCGCGTATGCTCTTCTCTTCCTTAAATTCTATAGGCTGTCCAAAAATTACTATGCAAGAAGGAATAGAGAGGAAGGTGCACATGCTTATCTCTTGATTAAATTCTATAGGTGGTCTAAAAATTACTAGGCAAGAAGGAATAGAGAGGAGGGCGCATATGCTTATCTCTTCATTAAATTCTATAGGCGGTCTAAAAATTACTAGGCAAGAAGGACTAGTGAGGAGGGTGTGCATGCTCTTGTCTTCCTAAAATTCTATTGGCGGTCTAAAAATTACTAGGCAAGAAGGAATAGAGAGGAAGGCTCGCATGCTTATATCTCTTCATTAAATTCTATAGGTTGTCCAAAAATTACTAGGCAAGCAGGAATAGAGATGAGGGCGCGTATGCTCATCTCCATCATTTTCTATCCAAGGTACAGCATTCAAATTTAAGACCACAAGGAAAATTCCTAAGCAAGCAGCAATGGGGCGAATGAGCGTTGCAAACTTTTGGAACTTCCATAGAAATCCCTGCTTTGCTTAGCACTTGTCAGAGCTCCCATAGAAATGAATGGACCGAGATGCGCATGTGTTCCAGGTGAGAGCGCCCTTCTAACCAACACATGCCCGGCTGGGTTCACAAGGTGCCCTCAATGATTGACCGGGTCTGTGCCATCCAATCACTGCAATAAATATTCATCCTGGGGGTTATGGAGAGTATTTACAGGTGGAGAAGGCTTTGGTTTCTGATCAGGGGTTTCCATAGGTGTGGGGGGCTCTATAATGCTATGCCAAGTATAGAGGGTCTCGCGCAGGGGCTTATGAGGCGGGGTTGTCCAAAGAGTGGTGCTGCCCCTTTAAATACATCCATCACGTAGAAGTAATACTGAGCGCTGGTTATGTCCTTTGGTGCAAAATTCGGCCTCCTGCCGCCATGTTCCTGCCCCCCTCCGAAAGTTCAGAGTCCCCCCCCCAAACCCTCGGATCACAGGTGCTGAGTGCTGTTCTGGATCACGGCCCAGTCCGGAAACGTGTTCAGCTGAAAGAGGCTGATGCCCCACGTGTTAATGGCGACCATGATGATGCCCAGACCGATCACGTTCACTCCCAGACCGGCCTTCACCTTGGGGGGAAAAGAAGGAAATGATTAGTACTGATGACATGTGCTCTAGTCACAGCCGGAGCTGCACTCAAAATTCTCCTGCTTTTTGCAATTGCTGTCAGGCTGTGGCACTGTGCATCTCCCTTCACCCTCTGCTGTTTTTTTTTTAGGTGGATGAACCATTTCACTACCTCTAGACCACCAGGGATTGTACAATTAACCATTTCACTACCTCTAGACCACCAGGGATTTTACAATGAACCATTTCACTATCCCTAGACCACCAGGGATTGTACAATGAACCATTTCACTACCTCTAGACCACCAGGGATTGTACAATTAACCATTTCACTACCTCTAGACCACCAGGGATTTTACAGTGAACCATTTCAGTACCTCTAGACCACCAGGGATTTTACAATGAACCATTTCACTACCTCTAGACCACCAGGGATTTTACAGTGAACCATTTCACTACCCCTAGACCACCAGGGATTGTACAATTAACCATTTCACTACCCCTAGACCACCAGGGATTTTACAGTAAAACATTTCACTACCTCTAGACCACCAGGGATTTTACAGTGAACCATTTCACTACCCCTAGACCACCAGGGATTGTACAATTAACCATTTCACTACCCCTAGACCACCAGGCATTTTACAGTAAAACATTTCACTACCTCTAGACCACCAGGGATTTTACAGTGAACCATTTCACTACCCCTAGACCACCAGGGATTGTACAATTAACCATCTCAATACCTCTAGACCACCAGGGATTTTGCAATGCACCTTTTCACTATCCCTAGACCACCAGGGATTTTACAGTGAACCATTTCACTACCCCTAGACCACCAGGAATTTTACAGTGAACCATTTCACTACCTCTAGACCACCAGGGATTTTACAATGAACCATTTCACTACCCCTAGACCACCAGGGATTGTACAATTAACCATTTCACTACCTCTAGACCACCAGGGATTTTACAATGAACCATTTCACTACCCCTAGACCACCAGGGATTGTACAATTAACCATTTCACTACCTCTAGACCACCAGGGATTTTACAATGACCCATTTCACTACCTCTAGACCCCTAGACCACCAGGTATTTACCAACAACTATTTATCTAATAATTTTTTTTAGGTGGATCTCTGCCCCTTTTAGGAGTTCAGCTGCTGGTTGTGATGGATATTTCCATTCTGTGACAACAAGCTGAGGTATTGATCTGTTAGCCGAGTGCAGATGTTTTTCCATCTCTTACCATATCTTTGATCTGGCAGTGCCCGTAGTTATATACGATGGCGTTCGGCGGGTTCCCGACAGGTAACATCACAGCGAAGGAGATGCACATGGCGACCGGAATCAGGGTGTATAAAGGGTTAATGTGAAGAGCTTCAGACTGCAAGATTGGGGGAGAGAAAGTCAGGAGTCATCCATAGGGAACGGATCTTCTCGTTTTCTGCCCGTGATCCCCATTGGGTCATTGCATACCAGGCTGCACAGGATGGGCAGGAATATCGTGATGGTGGCCGGGTTACTGACGAACTCCGTCACCGCAGACACCAGGACACAAGCGAGGAGGCTGACGGCCCAGGACGGGAGGCTGCTCAGACACTCCATCTGATGGCCGATCCAAGTGGAGAGGCCGGAGGTCTGACAGAGAAACAAAAAAAAAAACACTTGCCCACCAGGGAATTTAAAATGACCCATTTTGCTACCTCCTAGATGCCCTGGGATTTTACAATGAGCATTTTTTGGACCTCTATATCATCTGGAATTTTGCACTACACCCCCTTCACTACCTCTAGACCACCAGGAATTTTACCATGACTTATTTCACTACCCCTAGACCACCAGGTGTTTTACAATAATCCACATGCCTTGGACCACCAGGTATTTTGCAAAGACTGATTTTCCTACCCCTAAGCATCAGATAATTTACAATATATCTTTTCACTACCTCTAGACCACCAGGGATCTTGCGATAAACCATTTCACTACTAGGCGCCATGGATTTTACAATTAGCCATTTTACTATTCGTAGTCCACATGGCATTTCACAAAAAATCATTTCACAACCCTTAGAGACTTAGAAGTTCACAATACACTTTTTTCACTTCCACTAGACCACCAGGGATTTTACTACGAACCATTTCACTACCTCAAGGCCACCATGGGTTTTACGATGAATCAAGGCACTACTCATTGTCCACTTGGAATTTCACAATAATCCATTTCACTCTAGACTAGCAGTGATTTTACTATAAACCATTTCACTACCCCTAGACCACCAGGGATTATACAATGAACCATTTCACTACCCATAGACCACCAGTGATTTTACAATGAGTCATTTCATCAGCCCTAGAACATCAGGGCTTTTACAATAAAGCATTTAAATTCCCCTAGACCACCAGGAACTTTACAAAGAACTATTTCACTACCCCAAGATCACCAGGGATTTTACAATGAACCATTTTACTACCCATAAACCACCAGGAATTTTACAAAGAACCATTTATCTACCCTTAGACCACCATGGATTTTGCAAACAACCATGTCACTACTCTTAAACCACCAGGAATTTTTACAGTGAACCATTTTACTACCCCTAGACCACCAGGGATTTTTTTTTATAAAGGACCATTTCACTACCCCTAGACCACCAAGGATTTTTACAAAGAACCATTTGACTAACCTTGGGTTCCAGGGGTTTATAAAGTACTATTTCACTACCCCCTAGGCCACCAGGGATTTAAAAGAAAATAATAATCCACCACCTCTAGACCACCAGGGATTTTAAAATAAACCATTTTACTACTACAGAGCACCTTTACAATAAATCAATTCACTACCTCTTGACCACCAGGGATATTAAATTCTGAGAGTAAGTAGAAATGATGAGTGGGGTGGTTGTGCCTTATTTAATTACTGCCTTGGGCCTCATTTTCTATAAACCTGGCCCTGCCAGCTGTTAATCCTGGCCAACCGGTTATAGGCACCATTCACATGACTTGGAATAGGATTTCAATAGCACCAATGACAGAAGGGTGCCTCTGACCCTATGACAACTCTTCCTGGTCATGCCGTCATTACCAGCTGCAGTCCCTCCTTATTCTGAGAAATCTTACCTTACACCCAGCAGCCAGGGCGTAGCCGCCTCCAACCAGCACCACGATCTCCCAGGGCATGTGCTTCTGGAATTCGTGCCAGGTCAGCATGGGTCCTCCCAGGTGCGGCCCGTCTTCTTCTTTGTTCTCACCCCGTCCTAGGGGCAAAATCACATGAGGAGAGTGTAACCATTCACCCAAAGAAGTACCAGAGTCCCAGGAGCACAGGAGGCATCACACAGAAACTCACACATTGCCCTCATTATCAGTGCCGGACTTTATCCTTCCTCTGCGAATTCTCACCTGACTCCCTTTTTCCAGTGCAGAAAAATTGAGGTTTCTTAGATGGAATCAGGAACAAAAGGAATCCGAGGAACACCGAGACCGTCGCGTCCGTCCTAAAACCATTCCTGAAACAAAAGCAGATGGTAGGATTGGCAAGCGAGGCTGCAGCCTAAGGGCGCTGAATGGTATGGGCTCCTTACAGCATACCCCTTACCACTACAGTCAGGAAGCTTATCGAAGAGAAACTCAGTCAGGCCGGAATAGCAGATAATAGGAAACAATAGACTGTAGTCTCAAGTTTTAATAACTTACTTTTCAAATAGCGATTCCCAACCAGGAACAAACCCAGGTTCCCGTGTAAACCACAGCAGGGTCATCAGTACAAAGAAGACGACCGTGACCTTTTCTGGGTAACTACAAAAGGAAATACAAATGCTGAAATAAGTGAGAAATTCATGACTGAATCTTTTGCTTCTGTGATCACCAAAATATTAGACCTAGATTGCACTGATTACAGTCACATATAATACATATACACTAACTGTAACCAGACATAGTAACCTTACAGCACTGACTGCAACCGGACATAGTAACCTTACAGCACTGACTGCAACTGGACATAGTAACCTTACAGCACTGACTGCAACTGGACGTAGTAACCTTACAGCACTGACTGCACCTTCACTTATTAACCTTGCAGCAATGACAGTTAGTAATATTACAGTACTGACTGTAACCTCATAACACTGGCTGTAACTATACTTAGTAATCTTATAGCACAGGCTGCGACTACACATAATATTACAGCTCTGACTGCAGGCAACTACACATAGTAACCTTACAGCACTGACTGCAGCTGGGCACAGTAACCTTACAGCACTGACTGCATCTTCACTTATTATCCTTACAGCACTGGCTGCAACTATACTTAGTAATCTTATAGCACAGGCTGCGACTACACATAATATTACAGCTCTGACTGCAGACAACTACACATAGTAACCTTACAGCACTGACTGCAGCTGGGCACAGTAACCTTACAGCACTGACTGCATCTTCACTTATTATCCTTACAGCACTGGCTGCAACTACTGTATACTTAGTAACCTTACAGCTCTGAGTGCAATTAAACATAATCACCTTACAGCTCTGACTGCAACTACACATAATAATCTTACAGCTCTGACTGCAACACTTAGTAATCTTATAATACTGACAGAAACTACACATAGTAACCTTACAAGACTCACTGCAACTACACTTAGTAACCTTACAGCGCTGACTGCAATGACACAGTAACCTTATAACACTGGCTGCAAATATAAATAGTAACCTCGCAGCACTGATTACAATTTCACAAAGTAATCTTATGACACTGACAACTACACATTAACTTTTCATAATTGACTGCAACTACATTTAGTAACCTTACAGCACTGACTGCAACTACACTTTGTAATCTTATAACACTAACAACAGCTACACATAGTAACATTACAGCACTGGCTGCAACTACACTTTGTAATTTTGCAGCACAGACAGTGACTACACATAATGCCCTTACAGTTCTGGCTGCAACTAAACATAGCAACCTTGTAACACTGACTGCAACTACACTTAGTAATCTTATAACACTGACAGCAACTACACATAATAACCTTACAGCACTGACTGCAACTACACTTAGTAATCTTATAGCTCTGATAGCAACTACACATAGTAACCTTACAGCACTGACTACAACTAAATATAATAATCTTATAACAGTGACAGCAACTACACAACATAACCTTACAGTAATGGCTGCAACTGTACTTAGTAACCTTACTGCAGTGACTGCAATTACACTTAGTAACCTTACAGCACTGACTGCAATGACAAATAGTAACCTTATAGAACTGGCTGCATCTATAAATAGTAACGTTAGAGCACTGACTACAATTACACTTAGTAATCTTATAACACTGTAAACAACTACACATAGTAACCTTACATCATTGACTGCAACTACACTTTTAGTCTTCTTATAACACTGACAGCAACTATACAACCTTACAGTACTGACTGCAACTAAACATAGTAACCTTACAGCACTGGCTGCAACTAAACATAGTAACCTTACAGCACTGGCTGCAACTAAACATAGTAACCTTACAGCATTGACTGCAACTAAACATAGTAACCTTACAGCACTGGCTGCAACTAAACATAGTAACCTTACAGCACTGGCTGCAACTAAACATAGTAACCTTACAGCACTGGCTGCAACTAAACATAGTAACCTTACAGCACTGGCTGCAACTAAACATAGTAACCTTACAGCACTGGCTGCAACTAAACATAGTAACCTTACAGCACTGGCTGCAACTAAACATAGTAACCTTACAGCATTGACTGCAACTACACTTAGTAACCTTATAGCTCTGGTAGTCATGCTCCTCCTTCTCTGATTGTGTTTGGTAATGAAGATCTCTAATTCACGAGACAAATAGTATTATATGTTTAGTGTCAGTCAAAACTGTAAAATTAGAATCAGTGACTTTTGATGACGTGTTTAGCTAATCTTGTACCTCATTTTCCCCAACTGCTCGTATTCCTCCTGGATGCGTCGCTCTGATAACTCCTCCTGTTTGGTCTTCTTATTCTTACTGAGGGAACAGGTTTCCCTAAAACTAAAAATTTAATAAAGTCCAAATCATAAACAACGGAAGTAAAAATGGGTCAAATATTGTCCTCTAGTCTCAGAGTGTCACTTACTTGCAGCCAAGAAATAACCAATGCAGCCAGACCCAGGTCAGAAATAGGACGATGACTGTAATGGGCAAACTAAACACAAACCAGGTACCAAAGTTCACAACCTCAGCGTCCGGGTACCGACTACAATGTAAAAAAAAAAAATATATATATATATATGTAGTTCCATGTTCTTGTGCCTGGGGGCAGCATTATAGTAGTTATATTCTTGTACATAGGGGCAGTATTATAGTAGTTATATTCTTGTACATAGGGGGCAATATTATAGTAGTTATATTCTTCTACATAGGGGGCAGTATTATAGTAGTTATATTCTTGTACATAGGGGCAGTATTATAGTAGTTATATTCTTGTACATAGGGGCAGTATTATAGTAGTTATATTCTTGTACATAGGAGCAGTATTATAGTAGTTATATTCTTGTACATAGGGGGCAGTATTATAGTAGTTATATTCTGTACATAGGGGCAGTATTATAGTAGTTATATTCTTGCACATAGGAGCAGTATTATAGTACTTATATTCTTGTACAAAAGAGCAGCATTATAGTAGTTATATTCTACATAGGGGGCAGTATTATAGTAGTTATATTCTTGTACATGGGTAGCACTATGATAGCACCTATATTCTTGTATATAGGGAGCAGTATTATAGTAGTTATATTCTTGTACATACGGGCAGTATTATAGTAGTTATATTCTTGTACATAGGGGCAGTATTATAGTAGCTATATTCTTGTACATAGGGGCAGTATTATAGTAGTTATATTCTTGTACAAAAGAGCAGCATTATAGTAGTTATATTCTTGTACATAGGGGTAGTATTATAGTAGTTATATTCTTGTATATAGGGGCAGTATTATAGTAGTTATATTCTTGTACATAGAGGCAGTATTATAGTAGTTATATTCTTGTACATAGGGGCAGTATTATAGTAGTTATATTCCTGTACATACGGGCAGTATTATAGTAGTTATATTCTTGTACATAGGGGCAGTATTATAGTAGCTATATTCTTGTACATAGGGGCAGTATTATAGTAGTTATATTCTTGTACAAAAGAGCAGCATTATAGTAGTTATATTCTTGTACATAGGAGCAGTATTATAGTAGTTATATTCTTGTACATAGGGGCAGTATTATAGTAGTTATATTCTTGTACAAAAGAGCAGCATTATAGTAGTTATATTCTTGTACAAAAGAGCAGCATTATAGTAGTTATATTCTTGTACATAGGGGTAGTATTATAGTAGTTATATTCTTGTATATAGGGGCAGTATTATAGTAGTTATATTCTTGTACATAGAGGCAGTATTATAGTAGTTATATTCTTGTACATAGGGGCAGTATTATAGTAGTTATATTCTTGTACATACGGGCAGTATTATAGTAGTTATATTCTTGTACATAGGGGCAGTATTATAGTAGCTATATTCTTGTACATAGGGGCAGTATTATAGTAGTTATATTCTTGTACAAAAGAGCAGCATTATAGTAGTTATATTCTTGTACAAAAGAGCAGCATTATAGTAGTTATATTCTTGTACATAGGGGTAGTATTATAGTAGTTATATTCTTGTATATAGGGGCAGTATTATAGTAGTTATATTCTTGTACATAGAGGCAGTATTATAGTAGTTATATTCTTGTACATAGGGGCAGTATTATAGTAGTTATATTCTTGTACATAGGAGCAGTATTATAGTAGTTATATTCTTGTACATAGGGGCAGTATTATAGTAGTTATATTCTTGTACAAAAGAGCAGCATTATAGTAGTTATATTCTTGTACAAAAGAGCAGCATTATAGTAGTTATATTCTTGTACATAGGGGTAGTATTATAGTAGTTATATTCTTGTATATAGGGGCAGTATTATAGTAGTTATATTCTTGTACATAGAGGCAGTATTATAGTAGTTATATTCTTGTACATAGGGGCAGTATTATAGTAGTTATATTCTTGTACATAGGAGCAGTATTATAGTAGTTATATTCTTGTACATAGGGGCAGTATTATAGTAGTTATATTCTTGTACATAGGAGCAGTATTATAGTAGTTATATTCTTGTACATAGGAGCAGTATTATAGTAGTTATATTCTTGTACATAGGGGCAGTATTATAGTAGTTATATTCTTGTACATAGGAGCAGTATTATAGTAGTTATATTCTTGTACATAGGGGCAGTATTATAGTAGTTATATTCTTGTACATAGGAGCAGTATTATAGTAGTTATATTCTTGTACATAGGAGCAGTATTATAGTAGTTATATTCTTGTACATAGGGGACATTATTATAGTAGTTATATTCTTCTACATAGGAGCAGAATTATAGTAGTTATATTCTTGTACATAGGGGCAGTATTATAGTAGTTATATTCTTGTACATAGGGGCAGTATTATAGTAGTTATATTCTTGTACATAGGGGCAGTATTATAGTAGTTATATTCTTGTACATAGGAGCAGTATTATAGTAGTTATATTCTTGTATATAGGGGCAGTATTATAGTAGTTATATTCTTGTACATAGGAGCAGTATTATAGTAGTTATATTCTTGTATATAGGGGCAGTATTATAGTAGTTATATTCTTGTACATAGGGGCAGTATTATAGTAGTTATATTCTTGTACATAGGGGCAGTATTATAGTAGTTATATTCCTGTACATAGGAGCAGTATTATAGTAGTTATATTCTTGTACATAGGGGCAGTATTATAGTAGTTATATTCTTGTACATAGGGGCAGTATTATAGTAGTTATATTCCTGTACATAGGAGCAGTATTATAGTAGTTATATTCTTGTACATAGGGGGCAGTATTATAGTAGTTATATTCTTGTATATAGGGGCAGTATTATAGTAGTTATATTCTTGTACATAGGGGCAGTATTATAGTAGTTATATTCCTGTACATAGGAGCAGTATTATAGTAGTTATATTCTTGTACATAGGGGGCAGTATTATAGTAGTTATATTCTTGTATATAGGGGCAGTATTATAGTAGTTATATTCTTGTACATAGGGGCAGTATTATAGTAGTTATATTCCTGTACATACGGGCAGTATTATAGTAGTTATATTCTTGTACATAGGGGCAGTATTATAGTAGCTATATTCTTGTACATAGGGGCAGTATTATAGTAGTTATATTCTTGTACAAAAGAGCAGCATTATAGTAGTTATATTCTTGTACATAGGAGCAGTATTATAGTAGTTATATTCTTGTACATAGGGGCAGTATTATAGTAGTTATATTCTTGTACAAAAGAGCAGCATTATAGTAGTTATATTCTTGTACAAAAGAGCAGCATTATAGTAGTTATATTCTTGTACATAGGGGTAGTATTATAGTAGTTATATTCTTGTATATAGGGGCAGTATTATAGTAGTTATATTCTTGTACATAGAGGCAGTATTATAGTAGTTATATTCTTGTACATAGGGGCAGTATTATAGTAGTTATATTCTTGTACATACGGGCAGTATTATAGTAGTTATATTCTTGTACATAGGGGCAGTATTATAGTAGCTATATTCTTGTACATAGGGGCAGTATTATAGTAGTTATATTCTTGTACAAAAGAGCAGCATTATAGTAGTTATATTCTTGTACAAAAGAGCAGCATTATAGTAGTTATATTCTTGTACATAGGGGTAGTATTATAGTAGTTATATTCTTGTATATAGGGGCAGTATTATAGTAGTTATATTCTTGTACATAGAGGCAGTATTATAGTAGTTATATTCTTGTACATAGGGGCAGTATTATAGTAGTTATATTCTTGTACATAGGAGCAGTATTATAGTAGTTATATTCTTGTACATAGGGGCAGTATTATAGTAGTTATATTCTTGTACAAAAGAGCAGCATTATAGTAGTTATATTCTTGTACAAAAGAGCAGCATTATAGTAGTTATATTCTTGTACATAGGGGTAGTATTATAGTAGTTATATTCTTGTATATAGGGGCAGTATTATAGTAGTTATATTCTTGTACATAGAGGCAGTATTATAGTAGTTATATTCTTGTACATAGGGGCAGTATTATAGTAGTTATATTCTTGTACATAGGAGCAGTATTATAGTAGTTATATTCTTGTACATAGGGGCAGTATTATAGTAGTTATATTCTTGTACATAGGGGACATTATTATAGTAGTTATATTCTTCTACATAGGAGCAGAATTATAGTAGTTATATTCTTGTACATAGGGGCAGTATTATAGTAGTTATATTCTTGTACATAGGGGCAGTATTATAGTAGTTATATTCTTGTACATAGGGGCAGTATTATAGTAGTTATATTCTTGTACATAGGAGCAGTATTATAGTAGTTATATTCTTGTATATAGGGGCAGTATTATAGTAGTTATATTCTTGTACATAGGAGCAGTATTATAGTAGTTATATTCTTGTATATAGGGGCAGTATTATAGTAGTTATATTCTTGTACATAGGGGCAGTATTATAGTAGTTATATTCTTGTACATAGGGGCAGTATTATAGTAGTTATATTCCTGTACATAGGAGCAGTATTATAGTAGTTATATTCTTGTATATAGGGGCAGTATTATAGTAGTTATATTCTTGTACATAGGAGCAGTATTATAGTAGTTATATTCTTGTATATAGGGGCAGTATTATAGTAGTTATATTCTTGTACATAGGGGCAGTATTATAGTAGTTATATTCTTGTACATAGGGGCAGTATTATAGTAGTTATATTCCTGTACATAGGAGCAGTATTATAGTAGTTATATTCTTGTACATAGGGGGCAGTATTATAGTAGTTATATTCTTGTACATAGAGGCAGTATTATAGTAGTTATATTCTTGTACATAGGGGCAGTATTATAGTAGTTATATTCTTGTACATAGGAGCAGTATTATAGTAGCTATATTCTTGTACATAGGGGCAGTATTATAGTAGTTATATTCTTGTACATAGGAGCAGTATTATAGTAGTTATATTCTTGTACATAGGGGCAGTATTATAGTAGTTATATTCTTGTACATAGGAGCAGTATTATAGTAGTTATATTCTTGTATATAGGGGCAGTATTATAGTAGTTATATTCTTGTACATAGGAGCAGTATTATAGTAGTTATATTCTTGTACACAGGAGCAGTATTATAGTAGTTATATTCTTGTACATAGGGGCAGTATTATAGTAGTTATATTCTTGTACATAGGGGCAGTATTATAGTAGTTATATTCTTGTACATAGGGGCAGTATTATAGTAGTTATATTCTTGTACATAGGAGCAGTATTATAGTAGTTATATTCTTGTATATAGGGGCAGTATTATAGTAGTTATATTCTTGTACATAGGAGCAGTATTATAGTAGTTATATTCTTGTATATAGGGGCAGTATTATAGTAGTTATATTCTTGTACATAGGGGCAGTATTATAGTAGTTATATTCTTGTACATAGGGGCAGTATTATAGTAGTTATATTCCTGTACATAGGAGCAGTATTATAGTAGTTATATTCTTGTATATAGGGGCAGTATTATAGTAGTTATATTCTTGTACATAGGAGCAGTATTATAGTAGTTATATTCTTGTATATAGGGGCAGTATTATAGTAGTTATATTCTTGTACATAGGGGCAGTATTATAGTAGTTATATTCTTGTACATAGGGGCAGTATTATAGTAGTTATATTCCTGTACATAGGAGCAGTATTATAGTAGTTATATTCTTGTACATAGGGGGCAGTATTATAGTAGTTATATTCTTGTACATAGAGGCAGTATTATAGTAGTTATATTCTTGTACATAGGGGCAGTATTATAGTAGTTATATTCTTGTACATAGGGGCAGTATTATAGTTGTTATATTCTTGTACATAGGAGCAGTATTATAGTAGTTATATTCTTGTACATAGGGGCAGTATTATAGTAGTTATATTCTTGTACATAGGGGGCAGTATTATAGTAGTTATATTCTTGTACATAGGGGCAGTATTATAGTAGTTATATTCTTGTACATAGGGGCAGTATTATAGTAGTTATATTCTTCTACGCATGTGGCAATATTATAATAGTTCTATACTTGCACATTGATATAATAGGGGAAACAGCTCCAGTTCTTACTTCTTAAAGTGCTCTAGAAAAATGAGGCTGGTGGAGGTCCCAATAATGGTTGTGAGCCCACCGATGGTCGCTGCATAGGAGATGCTTAGTGACAGGCACTTGCAGATCATATGGTCATGTTTAGATCTATATTTTCCTTGTGTCTTTGGATCTTTGGACTCAGTGGATGGAAGAACTAGAATTTGGGTCTATGAAGGAAAATGAAAATTATACTTGGATTCCATTTCTTGTGCCGTACGCTGTGGGGTCTCTGTGTGCCGCCATTAGGAGACTTCACTGCTCTACCTGAGGAAGTGACTGCCCATTAGTTGGGGTCTTGACTATTCTCATTGGGTTGGCAATCATATGAACGCCATTCAGATTCTGATGGTAGAAAGGAAAGAAATATATGAAGATCTGTCAGAGCTGTGACATTCTCTGCATCCACGCTCCTCATGCTGATATTGTATAGCAGTAAGTTTACCTTGCTTTGTATAAGTTTGCTGAGATCCTTAGCTGTTGCCCTAGGATAAAAAAAGTATATGTGAAGTAGTTAATCAATTCACCTGAAATATAAGTAATGATATGGATTTAATTAAGATTTTTGTCATTGTATGTGCCCTATGAATCCATCCCCCTACACTCAGTGTCCATTGTGCAACCTTTGGGAACCCGTGATTATATTGAACTAGGCTCATCGAAATACCTGCCGATTATTTTTTATGCTAATACATTGACAAAAAAAGAAGCATATTTGCAAATAGTAATAATTAAAGATGTGATATTATTTGAGCTATACAGCTTTTATGCAGAACTACGTGCTTCAGGTTGGAGCTTAATCATGTTTACATACTAAAAACAAACCCTGTGTTTAGTCTTATCGTACAGTCATGTATTTACTACCTGCTTCCTGCTATCCTTCTCCTTTGCACTGTGGAGATATCTGAAGAAAATACAGGTATAGAGGCTACCAGGGTAAAGTCAGAAGTATTGCAGAGAGAATGCCCACTGAGCTCTGAACTTGGAGCTCCAAAAGTAGGAAACGTCCACTGAGCTCTGAACTTGGAGCTCCAAAAGTAGGAAACATCCACTGAGCTCTGAACTTGAAGCTTCAAAAGTAGGAAACATCCACTGAGCTCTGAACTTGAAGCTCCAAAAGTAGGACACATCCACTGAGCTCTGAACTTGCCGCTTCAAGAGTAGGAAACATCCACTTAGCTCTGAACTTGCCGCTTCAAGAGTAGGAAATAGTCACTGAGCTCTAAACTTGCAGCCCCAAAAGTATAAAACGCCCAGTGAGCTCTAAACTTGCAGCTTTAAATGTAGGAAACACCCACTGAGTCCTGAATTTGCAATTCCACAAGTACAAGTAGGAAATACCCACTGAGATTGAAACTTGCGGTTCTACACGTAGGAAGCATTCACTGAGCTCTGTACTTGCAGCTTCTAGAGTAGGAAATGGCCACTGAGCTCTGATCTTGCAGCCCCAAAAGTATAAAATGCGAAGTGAGCTCTGAACTTGCAACTTTACAAGTAGGAAACACCCACTGAGTCAAGAATTTGCAATTCCACAAGTAGGAAATGCCCACTGGGTTTGAAACTTGCTGTTCTACAAGAAGCATCCACTGAGCTCTGAACTTGCAGCTTCAAGAGATGGAAATGGCCACTGAGCTCTGAACTTGTAGCTTCACAAGTAGGAAACTTGCAGCTCCAAAAGTAGAAAATGCCCAGTGAGCTCTGAAATTGTGACTCTACAATAGGAAGTGTCCACTGATCTCTGAACTTTCTGCTCCATATGTAGGGAACCCAATCAGTTCTGAACTTGTAGCTCCACAAGTATGAATTGCCCTCTGAATTCAAAACTTGCAGCTCTACAAAAAGGAAACGTCACTGAGCTCTGAGCTTCCAGCTCCACGTGTAGGAAACTCCCAATGAACTCTTAACTTGCATGTCAACAAGTAGGAAACACTCAATGAGCTCTGAATTTGCAACTCCAAAACAATAAAACGCCAACTGAGCTCTGAACTTGCAGCTGCAGAAGTAGAGTACACCAACCGAGCACTAAACTTTAAATCCACCATTAGGAAATTCCCATTCACTTTGGAACCTGTATCTTCACAGCTAAAAAATGCCCACTGAACTCTGAACTTGCAGCTCCACAAGTAGGAAACACTTAATGAACTTTTAACTTCCAACCAAACAAGTAGGAAACTCTCACTGAGCTCCGAACTTTCTTCTCCAAAACGAGGAAACGCCAACTGAGTTCTGAACTTGCAGCTTCACAAGTAGAAAATGCCCACTGAACTCTAAACTTGCAGCCCGATCAGTAGGAAATGCCCACTAACTTTGGAATGTGCAGCCCTACAAAAATGAACTGTTAAAGATACATAGTAACAAAACTAAAATCTATTTGTTGTATGAAAGTGCTCATATACTTTCTACATTTATTGTGATTCATCTGTTGAGTTTTACTTACTCCTCATTGATGAATATGAGTTCAATTGAAGGTTGGTTCTGCTTCTCCTTCCCACCTGCAAAGTCCAAAAATTATTTGGTCTATATATATGAAGTGAAACTTACAGATGTTACATTATTGTTCTATCATCAGTGGAAATCTTGGAGACCTCTGGGGGCTTTTATGAGTGATTGTTATATAGAGGGGCAACTTGGCAATGTCAAGGATCGGTTACTTAGAACATAACTTAATGTATAGGGTGGTCTACTATAGTGGAGGGGTTAAAGGAATTTCTGAGGTATAAGATACTAAAAAGTGAAACATTTATTTTTGTAGGTGACAGTGACCTTTCTGCTGTGTATTATCTGATGCAGTAGAGCCATTGACTACAGTTCCTTCATGCTCCTCATCAGCACTTGTCAGCTGCTGCAGAACTGCATCAACAATGGGCATCACCATAGCAGTGGATGACGTATTAGAAAGCCACATGGACAGCAGAGCAGTGCAGCACATAAAGCACATTAACAGCCTGGAAAAAAAACCAAAAGTCACTAAGACACTTCTTATCCATCCAAAATTCACCAAAACTACAACATTGTTTCATATTCTTGTACATAGGAGCAGTATTATAGTAGTTATATTCTTGTACATAGGGCAGTATTATAGTAGTTATATTCTTGTACATAGGAGCAGTATTATAGTAGTTATATTCTTGTACATAGGGGGCAGTATTATAGTAGTTATATTCTTATATATAGGAGGCAGTATTATAGTAGTTATATTCTTGTACATAGGGGCAGTATTATAGTAGTTATATTCTTGTACATAGGGGCAGTAATATAGTAGTTATATTCTTGTACATAGGAGCAGTATTATAGTAGTTATATTCTTGTACATAGGAGCAGTATTATAGCAGTTATATTCTTGTACTTAGGAGCAGTATTATAGCAGTTATATTCTTGTACATAGGAGCAGTATTATAGTAGTTATATTCTTGTACATAGGGGCAGTAATATAGTAGTTATATTCTTGTACATAGGGGCAGTAATATAGTAGTTATATTCTTGAAAATAGGAGCAGTATTATAGTAGTTATATTCTTGTACATAGGGGCAGTATTACAGTAGTTATATTCTTATACATAGGAGCAGTATTATAGTAGTTATATTCTTGTACATAGGGGCAGTATTATAGTAGTTATATTCTTGTACATAGAGGCAGTATTATAGTAGTTATATTCTTGTACATAGGGGCAGTATTATAGTAGTTATATTCTTGTACATAGGGGCAGTATTACAGTAGTTATATTCTTATACATAGGAGCAGTATTATAGTAGTTATATTCTTGTACATAGGGACAGTATTATAGTAGTTATATTCTTGTACATAGAGGCAGTATTATAGTAGTTATATTCTTGTACATAGGGGCAGTATTATAGTAGTTATATTCTTGTACATAGGGGCAGTAATATAGTAGTTATATTCTTGTACATAGGAGCAGTATTATAGTAGTTATATTCTTGTACATAGGAGCAGTATTATAGTAGATATATTCTTGTACATAGGAGCAGTATTATAGCAGTTATATTCTTGTACATAGGAGCAGTATTATAGTAGTTATATTCTTGTACATAGAGGCAGTATTATAGTAGTTATATTCTTGTACATAGGGGCAGTATTATAGTAGTTATATTCTTGTACATAGGGGCAGTATTATAGTAGTTATATTCTTGTACATAGGGGCAGTAATATAGTAGTTATATTCTTGTACATAGGAGCAGTATTATAGTAGTTATATTCTTGTACATAGGAGCAGTATTATAGTAGTTATATTCTTGTACATAGGAGCAGTATTATAGTAGTTATATTCTTGTACATAGGAGCAGTATTATAGTAGTTATATTCTTGTACATAGGGGCAGTATTATAGCAGTTATATTCTTGTACATAGGGGCAGTATTATAGTAGCTATATTCTTGTACATAGGAGCAGTATTATAGTAGTTATATTCTTGTACATAGGGGCAGTATTATAGTAGTTAAATTCCTGTACATAGGGGCAGTATTATAGTAGTTATATTCTTGTACATAGGAGCAGTATTATAGTAGTTATATTCTTGTACATAGGGGGCAGTATTATAGTAGTTATATTCTTGTACATAGGGGGCAGTATTATAGTAGTTATATTCCTGTACATAGGGGCAGTATTATAGTAGTTATATTCCTGTACATAGGGGCAGTATTATAGTAGTTATATTCTGTACATAGGGGCAGTATTATAGTAGTTATATTCTTGTACATAGGGGGCAGTATTATAGTAGTTATATTATTGTATATAGGAGCAGTATTATAGTAGTTATATTCTTGTACATAGCGGGCAGTATTATAGTAGTTATATTCTTGTACATAGGGGCAGTATTATAGTAGTTATATTCTTGTACATAGGAGCAGTATTATAGTAGTTATATTCTTGTACATAGGAGCAGTATTATAGTAGTTATATTCTTGCACATAGGGGCAGTATTATAGTAGTTATATTCTTGTACATAGGGGCAGTATTATAGTAGTTATATTCTTGTACATAGGAGCAGTATTATAGTAGTTATATTCTTGTACATAGGGGCAGTAATATAGTAGTTATATTCTTGTACATAGGGGCAGTATTATAGTAGTTATATTCTTGTACATAGGGGGCAGTATTATAGTAGTTATATTCTTGTACATAGGGGGCAGTATTATAGTAGTTATATTCCTGTACATAGGGGCAGTATTATAGTAGTTATATTCCTGTACATAGGGGCAGTATTATAGTAGGTATATTCTTGTATATAGGAGCAGTATTATAGTAGTTATATTCTTGTACATAGGGGCAGTATTATAGTAGTTATATTCTTGTACATAGGGGCAGTATTATAGTAGTTATATTCTTGCACATAGGGGCAGTATTATAGTAGTTATATTCTTGTACATAGGAGCAGTATTATAGTAGTTATGTTCTTGTACATAGGGGCAGTATTATAGTAGTTATATTCTTGTACATAGGGGCAGTATTATAGTAATTATGGACTTGTACATAGGGGCAGTATTATAGTAGTTTTTTGCACATACATTCCCGGTTTGGCTCCAGACACCATGACCATCCTTAGAGCAATTCTCCTATGAAGATTCCATTTTTCCACTGAAGCTGCCAAGCAGATGACCCCCATGAGCAGAAGTGTTGTGTTCTTCACATATTCTGCAGCCACCTGTAAAGAAAATTGCCATAAATCCCTTTTTTTAATACATTGATGTTTCAAAATTATTGCAAAGGTATGACAAAAAGCGATTTTACACATCCGGATGAAAAGCACTTGTTTTTTTATGCAATCCAGTATTATAGATCTGGAACAATCCTTTTTGCAGCTGCTGTAAGGCGAGAGAGTCCTGGTTTATTTGTGCTGACATCTAGTGGTCGATATGGGTATTACAATATTTTTTAATCGATTTTGTACAACCGGGACTTTAAAAATAAGTCTTTTGGGAGTTAGGACCACCTGATGTGACTAGTTGCTTATTGATTTGATAGTCCAGTTGCTGGTAAATTCGCATGTGTTGTGTGGCATTAGTCTTTATAGCCGGAGAAGTCACGATTTCTCGCAGATCATGATTTTTTCAGACATCAGAAAACCATTATCTTAGCCGAATTTTGTGATCAGTGAGAACAATAAATTTCAAGGCGATGGGAGGTCAGAGGAAAAAAATGTGGGACCATATGTGAAAATAAGAGTGAGGAATGTACAAGTCTGTTCATTTCTATGGATCGCCGCCATCATTAACACCCCAGACTCCAATCTGCTCATATTTAGTCAGTTGGCGGTGGAGTGGGGTTACATAACTACATCCAAAATACACAATCCTCATGTATTGGTTAAGCTGGAGTAGCAGCACTTTCTTCCCTGACAACCGACATTCTTTCTTCAGGAGAAGTTGTCAGGCTCCGCCCCATTGTCGATTAGTTTTACACCTGAGTGACACCATCGCCTACTCCTACAGTTATACCCTCCAAATCCTCCCCCTAGTTACACAACTGTCTAAAAATACTTTGTGTTTCAACTTTTCACCATTTTTAAGATCTGTGCTTCCTGTCGGTGAATAGAATCGTTCACTGTTTCCATCCAGAAGACCGAAAAAAAATTAGGGTTTAGGTAAATGAAACTGGAAAATGTAGTTAACTCTTCCCCGTTTCAGCTATTTCTCTGCAGTATCCCATGTATCGTCCATTATATTTAGTGAAAATATCTTAAGAATGCTAAATAATGCCGCCATATAGTGCAGAATATCAGATTTGGGCAGTGCTAACATATACCAATCCTGGCATAAAAAAAAAAACTTTTAAAAGTCAAAATGGCACTAAATAATGCCACCTCACAGACCCTGTGTAGTACTGCTTACAGTGAACAGATAATAACGCCATATAGTGCAAACAGGACAGTGATATACGGCAACAATATGCATACCCTATATAGTAGTGTTTATTGGAACACATAATAGTGCCATATAGTGCAAATGTGACAGTAATATATGGTAACACTATACATATCCTACATAGTAGTGTTTACAGTGAACACTAAATAGTGCCATATAGTGCAAATGTAACAGTAATATATGGTAACAGTATACATATCCTATATAGTAGTGTTTACAGTGAACACTAAATAGTGCCATATAGTGCAAAAGGGACAGTGACAACATTATACACAACCCCATACAGTAGTATTTACTGTGAACACATAATAGTGCCATATAGTGCAAATGTGACAGTAATATATGGTAACACTATACATATCCTATATAGTAGTGTTTACAGTGAACACATAATAGTGCCATCAGAAAAACATACACAGTGTATAATGCCAAAGTAACAGAGGTATATATTAATTTGATATATACCTTACATAGTAGTGAACACATAGCAGTGCCATACAGTGCCAAAGTAAAAATGAGATACAATGATATATATTAACATCACGCAGAAACTACATGGTAGTGCTTACAGTGAACAAATACTAGTGCCAAAGTAACAGCATAAAGTACCCAAGATAATGATGACTACAGTGAATACATAATAGTGCAATGGAGTGCCAAAGTAAAAATGATACATAGTGACCAAGTAAAAGTGATAGACATTAGCACAATACAGACCAGACACAGTAGTGCTTACAGTGAACACATAATAGTGCCAGACAGTGCCAACGTAATAATGACATACTGTGCTCAAATAACAGTGATACAGGCCCCACATAGTAGTGTTAGCGGTGAACATATAATGGTGCCATACAGTGGCAAAGAAACAGCGATATATGTTAATTCTACATGGATACTATGTAATGGCTATAGTGAATATATAACAGTGTCATATAGTGCCAAAGTAACAACAAGATATAATGCCAAATGTAGGAAGAAAACACCCAATGAGTTCGGAACTTCCAGCTCCACAAGTAGGAAACACTCACTTAGCTCTGAATTTGCAGCTTCACTACAAGGAAACGCCAACTGAGCTCTGAACTTGCAGCTGCAGAAGTAGAAAACACCCACTGAACTCTAAACTTTCAGATCCGCCATTAGAAAATTTCCACAGGTAGGAAATCCCCACTGAGTTCTGAACTTGCAGCTCCAAAAATAGGACGTGCTCACTGAGCTCACTGATCTTATGGCTCTACAAGAATGAAGCGTCCACTGATCGCTGAACTTTCAGCTCCAAATGTAGGAAGGAAACACCCAATGAGTTCTGAACTTCCAGCTCTACAAGTAGGAAACACCCAATGAACTCTTAACTTGCAGCTTCACAAGTAGGAAACACTCACTGAGCTCTGAATCTGTAGCTCCAAAACAAGGAAACGCCAACTGAGCTCTGAACTTGCAGCTGCAGAAGTAGAAAATGTCCACTGAACTCTAAACTTTCAGATCCGCCATTAGAAAATTTCCACAGGTAGGAAATCCCCACTGAGTTCTGAACTTGCAGCTCCAAAAATAGGAAGTGCTCACTGAGCTCACTGATCTTATGGCTCTACAAGAATGAAGCGTCCACTGATCGCTGAACTTTCAGCTCCAAATGTAGGAAGGAAACACCCAATGAGTTCTGAACTTCCAGCTCTACAAGTAGGAAACACCCAATGAACTCTTAACTTGCAGCTTCACAAGTAGGAAACACTCACTGAGCTCTGAATCTGTAGCTCCAAAACAAGGAAACGCCAACTGAGCTCTGAACTTGCAGCTGCAGAAGTAGAAAATGTCCACTGAACTCTAAACTTTCAGATCCACCATTAGAAAATTTCCACAGGTAGGAAATGCCCCACTGAGTTCTGAACTTGCAGCTCCAAATGTAGGAAGGAAACACCCAATGAGTTCAGCACTACCAGCTCCACAAGTAGGAAACACTCACTGAACTCTGAACTTGCAGCTCCAAAAATAGGAAATGCCCACTGAGCTCTGATCTTATGGCTCTACAACTAGGAAGCGTTCGCTGATCGCTAAACTTGCAGCTCCAAATGTAGGAAGGAAACACCCAATGAGTTCTGAACTTCCAGCTCCACAAGTAGGAAACACCTAATTAACTCTTAACTTGCAGGTCAACAAGTGGGAAACACTAACTGAGCTCTGAATTTGCAGCTCCACAACAAGGAAACGCCAACTGAGCTCTGAACGTGCAGCTGCAGAAGTAGAAAACACCCACTGAACTCTAAACTTCAGATCCGCCATTAGAAAATATCCACAGGTAAGTAATGCCTACTGAGCTCTGAACTTCTAGCTCCACAAGTAGGAAACACCCAATGAACTCTTAACTTGCAGCTCCACAAGTAGGAAACACTCACTGAGTTCTGAATTTGCAGCTCCAAAACAGTGAAACGCCAACTGAGCTCTGAACGTGCATCTGCAAAAGTAGAAAACGTCCACTGAACTCCATACTTTCAGATCTGCCATTAGAAAATCTCCACAGGTAGGAAATGCCCACTGAGCTCTGAACTTGCAGCTCCACAAGCAGGAAACACCCAATGAACTTAGTGTCATATATAATACTGCTATACATCTCAATAATAATAGTGCCGCACAGGACGTAGGGTTACAGAGTGGTGGTGCAGGACACATATGGTAAAGATGAAGGAGGGCAGGGCTATTGAATTGATACGTTCCATTTTTGGACTTTACGCTTTATTGTTCTCTGTTTTTGTATATGATCTGTATGGACTTTAGACTTTTTATTCACCTACATCGGAAATTATTCTCTCACTTTTCATGGATGATGATGCAATTATGGAATAATTACACCATAAGGCAGATGTAGAACACCTTAGGGTAGAGAATACCGCCCTAGAGGGCACCTTCGTAACCTTGGTGCCCACTGTGCCACCTTTGCCCCACTGGGATGACCTCATTACCAGCCTCCCCCTCCCCACAATACATGGGTAGCTATTTCTAATAAAAAACTTCTTATTCAGGTGGGCAGGAGTCCCGTGGCCTGGAGCTCAAAGGCTGCATTGTTTTCTGTGATCCGTCTGCCGCCCCACTGAGGAAGGAAAAGTTCTGCAAACTAATTCTCTGCCTTCTCTTCCAGATTCCACATGTTCTCCCTGTAATGTTACAGAATATCGCTGATCATGGCTGTGGGGACTAGGAATCATCAAAAATATATCACACCATCAAATCCAGACTAGCACACACCTCATTGACAGTATATAGCAGTACTATGCATATTACGGCACTATTATTTGTGCACTATATGGCACTCTTAATGCGGAGAAAACAATAATAAAAGACAAATAATATAGTATAAACACGTTTCTAAAATAAAGGCATTTATTATTACATTGACATTATATAAAGCGCGTCATACTGCTATACACTGTACAAATAATAGCGCCATATAGAATCAGTGTAATAACGAGCCACTGATATTGTCCTGGTCTTACCTCGAAAACATAAGTGGCTCTATACAGTCCTGGTTTTACCCTTGCGATATAAGTGGCTCATTATTACATTGATTCTATATGGCATTATTATTTGTGCAGTGTATAGCAGTATAATGCTGTGTATCATGGACGGTATTATTTACATAGAAAGCCAGTAGTTTTGACATTGGCTTTATATGGCATTTTATTGTAGGTCAGTATTATATTTTTATTTATAGGATTCATTATATTCATTATTACATTGATGTCATATGGCGGCATTATTTGTACATGATAAAAAAATAAAACAATGCAGCGCATTGATTGGAAATGTGTGCGTGTGGATGAGGTGTCTCAGTGATTATATCATCGGTACATGGCTCTTTGACTGTATATAGCAGTATTATTCACTTTATTGCAGCATAACTTGTGCACTATATGGCAGTTACTTATGGATGTCATTGGTTCAACACAGAACTGAACATCTTTCATTATTATAGTGACATTATATGAAGTGTATTGTTAGGCGGTATTATCTTCATTAAAATGTGTTGATTACGCTGACAGTATTACTTCTGCACTATATGGCACGGCATGGTATTGTACTTTATGATGGTATTATTTGTTCACCGTATTAATGATGATATTATCTCTGCACAGGCAGCCATTTATTATTACACTGATTTTATATATTTCAGTACTGAAGGGCAGTATTATCTCAGCATTATTACATTGATGCTATATGGCGCTATTATTTGAACATCATTAAATAATAATAATGCAGCACACTGATTGAAAATATGTGTGTGTTAGTGTATGTGTGTTTGGGACTGGGGTTAGTCTGAATGCCAAAGTTACCGGCACAGTCCGCATTGATATTATATAGCAGCATTAAGCACTTCATGGCGGTATTATTTGGGCACTGTATGACACTGTGCTGCAAACTGTATTAACTCTGCTCAGAATCTCATTAATTATTACATTGACTTTGTTAACTGGGTGGTACTATGCCTGAATTGAAAACTGTTCATTATTACATTGACGTTATATGGCGGCATTATTTTTCTAAAATAATTTAACAAAAATAGCAGAAAATGAATCAAAAGTGTGTCTTGTGGGCGGGATTATTGTCAATGCCTATGTCATCAGCTCGCAGATCATTGACAGTGTATAGCTGCATTATGCACTTTATGGCGGTACTATCGGTGTATTATGGATGCTATTATCCCTACAAAGAATGTCATTCATTATTATTTGGGCATTGTGCAGCACTATATTGAACAATGTTTCATCTACAGTGAAGGGTGTTCATTATTATATTGGCATCATATGGCGGTTTTATTTATATTGCACCACATTTGTATATAGGGACAACATGGCTCCGTAATGCTGAGGTCTTCTTTTCCCCACCTGCTTTTCTCCAACCCCATCTATACGCTCACATTTTTGTGGTCACCACCAGTTGCCCCCTTTATTTGTATACTTTTCCTGCAGGTCATTCTGGGTAATATAATTCTATGGTTTATGACATTGTTTAGACTGGGAATCCTGGTGGAGGTTACGCATCGGTAGCTGGATTTAATAATCTCATCTGCGGAGCTGGAAACAGGAGGGAATAAAGCCAAAGAGGCGGAGCCGAGATCTGTCTGTAGCAAGGAAGTCGCCAGATCTACGGAACATTGCCAGAAATCCGTATTCTCAGTTCTCGCCATCATATCCCAATGCTCAGAAATGCATCCTGGGTAATTCCGCTGTTTAATGTATACGTATATACAGTGGGGAAAATAAGTATTTGATCCGCTGCCGATTTTGCACATTTTCCCACCTACAAAGAATGGAGACTTCTGTAATTTTTATCGAAGATACACTTCACCTGTGAGAGACAGAATCTAAAAATAAAATCCAGAAAATCACATTGTAGGAGTTTTACATAATTAATTTGCATTTTATTACATTAAATAAGTATTTGATCACTGACCAACCTGTAAGAAGCCTCCTACTCTGCACTCATTACTTAATTGTTCCTGTTTGACCTCGTTACCTGTATAAAAGACACCTGTCCACACACTCAATCACACTCCAACCTCTCCACCATGGCCAGGACCAAAGAGTTGTCTAAGGACACCGGGGACAACATTGTAGACCTGCACAAGGCTGGGATGGGCTACAGGACAATAGGCAAGAAGCGTGGTGAGAAGGCAACAACTGATGACACAACATTAGAAAAGGGAAGAAACACAAGATGACTGTCAATCTTACTCGGTCTCCATGCAGGATCTCGCCTCGTGGGGTAAGGATGATTCTGAGAAAGGTCAGGAATCAGCCCAGAACTACAAGGAAGGACCTGGTCAATGACCTGAAGAGAGCTGGGACCACAGTCTCAAACATTACCATTAGTAGCACACTACGTCATCATGGAGTAAAATCCTGCAGGGCACACAAGATCCTCCTGCTCACACCAGCACATGTCCAGGCCCATTTGAAGTTCACCAATGACCATCTGGATGATCCAGAGGAGGCATGGGAGAAGGTCATGTGGTCAGATGAGACAAAATAGATCTTTTTGGTATCAACTCCTCTCCCGTGTTTGGAGGAAGAAGGAGGATAAGTACAACCCCAAGAACACCATCCCAACCGTGAAGCATGGTGGGGGAAACATCATATTTTTGGGGTGCTTTTCTGCAAAGGGGACAGGTCAACTGCACTGTACTGAAGGGAGGATGGATGGGATCATGTATTGTGAGATTTTGGCCAACAACCTCCTTCCCTCAGTAAGAGCATTGAAGATGGGTCATGGCCGGGTCTTCCAGCATGATATTGACCCGAAACACACAACCAGGGCAACTAAGGAGTGGCTCTGTAAGAAGCATTTCAAGGTCCTGGAGTGGCCTAGCCAGTGTACAGACCTGAACCCAATAGAAAATATTTGGAGTGAGCTGAAACTCAATGTTGCCCACCTGAAAGATCTGGATCTTGTAATTACAAATAAAGGTTTCTACCAAATATTAAGTTCTGTTTTTCTATTGTATCAAATACTTATTTCATGCAATAAAATGCTAATTAATTATGTAAAGATCCTACAATGTGATTTTCTGGATTTTATTTTTAGATCCTGTCTCTCACAGGTGAAGTGTACCTACGATAAAAATGTCAGACCTCTCCAATAGTGATGAGTGAGTGTGCTCATTTCTCGAGTTTTCCGAGCATGCTCGGGTGGTCTCTGAGTATTTTTGGCATGCTCGCAGATTGTTTGTGTCCCCACAGCTGCATGATTTGCGGCTGCTAGACAGCCTGAATACATGTGGGAATTCCCTAACCAACACCCAATCCCTGCATGTGTTCAGGTTGTAATAATCTACAAGCACGCCAAAAATACTCAGAGACCACCCGAGCATGCTCGGAAAACTGAGTAATGAGCACACTCGCTCATCACTACTCTCCATTCTTTGTAGGTGGGAAAACTTGCACAATCGGCAGCGGATCAAATACTTATTTTCCCCACTGTATATATATATATATATACACAGTACAGATCAAAAGTTTGGACACACCTTCTCATTTAAAGATTTTTATGTATTTTCATGACTATGAGAATTGTACATTCACACTGAAGGCATCAAAACTATGAATTAACACATGTGGAATTATATACTTAACACAAAAGTGTGAAACAACTGAAATTATGTCTCATATTCTAGGTTCTTCAAAGTAGCCACCTTTTGCTTTGATGACTGCTTTGCACACTCTTGGCATTCTCTTGATGAGCTCCAAGAGGTAGTCACCGTTAATGGTTTTCACTTCACAGGTGTGCCCTGTCAGGTTTAATAAGTGGGATTTCTTGCCTTATAAATGGGGCTGGGACCATTAGTTGTGTTGTGCAGAAGTCTGGTGGATACACAGCTGATAGTCCTACTGAATAGACTGTTAGAATTTGTATTATGGCAAGAAAAAAGCAGCTAAGTAAAGAAAAATGAGTGGCCATCATTACTTTAAGAAATGAAGGTCAGTCAGTCCGAAAAATTGGGAGAACTTTGAAAGTGTTCCCAAGTGCAGTGGCAAAAACCATCAAGCGCTACAAAGAAACTGGCTCACATGAGGACCGCCCCAGGAAAGGAAGACCAAGAGTCACCTCTGCTTCTGAGGATAAGTTTATCCGAGTCACCAGCCTCAGAAATCGCAGGTTAACAGCAGCTCAGATTAGAGACCAGGTCAATGCCAGACAGAGTTCTAGCAGCAGACACATCTCTACAACAACTGTTAAGAGGAGACTTTGTGCAGCAGGCCTTCATGGTAAAATAGCTGATAGGAAACCACTGCTAAGGACAGGCAACAAGCAGAAGAGACTTGTTTGGGTTAAAGAACCCAAGGAATGGACATTAGACCAGTGGAAATCTGTGCTTTGGTCTGATGAGTCCAAATTTGAGATCTTTGTTTCCAACCACCGTGTCCTTGTGCGACGCAGAAAAGGTGAACGGATGGACTCTACATGCCTGGTTCCCACAGTGAAGCATGGAGCAGGAGGTGTGATGGTGTGGAGGCTTTGCTGGTGACACTATTGGGGATTTATTCAAAACTGAAGGCATACTGAACCAGCATGGCTACCACGGCATCTTGCAGCGGCATTTAGTTGGACCATCATTTATTTTTCAACAGGACAATGACCCCAAACACACCTCCAGGCTGTGTAAGGGCTATTTGACCGAGAAGGAGAGTGAGGGGTGCCAAGCCAGATGTCCTGGCCTCCACAGTCACCAGACCCGAACCCAATCGAGATGGTTTGGGGTGAGCTGGACCGCAGAGTGAAGGCAAAAGGGCCAACAAGTGCTAAGCATCTCTGGGAACTCCTTCAAGATTGTTGGAAGACCATTCCTGATGACTACCTCTTGAAGCTCATCAAGAGAATGCCAAGAGTGTGCAAAGCAGTCATCAAAGCAAAAGGTGGCTACTCTGAAGAACCTAGAATATAAGACATATTTTCAGCTGTTTCACACTTTTTTGTTAAGTATATAATTCCACATGTGTTAATTCATAGTTTTGATGCCTTCAGTGTGAATGTACAATGTTCATAGTCGTGAAAATACAGAAAAATCTTTACATGAGAAGGTGTGTCCAAACTTTTGGTCTGTACTGTGTGTGTATATATATATATATATATATATATATATACACTCACCGGCCACTTTATTAGGTACACCATGCTAGTAACGGGTTGGACCCCCTTTTGCCTTCAGAACTGCCTCAATTCTTCGTGGCATAGATTCAACAAGGTGCTGGAAGCATTCCTCAGAGATTTTGGTCTATAATGACATGATGGCATCACACAGTTGCCGCAGATTTGTCGGCTGCACATCCCAAAGATGCTCCATACAAGGCAGGATGGATCCATGCTTTCATGTTGTTTACGCCAAATTCTGACCCTACCATCCGAATGTCGCAGCAGAAATCGAGACTCATCAGACCAAGCAACGTTTTTCCAATCTTCTACTGTCCAATTTCGATGAGCTTGTACAAATTGTAGCCTCAGTTTCCTGTTCTTAGCTGAAAGGAGTGGTACCCGGTGTGGTCTTCTGCTGCTGTAGCCCATCTGCCTCAAAGTTCGACGCACTGTGCGTTCAGAGATGCTCTTAGGCCTACCTTGGTTGTAACGGGTGGCGATTTGAGTCACTGTTGCCTTTCTATCAGCTCGAACCAGTTTGCCCATTCTCCTCTGACCTCTGGCATCAACAAGGCATTTCCGCCCACAGAACTGCCGCTCACTGGATTTTTTTTCTTTTTCGGACCATTCTCTGTAAACCCTAGAGATGGTTGTGCGTGAAAATCCCAGTAGATCAGCAGTTTCTGAAATACTCAGACCAGCCCTTCTGGCACCAACAACCATGCCACGTTCAAAGGCACTCAAATCACCTTTCTTCCCCATACTGATGCTCGGTTTGAACTGCAGGAGATTGTCTTGACCATGTCTACATGCCTAAATGCACTGAGTTGCCGCCATGTGATTGGCTGATTAGAAATTAAGTGTTAACAAGAAGTTGGACAGGTGTACCTAATAAAGTGGCCAGTGAGTGTATATATATATATATATATATATATACAGTATATATATATATATATATATATATATATATATATATATATATATATATATATATATATACACACACACCTATGAAATATGATTTGACCTGTCTTTATCAGTGCCTGAATATATCTGACCTCACTAGATTTTAGGACTCCAAAAAGTGGGAAGAGGAACGCAGGAACCAGGGCAGCAGCTCCAAGGGGAACGGCCTCCGACACCCAATAGACGGCGGTGACTATAAGGACATAGGCGCAGGAAGATTCCTAAAAAAGAAGAAAAACCTTTTTTGGAGATTCAAAAATACACAATTGTGGGTCAAAATCACTACTGATTGCTGTTTCTAACTACGTGGTATATAAGGAGTTAATGATGATGTATGGTGTATGGACAGCCATGGATGGAAGATCAGATGTGTTACCTATGGCACATGTACCCAGCCTATGTCCGCCTGACAGACACCCCTCAGGACTGTAATATCAAGGATA
Organism: Ranitomeya variabilis; assembly: GCF_051348905.1. Taxonomy (NCBI): domain Eukaryota; kingdom Metazoa; phylum Chordata; class Amphibia; order Anura; family Dendrobatidae; genus Ranitomeya; species Ranitomeya variabilis. Next base: position 671,247,740 of record NC_135236.1, on the reverse strand, counting down.
CATAACCCAATTCTCACCTAGTTGTAATATTGAGTCATTATAGAAGGCCATGTGTGGTCAGCCGAAAGGGAAAGTGTGAACAGTGCCATTCACAATGCCCCATCACAATGCCATCTAAATTGTGACCATTACAGTGCCATCTACAATGCTCCATTACAGTGCCATCTACAATGCCCTATTGCACTGCCATTCACAATACAACCATTACAGTGCCATCCACAATGCCCCATTACAGTGCCATCTACAATGATCCATTACAGTGCCATCCACAATACGACCATTGCAGTGCCATCCTGTCATGTCGGATGCTATTCACACTAGGGCGTCTGACAGACAGCGGTGATTCCACATTCGTCCACTATATGCTCAGTGGCGTCAGCTAGACTTTATCCAGGTTGTCCGGGGTTAATCTAGCTGGTAATCGGGTTGGAGGCTGGGTCACGCCCGTGGCCTTCAAATAGTCATTCTGGACTTTGGGCGTCGTCGATTATAGCTTGTGTCTTGTGCCTGGTGATCTCGGTCTGGAGTGGTGGTCTAGGAGAAATAATATCGTATCTGGTGGTGTATTATCCTTTGTCATATTTCTCCTTCCTATATTTGTATTTGTTTTGCCCTGTGCACATTTTAGTATTTTCCTGTGTGTCTGCGGCGTGGTGCGTTTTTAGTTTTCCCTGTCTGTGCTTTCTGTAGGGGTTGGTGTGTGGTCTTATCACTGGGTGGCGGGTGGAGGTTTCAGCATAGGACTGAAACAGGAGTCAGGGTCAGGCCTGGCGGCCCAGACAAGCACACCATCAGTGTAAATTCTGGGAGAGGGACAGACAGGGTCTCCCTAATCTGAGGGATATCGCAGGGGCCCGGGTAATCAGCTGTAGTCTACTCAGTACCCGCATGGACAAAGGATAATACACCACCAGATACGATATTATTTCTCCTAGACCACCACTCCAGACCGAGATCACCAGGCACAAGACACAAGCTATAATCGGCGACGCCTAAAGTGCAGAATGACTATTTAAAGGCCACGGGCGTGACTCAGCCTCCAACCCGATTACCAGCTAGATTAACCCCCGACAACCTGGATAAAGTCTAGCCGGCGCCACTGAGCGTATAGTGGACGAATGTGGAATCACCGCTGTCTGTCGGACGCCCTAGTGTGAATAGCGTCCGACATGACACATCCACAATGCCCCATTACAGTGCCATCTACAATGCCCTATTGCACTGCCAGTCACAATACAACCATTGTGCCATTTACATTGCCCCATTACAGTGGTATCCACAATGAAACCATTACAGTGCAATCCACTATGCCCTATTGCTGTGTCTTCCACAAAACGACCATTACAGTACCATCCACAATACCCCATTACAGTGCTATCCACAATGCCACCATTACAGTGCCATCTACAATGTCCCATAAGTTTCACCCACAATGTCACCATAACAGTGCCATCCACAATGTCCCCATAACAGTGTCAACCACAATGTCCCCATTACAGTGTCATCCACAATGTCCCCATAACAGTGCCATCCACAATGTCCCCATAACAGTGCCATGTGCAATGTCCCTATAACAGTGCCATCCACAATGTCCCCATAAGTGTCATCCAGTGTCCCCATAACAGTGCCATCCACAATGTCCCCATAACAGTGCCAACCACAATGTCCCCATAACAGTGCCATCCACAATGTCCCCATAACAGTGCCAACCACAATGTCCCCATAACAGTGCCATCCACAATGTCCCCATAACAGTGCAATCCACAATGTCCCCATAACAGTGTCAACCACAATGTCCCCATTACAGTGTCATCCACAATGTCCCCATAACAGTGCCATGCACAATGTCCCCATAACAGTGCCATGCACAATGTCCCCATAACAGTGCCATGCACAATGTCCCCATAACAGTGCCATCCACAATGTCCTCATAACAGTGCCATCCACAATGTCACCATAACAGTGCCATGCGCAATGTCCCCATAACAGTGCCATCCACAATGTCCTCATAACAGTGCCATCCACAATGTCCCCATAACAGTGCCATCCACAATGTCACCATAACAGTGCCATCCACAGTGTCCCCATAACAGTGCCATCCACAGTGTCCCTATAACAGTGCCATCCACAATGTCCCCATAACAGTGCCAACCACAATGTCCCCATAACAGTGCCATCCACAATGTCCTCATTGTAGTGCCATTCAGAATGTAATGATTATAGTGTCATCCATAATGTTCCCCTAACTGTACCATCCACTGGGTCCCCATAGCTGTGCGATTTAAAAAAAATCAAAACAGAACCATCCACAACATTCTTATAACAGTACAGTGCATAATATCCTCCTAATAGTGCCATTTATGCCTTCATAACAGTGCCATCTACAATACCCTCATAATAGTGCTATCTACATTACCATCATAACAGTATCATCTATAATACCTTCCTAAAAGTGTCATCCATAACCCCATCATAATAGTGCCATGTACAATTCTGTTATAACAGTGACATAATATAACACCTTTCTAAAAGTGCCATCCACAATAACCCCATAGCGGTACCATCTATAATACTCACATAACAGTGTTGACCAAAGTGTCCCTAGAATAATGTCGTCTCCATTACAGTGCTTTTATAAAATTGCCATCTATAATGGTCAAGAAAAATGTCAGACACCTTGTCCAATAACAGTGTCAGTCTGAACATTACAGCCACAGTTGCACCTATAATGCCCCCATTGCGGTGCCATGCAATCACACAGTGACTTTATAAAATTGTCATCCATAAAGCCCCATAATTGTGCTTGTCAGTCACTATTAATGTTAATGTAACTTTCTTTATTGTGGTGACGCACCTGATTATGTGCCCCCTTATTGCGGTCATGGTTGGGGGGAGCAGGTCATGATCCAGTAGCAAAAAGTGTTAGTAAGTCCTATAATACTTACACTGCTGGGGTGCAGAAGGGGAAGGGGAAGCAGTAGAAGGGGGATAGAGATGACCAGGACTAGGTTCTTGGATCGCATTAATTGGGTCCACACCCCTGCCATCCTGGTCCGGAGGTAGCTGAATAGGCGTCTGTCCAAACTCATGAAGGTTTGCTGATGGATTTTCTTCTAAGTCTCCCTCTTCCAGAAATCCTGTGACGCCCATTAATCCTTCGTTCATTTCTCCCCCACAAACTCTGACTTAGGTGGCACTTGTTAGCATTTTGTTAAATACATTGTCAAGGTTACTATTCTTAGGGATTAAAAAAACAAAAAAATTTTAAAAAATCCGATAATCCTAAATTAACCGCTCCCTTAATGTATGGAAAGGAACGTGGTGATCTTGACTTTTGAGTTTTCCGGCTTCATAGCTGATTAAGCATATTACGTTACAACTTTTTGATAAGTTTAGACTTTATAATAAAATAAAAAAAGGAAAAGGTAAAAAAAAAATAGACAACCTAAAATAAATTTAAAAAAACCCCAAATGAAGTAAAGTCTATAAAAATTCCCAAATTACAACAAATAATTAGAAAAACCTGTAAATAACAGTAAAGTGGAAATAAACAAAATGCAATAAATGGGTAGTCATAAAAAAGAATAAAAATAATAATAAAAGAAAACCCTAGAAAAATTAACTAAAATCACAAATATTTGAAAAAAATATATAGCAAATACAGTAAACCTAAAAAACAAGAGGAAAAAAATTAAAAAAAACTATATAGAATGGACTTTGGCTATCTGGACATTTAGTTTTTCAGCATATTAAGTTATAACCGTGTATAAAAAGTGTAAGTTATAGTAAATAGAAAGGGAAAGCCTAAAAAAAATTGACAATCAAAACCATAAAAACCTAACATAATAAAAGAATAAAGAGGGCGCAAAAAAACCTAAAATAAAAAAAGAAATGCACAACCTAAAAATGTACAACCTAAAACAACAAGAAAAAAAAACTAAAGCAATGGACAACTTAAAAATAATAAACCTACAGAAATAAAAAGCAAAAAGTATATCAAAGATGTAAAAACACAAAAGGGTAAAAACAAAAAAAATGAAATAAAATAGGCAACGTAAAAAAATAAATTCTAAAAAAATAAAAACTAAAAGAAAATGAAGAACCTTAAAATAAGAAAGTGAAAAATCTAAAAAAAAGATAAATAAATGTAACAACCTTGAAGTAATAAAAAGTTATAATAAAAAAATGTAAAAATTTACATAAACTAAAATGACATGAAACAGACAATCTAAAATGTAATAACCTAAGAAAACATAAGAATAAAAAGCAAAAATGGACAACCTATGTGTAGTAGATGCTCATAGCAGATCTGGAATGACAAGCACGGGGGTCTTCTGCAGACCCCCAGTTGTCATGCCAACCCATCGGCGCCCGCGATCATGTGACAGGCGCTGATGGGCGGGGTTAGTGACTCGCTTCCGGACGCGACCATGTCAGAAATTGACAGCGGCATTTAACATGTTAACAGTCGCGGGTGCATCGCGATTCTACCCGCGGCTGTTAGGGGCACATGTGATTAAATCAGCTGTCATGTGCCTGAAAATAGCGTCGGAATAGGTCGTAAGGGGTTAATCATTTACAAGAGAAGATGTTGGTGTTCACAACTTTAGATTTTTGGCTGCAATGAGGCAGATTTATCAAAACTGTCTTCATTGCCCATAGCAACCAGTGCAGGTTTCATTTTACTTTCATTTCCCAGAGCAACCAATCACAGCTCAGGTTTCATTTTAACTGAGCTGTTTAAAAAATGAAAGCTGTCCTGTGGTTGGTTGCTATGGACAAACGTTTTGATAAATGAGGCCTAGTTAGGTTGATTGCAGCCAGCACCCACCAGGGGGCGTTCTACACCTACTTATTATTATAATATCGTCCAATTACTGGGGAGAAGAAGGAAATAAACGGCCATTGCTGTAATGGGATAAAATGAGCCCGAAAGTGTCACACTGCAATGTCACCGCACATAAGTCACCACATGGCGAACGCTCTGCTCCTGGACGACCTGATAAGGAATCCTGTGATCACAAGAAAAGATGGCGGAAACACCTATAACAATTTATTAAAGGCATAAAACAATGCAGAATGAGGCCGGGGCCACACGTCTGTGCTGCAATAGTGGGACCGAGGAGCACACGGAGTTAAGAGACTGATGTTTCCATAAATCGACAGCGTTTCACGACATCGAATAACAAGACCGTGTTACAGTTGTGCTCAAAAGTTTACACACCCCGGCAGAATTTTTGATTTCTTGGCCTTTTTTCAGAGAATGTGAATGATAACACCAAAACTTTTCCTCCACTCATGGTCAGTGGTTGGGTGAAGCCATTTATTGTGTTTTCTCTTTTTAAATCATAATGACAACCCAAAACATCCAAATGACCCTGATCAAAAGTTCACATACCCCATTTCTTAATACCGTGTGTTGCCCCCTCTAACATCAATGACAGCTTGAAGTCTTTTGTGGTAGTTGTGGATGAGGGTCTTTATTTTCTCAGATGGGAAAGCTGCCCACTCTTCTTGACAAAAAGCCTTCAGTTCCTGTAAATTCCTGGGCTGTCTAGCATGAACTGTGCGCTTGAGATCTCCCCAGAGTGGCTCAATGATATTGAGGTCAGTAGACTGAGATGGCCACTCCAGAACCTTCACTTTGTTCTGCTGTAGCCAATGACAGGTTGACTTGGCCTCGTGTTTTGGATCGTTGTCATGTTGGAACGTCCAAGTACGTCCCATGCGCAGCTTCTGGGCTGATGATTGCAAATTTGCCTCCAGTATTTTCTGATAACGCACTGCATTCATCTTTCTTTCAACTTTGACCAAGTTTCCTGTGCCTTTGTAGCTCACACATCCCCAAAACATCAGTGATCCACCTCTGTGCTTTACAGTAGGAATGATGTTCCTTTCATCATAGGCCTTGTTGACCTCTCTCCAAATGTAACGTTTATGGTTGTGGCCAAAAAGTTCAATTTTGGTCTCATCACTCCAAATTACCTTGTTCCAGAAGTTTTGAGGCTTGTTTATGTGCTGTTTTGTGTATTGTAGGTGAGATACTTTGTGGCATTTGCGCAGTAATAACTTTCTTCTGGCAACTCGACCATGCAGCCCATGTTTTGGTGTCATCATTCATATTCTCTGATAAAAGGCCAAGAAAGCAAAAATTCTGCCGGGGTATGTAAACTTTGAACACAACTGTATACTCCAGAGCTGCACTGACTATTCTGCTGGTGCAGTCACTATGTAGATACATTACTGATCCTGTACTGATCCTCAGTTACATCCCATATTATACTCCAGAGCTGCGCTCACTACTTCAGTAGTTGTTTTTGTAAGCTAGTCAGATCTGTACAATACCAGGTCTAAAGATAACACTTTTCAGAATGAAAATCATCAAAACAAGTTATGTTCTTCTGAAGTCTGCAGAACTGCGAATACAGCTCTGGAGGTGGGTCTCTTTTCCAAATTTTGGGATGTTCCCAGGCTTCCCAGAGTGGTAGCAGGTGGCATTTCATATGCAGTGCTGTAATTGTACAGGGTCGTTTAATCCCTTTAGATGCCTCTGGTTTCGGTGGTTGTCATGTCAGTCATTGATGTGACCACGGACCATTTCGGACACTTCTCTGCAGTCTGTGGATCTATCTGCATTGCATTAGGTACAATAAATAACATTCTCTGATATACTGTTGGGCGTATGATAACATGCAGGGCTTGGTGGGGGATGGTGAAGACCTCCACCCAACTCAGCGATAACTCCCCCTATTGTATGGAAACATCAAGTCTCTCCTCAGGGCTACGAAGAGCTTGGTTAGGCTTTGCATCCAGAACTTCTGCTGGTGGCTGTTTTCTGTCTGTGATGTCTTCAGGGCCCCGTAGGCCATGGTCAGGAGTGTTCTCTCAAAGTCATCAACCTTTAGGGGTCCAGGAACATGAGATAATTTATCTCCCAACCGGAGGATCTCAGATATCGACTTTGGAATTACATCATTGCACACAACGTCAAAGGTGGAGGCCTTCCTTAGAGAAGACAACTCCGGGTCCCGGAGAGTCAGACGGTCATCCTGGTCAATGCGGACTCCAGTAGACAAGAACTAGAAGAAGAAGGATAGAGTTCATTTTATTTTTTAAAGATATATCGATATGTCTACCTTTCTATATCTATCTCATATTTAGTTACTCAACTCTCAATATCTATCGCAATGGGGGTATCTAGGTGGGCACGTGGGGCATTTGCCCTTAGTGCAGCTGGCAGGGCATGTCGTTCGGCTTCCTAATGTGGCAGCCTTTTGCCACCCTCTGAGAGCGAGATTCTGCTGTTTTTCATATGGAGGAGAAAAGTGTGAAGAGACAGTATGGGGGAGAAAAGCGTGATGGGACAGTACAAGGGGGAGAATTGTATGAAGGGGCATTGTAGGGGGAAGTGTAACAGGACAGTATGGGGGTGACAAGTGTGAGGTGACAGTATCGGGGTGAACAGTGTAAGGGGACCCAGTATGGGGGGGTGGTAGTGTAAGAGGAAGTATGGGGAGTAAAGAGTGAGGTGACAATATGGTGGAGTGTAAGGGGACAGTATGGGGGTGAGAAGTGTGAGGCGACAGTATCGGGGTGAACAGTGTAAGGGGACCCAGTATGGGGGGGAAGTGTAATGGGAAGTATGGGGAGTAAAGAGTGAGGTGACAATATGGCAGAGTGCAAGGGGACAGTATGGGGGTGAGAAGTGTGAGGCGACAGTATCGGGGTGAACAGTGTAAGGGGACCCAGTATGGGGGGGTGGTAGTGTAAGAGGAAGTATGGGGAGTAAAGAGTGAGGTGACAATATGGTGGAGTGTAAGGGGACAGTATGGGGGTGAGAAGTGTGAGGCGACAGTATCGGGGTGAACAGTGTAAGGGGACCCAGTATGGGGGGAAGTGTAATGGGAAGTATGGGGAGTAAAGAGTGAGGTGGCAATATGGCGGAGTGCAAGGGGACAGTATGGGGGTGAGTGTGAGGAGGCACAGTATAGAGACTGGCTAGTCTAAAGGAGCAGTATAGAGAGGGAACAGTATGAGAGGACAGCGTGAGAGCACAGCAAGGAAGGGACAATATGCAGAGCGGGAGTTTGAGGAGGGTGCACAGTATAAAGGGCAGTATAAGGGAGACTCATTGTAATAAGACAGTGTGAAGAATAGAAAGGGGGCAGCAAGGTGGTTGACGCTTAACCCCTTTACCCCCAAGGGTGGTTTGCACGTTAATGACGGGGCCAATTTTTACAATTCTGACCACTGTCCCTTTATGAGGTTATAACTCTGGAACGCTTCAACAGATCTTAGCGATTCTGACACTGTTTTCTCGTGACATATTGTACTTCATGATAGTGGTAAAATTTCTTCGATATAACTTGCATTTATTTGTGAAAATAACGGAAATTTGGTGAAAATTTTGAAAATTTCGCAATTTTCCAACTTTGAATTTTTATGCCCTTAAATCACAGACATATGTCAAACAAAATACTTAATAAGTAACATTTCCCACATGTCTACTTTACATCAGCACAATTTTGGAACCAACATTTTTTTTGTTAGGGAGTTATAAGGGTTAAAAGTTGACCAGCAATTTCTCATTTTTACAACACCATTTTTATTATATGATAGAAAATACCCAAGTGTGACACCATTCTAAAAACTGCACCCCTCAAGGTGCTCAAAACCACATTCAGGGTATGTTCACACGTTCCTGATTTCCCTCCTTTTTTTTCAGGACTAAAAACCGCAGCTCTTGGCAGAAAACGCAGGTGCGGTTTTTGGTGTGTTTTTGGTGCGGTTTTTGGTGCGGTTTTTAGTGCGGTTTTTTATGCAGTTTTCTCTGCAGATTGTCTGTGTTTGACACAAATAAAGCTTTAACTGCAGTGGGGGAAAAAAAAAAAGAAATGATGTCATTTCCTTGTCCAACCCTTTTCTTCTTCCATCCTCCATTTTGGGACTAAACACCAAAATGAGTGGACGTGTTTTGAATGACAGCGCTCCGCAGAGTGCTGAGCGTAGGCCAGATCACAGCCCGCGGATCCAGCTCTATCCAGCTATTTAAGTCTACGTTCACATTTGCGGTCTGCGCCGCTGCGTCGGGCGCCGCAGCGTCGCCGCATGCGTCATGCGCCCCTATATTTAACATGGGGGCGCATGGACATGCGTCGCACTTGCGTTTTGCGCCGCATGTGTCACTGCAGCGCACGCATCCGGGCGCAGAGGACGCAGCAAGTTGCATTTTTGCTGCGTCCAAAATCAATAAAAAAAAGGACGCATGCGGCGCAAAACGCAGTGTTGTGCATGCGTTTTGCTGCGTTTTTGTTTGCGTTGTGTGTTGCGGCGCCGACACTGCGGCGCACAACGCAAATGTGAACATAGCCTAAGTGCCACGTATTTCAGTGCCACGTATTTAAGTGCCACGTATTTCAGTGCCACGTATTTCAGTGCCACGTATTTCAGTGCCACGTATTTAAGTGCCACGTATTTCAGTGCCACGTATTTAAGTGCCACGTATCACGTATTTCAGTGCCATGTATTTAAGTGCTACGTATTGTACTGTACCCTGCATGGAAAAAAGCTGCGGAACCGCAGCGGCAAAACCGCTGCGGTTCCGCGGTAAAAAATGCACTGTGTGAACATGGCCTCAAGGAGTTTATTAACCCTTCAGGTGTTTCACAGGAATTTTTGGAATGTTTAAATAAAAATGAACATTTAACTTTTTTTCACAAAAAATTTACTTCAGCTCCAATTTGTTTTATTTTACCAAGGGTAACAGGAGAAAATGGACCCCAAAAGTTGTTGTACAATTTGTGCTGAGTACGCTGATACCCCATATGTGGGGGTAAACCACTGTTTGGGCGCATGACAGAGCTCGGAAGCGAAGGAGCGCCGTTTGACTTTTCAATGCAAAATTGACTGGAATTGAGATGGGACGCCATGTTGCGTTTGCAGAGCCCCTGATGTGCCTAAACATTGAAACCCCCCACAAGTGACACCATTTTGGAAAGTAGACCCCCTAAGGAACTTATCTAGATGTGTGGTGAGCACTTTGACCCATTAAGTGATTCACAGAAGTTTATAATGCAGAGCCGTAAAAATAAAATATATTTTTTCACAAAAATGATCTTTTCGCCCCCAATTTTTTATTTTCCCAAGGGTAAGAGAAGAAATTGGACCCTGAAAGTTGTTGTCCAATTTGTCCCGAGTACGACGATACCCCATATGTTGGGGTAAACCCCTGTTTGGGCGCACGGGAGAGCTCGGAAGGGAAGGAGCACTGTTTTACTTTTTCAACGCAGAATTGGCTGGAATTGAGATGGGACGCCATGTCGCATTTGGAGAGCCCCTGATGTGCCTAAACAGTGGAAACCCCCAATTATAACTGAAACACTAATCCAAACACACCCCTAATCCTAATCCCAATGGTAACCCTAACCACACCCCTAACCCAGACACACCCCTAATCCCAACCCTATTCCCAACCGTAAATGTAATCCAAACTCTAACCCTAACTTTAGCCCCAACCCTAACTGTAGCCCCAACCCTAACCCTAACCCTAATGGGAAAATGGAAATAAATTTTTTAAAATGTTTTAATTTTTCGCTAACTAAGGGGGTGATGAAGGGGGGTTTGATTTACTTTTATAGCGGGTTATTTAGCGGATTTTTATGATTGGCAGCCGTCACACACTGAAAGACGCTTTTTATTGCAAAAAATATTTTTTGCGTTACCACATTTTGAGAGCTATAATTTTTCCATATTTTGGTCCACAGAGTCATGTGAGGTCTTGTTTTTTGCGGGATGAGTTGACGTTTTTATTTGTAACATTTTCGGGCACGTGACATTTTTAATCGCTTTTTATTCCGATTTTTGTGAGGCAGAATTACCAAAAACCAGCTATTCATGAATTTCTTTTGGGGGAGGCGTTTATACCGTTCCACATTTGGTAAAATTGATAAAGCAGTTTTATTCTTCGGGTCAGTACGATTACAGCGATACCTCATTTATATCATTTTTTAATGTTTTGGTGCTTTTATACGATAAAAACTATTTTATAGAAAAAATAATTATTTTTGCATCGCTTTATTCTCAGGACTATAACTTTTTTATTTTTCCTTTGATGATGCTGTATGGCAGCTCGTTTTTTGCGGGACAAGATGACGTTTTCAGCGGTACCATGGTTATTTATATCCGTTTTTTTGATCGCGTGTTATTCCACTTTTTATTTGGCGGTATGATAATAAAGCGTTGTTTTTGCCTCTTTTTTTTTTTACGGTGTCCACTGAAGGGGTTAACTAGTGGGACAGTTTTATAGGTCGGGTCGCTACTGACGCGGCGATACTAAATATGTGTACTTTTATTGTTTTTTTTATGATTTAGATAAAGAAATGTATTTATAGGAACAATATATATTTTTTTTTTTTTGCATTTTTTTTGGAATTATTATTATTTTTTTTTACACTCTAACATTGCCCCAGGGGGAAGGCATGATGTTATAGTGTAAGATCGCCGATCTGACACTTTGCTGTGCACTGTGTCAGATCGGCGATCTGACGTGCACAGCTCCTGGAGGCTTCCCGGTGCCTGCTCTAAGCAGGCGCAGTGAAGCCACCTCCCTGCAGGACCCGGATGCCGTGGCCATCTTGGATCCGGGCCTGCTGCAGGGAGGAGGAGGTAAGAGACCCTCGGAGCAACGCGATCACATCGCGTTGCTCCGGGGGTCTCGGGGAAGCACGCAGGGAGCCCCCTCCCTGTGCGATGCTTCCCTATACCGCCGGAACACTGCGATCATCTTTGATCGCAGTGTCCCGGGGTTAATGTGCCGGGGGTGGTCCGTGACCGCTCCTGGCACATAGTGTCGGATGTCAGCTGCGGTAGTCAGCTGACACCCGGCCGCGATCGGCCGCGCTCCCCCCGTGAACGCGGCCGATCGCGCTGGACGTACTATCCCGTCGGTGGTCATACGGGCCCACCCCACCTCGACGGGATAGTACGTCCAATGTCAGAAAGGGGTTAAGATAGCGACAGTGTGGTTGTTATAGATAATAAGGGCGGACAGTGGTTGTTACAGATAATAAGGGCGGACAGTGTGGAGGTTATATTGTATAGGAGAGGACAGTGTGGTGGCCATGTACAATAGGACAGTGTGGTGGTCATATTTGTGAAGGGAGCAGAGTGAGGCACCATTATTCGGGGGCACAGTGTACCGTAGGGCAGATAATTCTATTCAGGGACATTATAATGGCATTTATTTTTAAGGGCAGTGCGTCGGAATGTGCTGCAGAAGACTGAAGAAGTCTGTAGAGATGAGCTGTTGATTATGAAAAATCATCATGACATCTGGACAAGATGGAGAAGAAAAGAAAGATAACGTCTCCAATTTTATGAAGATGTCACCTATAAGGCACCTGGAGGTAAATGTTTGTGATCTCGACTACGTCTCATCAGTACTGCGGTTGCTGTATGGTCCACAGCAACCCAGCCTATCCTTACCATCACAAGTCCTAGTGAAGACCCAATAGACAATTAGTCACCCCCTTCCTAGGTAAGCCCGGCCTGTGGCATAGTGGATCCACACCCACCAGCATTACAGCTGTACTAAGCTTGTCGATGTATTCCTGTACTGATGGTGGTTCTGGTGTTGTATTCCTGTACTGATGGTGGTTCTGGTGTTGTATTCCTGTACTGATGGTGGTTCTGGTGTTGTATTCCTGTACTGATGGTGGTTCTGGTGTTGTATTCCTGTACTGATGGTGGTTCTGGTGATGTATTCCTGTACTGATGGTGGTTCTGGTGTTGTATTCCTGTACTGATGGTGGTTCTGGTGATGTATTCCTGTACTGATGGTGGTTCTGGTGTTGTATTCCTGTACTGATGGTGGTTCTGGTGATGTATTTATGTAGTGATGGTAGTTTTGGAGATGTATTCCTGTACTGATGGTGGTTCTGGTGTTGTATTCCTGTACTGATGATGGCAATGGTGATGTATTTATGTAGTGATGGTAGTTTTGGAGATGTATTCATGTACTGATAGTGGTTCCGGTGATTCACGTCTTCAAAATTTACCAAAAGCTGATGACTTCCTAAAATATCAGATTTTTATTTTAAATTCATTAAAATTTCATGATAGCAGAGGGAGATGAAAGTTGATGCTTTTCGACACACAGGTCTTAATCGTAACGTTATATTAATAGTCTGTGATCATAAAGCAGAGGAGAAGAGCTCAGAAAAAAATAGACTAAAGAGCTGCAAACTCACCTGTCAGCCCATCAGAATGAGATCACTGACAGATTCTTAGTTAACTCATTCTGCAGTCAGCAATAGACAACGCAGTGCCGGCTACGGAAGGCAAATCGTGCAAAGTAACAAGTGCATGTCCCAAACACGTTAATAATGTATTGATTTTTTTATGAAACACTTTTTATATGGATCTTGTATTCTAATTTTTAAAAATGCTGCTAAAATAAAATAGTGACGTTTTTATCCATATGGGCGGGACTGTTCTCATTTCTGGCACATTACCTGGCCTGGTTTGTCATATATGGCCACTTATGCACTATGCTGCTATCTCACCACACAGACAGATTTACCCATCAGGTGTCTGGGAAAGCTGAGTGACCATCCTGGTGGGCGCTGTACTACATATATAATGTAAACGGCAGCATCTCCTCGGAGAAGGTCGTCCTCTGAGCCCGATCAGCCCACGCTGCCCCAGCAATAGGACATTCCCTGCCATCGGCCCATCCTGGAAAGATTCTATAGATTTTCCACTGACCTCATAGAGCAGCTCCACCTCCGGCAGCGACATCTGAAAAACGGGGTCCAGGAACTCTGCCGAAGAGCGACGCACACGATGGGCGGATGGAAAAAACACAGCTGCGGGTACAAAAGAACAGGTTGTACAGTGTATATATTGTTCCTGGCGCCTATACTCAAGTTATACCAGCCAAACACATACCTCTATATACAACTCATACCGTTTGTACATGTATAATTATATACAGGAGATACCCAGGTTATACCAGCTGTACATATATCATATACAGGAGATGCCCAGGTTATACCAACTGTACATATATAATTATATACAGGAGATACCCAGGTTATACCAGCTGTACATATATCATATACAGGAGATGCCCAGGTTATACCGGCTGTACATATATAATTATATACAGGAGATACCCAGGTTATACCAGTTGTACATATATAATTATATACAGGAGATGCCCAGGTTATACCAGCTGTACATATATAACTATATACAGGACATACCCAGGTTATACCAGCTGTACATATATAATTATATACAGGAGATACCCAGGTTATACCACATGTACATTTATCATATACAAGAGATGCCCAGGTTATACCAGCTGTACATATATAATTATATACAGGAGATGCCCAGGTTATATCAGCTGTACATACATAATTATATACAGGAGATGCCCAGGTTATACCAGCTGTACATATATAATTATATACAAGAGATGCCCAGGTTATACCAGCTGTGCATATATAATTATATACAGGAGATGTCCAGGTTATACCAGCTATACATATATAACTATATACAGGAGATGCCCAGGTTATACCAGCTGTACATATATAATTATATACAAGAGATGCCCAGGTTATACCGGCTGTACATATATAATTATATGCAGGAGATGCCCAGGTTATACCAGCTGTACATATATAATACAGGAGATGCCCAGGTTATACCAGCTGTACATATATAATTATATACAGGAGATGCCCAGGTTATACCGGCTGTACATATATAATTATATGCAGGAGATGCCCAGGTTATACCAGCTGTACATATATAATACAGGAGATGCCCAGGTTATACCAGCTGTACATATATGATTATATACAGGAGATGCCCAGGTTATACCAGCTGTACATATATAATTATATACAGGAGATGTCCAGGTTATACCAGCTATACATATATAACTATATACAGGAGATGCCCAGGTTATACCAGCTGTACATATATATTTATATACAGAGGATACCCAGGTTATACCAGCTGTACATGTATAATTATATACAGGAGATACCCAGGTTATACCAGCTGTATATATATAATACAGGAGATGCCCAGGTTATACCAGCTGTACATATATAATTATATACAGGAGATACCCAGGTTACACCAGCTGTACATATAGAATTATATACAGGTGATACCCAGGTTATACCAGCTGTACATATATAACTATATACAGGAGATGCCCAGGTTATACCAGCTGTACATATATAATTATATACAGGAGATGCTCAGGTTATACCAGCTGTACATATATAAATATATACCGGAGATGCCCAGGTTATACCAGCTGTACATATATAATTATATACAGGAGATGCCCAGGTTATACCGGCTGTACATATATAACTATATACAGGAGATGCCCAGGTTATACCAGCTGTACATATATAATTATATACAGGAGATGCTCAGGTTATACCAGCTGTACATGTATAGTTATATACAGGAGATACCCAGGTTATAGCAGCTGTACATATATAATTATATACAGGAGATGCCCAGGCTATACCAGCTGTACATATATAATTATATACAGGAGATGCCCAGGTTATACCAGCTGTACATATATAATTATATACAGGAGATGCCCAGGTTATACCAGCATGCTCTAAATCACTATATAGAATAATATGTATCCCTTTTATAGGCGTTCTATGGAGTTATATCAATGTATCACAAGCTGCCTCCATACAGCGGGGTCCTGGCGAGGGTCCTGGAATGTGTCGGGGCTGGAGCGGGCGGTGTCAGTGCTGTGTATCTTGGACACTAGTGTGTATACACTGTGTAATGGAGTGTGCGGTGTGCGGAGCCCTGAGGACGTGCGGGCGTCCGCTGTACGAGGGTCTACGGCACTGTCAGCTCTACGGAGCCTACTGTGTATGATTGATTGATAATTATTCTCTAATGATAAATGAACATTCTCCTTTCCGTCATTCTGATCATCTTCTATAATGGACAGGACAGTGATAATTAAAGGGATAGTCCCATCTAGTCCCTTCTATCCCTTGAGACAATGTGAATCAGCCAACTGTAAGCCTGATCAGCTGCAATCACTAAGAGAGGCTGCAGGCTACTGTCTGTTTTCCTAACAGCGGCCACTGCTGGAGAAATGTGGTATTACACTGTGCCCATTCACATTAATCGCAGACCATAGTCTACATATTTCGCTGAGTCCTCCAGCTCAGGATGAGTCTTTGCATCTGTCCGGTACTTTGGCTCATAGATGGGAGTCTTGAGTAGGGGTCCCCCTTTATGATGTCAGGAGTGGCCTTTTTGCTGTAAAAAGTTGCCGATTCACTAACCTATAAATGGCAATCCTAAAATTACTACAAGAGTCCATAAAAAGAAGGTGTGAGTCAGCGAGCAAATGTCACATTTCCAAACCTCGCCCAGAGATGTGACTGGTGCCAGTGTGTTATAAATACATTTGTGGATCCTGGCACGACCACGGGCACGACCACGTCCTGAAAGAAGCCGGTCAGTGTGTTACTGGGTGGAGATGCAGCTAAATGGGGTCATTGTACGCTGCCTGCCAGGGGTCTCCCCACACGATTCCATGGATAAAGTCCAGCTGGCCTGTTATTAACCTCTGTTTGCCCAGACCCCATGAGTGCCGTACATCTCAACGCCCCCTCTCACCTCATCAGCAGTGTACTTCTTGTGTTTTCCGGTTCATTTCAGGTCATTGTCTTGGGTTTGTCCTGCCAGATTCCCAGTTTGGAGTTACTCAGGTATCTAACAGCTTCACCCAGGGAACAGGATCATGCCAACAATGTGAAGGCACCTCCTGTAATGGGGCATCATACAGAACACCAGGGGGCACAGCTACACGAATTGGGCAAAGATTCCATTATTCACCCTATGTCTTTATACCAACCTAAGAAGGGGTAAGATTCAGGAGGCAACCAACCAGAAGTTCAAGACCCAATATCATTGAATCCTGTCCTTTGGAGCTTGCTCCCCTCTGTTGCAACCAATCATCAGGATGTGAGGGGTTCTTGGTCTTCTGGCTGCTGTGTTGTGTGGTCTACTCTTCATTCTTAATTGTCTAGGTCCCTTTTCCTCTTTCATGCCAAAGTACTCAAGTCCATCAATCAGCAGTCGGATCGACGGTGGCATCTTGCTGCCCATCCAGAGTTGCCTGGGTAGCACATGCACCTTGGACTATGTCCACATTAAATAAAAAAGCGGTGGCACAAAAGGAGTGGGCAGTAAATGATCATCCCTCCTCTCTATAGGGGACAAAGAGTACTTTCTAAAGTTGGGAAATGTACTTTTGGTGTCCCAATAAAAAGATGTTACTGCTGTACACCTAGTGCACTGGATAAAGGTGCAGAACTGAACCAAGGTTGCTCTATCCTTAGACTTTAGTTTTGGATGGCACTCCACTGCATCAAGACTGTTGTGAATTAGACTTTTTTGGCTCCCTCTTGTGGTCACTAGTGGTATGACTCTGAGATTGTCTTTCCCTAGTTTGGCACCCACCTGGGTCGTTAGTCCAGGGGTGTTGCTATATGAACTTCCTGAATTCTTAGTCTGGTGCCTGGCATCGTTGTAATCAGTCCTTTCTGTTTGCTCCTGTCTGGTGGTCCTGGTTCATGCAAAATTAAGCTAAGTCCTGCTTCCTTGTTTTTTGGTTATTTGTATGGCTCTTATTTTTTGTTCAGCTTGTACTAAATGTGATTCCTGATTTTGCTGGAAGCTCTAGGGGGCTGGTATTCTCCCCCCGGGCCGTTAGACGGTTCGGGGGGTTCTTGAATATCCAGCGTGGATATTTTTTATAGGGTTTTTGCTGACCGTATAAGTCATCTTACTATATTCTGCTATTAGTCAGTGGGCCTCTCTTTGCTAAATACCTAGTTCATTCTTACGTTTGTCTTTTCTTCTTACCTCACCGTTATTATTTGTTGGGGGCTTGTATCCAACTTTTGGGGTCTTTTCTCTGGAGGCAAGAAAGGTCTATCTTTTCCCTTCTAGGGTTAGTTAGTTCTCCGGCTGGCGTGAGACGTCTAGAACCAATGTAGGCACGTTCCCCGGCTGCTGCTATTTGTGGTGCTAGGATTAGCTATACGGTCAGCCCCTTTTACCACTGCCCTATGAGCTGTTTTTTTGTGTTTGCAGACTTGGTATTTATTGCAGAGACCCTCTGCCATTGGGGTCATAACACAAGACCACATTCACTGATCGAAAAGTTCCCCTTGCATATAAGTCTTTTTTAATAGTTTTTTTTTAATAGTTTTACCCTCCTTACAATCTACCTGAACTGTTATAACCCAAACCCTGGTAAGTCAAAATGCAATGACACCTATAATGTTACCCAATGTTTACTACCTTTGGGTACCGCCATGGGCACGTAAATCGCCCAATCATATAAATTATTAAATTCTCCTTCTGCTGAAGATCTTGGGGACATATAAAGGCCGATTTTGTCTTCCTTGTGCACATTTGTGATACTTTGTAGCAAACTTTAAGCACAGGACACTGACTTGAGCTGCTGAAGTTTCCAGACCGGATACAATTGTTACAACTCCAACACTGTGAGAAATATTACAGTTTCAACCTCGGGGTTTAGTTATCCATTGGCAGCAAGCAGAGAGATTTTGAAAACTAGAAGTAATTAAAACACATACTGTATAAGAAAGTTACAGAACTTTTCATAGGCAGTGATCTTGCCTTCTGTGTATGTGATTGCTACGGCTGTCATATTACAGGGGTTATGCTTTATTTAGTGCTGACCTCCACGCTCCTCCATTATAAGGGTCTTTGATGCGGCTCTGTATTTAATACACTGCAGCTTAGCTCTCTTTGAACGTTGCCCCTGATAATCAAAGCCACATGTTGATCAAAGGGTCCGCATTTCCCGGTATATTCCGTAGTATTATGAATATGTAAGAGTAAATAGGTCTGACTTTCTGATTTTCCTGAGCACCAGACCAATGAATAAATTGATTAACAGCGTTTTTACTTCACTTTGCCACCAAATTCCTGCCACATCAATTTGCACAATATATGGAAAATATTATATTCCCTGCATACAGCCATCACTAGGGGGAGCTCACTTCACATGGATTTTTACAGGCAGGGGGCATTGAACTCTGTAAGCAGTGAGCTGCCTCTAGTAGAGACTGCATGTAACCCCTATCATAATGTGACAGCAAAAAGTTTACTTCTAAAACACCCATCCAATTAGCAACCTTCATAGGGCTGGCCCTGTAGAAGGCACACCTCTAACCCTCTACCTTATTGTAGGGAGTTGTAGTTTCCTAAAAGCTTTGGAACTATAGCTTGAAGATTACTGCAGTTGTCATTCTACTTCGGAGAAGCCAAGCCCTTCTCATTATGGGTGGCTGTGATCTCTGACCTTGGGTTTGCCATCTGTTTCAAGACTCTGCCTACCAGCATGCCCTGTCACCAGTAAAACATGTTGGTGGTTATAGTTGTGGAATAATTGACCCATATGTGTTTTGCCAGGAAGATCTACGTCACAAAGTCAGCAGTTTAATCCCGTGCATGTTGGGCAGGTCAGCACATGTGCCCAGCATCTGGGTTGACATGGGCCACGGTCCTCATGGCCCATTACATAAATCTGCCGTTGTACTGAGCCTTTGATCAGAAGACTTCACAAGTCTGGAGGGAACACGATCCATATGGACACCTGCGGTAGTTTTGTCCGATGTGCCAGGAATGGAGTCACATAACATCTGCACGTCAATGCGTTTTACTACAGGTTGTTGTGACCGGTAGCAATAACGATAACTGTGACGTTTGGATTGTATCAGAGTCCACATCTGTATACAGCACATGTGGTAGAGACACACAATTTATCAAAAGGACATATGCATTTCCTCGTAATATATGTCCGCTATGGCGATGGTGTAACTAGAAGGGCTGCCAAGATAGTAATCGCAATCTGACCCAACAGTCTTGGTGGCCTATAGACCTCCTAGCACGCGATCTGGTGGTGGTACTTCAAGTTGAGGGAAGAATGGTGTGATGACAGCATGTCACTAGTAATCAAATAGATGAACCCATGTCAAAATAGCAAAAAATACTATAAAATGAGATGTAAATCATATGTGTGGTCCAGGCAAAGTCATAGGTTATTGGGTAGAAGACCTCTTCTAGCTTTTGCATCATGACTCAAAACTTCAAGTTACAACTGCGACCAAGCAACTTTTGCAGCCACTATGGGGTGTGTGAAAAGGTAATTTACTCCAGTTGGCCTCAAGTTCCTTGAGGGTTCACAATGTTCTTCTTTTCTTCATCGTCTAAAGGTTCTTCAATAAGACGTGAAGGTCCCACCACTCTCTTCTTCTTCTAGGCTAAAAGTTCACACCACTTCTTTTCTTTCCAAGACTCGAGAGCTGGAATACACTACTTTCTCTTTTTCAAGGCTCATGGGTCACACCACCTTTCCCTTCTTACTTCATCACATAAAAAACTTCTCAGTCTCAAAGGTTACACCACTTTTTCAATTTTCTCGTCAAAGCTCGAGGGGTCAAACAATTCTTTCTATCTTCTAGGTTTGAGGACTGCACTACTTTTTTGTTCTTCTTCAAGGATTTGGACCCAAATCACTTTCCTTCAAGATTTAAGGACCATGCTATTCTACTCTTTATCAAAGCTTAGCATACCATACATAACATCTTGCTGTTATAGGATAATGGAAGATTACTGTGGTAAGGAGCAGCCCCATCAGAGGATTGTTTTATATTTCATTGTATGAGAGTTACACCACTTTTCCCTTCAAGGATTCAAGGCAACATCACTTTAAGTCAAGGTTGGTGGGTCACGCCACTGTTGACGTTTTCAAGGCCCAAAGGTCACGCCACTTTTATTCAATGTCTGAGAGCTCCACCATTATTCTTCAAAGCTTGAGGTTCACACCACTCTTCTTTAACACTTGAGGACCACGCCACTCAAGAGTCTACTTGCAAGCTCAGGGTTCAGACTAGTGTTCTTCAAGGATCGAGGGTTGCCGCACATTTTTATTCAAGGTTCGAGTTCCATACCATTTTTTTACAAGGCTCACACGATTGTCCTTCAAAATTCAGGTGTCACGCCACTCTTCTTAAAGTCTGAATCGCACCATTCTTCTTCAAGGCTCGAAGATCTCACCATTTTTCTTCAAGGGTTTTAGAGTCATGCCACTCTTCTCCAAAACTCAAGAGCCACACAGTTCTTCTATGCTTAAGGATCAAACCAGTTTTCTTCAAGGCCATGTACTGTACGTAAGTCCTTAATGCTCTTTTTTTACTTAGTTCCCAGTTGTGCTGCATCAAGTTCCATCTTTTGAAACGTCTGAAAAACCTTTCAATGGGTGTAAGGACTGGAGTTTAGGAATAGTTCTTTATGGTGCACATAGTTATAGCCATGTAAATATGAGTAGGAGCCCAATCCTATGTGTATGACCCCCAATGTTGTCAAAAACAGCAAAAAAATGAACTAACAAAGCCCTATGTGTTCCACTAACACTCCCAGTAGGGTTGTCCTCAAATGACTTCTGCATCTCAAGCCCAAGTCTAAGACATTAAATGTCCTGTAGAAGATTCCTGATGTTCTAGGACATCTCCCCATACCGTAAAAACACAATTCTGAAGTCAAAGAGAGAAAAACACGAAGGTTGGAAGAAACTGCAGATAAATTCTGGATTGTAGAGGAAGCTTTGAAACAAATTTAGAGCTGGAAAATCTCTGCCACGCGAAACCTTATGAGACCTTATTAGGTTCTTCACGATTTCTCAACAATAACTTGTTCTCCGCAACGCCAGTACTTATTGTGCTCATTTACATGGTTGTGGTAAGGACTGATCTGACCGTACCTGGAGTCAGGGTAGACATTATGAGCATTGTATGTGTCTTATATGTGTATGATGAAGATGCTGTATATACAGTGGGGGAAATAAGTATTTGATCCTCTGACCATTTTCCCACCTACAAAGAATGGAGAAGGCTGTAATTTTTATCGCAGGTACACTTCACCTGTCAGAGAGAGAATCTAAAAATAAAATCCAGAAAATCACATTGTAGGATTTTTATATAATTAATTTGCATTTTATTGCATCAAATAAGTATTTGATCACCGACCAACCAGCGAGAATTCTGTCTCTCATAGACCTGATAGTTCTTCTGTAAGAAGCCTCCTACTCTGCACTCATTACCTGGATTAATTGCTCCTGTTTGACCTCGTTAAATGTATAAAAGACAACTGTCCACACACTCAATCACACTCCAACCTCTCCACCATGGCCAAGACCAAACAGCTGTCTAAGGACACCGGGGACAAAATTGTAGACCTGCACAAGGCTGGGATGGACTTCAGGGCAATAGGCAAGCAGCTTGGTGAGAAGGCAACAACTGTTGGCACAATTATTAGAAAATGGAAGAAACACAAGACTGTAAATCTTCCTCAGTCTGGGGCTCCATGCAAGATCTCGCCTCGTGGGGTAAGGATGATTCTGACAAAGGGCAGGAATCAGCACAGAACTACACGGGAGGACCTGGTCAATGACCTGAAGAAAGCTGGGACCACAGTCTCAAACATTACCGTTAGTAACACAATACACTGTCATGGAGTAAAATCCTGCAGGACACACAAGATCCTCCTGCTCACACCAGCACATGTCCAGGCCCATTTGAAGTTCGCCAATGACTATCTGGATGATCCAGAGGAAGCATGGGAGTAGGTCATGTGGTCAGATGTGATCAAAGTAGAACTTTTTGGTATCAACTCCACTCGCCGTGTTTGGAGAAAGAAGAAAGATGAGTACAATCTCATTAACATCATCCCAACCGTGAAGCATGGTGGAGGAAACATCATACTTTGGGGTGCCTATCTGCAAAGGGGACAAGACAACTATTGAAGGGAGGATGGATGGGGTCATGTATTTTGACCAACAAACTTTTTCCCTCAGTAAGAGCATTGAAGAAGGGTCGTGGATGGGTCTTCCAGCATGACAATGACCAGAAACACACAGCCAGGGCAACTAAGGAGTGGCTCCGTAAGAAGCATTTCAAGGTCCTGGAGCCTCAAGAGCTCAACCCCATAGAAAATCTTTGGAGGGAGCTGAAACTCAATGTTGACCAACGTCAGCCCCGAAACCTGAAAGATCTGGAGAAGATCTGTATGGAGGAGGGGGCCAATATCCCTGCTGCTGTGTGTGCAAACCTGGTTAAGAACTACAGGAAACGTCTGACCTCTGTAATTGCAAAGAAAGGTTTCTAGTCCAATTATTAAGTTCTGTTTTTCTATTGTATCAAATACTTATTTCATACAATAAAATTCAAATTAATTATGTAAAAATCCTACAATGTGATTTTCTGGATTTTATTTTTAGATTCTGTCTCTCACAGGTGAAGTGTACCTACGACAAAAAATCACAGCCCTCTCCATTCTTTGTAGGTGGGAAAACTTGCAAAATCGGCAGTGTATCAAATACTTATTTTCCCCCCTGTATGCCAATCACTGGGATGTGTATGATGGGGAGACATAAATGATAACATTCTGTATTCCTGTAGGCGCCACTAGAGGGAGCTTAAGAGCACAATCAGTCTGCAGTGAGCGCCCTCTAGTGGTGACAGCAGGTAGTCAGAATTTGATCATGTCTTTGCAGAGGTTTTGTTGCTCCTAATCAGGAAAGTGGTAGAAGAAAATATTAAGGAATTAGTGGATATAGAAGATATGATGGAGATGGACAATCTCATTTTCTTCTAGTCTTGGAGTCCAGATTTTTCCTGCATACTTCTTACATACATACATAAACATTTCCAGCCCCGATCCTGTGAATGTAGTGACGTCATGTGCAGACGCTCGTGGAAGCGAGGGGCGGCGTGAAGACTTGCACGGCTGCCAGTTAGATGGCCTTGATTGAACGCACTAAATGTGTGACATCGATGGATTTTACTTAAAGGGATCGGGCATTTTTATGTAAACAAAATGTATTTAAAAAAAATCAGTAACTTTCTCATAAACTTTGCAAAAGATCATCACAAAAAATCCAGCGATCAGCAGTGATCGGCAGAGGAACCTGGCAGAAAGTGCTCAACTTTCCCACAGTGCCTCCGCAGGTAGAGTCAGGTATTACACCTTTACAGTTTCTGTGTAATGTATGGAGTCCTCCAAAAAGAGACGTCCTAAAGCTAAACCCTAATCTACACCATATCTGTCAACAGATTAGGGTTTCCTATAAAAAGCTTCATAAAATGAAAATGAAAAAAAAAAATTATCCCAAAATTCTTTTGATGGTTGTCAGATCTATGGATTCGCTTCTTATTCTCTCTGTAAAACTAATTATAGACGTCGGCCACAAGTTTATGTCAGCGCTAGATGTGAGTTATATGAACCCGACATTCCAGCTGACGCCTGCCTGGAAATGAGAAAAAGGTGCAAAGTGAATCCGTTGGGATCGGGTGTTTTTTTTTGTTGTTGGATGTAGCAGAGCCGACTTTGTCATTGAGCACCAACAGTCACCTGTCTAACATTATTTTGAGATTTCGTTGGTCTAATGGACAGAAGATTACTGCACCCAGCTAAAAAAAAAAAGCAGCTCTGAGATTGTGTTCATGAACCAGGAGGCGCAGGATGAGCAGATGCAGCAGTGCCGACTTTGTCATTGAGCACCAGAAGTCACCTGTCTAATATAACCCTGAGTTTCCTTGGTCTAATGGATAATTAACATCTAAAAAGCAGCTCTGGCATTGTGTTCATGAACCAGGAGGCACAGTATGAGCAGATGTAGCAGAGCCGACTTCGTCACTGAGCACCAGAAGTTATCCATCTCATATTATTTTGGGTTCCCTTGGTTTAATGGATAATTAACATCTGTCTAAGACCTAACAGCGCCCAGCAAAAAAAAGAAAAAAGCTGCTCTGACACTGTGTTCATGAACCAGGAGGTCCAGTATGAACAGATGTAGCAGGGTCGACTTTGTCATTGAGCACCAGAAGCTACCTGTCTAATATAATTCTGGAGTTTCTTGGTCTAATGGATAATTAAAATCTAAAAAGCAGCTCTGGCATTGTGTTCATGAACCAGGAGGTGCAGTATGAGCAGATGTAGCAGAGCTGACTTTGTCATTGAGAACCAAAAGTCACCTGTCTATTATTTTGGGTTTCCTTGGTCTAATGCATAAGACATTACTGCATCCAGCAGAAAAAAAGCAGGTCTGGCATTGTTATTTATGAACCAGGAGGCTCAGTATGAGCAGATGCAGCAGAGCTGACTTTGTCACTGAGAACCAGAAGTTACCCGTCTAATATTATTTTGGGTTCCTTTGGTTTAATGGATAATTAGCATCTGTCTAAGACATTACTGCGCCCAGCAAAAAAAGAAAAAAGCAACTTTGACACTGTGTACATGAACCAGGAGGTCCAGTATGAACAGGTGTAGCAGAGCCAACTTTGTCATTGAGCACCAGAAGTTACATGTCTAATATAATTTTAGGTTCCCTTGGACTAATGAATAATTACCATCTAACTAAGATATTTCTGCCCCCCCGACAGCTTTGGCATTGTGGTTCATGAAGCAGCAAGCTCAGTATGAGCAGATGTAGCAGAGCTGAATCAGTCACTTTGTACTAATATATGTAACAGTGGTAAGTTTATTCTGCAATTCTAAGGAAAAGAAACAAATCAGAGGTGACCATTTAACATCAGTTCTGTAGCATTTTACAAACTCAGCTCTGCTACATCTAGAAAAAAAAAATATGTCGAATTCCCACTACGATTGGATTATACGGCAATGCATTAAACACAAAGGACGATGTAGCAGGGCTGAGTTTGTTGTGCGGTTCTGCGTTTGCAGTTTGGCACAGATAACATTGGTGGATTTACATAGGACTGCAAGTACAGTAACGAATACGCATAGAGCTTTCTATGACATAGCAAGCAGGAAAAGCGAAAACCTGTCAGTGAATGGGAACCTGCATACACCCCGCGCCCTCTCACCTCGGTGCCACTTGCTGGTGAAGTTGGCATCTACATAGTTGTAGAGCAGCAGCAGCAGGCAGAACTGGATGAACATGACCCGCGCTGGTATAACCTGGGCAGCTTTTTGGGCTGAGGCTTCTCCCCTGTCCTCCTGGGCGCAGCTCCTCTTTCCAGTAGTCGGCTTCTGGGGTCTCTGAAGCTCCTTGTACTTGTCTTATGACTGGAGCAGATTTTTTTTTTTCCTTTCATACATCTGGAATGAGTCAGGAATGCAGCACGTGAAATCTCCACCGCCTGAGGATCCCAGACATCATCCCAAATATCCCCCCCAAAATATACCCTCCCCTGGAAAACCGGACCAGGGCCTCATAGGAAATAATGCCCAATGTCCCTGGTGGTCAGTGGGGCCTAAGTATCTTGTACTTGTTCCCACTCCCTTATGATCAATCGTATACCTGAGTTCTAGTATATACTGTGGTGTCCCCTGGTGGGCTACTAGTATATACTGTGGTGTCCCCTGGTGGGCTAGTGGTATATACTGCGGTGTCCCCTGGTGGGCTAGTGGTATATACTGTGCCCAGTGATCTACCACCATATGCTGTCCCCACTCCATTTTATCCCTGGTGGTATAGTGGAACATAATTTGCCCAATACTATATTCTTTTCCGAGTTTCCTGTGCCAAATCATACTAATTTCATATTATACAATATACATAATGTTAATGGTCTCCATGGTATCTAGTATGTGTTATCCCTGGTGGTATAGTGGAAGACAATTTGGTGAACCAATGTGATACTCCTTGCCCAGTGTATGGGATCCATTGCCATGTACCAAATAATAGTCATTTGACATTATACACCATACGCTGTGCTCAGTGACTCAACAGTATCCAGTATGCTTTATCCCTGGTGGTGTAGGGGAACATATTTTGCCCAGTTTTGGGGAAAACAATACTATATTCCTTTTCCATATATTTCTTTATCACAGTGATTTAATAGTATATAATATATACAATGCCCACCGACTCTATAGTATCTAGAATGTTTCATCCCTGGTGGTATAGTGGAATATGATGTGCCCAGTCCCTGGTGAACAAATACTATATTCCTTTTCAATTTTCTTGGAACCGTTGCCATGTTCCATATCACAGTAATTTAGTATTATATATTATACACAATACCCAGCGACTCTGTGGTATATAGTATGTTTTATCCCTGGTGGTATGGTGGAATGCAACGTGTCCAATACTATATTCCTTGGCCACTTCTTGTGATCCATTGCCATATACCAAATAATATTACTTTAATATTATACTGAATGCTCAGTGACTCCATGGTACCTAGTATGTCTTATCCCTGGTGGTCCAGTGATACACAATGTGCCTGGAGTATATTATTTTATGTCCAGTCCCTAGGGTATCAGTTTCTTGCTACATTGCAAAGTATTCACTGTGCATAATGATTCGGAGGTAGATACTATATGTGACCTGGTGGTCTAGTGGTAATAAATAAGCCCTTTCCCTTGTGATCCATTGTAATGTGGTAACCGGTTATGATTTTTCTATAAGAAACACAACGACCAATGACCAATTCTGTGTTTTATACCTGGTAATCTGGTGGTAAATAAGGTGCCTGAGTCCTGGTGAGCTAGTGGTATGCTAACTGCTTACTCAATAGTGGTCTGAAGTCACATGCTATCCTCAGCACCTATTGATTCACTGTTATATCCACTGTGCACAGTGCTCAATGATCCAGCGGTACATCCTCTATTTACTCCTGCTGGGCTAGTGGTTGTGAAAAATACATTATACTTACATCCTAGTTAGCCATTGATATATTACATACTCAGGTCCTGGTGGTCGACTGCAGTATGATGTGCTGAGAGTTTGATATTTTTATTTATCCCTGGTAGTCTAGTGGGAAATATAATGTGCCCAGTTAGCCATCGGTGTGTTACATGCTTAGTCAATCCTGATCCTAAGCCATATGCTGTTCCCACTGCCTGGGGCTCGAATGTTATATACTATATATGGTCCCTGGTGATCTAGTGGTAAATAAGTTGTATTCTGGTGACCCCAATAACATCTGTGCCTGACCATTGAATGTTATACACAGCCTAGTCCTTGCTGTATATAGTGAGGATCCATACAATGGCCAATTCCTGGTAATCCGGTGATCAATCTGATTCTCTATCCCTGGTGGGCTAGTGTCATATTTTGTTCCCAGTTTTCCTCCATTTTTGGTGATAGCTTGAAAATCCCTCTGGAGGAAAAATCATGGGGATGAAACCAATATTTAAAAAAAATCCCTCTGGAGGACCCAGAGGTGTAATTCCTCACTTCACCAGCGGGGGTGCTGCAGAATAATCAAACGCTTTCTGTTAGGTTTCCCCATAGGTTTTAGCTGATCATTGGTGTCCCAGCAATAGAAAAACCTCCGATCAGACTCTTCTATCACATAGGGATTTTCCGCAGCAGAGAACCCCTTTAAGAAACCTTAGAAAATAAATATTTAAAGGGTATCTTCAGCCCTGAATAGATATTACTAGATTAATATTTTTTTTAACGTCTCACTGTCCCTTTAAGTTATAAACTCCGACCGTCTTCATCATATTATTATGATTTGGGTTTTGAAAGCGACTTAATAAAATGCAGGAAATTCTTCCCATAACTTTGGCTCTTATCTTCTTCTCCTTCCTCCCAGAAGGTTTCGCCGGTTTATCTTCTTCTCTGGAATTCCAGCAATTAGGGACGAATGTGAAGTGTTTCCCACCAGTCCAGGGAGGAATGACCCCGGGGTTATAATCGGGGGCTGCACTGACCTTGTTCTGCTCACACATGAACCAGGAGGGTCAGGATGAGCAGCTCGCTATGAGGATGTCCCAGTACAGGACTGTATACACTGAGGTTTCCGGTGTCATCCGTCGCACCCTGACATCTGTATACATTAGAGCACATGTCTGCACCGAGTACGGGGTCGAATCCTCAGCTACAGCTGTGGGCATAATGGGTTCACGGAAAATGTGTAACTGGGAAAGCTGTACTGGTACTGGGGCAAACACTATACTGGGATCTGAGAGGATCCAGTATAAATGCTATATTAGCATGATACTGACACTGGGGGGGGGGGTCATCTGGTGCTGGTACTGGGGCCACAGCTATACCGGCTAAGGTGGCGGTCGGGTCACTATATACTGTGGGAAATGCCAGTACAGCTTGGTCACCGGGTACTGGCTCTGGTATCCTGGTACTGGTGAGGCGCTGGGTACTGGCTCTGGTATCCTGGTACTGAAGGGGCGCTGAGTACTGACACTGGTATCCTGGTACTGGTGAGGCTCTGGTATCCTGGCACTAGTGGGGAGTTTGGTACTGGCTCTGGTATCCTGGTACTGATGGATCACTGGGTACTGGCTCTGGTATTCTGGCACTGGTTGTGCACTGGGTACTGGCTCTGGTATTCTGGCACTGGTGGTGCGCTGGGTACTGGCTCTGGTATCCTGGTACTGGTGGTGCGCTGGGTACTGGCTCTGGTATCCTGGTACTGGTGGTGCACTGGGTTCTGGCTCTGGTATCCTGGTACTGGTGGTGCACTGGGTACTGGCTCTGGTATTCTGGCACTGGTTGTGCACTGGGTACTGGCTCTGGTATTCTGGTACTGGTGGTGCGCTGGGTACTGGCTCTGGTATTCTGGCACTGGTTGTGCACTGGGTACTGGCTCTGGTATCCTGGCACTGGTGGTGCGCTGGGTACTGGCTCTGGTATCCTGGTACTGGTGGTGCACTGGGTTCTGGCTCTGGTATCCTGGTACTGGTGGTGCACTGGGTACTGGCTCTGGTATTCTGGCACTGGTTGTGCACTGGGTACTGGCTCTGGTATCCTGGTACTGGTGGTGCGCTGGGTTCTGGCTCTGGTATTCTGGCACTGGTGGTGCGCTGGGTTCTGGCTCTGGTATTCTGGCACTGGTTATGCACTGGGTACTGGCTCTGGTATTCTGGCACTGGTGGTGCGCTGGGTACTGGCTCTGGTATCCTGGTACTGGTGGTGCGCTGGGTACTGGTTCTGGTATCCTGGTACTGGTGGTGCACTTGGGTTCTGGCTCTGGTATCCTGGTACTGGTGGTGCACTGGGTACTGGCTCTGGTATTCTGGCACTGGTTGTACACTAGGTACTGGCTCTGGTATCCTGGTACTGGTGGTGCGCTGGGATCTAGCTCTGGTATTCTGCAACTGGTGTTGCGCTGGGTACTGGCTCTGGTATTCTAGTACTGGTGGATCGCTGGGTACTGGCTCTGGTATTCTGGCACTGGTGGTGCGCTGGGTACTGGCTCTGGTATTCTGGTACTGGTGGTACGCTGGGTACTGGCTCTGGTATTCTGGTACTGGTGGTGCGCTGGGTACTGGCTCTGGTATTCTGGTACTGGTGGTACGCTGGGTACTGGCTCTGGTATTCTGGTACTGGTGGTACGCTGGGTACTGGCTCTAGTATTCTGGCACTGGTGATGCGCTGGGTACTGACTCTGGTATTCTGGTACTGGTGGTGCGCTGGGTACTGACTCTGGTATTCTGGTACTGGTGGTACGCTGGGTACTGGCTCTAGTATTCTGGCACTGGTGGTGCGCTGGGTACTGGCTCTAGTATTCTGGCACTGGTGGTGCGCTGGGTACTGGCTCTGGTATTCTGGCACTGGTGGTGCGCTGGGTACTGACTCTGGTATCCTGGTACTGGTGGTGCGCTGGGTTCTGGCTCTGGTATTCTGGCACTGGTGGTGCGCTGGGTTCTGGCTCTGGTATCCTGGTACTGGTGGTGCACTGGGTACTGGCTCTGGTATTCTGGTACTGGTGGTACGCTGGGTACTGGCTCTGGTATTCTGGTACTGGTGGTACGCTGGGTACTGGCTCTAGTATTCTGGCACTGGTGGTGCGCTGGGTACTGACTCTGGTATTCTGGTACTGGTGGTGCGCTGGGTACTGACTCTGGTATTCTGGTACTGGTGGTACGCTGGGTACTGGCTCTAGTATTCTGGCACTGGTGGTGCGCTGGGTACTGGCTCTAGTATTCTGGCACTGGTGGTGCGCTGGGTACTGGCTCTGGTATTCTGGCACTGGTGGTGCGCTGGGTACTGACTCTGGTATCCTGGTACTGGTGGTGCGCTGGGTTCTGGCTCTGGTATTCTGGCACTGGTGGTGCGCTGGGTTCTGGCTCTGGTATCCTGGTACTGGTGGTGCACTGGGTTCTGGCTCTGGTATCCTGGTACTGGTGGTGCACTGGGTACTGGCTCTGGTATTCTGGCACTGGTTGTACACTAGGTACTGGCTCTGGTATCCTGGTACTGGTGGTGCGCTGGGTTCTAGCTCTGGTATTCTGCAACTGGTGTTGCGCTGGGTACTGGCTCTGGTATTCTAGTACTGGTGGATCGCTGGGTACTGGCTCTGGTATTCTGGTACTGGTGGTGCACTGGGTTCTGGCTCTGGTATCCTGGTACTGGTGGTGCGCTGGGTACTGGCTCTGGTATTCTGGTACTGGTGGTACGCTGGGTACTGGCTCTGGTATTCTGGTACTGGTGGTACGCTGGGTACTGGCTCTAGTATTCTGGCACTGGTGGTGCGCTGGGTACTGTCACGATTCACACCGTGACTGTCACCAATTGTCAAGGTCCCTTAGCCGCTGCCCACAATATGTCACGGATTGGGGTGACTTTAGACCAGCAGACGGCTATCACATGTGCAGGGGCTTATCCTAGTTATCCCTCCACTGCCACAATGTGATGAAAAAACACCCACAAGGCTATTGACCTCTTAGTTTACAGCAGGGGCTTATTTTAGGTATCCCACTGCTCTTCAGTATACCATGAACTGCAGGGATTTGTGTCTATCCCGCTTACAGTTCCACTTAACACTTGCAGCTCTCTGGCGCCCCCCTTACTCTCAGGTCAGATTAGGTACTGCACCTGGGGTAATTAGTCGCCAGAAAGGCTGCCTGCTATGTACTGGCTATTGGGCGCACTGCAGCAACGCGATAACTACTCCCACTCAGGCAGGAACAATAATTATCAAGCCGCAGTCGCTACAGTGACCCCCCCAAAAAGCCGGCACACGGTAAGCTGCCACCAGCGCCGATTAAACGGGTTCGGCTGCTAACCCAAAACAGTAGCGTAGATTCCCTTCAAAGACAGGGTACGTTTTTAGAGCATGGAGAACGAACTAGTAATAACTATGATACCCCATAAATGATTTTTAGGCAGTGTTTATAAAATATTTTACAAAGATGTTACAAATGAGACAATTGCAAATATGTACAAGGTAATTATGAAAATAAAAGGATTAAAGGAAGGAACGGTAACACTCACATATTCTCAGATCATTGCATTGCAGGCTAGGCTAGGAGAGCTTTCCATCTATCCCAGTGCATTGGCACTCGCAGTCTGGTCGCTTCAGGTAAAAACTCCCAACTCTCCTCTCTTGGATGCCTGCCAGCACTTAAAACCTACAGTCTGTGACCTCACAGAAAGGGCTTGGTTTTCCAACTCCTCCTACCTCTTTGGTTTCACTAACTGGGCATTAAATATATCTGATGCCCGTAACTTCGCCACCGAACATAAAATAATCGCACCATACCCATCGTTCATCTCATAGTATCGTGGGCATTCCGATGAGATCAAATATGTCCTATTTGTCACGCACACTGACAGAGAAATCCCTACCTCTGTACCAGATGGAGCTACAAGCCTGTGATTAGAGTGATGCGTAGATCCTCCGAGTGTGATTATGACGATATATTTTGGTGTTCGTAACTTAAACGGTTTGCATAATATCTTCCAAAAACAGAACAAAGACCTTCTATGCGTTCTAGAAGTTTCTCTAACAGTTCCTGCTAACACAAATTTCTCTTGCAGCTATGCTAGTCGTAAATACCTTTCGTCAATAAAACTCCCCCCACAAGGCAAGCTCTTCTACACAGACAGATAGAAACACAGGAAAGGAAAGAGAACCAGAGAGAGGGGGGGGGGGTTTAGCCCCCGCATGCTAGCAAGAAAACTAACTTATGATATTTCATACCATATCGTGACACCTCCCCCTTTTGGCGTGCGCTACGGCGGCAGGACCTCTCGGTATGCCTCCATGCGCACCTCCGTGGGTTCACCCTGGCGGGAGAGTCCATCTGCATTACCATGCTCTTTGCCCGCTTTGTGTTTAACGGTGAAGTCAAATTGCTGAAGGGCAAGGCTCCAGCGTAGCAACCTGCTATTGGTTCCACACATGGTGCTTAGCCAGCGCAGAGGGTTGTGGTCGGTCACCACGGTGAAGGTGCGACCGTACAAGTAGGGCTGCAAGCGCTGCAGGGCCCAGACTATGGCCAGGCACTCCTTCTCGATGGTGGAGTAGGCCACTTCCCTCGGCAAAAGTTTCCGGCTCAGGTACAGCACGGGGTGCTCTTGGTCCTCCGAGTCAACCTGGCTGAGCACAGCACCAAGGCCAAACTCACTGGCGTCGGTCTGTACCAAGAACGGTCGACTGCTGTCGACGGCTTTCAACACAGGGGCGTTGCACAGTGCTGTTTTCAACGCCTGGAAGGCCCCCTCACAGCCATCTGTCCAGTTGACGATGTGGGGTAGCTTCTTCCTGGTGAGGTCCGTCAAAGGTTTTGCCAGGCTACTATAGTGCTGCACGAAGCGCCTATAGTACCCTGCAGTGCCCAGGAAGGACATCACCTGTTTCTTGTTCCTGGGAGTGGGCCAGTTCACGATCACGCCCACTTTGTCAGGCTCTGGCTTTAGGGTGTTTCCACCTACCCGGTGCCCCAGGTAGTGAACCTCCCTCATGCCCATCTGGCACTTTCCCGGCTTGATAGTCAGTCCTGCTCGGTGAATTCGCCCGAGCACCTCTTCGAGATGCTGCAGGTGTTCATCCCAGGAGGGACTGAAGATGGCAATGTCATCTAAGTACGCCACGGCGTACTTCTCCAGTCCCTGAAGCAGGAGATTGACCATCCGCTGGAAAGTGGCAGGGGCATTCTTCATGCCGAAGGGCATGACCGTGGACTCGTACAGTCCAAAGGGTGTGATAAAGGCGGACTTCTCCTGCGCCTCGGGGCTCAGGGGAATCTGCCAGTATCCGCGACTCAGATCCATTATTGTCAGGTATTCTGCGCCAGCTAACTTCTCAAGCAGTTCCTCGATGCGCGGCATTGGGTGTGCGTCAGAGGCTGTAATGGCGTTGAGCCCCCTGTAGTCCACGCAGAACCGGGTGGTCCGGTCCTTCTTTGGCACGAGAACTACAGGTGAGGCCCACGCGCTCTTTGACCGTCGAATCACCCCCAACTGTAACATCTCATCGATCTCCTGGCGCATAATCTGCTGCACCTGGTCAGAGATTCGATAGGGTGTTCGCCGTAGTGGGGCGTGGTTCCCGGTGTCCACCTCATGGACCGCTAACTCAGTCCTTCCAGGCCGGTTGGAGAACACGACCCGGAAGGGTTCCAGTGTGGTTTGCAACTGCAACCGCTGTGGTTCATCTAGCGAGGCGCTTACCTCCACGTCCTCAATGGACCCACGGGCCTTGGCTTGGGCCAGCATGTCCAGGAGGGCGTCTTCCTCCCCGTCCTCGGGTGCGCTGCAGACCGGTAGGATGAAAGGTTCACGTTCGTGATGAGCCTTCATCATGTTGACGTGAAAGGCCTTTCGCCTACCCCGAGTGTGGTCAAGGGTGACCACGTAGGTGACCGGGTTGAGCTGTTGGTGGACAACGTACGGGCCGTCCCAGGCTGCCTGAAGCTTATCCGTTGGTACCGGAACCAGCACCCACACCTTTTGACCCACGTGGTAGGTCCGCTCCCGGGCGTTCTGGTCGTACCAGTGCTTCTGATCAGCCTGAGCCTGCGTCATGTTGTCATGCACCAACTGCGTCAAGGTCTGCATCTTGTCACGGAAGCGCATGACATACTCCACTATGGACACTTCGGAAGGGTTCGGCTCCTCTTCCCAGGATTCTCTTACCAACCCAAGGGGTCCCCGGACTCGCCTGCCGTACAGGCGCTCGAAGGGTGAGAACCCCGTCGAGGCCTGCGGAACCTCTCTGTAAGCGAATAGCAGGTGTGGGAGGTACCGCTCCCAGTCGCGCCCTTGTGTCTCAACCAGCATGCGTAGCATCTGTTTGAGGGTACCATTGAAGCGTTCACACAAGCCATTGGTCTGTGGGTGATACGCACTCGATACCAGGTGCTTCACCTGCATTTTCTTACAGAGAGCCTCCATTAGGTGAGACATAAATTGGGTCCCTCGATCAGTAAGCATTTCCCTGGGAAATCCTACACGTGAAAAGATGGCCAACAGGGCATCCGCCACCTTATCTGCCCTAATTGACGACAGAGCTACTGCCTCTGGGTACCGGGTAGCGTAGTCTACCACAGTAAGAATATATTGCTTTCCAGAGCTGCTGGTGACGGCCAGCGGGCCCACAATGTCCACCGCAATCCTCTGGAAAGGCTCCTCTATCACTGGCAAAGGGATCAGGGGAGCCTTAAGAGCAGGCCCCGCCTTCCCCACTCTTTGGCAGGTGACACAAGAGCGGCAGTAGTTTGACACATCTGTCCCCATCTTAGGCCAATAGAAGTGTTGAGACAGCCGGGCCTTAGTTTTGCTGATCCCCAAGTGTCCAGCTAGCGGGATCTCATGGGCAATCCGCAACAACTCACCCCGGAATTGCTGCGGGACGACCAGCTGTCTTTCCCTCAACCACTCCTTTTGTGATTCTCCGGGTACTGTCTCCCGGTACAACCTTCCTCCTTCCCAGAACACCTTCTCCTTATCAGTCTCGGAGAAGCGCGTCTCGGCGAGTTGTCTCAAACTCTCTAGGCTCGCATCTGTGTGCAGAGCGGCCTGAAACTCCTGGCTAGGGGAAGCCAGAAGCGACGTCAGGGTCCCTTCCCCACGGGAGCCCTCTGGGACCTGCACTGGGTCCACCTCTGGTTCAGTCATACTGATGACTGAGGAGGGTCCGGAAGGCAGACAGGTATCTGTGTTCCGGGCACTCTGACTGCGGGTGACAGCAGCTACGTAGGCTGTCTCCCCGGGGATTTCTACAGACCCAACAGCCGACGCTGCTATGGGCTCTACCTCCCCATCCACCCCCGTTACCTCAGGAGCATTGCTACTTATGGGCCAGTTACCTTCCTCGGTGGCACTGGTCAATTTCATGGCGTCACCTGTCTCACGGTTCCCATGTATCTCCCCATTTCTTGTAGCACCGACACTTGCCCCTGCTAGGGGTTCCTCAGCCATCTCACTCCGCAGAGCAACGTGGCTGAGCACTCCTGTACCTATGGACACATCAACTTTTACAGAAACATCATTATCAGATACAGTTGGCACAGGTACAACATTTTCACCATCAATCCTAGGGAAAAAATGGTTAGCAGATGCATCACTACAAGATAAAGCATGGTCAGGTAACACATGCGATTTCCCATCATCATCATCATCATCATCATCCCCAGGGTTAACTTTACCCTCATTAGTAGATTGGGGAGGAGGGTCATCCACGAAGTATGCAACCAACCTCCCCAAATCAGTCCCCAACAAAACATCAGTGGGCAAATTATCAGACAGCCCCACTTCCTTCACCCCGCTCCCAGCACCCCAATCAATAAAAACCCGGGCCATCGGTAAGGGACAGCTGATGCCCCCAATCCCAGTGACAGTTAGGGTTTTCCCCGGAATGATTTCTTCAGGGGCCGCCAGTTCGGGTCGGATGAGGGTTCGTTCAGCCCCGGTGTCCTTGAGGCCTGTAGCAACACGACCTCCCACAGTGACATGCTGTACGTTATCACACCCCCTCCCAACCACACCACCCACCAAAAGAACGGCTGCATTAGGCCCTGGGGCCTGGGATGAGGGGTTCTTCTGCCTGGCTGGACATTGGTGACTGAGGTGTCCAGTCTGCCTGCAGTGGTAACACTGGCGAAGTTCGGTGGTAGGTCTGGTGCTGTTGGCCACGGGGACAGGACCTCTGGTGTGTTGGCTGGCAGGGGTACTGGCGTTGGCTGCAGGCTTACCCCCTCTCCAGCTGGTGGTGACTGGCTTCCGCACTTCCGATCTACGGTTGGCCTCATAGGCATCGGCAATCTGCGCTGCTTTCGTCACGTCTTTGGGTTCTCTGTCCATCACAAACTGTCGCACCTCAGTTGGGCAAAGACGGAAGAACTGGTCTTTGATCATCAGGTCTCGCAGCTGTACAAAGGTGGTCACTGACAGTCCTTGGGTCCACTGGTCAAAGTGGGTCCCCAGTCCATGCACCACATCACTGTAACTGTCGTGTGGGCCACGTTGGAGGGTCCGAAACTTTTTACGGTACACCTCGGGTGTAAGCTGGTACTTGGCTATCAGAGCCTGCTTGATGGCCTCATAGTCACCATCTTGTTCTTGAGGGAGTGCAGCAAACGCCTCCAGAGCTTTTCCTCTCAGCCCTGGTGTCAGGTACCGTGCCCATTCTTGTGTAGGCAGCTGGTACTGTCTGCAGGCTTTCTCAAAGGCCCGCAGAAAAGTGTCCAAGTCCCCATCCTTTTCCATAACAGGAAAGTGGTCGGGTCGGGGTTTTGGTGTCTGAGCGCTGCTGGGCTCACGGCTGGACTGGGACGACCCCTGCATTTGCAGTTGGGCCATCTGCAGCTGGTACTCCCGCTGCGCTTGGGCCTCTCGCTCGGCTCGCTGGGCCTGGGCCTCTCGCTCGGCTCGGGCCTCGGCCTCCTGCCGGTATTGCTGAATCAGCTGCAGACGTCTCTCTAGATCATCTGCGGGGCATTGTTGCAGAGCCAGCTGCAGGAGGAGGTCTGCGCCCCCTTGGTTGCCAGTAGGGCCCGTATTCAGTGGTTGGACCTCTGCGGCAGCACCATGCTCGCTTGTGCCACCTTCTGCGGCCTCTGGGCTCTGTGGCCTGGCTTGGTCTGCTTCAAATTGCACCAGTTCAGCGACCATTTGAGCCTTGGACTTGTCCTGGGGTTTCAGGTACATGCATATCCCAGCAAGAGTGTCGTTCTTCTGCTGGGTGTACCAGGCTTCTCCTTTCGCAGCCATGGTTGCCAAATAAAAGATAGAATAGAAAAACGAAGAGAAAGGGAAGGGATAATTACCAGTACACAATTGTCTCACAACTAATAAACACTGAGTTCGTTCTCCAAACTTATTTGCGCAGAGTTCTCGCAAGAACTTTCTGCAAGTTTTTAGTGAGAGGAATGATTGCTCAAACCAAATCACTAATGCTCTAATATCCCACCGCCTTGCCACCAATATGTCACGATTCACACCGTGACTGTCACCAATTGTCAAGGTCCCTTAGCCGCTGCCCACAATATGTCACGGATTGGGGTGACTTTAGACCAGCAGACGGCTATCACATGTGCAGGGGCTTATCCTAGTTATCCCTCCACTGCCACAATGTGATGAAAAAACACCCACGAGGCTATTGACCTCTTAGTTTACAGCAGGGGCTTATTTTAGGTATCCCACTGCTCTTCAGTATACCATGAACTGCAGGGATTTGTGTCTATCCCGCTTACAGTTCCACTTAACACTTGCAGCTCTCTGGCGCCCCCCTTACTCTCAGGTCAGATTAGGTACTGCACCTGGGGTAATTAGTCGCCAGAAAGGCTGCCTGCTATGTACTGGCTATTGGGCGCACTGCAGCAACGCGATAACTACTCCCACTCAGGCAGGAACAATAATTATCAAGCCGCAGTCGCTACAGTGACCCCCCCAAAAAGCCGGCACACGGTAAGCTGCCACCAGCGCCGATTAAACGGGTTCGGCTGCTAACCCAAAACAGTAGCGTAGATTCCCTTCAAAGACAGGGTACGTTTTTAGAGCATGGAGAACGAACTAGTAATAACTATGATACCCCATAAATGATTTTTAGGCAGTGTTTATAAAATATTTTACAAAGATGTTACAAATGAGACAATTGCAAATATGTACAAGGTAATTATGAAAATAAAAGGATTAAAGGAAGGAACGGTAACACTCACATATTCTCAGATCATTGCATTGCAGGCTAGGCTAGGAGAGCTTTCCATCTATCCCAGTGCATTGGCACTCGCAGTCTGGTCGCTTCAGGTAAAAACTCCCAACTCTCCTCTCTTGGATGCCTGCCAGCACTTAAAACCTACAGTCTGTGACCTCACAGAAAGGGCTTGGTTTTCCAACTCCTCCTACCTCTTTGGTTTCACTAACTGGGCATTAAATATATCTGATGCCCGTAACTTCGCCACCGAACATAAAATAATCGCACCATACCCATCGTTCATCTCATAGTATCGTGGGCATTCCGATGAGATCAAATATGTCCTATTTGTCACGCACACTGACAGAGAAATCCCTACCTCTGTACCAGATGGAGCTACAAGCCTGTGATTAGAGTGATGCGTAGATCCTCCGAGTGTGATTATGACGATATATTTTGGTGTTCGTAACTTAAACGGTTTGCATAATATCTTCCAAAAACAGAACAAAGACCTTCTATGCGTTCCTGCTAACACAAATTTCTCTTGTAGCTATGATAGTCGTAAATACCTTTCGTCAATAAAACTCCCCCCACAAGGCAAGCTCTTCTACACAGACAGATAGAAACACAGGAAAGGAAAGAGAACCAGAGAGAGGGGGGGGGGGTTTAGCCCCCGCATGCTAGCAAGAAAACTAACTTATGATATTTCATACCATATCGTGACAGGTACTGACTCTGGTATTCTGGTACTGGTGGTGCGCTGGGTACTGACTCTGGTATTCTGGTACTGGTGGTACGCTGGGTACTGGCTCTAGTATTCTGGCACTGGTGGTGCGCTGGGTACTGGCTCTGGTATTCTGGCACTGGTGGTGCACTGGGTACTGGCTCTGGTATTCTGTACTGGAGGTGCGCTGGGTACTGGCTCTGGTATCCTGGTACTGGTGGTGCGCTGGGTACTGGCTCTGGTATTCTGGTACTGGTGGTACGCTGGGTACTGGCTCTGGTATTCTGGTACTGGTGGTACGCTGGGTACTGGCTCTAGTATTCTGGCACTGGTGGTGCGCTGGGTACTGGCTCTGGTATTCTGGCACTGGTTGTGCACTGGGTACTGGCTCTGGTATCCTGGCACTGGTGGTGCGCTGGGTACTGGCTCTGGTATCCTGGTACTGGTGGTGCACTGGGTTCTGGCTCTGGTATCCTGGTACTGGTGGTGCACTGGGTACTGGCTCTGGTATTCTGGCGCTGGTTGTGCACTGGGTACTGGCTCTGGTATCCTGGTACTGGTGGTGCGCTGGGTTCTGGCTCTGGTATTCTGGCACTGGTGGTGCGCTGGGTTCTGGCTCTGGTATTCTGGCACTGGTTGTGCACTGGGTACTGGCTCTGGTATTCTGGCACTGGTGGTGCGCTGGGTACTGGCTCTGGTATTCTAGTACTGGTGGATCGCTGGGTACTGGCTCTGGTATTCTGGCACTGGTGGTGCGCTGGGTACTGGCTCTGGTATTCTGGTACTGGTGGTACGCTGGGTACTGGCTCTGGTATTCTGGTACTGGTGGTGCGCTGGGTACTGGCTCTGGTATTCTGGTACTGGTGGTACGCTGGGTACTGGCTCTGGTATTCTGGTACTGGTGGTACGCTGGGTACTGGCTCTAGTATTCTGGCACTGGTGGTGCGCTGGGTACTGACTCTGGTATTCTGGTACTGGTGGTGCGCTGGGTACTGACTCTGGTATTCTGGTACTGGTGGTACGCTGGGTACTGGCTCTAGTATTCTGGCACTGGTGGTGCGCTGGGTACTGGCTCTAGTATTCTGGCACTGGTGGTGCGCTGGGTACTGGCTCTGGTATTCTGGCACTGGTGGTGCGCTGGGTACTGACTCTGGTATCCTGGTACTGGTGGTGCGCTGGGTTCTGGCTCTGGTATTCTGGCACTGGTGGTGCGCTGGGTTCTGGCTCTGGTATCCTGGTACTGGTGGTGCACTGGGTTCTGGCTCTGGTATCCTGGTACTGGTGGTGCACTGGGTACTGGCTCTGGTATTCTGGCACTGGTTGTACACTAGGTACTGGCTCTGGTATCCTGGTACTGGTGGTGCGCTGGGTTCTAGCTCTGGTATTCTGCAACTGGTGTTGCGCTGGGTACTGGCTCTGGTATTCTAGTACTGGTGGATCGCTGGGTACTGGCTCTGGTATTCTGGTACTGGTGGTGCGCTGGGTTCTGGCTCTGGTATCCTGGTACTGGTGGTGCGCTGGGTACTAGCTCTGGTATTCTGGTACTGGTGGTACGCTGGGTACTGGCTCTGGTATTCTGGTACTGGTGGTACGCTGGGTACTGGCTCTAGTATTCTGGCACTGGTGGTGCGCTGGGTACTGACTCTGGTATTCTGGTACTGGTGGTGCGCTGGGTACTGACTCTGGTATTCTGGTACTGGTGGTACGCTGGGTACTGGCTCTAGTATTCTGGCACTGGTGGTGCGCTGGGTACTGGCTCTGGTATTCTGGCACTGGTGGTGCACTGGGTACTGGCTCTGGTATTCTGTACTGGAGGTGCGCTGGGTACTGGCTCTGGTATCCTGGTACTGGTGGGGCGCTGGGTTCTAGCTCTGGTATTCTGGCACTGGAGGTGCGCTGGGTTCTGGCTCTGGTATTCTGGCACTGGTTGTGCACTGGGTACTGGCTCTGGTATTCTATTACTGGTGGATCGCTGGGTACTGGCTCTGGTATTCTGGTACTGGTGGTGCGCTGGGTTCTGGCTCTGGTATCCTGGCACTGGTGGTGCGCTGGGTACTGACCCTGGTATTCTGGTACTGGTGGTACGCTGGGTACTGGCTCTAGTATTCTGGCACTGGTGGTGCGCTGGGTACTGTCTCTGGTATTCTGTACTGGAGGTGTCCTGGGTACTGGCTCTGGTATCCTGGCACTGGTGGGGCGCTGGGTTCTAGCTCTGGTATTCTGGCACTGGTGGTGCGCTGGGTATTGGCTCTGGTATCCTGGCACTGGTGGGGCGCTGGGTTCTAGCTCTGGTATTCTGGCACTGGTAATGCGCTGGGTACTGGCTCTGGTATTCTGGTACTGGTGGTGCGCTGGGTTCTAGCTCTGGTATTCTGGCACTGGTGGTGCGCTGGGTTCTGGCTCTGGTATTCTGGCACTGGTTGTGCACTGGGTACTGGCTCTGGTATTCTGGCACTGGTGGTGCGCTGGGTTCTAGCTCTGGTATTCTGGTACTGGTGGTGCGCTGGGTTCTGGCTCTGGTATTCTGGTACTGGTGGTGCGCTGGGTACTGGCTCTGGTATTCTGGTACTGGTGGTGCGCTGGGTTCTGGCTCTGGTATTCTGGCACTGGTTGTGCACTGGGTACTGGCTCTGGTATTCTGGCACTGGTGGTGCACTGGGTACTGGCTCTGGTATTCTGGCACTGGTGGTGCGCTGGGTACTGGCTCTGGTATTCTGGTACTGGTAGTGCACTGGGTACTGGCTCTGGTATTCTGGCACTGGTGGTGCGCTGGGTTCTGGCTCTGGTATTCTGGCACTGGTGGTGCGCTGGGTACTGGCTCTGGTATCCTGGTACTGAAGGGGCGCTGAGTACTGACACTGGTATCCTGGTACTGGTGAGGCTCTGGTATCCTGGCACTAGTGGGGAGCTTGGTACTGGCTCTGGTATCCTGGTACTGATGGATCACTGGGTACTGGCTCTGGAATTCTGGCACTGGTTGTGCACTGGGTACTGGCTCTGGTATTCTGGCACTGGTGGTGCGCTGGGTACTGGCTCTGGTATCCTGGTACTGGTGGTGCGCTGGGTACTGGCTCTGGTATCCTGGTACTGGTGGTGCACTGGGTTCTGGCTCTGGTATCCTGGTACTGGTGGTGCACTGGGTACTGGCTCTGGTGTTCTGGCACTGGTTGTGCACTGGGTACTGGCTCTGGTATCCTGGTACTGGTGGTGCGCTGGGTTCTGGCTCTGGTATTCTGGTACTGGTGGTGCGCTGGGTTCTGGCTCTGGTATTCTGGCACTGGTTGTGCACTGGGTACTGGCTCTGGTATTCTGGCACTGGTGGTGTGCTGGGTACTGGCTCTGGTATCCTGGTACTGGTGGTGCGCTGGGTACTGGCTCTGGTATCCTGGTACTGGTGGTGCACTGGGTTCTGGCTCTGGTATCCTGGTACTGGTGGTGCACTGGGTACTGGCTCTGGTATTCTGGCACTGGTTGTACACTAGGTACTGGCTCTGGTATCCTGGTACTGGTGGTGCGCTGGGTTCTAGCTGTGGTATTCTGCAACTGGTGTTGCGCTGGGTACTGGCTCTGGTATTCTGGTACTGGTGGTGCGCTGGGTTCTGGCTCTGGTATCCTGGTACTGGTGGTGCGCTGGGTACTGGCTCTGGTATTCTGGTACTGGTGGTACGCTGGGTACTGGCTCTGGTATTCTGGTACTGGTGGTACGCTGGGTACTGGCTCTAGTATTCTGGCACTGGTGGTGCGCTGTGTACTGACTCTGGTATTCTGGTACTGGTGGTGCGCTGGGTACTGACTCTGGTATTCTGGTACTGGTGGTGCACTGGGTTCTGGCTCTGGTATCCTGGTACTGGTGGTGCACTGGGTACTGGCTCTGGTATTCTGGCACTGGTTGTGCACTGGGTACTGGCTCTGGTATCCTGGTACTGGTGGTGCGCTGGGTTCTGGCTCTGGTATTCTGGCACTGGTGGTGCGCTGGGTTCTGGCTCTGGTATTCTGGCACTGGTTGTGCACTGGGTACTGGCTCTGGTATTCTGGCACTGGTGGTGCGCTGGGTACTGGCTCTGGTATGCTGGTACTGGTGGTGCGCTGGGTACTGGTTCTGGTATCCTGGTACTGGTGGTGCACTGGGTTCTGGCTCTGGTATCCTGGTACTGGTGGTGCACTGGGTACTGGCTCTGGTATTCTGGCACTGGTTGTACACTAGGTACTGGCTCTGGTATCCTGGTACTGGTGGTGCGCTGGGTTCTAGCTCTGGTATTCTGCAACTGGTGTTGCGCTGGGTACTGGCTCTGGTATTCTAATACTGGTGGATCGCTGGGTACTGGCTCTGGTATTCTGGTACTGGTGGTGCGCTGGGTTCTGGCTCTGGTATCCTGGTACTGGGGGTGCGCTGGGTACTGGCTCTGGTATTCTGGTACTGGTGGTACGCTGGGTACTGGCTCTGGTATTCTGGTACTGGTGGTACGCTGGGTACAGGCTCTAGTATTCTGGCACTGGTGGTGCGCTGGGTACTGACTCTGGTATTCTGGTACTCGTGGTGCGCTGGGTACTGACTCTGGTATTCTGGTACTGGTGGTACGCTGGGTACTGGCTCTAGTATTCTGGCACTGGTGGTGCGCTGGGTACTGGCTCTAGTATTCTGGCACTGGTGGTGCGCTGGGTACTGGCTCTGGTATTCTGGCACTGGTGGTGCGCTGGGTACTGACTCTGGTATCCTGGTACTGGTGGTGCGCTGGGTTCTGGCTCTGGTATTCTGGCACTGGTGGTGCGCTGGGTTCTGGCTCTGGTATTCTGGCACTTGGTTGTGCACTGGGTACTGGCTCTGGTATTCTGGCACTGGTGGTGCTCTGGGTACTGGCTCTGGTATCCTGGTACTGGTGGTGCGCTGGGTACTGGCTCTGGTATCCTGGTACTGGTGGTGCACTGGGTTCTGGCTCTGGTATCCTGGTACTGGTGGTGCACTAGGTACTGGCTCTGGTATCCTGGTACTGGTGGTGCGCTGGGTTCTAGCTCTGGTATTCTGCAACTGGTGTTGCGCTGGGTACTGGCTCTGGTATTCTAGTACTGGTGGATCGCTGGGTACTGGCTCTGGTATTCTGGTACTGGTGGTGCGCTGGGTTCTGGC
Organism: Ranitomeya variabilis; assembly: GCF_051348905.1. NCBI lineage: Eukaryota > Metazoa > Chordata > Amphibia > Anura > Dendrobatidae > Ranitomeya > Ranitomeya variabilis. Next base: position 671,202,925 of record NC_135236.1, on the reverse strand, counting down.
TCTGGTATCCTGGTACTGGTGGTGCGCTGGGTACTGGCTCTGGTATTCTGGTACTGGTGGTACGCTGGGTACTGGCTCTAGTATTCTGGCACTGGTTGTGCGCTGGGTACTGGCTCTGGTATTCTGGCACTGGTGGTGCACTGGGTACTGGCTCTGGTATTCTGTACTGGAGGTGCACTGGGTACTGGCTCTGGTATCCTGGTACTGGTGGGGCGCTGGGTTCTAGCTCTGGTATTCTGGCACTGGAGGTGCGCTGGGTTCTGGCTCTGGTATTCTGGCACTGGTTGTGCACTGGGTACTGGCTCTGGTATTCTATTACTGGTGGATCGCTGGGTACTGGCTCTGGTATTCTGGTACTGGTGGTGCGCTGGGTTCTGGCTCTGGTATCCTGGTACTGGTGGTGCGCTGGGTACTGACCCTGGTATTCTGGTACTGGTGGTACGCTGGGTACTGGCTCTGGTATTCTGGTACTGGCGGTACGCTGGGTACTGGCTCTAGTATTCTGGCACTGGTGGTGCGCTGGGTACTGTCTCTGGTATTCTGTACTGGAGGTGTCCTGGGTACTGGCTCTGGTATCCTGGCACTGGTGGGGCGCTGGGTTCTAGCTCTGGTATTTTGGCACTGGTGGTGCGCTGGGTACTGGCTCTGGTATTCTGGTACTGGTAGTGCACTGGGTACTGGCTCTGGTATTCTGGCACTGGTGGTGCGCTGGGTTCTGGCTCTGGTATTCTGGCACTGGTGGTGCGCTGGGTACTGGCTCTGGTATTCTGGCACTGGTGGTGCGCTGGGTTCTGGCTCTGGTATTCTGGCACTGGTGGTGCGCTGGGTACTGGCTCTGGTATCCTGGTACTGAAGGGGCGCTGAGTACTGACACTGGTATCCTGGTACTGGTGAGGCTCTGGTACCCTGGCACTAGTGGGGAGCTTGGTACTGGCTCTGGTATCCTGGTACTGATGGATCACTGGGTACTGGCTCTGGTATTCTGGCACTGGTGGTGCACTGGGTACTGGCTCTGGTATCCTGGTACTGGTGGTGCGCTGGGTACTGGCTCTGGTATCCTGGTACTGGTGGTGCACTGGGTTCTGGCTCTGGTATCCTGGTACTGGTGGTGCACTGGGTACTGGCTCTGGTATTCTGGCACTGGTTGTGCACTGGGTACTGGCTCTGGTATCCTGGTACTGGTGGTGCGCTGGGTTCTGGCTCTGGTATTCTGGCACTGGTGGTGCGCTGGGTTCTAGCTCTGGTATTCTGGCACTGGTGGTGCGCTGGGTACTGGCTCTGGTATTCTGGTACTGGTAGTGCACTGGGTACTGGCTCTGGTATTCTGGCACTGGTGGTGCACTGGGTTCTGGCTCTGGTATTCTGGCACTGGTGGTGCGCTGGGTACTGGCTCTGGTATTCTGGCACTGGTGGTGCGCTGGGTTCTGGCTCTGGTATTCTGGCACTGGTGGTGCGCTGGGTACTGGCTCTGGTATCCTGGTACTGAAGGGGCGCTGAGTACTGACACTGGTATCCTGGTACTGGTGAGGCTCTGGTACCCTGGCACTAGTGGGGAGCTTGGTACTGGCTCTGGTATCCTGGTACTGATGGATCACTGGGTACTGGCTCTGGTATTCTGGCACTGGTTGTGCACTGGGTACTGGCTCTGGTATTCTGGCACTGGTGGTGCACTGGGTACTGGCTGTGGTATCCTGGTACTGGTGGTGCGCTGGGTACTGGCTCTGGTATCCTGGTACTGGTGGTGCACTGGGTTCTGGCTCTGGTATCCTGGTACTGGTGGTGCACTGGGTACTGGCTCTGGTATTCTGGCACTGGTTGTGCACTGGGTACTGGCTCTGGTATCCTGGTACTGGTGGTGCGCTGGGTTCTGGCTCTGGTATTCTGGCACTGGTGGTGCGCTGGGTTCTGGCTCTGGTATTCTGGCACTGGTTGTGCACTGGGTACTGGCTCTGGTATTCTGGCACTGGTGGTGCGCTGGGTACTGGCTCTGGTATCCTGGTACTGCCTCTGGTATCCTGGTACTGGTGGTGCACTGGGTTCTGGCTCTGGTATCCTGGTACTGGTGGTGCACTGGGTACTGGCTCTGGTATTCTGGCACTGGTTGTACACTAGGTACTGGCTCTGGTATCCTGGTACTGGTGGTGCGCTGGGTTCTGGCTCTGGTATTCTGGCACTGGTGGTGCGCTGGGTTCTGGCTCTGGTATTCTGGCACTGGTTGTGCACTGGGTACTGGCTCTGGTATTCTGGCACTGGTGGTGCGCTGGGTACTGGCTCTGGTATCCTGGTACTGGTGGTGCGCTGGGTACTGGCTCTGGTATCCTGGTACTGGTGGTGCACTGGGTTCTGGCTCTGGTATCCTGGTACTGGTGGTGCACTGGGTACTGGCTCTGGTATTCTGGCACTGGTTGTACACTAGGTTCTGGCTCTGGTATCCTGGTACTGGTGGTGCGCTGGGTACTGGCTCTGGTATTCTGGTACTGGTGGTACGCTGGGTACTGGCTCTGGTATTCTGGTACTGGTGGTACGCTGGGTACTGGCTCTAGTATTCTGGCACTGGTGGTGCGCTGGGTACTGACTCTGGTATTCTGGTACTGGTGGTGCGCTGGGTACTGACTCTGGTATTCTGGTACTGGTGTTACGCTGGGTACTGGCTCTAGTATTCTGGCACTGGTGGTGCGCTGGGTACTGGCTCTGGTATTCTGGCACTGGTGGTGCGCTGGGTACTGGCTCTGGTATTCTGTACTGGAGGTGCGCTGGGTATTGGCTCTGGTATCCTGGTACTGGTGGGGCGCTGGGTTCTAGCTCTGGTATTCTGGCACTGGTGGTGCGCTGGGTACTGGCTCTGGTATTCTGGCACTGGTAATGCGCTGGGTACTGGCTCTGGTATTCTGGTACTGGTGGAGCGCTGGGTTCTAGCTCTGGTATTCTGGCACTGGTGGTGCGCTGGGTTCTGGCTCTGGTATTCTGGCACTGGTTGTGCACTGGGTACTGGCTCTGGTATTCTAGTACTGGTGGATCGCTGGGTACTGGCTCTGGTATTCTGGTACTGGTGGTGCGCTGGGTTCTGGCTCTAGTATCCTGGCACTGGTGGTGCGCTGGGTACTGGCTCTGGTATTCTGGTACTGGTGGTACGCTGGGTACTGGCTCTGGTATTCTGGTACTGGTGGTACGCTGGGTACTGGCTCTAGTATTCTGGCACTGGTGGTGCGCTGGGTACTGGCTCTGGTATTCTGGTACTGGTGGTACGCTGGGTACTGGCTCTGGTATTCTGGTACTGGTGGTACGCTGGGTACTGGCTCTGGTATTCTGGTACTGGTGGTACGCTGGGTACTGGCTCTAGTATTCTGGCACTGGTGGTGCGCTGGGTACTGGCTCTGGTATTCTGTACTGGAGGTGCGCTGGGTACTGGCTCTGGTATCCTGGTACTGGTGGGGCGCTGGGTTCTAGCTCTGGTATTCTGGCACTGGGGGTGCGCTGGGTATTGGCTCTGGTATTCTGGCACTGGTAATGCGCTGGGTACTGGCTCTGGTATTCTGGTACTGGTGGTGTGCTGGGTTCTAGCTCTGGTATTCTGGCACTGGTGGTGCGCTGGGTACTGGCTCTGGTATTCTGGCACTGGTGGTGCGCTGGGTTCTAGCTCTGGTATTCTGGCACTGGTGGTGCGCTGGGTTCTGGCTCTGGTATTCTGGCACTGGTTGTGCACTGGGTACTGGCTCTGGTATTCTGGCACTGGTGGTGCGCTGGGTTCTAGCTCTGGTATTCTGGTACTGGTGGTGCGCTGGGTTCTAGCTCTGGTATTCTGCAACTGGTGTTGCGCTGGGTACTGGCTCTGGTATTCTGGTACTGGTGGTGCGCTGGGTTCTGGCTCTGGTATCCTGGTACTGGTGGTGCGCTGGGTACTGGCTCTGGTATTCTGGTACTGGTGGTACGCTGGGTACTGGCTCTGGTATTCTGGTACTGGTGGTACGCTGGGTACTGGCTCTAGTATTCTGGCACTGGTGGTGCGCTGGGTACTGACTCTGGTATTCTGGTACTGGTGGTGCACTGGGTTCTGGCTCTGGTATCCTGGTACTGGTGGTGCACTGGGTACTGGCTCTGGTATTCTGGCACTGGTTGTGCACTGGGTACTGGCTCTGGTATCCTGGTACTGGTGGTGCGCTGGGTTCTGGCTCTGGTATTCTGGCACTGGTGGTGCGCTGGGTTCTGGCTCTGGTATTCTGGCACTGGTTGTGCACTGGGTACTGGCTCTGGTATTCTGGCACTGGTGGTGCGCTGGGTACTGGCTCTGGTATGCTGGTACTGGTGGTGCGCTGGGTACTGGTTCTGGTATCCTGGTACTGGTGGTGCACTGGGTTCTGGCTCTGGTATCCTGGTACTGGTGGTGCACTGGGTACTGGCTCTGGTATTCTGGCACTGGTTGTACACTAGGTACTGGCTCTGGTATCCTGGTACTGGTGGTGCGCTGGGTTCTAGCTCTGGTATTCTGCAACTGGTGTTGCGCTGGGTACTGGCTCTGGTATTCTAGTACTGGTGGATCGCTGGGTACTGGCTCTGGTATTCTGGTACTGGTGGTGCGCTGGGTTCTGGCTCTGGTATCCTGGTACTGGGGGTGCGCTGGGTACTGGCTCTGGTATTCTGGTACTGGTGGTACGCTGGGTACTGGCTCTGGTATTCTGGTACTGGTGGTACGCTGGGTACAGGCTCTAGTATTCTGGCACTGGTGGTGCGCTGGGTACTGACTCTGGTATTCTGGTACTGGTGGTGCGCTGGGTACTGACTCTGGTATTCTGGTACTGGCGGTACGCTGGGTACTGGCTCTAGTATTCTGGCACTGGTGGTGCGCTGGGTACTGGCTCTAGTATTCTGGCACTGGTGGTGCGCTGGGTACTGGCTCTGGTATTCTGGCACTGGTGGTGCGCTGGGTACTGACTCTGGTATCCTGGTACTGGTGGTGCGCTGGGTTCTGGCTCTGGTATTCTGGCACTGGTGGTGCGCTGGGTTCTGGCTCTGGTATTCTGGCACTGGTTGTGCACTGGGTACTGGCTCTGGTATTCTGGCACTGGTGGTGCTCTGGGTACTGGCTCTGGTATCCTGGTACTGGTGGTGCGCTGGGTACTGGCTCTGGTATCCTGGTACTGGTGGTGCACTGGGTTCTGGCTCTGGTATCCTGGTACTGGTGGTGCACTGGGTACTGGCTCTGGTATCCTGGTACTGGTGGTGCGCTGGGTTCTAGCTCTGGTATTCTGCAACTGGTGTTGCGCTGGGTACTGGCTCTGGTATTCTAGTACTGGTGGATCGCTGGGTACTGGCTCTGGTATTCTGGTACTGGTGGTGCGCTGGGTTCTGGCTCTGGTATCCTGGTACTGGTGGTGCGCTGGGTACTGGCTCTGGTATTCTGGTACTGGTGGTACGCTGGGTACTGGCTCTAGTATTCTGGCACTGGTGGTGCGCTGGGTACTGGCTCTGGTATTCTGGCACTGGTGGTGCACTGGGTACTGGCTCTGGTATTCTGTACTGGAGGTGCACTGGGTACTGGCTCTGGTATCCTGGTACTGGTGGGGCGCTGGGTTCTAGCTCTGGTATTCTGGCACTGGAGGTGCGCTGGGTTCTGGCTCTGGTATTCTGGCACTGGTTGTGCACTGGGTACTGGCTCTGGTATTCTATTACTGGTGGATCGCTGGGTACTGGCTCTGGTATTCTGGTACTGGTGGTGCGCTGGGTTCTGGCTCTGGTATCCTGGTACTGGTGGTGCGTTGGGTACTGACCCTGGTATTCTGGTACTGGTGGTACGCTGGGTACTGGCTCTAGTATTCTGGCACTGGTGGTGCGCTGGGTACTGTCTCTGGTATTCTGTACTGGAGGTGTCCTGGGTACTGGCTCTGGTATCCTGGCACTGGTGGGGCGCTGGGTTCTAGCTCTGGTATTTTGGCACTGGTGGTGCGCTGGGTACTGGCTCTGGTATTCTGGTACTGGTAGTGCACTGGGTACTGGCTCTGGTATTCTGGCACTGGTGGTGCGCTGGGTTCTGGCTCTGTATTCTGGCACTGGTGGTGCGCTGGGTACTGGCTCTGGTATTCTGGCACTGGTGGTGCGCTGGGTTCTGGCTCTGGTATTCTGGCACTGGTGGTGCGCTGGGTACTGGCTCTGGTATCCTGGTACTGAAGGGGCGCTGAGTACTGACACTGGTATCCTGGTACTGGTGAGGCTCTGGTACCCTGGCACTAGTGGGGAGCTTGGTACTGGCTCTGGTATCCTGGTACTGATGGATCACTGGGTACTGGCTCTGGTATTCTGGCACTGGTGGTGCACTGGGTACTGGCTCTGGTATCCTGGTACTGGTGGTGCGCTGGGTACTGGCTCTGGTATCCTGGTACTGGTGGTGCACTGGGTTCTGGCTCTGGTATCCTGGTACTGGTGGTGCACTGGGTACTGGCTCTGGTATTCTGGCACTGGTTGTGCACTGGGTACTGGCTCTGGTATCCTGGTACTGGTGGTGCGCTGGGTTCTGGCTCTGGTATTCTGGCACTGGTGGTGCGCTGGGTTCTAGCTCTGGTATTCTGGCACTGGTGGTGCGCTGGGTACTGGCTCTGGTATTCTGGTACTGGTAGTGCACTGGGTACTGGCTCTGGTATTCTGGCACTGGTGGTGCGCTGGGTTCTGGCTCTGGTATTCTGGCACTGGTGGCGCGCTGGGTACTGGCTCTGGTATTCTGGCACTGGTGGTGCGCTGGGTTCTGGCTCTGGTATTCTGGCACTGGTGGTGCGCTGGGTACTGGCTCTGGTATCCTGGTACTGAAGGGGCGCTGAGTACTGACACTGGTATCCTGGTACTGGTGAGGCTCTGGTACCCTGGCACTAGTGGGGAGCTTGGTACTGGCTCTGGTATCCTGGTACTGATGGATCACTGGGTACTGGCTCTGGTATTCTGGCACTGGTTGTGCACTGGGTACTGGCTCTGGTATTCTGGCACTGGTGGTGCACTGGGTACTGGCTCTGGTATCCTGGTACTGGTGGTGCGCTGGGTACTGGCTCTGGTATCCTGGTACTGGTGGTGCACTGGGTTCTGGCTCTGGTATCCTGGTACTGGTGGTGCACTGGGTACTGGCTCTGGTATTCTGGCACTGGTTGTGCACTGGGTACTGGCTCTGGTATCCTGGTACTGGTGGTGCGCTGGGTTCTGGCTCTGGTATTCTGGCACTGGTGGTGCGCTGGGTTCTGGCTCTGGTATTCTGGCACTGGTTGTGCACTGGGTACTGGCTCTGGTATTCTGGCACTGGTGGTGCGCTGGGTACTGGCTCTGGTATCCTGGTACTGCCTCTGGTATCCTGGTACTGGTGGTGCACTGGGTTCTGGCTCTGGTATCCTGGTACTGGTGGTGCACTGGGTACTGGCTCTGGTATTCTGGCACTGGTTGTACACTAGGTACTGGCTCTGGTATCCTGGTACTGGTGGTGCGCTGGGTTCTAGCTCTGGTATTCTGCAACTGGTGTTGCGCTGGGTACTAGCTCTGGTATTCTGGTACTGGTGGTGCGCTGGGTTCTGGCTCTGGTATCCTGGTACTGGTGGTGCGCTGGGTACTGGCTCTGGTATTCTGGTACTGGTGGTACGCTGGGTACTGGCTCTGGTATTCTGGTACTGGTGGTACGCTGGGTACTGGCTCTAGTATTCTGGCACTGGTGGTGCGCTGGGTACTGGCTCTGGTATCCTGGTACTGAAGGGGCGCTGAGTACTGACACTGGTATCCTGGTACTGGTGAGGCTCTGGTACTCTGGCACTAGTGGGGAGCTTGGTACTGGCTCTGGTATCCTGGTACTGGCTCTGGTATTCTGGCACTGGTTGTGCACTGGGTACTGGCTCTGGTATTCTGGCACTGGTGGTGCGCTGGGTACTGGCTCTGGTATCCTGGTACTGGTGGTGCGCTGGGTACTGGCTCTGGTATCCTGGTACTGGTGGTGCACTGGGTTCTGGCTCTGGTATCCTGGTACTGGTGGTGCACTGGGTACTGGCTCTGGTATTCTGGCACTGGTTGTGCACTGGGTACTGGCTCTGGTATCCTGGTACTGGTGGTGCGCTGGGTTCTGGCTCTGGTATTCTGGCACTGGTGGTGCGCTGGGTTCTGGCTCTGGTATTCTGGCACTGGTTGTGCACTGGGTACTGGCTCTGGTATTCTGGCACTGGTGGTGCGCTGGGTACTGGCTCTGGTATCCTGGTACTGGTGGTGCGCTGGGTACTGGCTCTGGTATCCTGGTACTGGTGGTGCACTGGGTTCTGGCTCTGGTATCCTGGTACTGGTGGTGCACTGGGTACTGGCTCTGGTATTCTGGCACTGGTTGTACACTAGGTTCTGGCTCTGGTATCCTGGTACTGGTGGTGCGCTGGGTACTGGCTCTGGTATTCTGGTACTGGTGGTACGCTGGGTACTGGCTCTGGTATTCTGGTACTGGTGGTACGCTGGGTACTGGCTCTAGTATTCTGGCACTGGTGGTGCGCTGGGTACTGACTCTGGTATTCTGGTACTGGTGGTGCGCTGGGTACTGACTCTGGTATTCTGGTACTGGTGTTACGCTGGGTACTGGCTCTAGTATTCTGGCACTGGTGGTGCGCTGGGTACTGGCTCTGGTATTCTGGCACTGGTGGTGCGCTGGGTACTGGCTCTGGTATTCTGTACTGGAGGTGCGCTGGGTACTGGCTCTGGTATCCTGGTACGGGTGGGGCGCTGGGTTCTAGCTCTGGTATTCTGGCACTGGTGGTGCGCTGGGTACTGGCTCTGGTATTCTGGCACTGGTAATGCGCTGGGTACTGGCTCTGGTATTCTGGTACTGGTGGAGCGCTGGGTTCTAGCTCTGGTATTCTGGCACTGGTGGTGCGCTGGGTTCTGGCTCTGGTATTCTGGCACTGGTTGTGCACTGGGTACTGGCTCTGGTATTCTAGTACTGGTGGATCGCTGGGTACTGGCTCTGGTATTCTGGTACTGGTGGTGCGCTGGGTTCTGGCTCTAGTATTCTGGCACTGGTGGTGCGCTGGGTACTGGCTCTGGTATTCTGGTACTGGTGGTACGCTGGGTACTGGCTCTGGTATTCTGGTACTGGTGGTACGCTGGGTACTGGCTCTAGTATTCTGGCACTGGTGGTGCGCTGGGTACTGGCTCTGGTATTCTGGTACTGGTGGTACGCTGGGTACTGGCTCTGGTATTCTGGTACTGGTGGTACGCTGGGTACTGGCTCTGGTATTCTGGTACTGGTGGTACGCTGGGTACTGGCTCTAGTATTCTGGCACTGGTGGTGCGCTGGGTACTGGCTCTGGTATTCTGTACTGGAGGTGCGCTGGGTACTGGCTCTGGTATCCTGGTACTGGTGGGGCGCTGGGTTCTAGCTCTGGTATTCTGGCACTGGTGGTGCGCTGGGTATTGGCTCTGGTATTCTGGCACTGGTAATGCGCTGGGTACTGGCTCTGGTATTCTGGTACTGGTGGTGTGCTGGGTTCTAGCTCTGGTATTCTGGCACTGGTGGTGCGCTGGGTACTGGCTCTGGTATTCTGGCACTGGTGGTGCGCTGGGTTCTAGCTCTGGTATTCTGGCACTGGTGGTGCGCTGGGTTCTGGCTCTGGTATTCTGGCACTGGTTGTGCACTGGGTACTGGCTCTGGTATTCTGGCACTGGTGGTGCGCTGGGTTCTAGCTCTGGTATTCTGGTACTGGTGGTGCGCTGGGTTCTAGCTCTGGTATTCTGCAACTGGTGTTGCGCTGGGTACTGGCTCTGGTATTCTGGTACTGGTGGTGCGCTGGTTTCTGGCTCTGGTATCCTGGTACTGGTGGTGCGCTGGGTACTGGCTCTGGTATTCTGGTACTGGTGGTACGCTGGGTACTGGCTCTGGTATTCTGGTACTGGTGGTACGCTGGGTACTGGCTCTAGTATTCTGGCACTGGTGGTGCGCTGGGTACTGACTCTGGTATTCTGGTACTGGTGGTGCGCTGGGTACTGACTCTGGTATTCTGGTACTGGTGTTACGCTGGGTACTGGCTCTAGTATTCTGGCACTGGTGGTGCGCTGGGTACTGGCTCTGGTATTCTGGCACTGGTGGTGCGCTGGGTACTGGCTCTGGTATTCTGTACTGGAGGTGCGCTGGGTACTGGCTCTGGTATCCTGGTACTGGTGGGGCGCTGGGTTCTAGCTCTGGTATTCTGGCACTGGTGGTGCGCTGGGTACTGGCTCTGGTATTCTGGCACTGGTAATGCGCTGGGTACTGGCTCTGGTATTCTGGTACTGGTGGAGCGCTGGGTTCTAGCTCTGGTATTCTGGCACTGGTGGTGCGCTGGGTTCTGGCTCTGGTATTCTGGCACTGGTTGTGCACTGGGTACTGGCTCTGGTATTCTAGTACTGGTGGATCGCTGGGTACTGGCTCTGGTATTCTGGTACTGGTGGTGCGCTGGGTTCTGGCTCTAGTATTCTGGCACTGGTGGTGCGCTGGGTACTGGCTCTGGTATTCTGGTACTGGTGGTACGCTGGGTACTGGCTCTGGTATTCTGGTACTGGTGGTACGCTGGGTACTGGCTCTAGTATTCTGGCACTGGTGGTGCGCTGGGTACTGGCTCTGGTATTCTGGTACTGGTGGTACGCTGGGTACTGGCTCTGGTATTCTGGTACTGGTGGTACGCTGGGTACTGGCTCTGGTATTCTGGTACTGGTGGTACGCTGGGTACTGGCTCTAGTATTCTGGCACTGGTGGTGCGCTGGGTACTGGCTCTGGTATTCTGTACTGGAGGTGCGCTGGGTACTGGCTCTGGTATCCTGGTACTGGTGGGGCGCTGGGTTCTAGCTCTGGTATTCTGGCACTGGTGGTGCGCTGGGTATTGGCTCTGGTATTCTGGCACTGGTAATGCGCTGGGTACTGGCTCTGGTATTCTGGTACTGGTGGTGTGCTGGGTTCTAGCTCTGGTATTCTGGCACTGGTGGTGCGCTGGGTACTGGCTCTGGTATTCTGGCACTGGTGGTGCGCTGGGTTCTAGCTCTGGCATTCTGGCACTGGTGGTGCGCTGGGTTCTGGCTCTGGTATTCTGGCACTGGTTGTGCACTGGGTACTGGCTCTGGTATTCTGGCACTGGTGGTGCGCTGGGTTCTAGCTCTGGTATTCTGGTACTGGTTGTGCACTGGGTACTGGCTCTGGTATTCTGGCACTGGTGGTGCTCTGGGTACTGGCTCTGGTATCCTGGTACTGGTGGTGCGCTGGGTACTGGCTCTGGTATCCTGGTACTGGTGGTGCACTGGGTTCTGGCTCTGGTATCCTGGTACTGGTGGTGCACTAGGTACTGGCTCTGGTATCCTGGTACTGGTGGTGCGCTGGGTTCTAGCTCTGGTATTCTGCAACTGGTGTTGCGCTGGGTACTGGCTCTGGTATTCTAGTACTGGTGGATCGCTGGGTACTGGCTCTGGTATTCTGGTACTGGTGGTGCGCTGGGTTCTGGCTCTGGTATCCTGGTACTGGTGGTGCGCTGGGTACTGGCTCTGGTATTCTGGCACTGGTGGTGCGCTGGGTACTGGCTCTGGTATTCTGGCACTGGTGGTGCACTGGGTACTGGCTCTGGTATTCTGTACTGGAGGTGCACTGGGTACTGGCTCTGGTATCCTGGTACTGGTGGGGCGCTGGGTTCTAGCTCTGGTATTCTGGCACTGGAGGTGCGCTGGGTTCTGGCTCTGGTATTCTGGCACTGGTTGTGCACTGGGTACTGGCTCTGGTATTCTATTACTGGTGGATCGCTGGGTACTGGCTCTGGTATTCTGGTACTGGTGGTGCGCTGGGTTCTGGCTCTGGTATCCTGGTACTGGTGGTGCGCTGGGTACTGACCCTGGTATTCTGGTACTGGTGGTACGCTGGGTACTGGCTCTGGTATTCTGGTACTGGCGGTACGCTGGGTACTGGCTCTAGTATTCTGGCACTGGTGGTGCGCTGGGTACTGTCTCTGGTATTCTGTACTGGAGGTGTCCTGGGTACTGGCTCTGGTATCCTGGCACTGGTGGGGCGCTGGGTTCTAGCTCTGGTATTCTGGCACTGGTGGTGCGCTGGGTACTGGCTCTGGTATTCTGGTACTGGTAGTGCACTGGGTACTGGCTCTGGTATTCTGGCACTGGTGGTGCGCTGGGTTCTGGCTCTGGTATTCTGGCACTGGTGGTGCGCTGGGTACTGGCTCTGGTATTCTGGCACTGGTGGTGCGCTGGGTTCTGGCTCTGGTATTCTGGCACTGGTGGTGCGCTGGGTACTGGCTCTGGTATCCTGGTACTGAAGGGGCGCTGAGTACTGACACTGGTATCCTGGTACTGGTGAGGCTCTGGTACCCTGGCACTAGTGGGGAGCTTGGTACTGGCTCTGGTATCCTGGTACTGATGGATCACTGGGTACTGGCTCTGGTATTCTGGCACTGGTTGTGCACTGGGTACTGGCTCTGGTATTCTGGCACTGGTGGTGCACTGGGTACTGGCTCTGGTATCCTGGTACTGGTGGTGCGCTGGGTACTGGCTCTGGTATCCTGGTACTGGTGGTGCACTGGGTTCTGGCTCTGGTATCCTGGTACTGGTGGTGCACTGGGTACTGGCTCTGGTATTCTGGCACTGGTTGTGCACTGGGTACTGGCTCTGGTATCCTGGTACTGGTGGTGCGCTGGGTTCTGGCTCTGGTATTCTGGCACTGGTGGTGCGCTGGGTTCTAGCTCTGGTATTCTGGCACTGGTGGTGCGCTGGGTACTGGCTCTGGTATTCTGGTACTGGTAGTGCACTGGGTACTGGCTCTGGTATTCTGGCACTGGTGGTGCGCTGGGTTCTGGCTCTGGTATTCTGGCACTGGTGGTGCGCTGGGTACTGGCTCTGGTATTCTGGCACTGGTGGTGCGCTGGGTTCTGGCTCTGGTATTCTGGCACTGGTGGTGCGCTGGGTACTGGCTCTGGTATCCTGGTACTGAAGGGGCGCTGAGTACTGACACTGGTATCCTGGTACTGGTGAGGCTCTGGTACCCTGGCACTAGTGGGGAGCTTGGTACTGGCTCTGGTATCCTGGTACTGATGGATCACTGGGTACTGGCTCTGGTATTCTGGCACTGGTTGTGCACTGGGTACTGGCTCTGGTATTCTGGCACTGGTGGTGCATTGGGTACTGGCTCTGGTATCCTGGTACTGGTGGTGCGCTGGGTACTGGCTCTGGTATCCTGGTACTGGTGGTGCACTGGGTTCTGGCTCTGGTATCCTGGTACTGGTGGTGCACTGGGTACTGGCTCTGGTATTCTGGCACTGGTTGTGCACTGGGTACTGGCTCTGGTATCCTGGTACTGGTGGTGCGCTGGGTTCTGGCTCTGGTATTCTGGCACTGGTGGTGCGCTGGGTTCTGGCTCTGGTATTCTGGCACTGGTTGTGCACTGGGTACTGGCTCTGGTATTCTGGCACTGGTGGTGCGCTGGGTACTGGCTCTGGTATTCTGGCACTGGTGGTGCGCTGGGTACTGGCTCTGGTATCCTGGTACTGGTGGTGCCCTGGGTACTGCCTCTGGTATCCTGGTACTGGTGGTGCACTGGGTTCTGGCTCTGGTATCCTGGTACTGGTGGTGCACTGGGTACTGGCTCTGGTATTCTGGCACTGGTTGTACACTAGGTACTGGCTCTGGTATCCTGGTACTGGTGGTGCGCTGGGTTCTAGCTCTGGTATTCTGCAACTGGTGTTGCGCTGGGTACTGGCTCTGGTATTCTGGTACTGGTGGTGCGCTGGGTTCTGGCTCTGGTATCCTGGTACTGGTGGTGCGCTGGGTACTGGCTCTGGTATTCTGGTACTGGTGGTACGCTGGGTACTGGCTCTGGTATTCTGGTACTGGTGGTACGCTGGGTACTGGCTCTAGTATTCTGGTACTGGTGGTGCGCTGGGTACTGGCTCTGGTATCCTGGTACTGAAGGGGCGCTGAGTACTGACACTGGTATCCTGGTACTGGTGAGGCTCTGGTACCCTGGCACTAGTGGGGAGCTTGGTACTGGCTCTGGTATCCTGGTACTGATGGATCACTGGGTACTGGCTCTGGTATTCTGGCACTGGTTGTGCACTGGGTACTGGCTCTGGTATTCTGGCACTGGTGGTGCGCTGGGTACTGGCTCTGGTATCCTGGTACTGGTGGTGCGCTGGGTACTGGCTCTGGTATCCTGGTACTGGTGGTGCACTGGGTTCTGGCTCTGGTATCCTGGTACTGGTGGTGCACTGGGTACTGGCTCTGGTATTCTGGCACTGGTTGTGCACTGGGTACTGGCTCTGGTATCCTGGTACTGGTGGTGCGCTGGGTTCTGGCTCTGGTATTCTGGCACTGGTTGTGCACTGGGTACTGGCTCTGGTATTCTGGCACTGGTGGTGCGCTGGGTACTGGCTCTGGTATCCTGGTACTGGTGGTGCGCTGGGTACTGGCTCTGGTATCCTGGTACTGGTGGTGCACTGGGTTCTGGCTCTGGTATCCTGGTACTGGTGGTGCACTGGGTACTGGCTCTGGTATTCTGGCACTGGTTGTACACTAGGTACTGGCTCTGGTATCCTGGTACTGGTGGTGCGCTGGGTTCTATCTCTGGTATTCTGCAACTGGTGTTGCGCTGGGTACTGGCTCTGGTATTCTGGTACTGGTGGTGCGCTGGGTTCTGGCTCTGGTATCCTGGTACTGGTGGTGCGCTGGGTACTGGCTCTGGTATTCTGGTACTGTTGGTACGCTGGGTACTGGCTCTGGTATTCTGGTACTGGTGGTACGCTGGGTACTGGCTCTAGTATTCTGGCACTGGTGGTGCGCTGGGTACTGACTCTGGTATTCTGGTACTGGTGGTGCGCTGGGTACTGACTCTGGTATTCTGGTACTGGTGTTACGCTGGGTACTGGCTCTAGTATTCTGGCACTGGTGGTGCGCTGGGTACTGGCTCTGGTATTCTGGCACTGGTGGTGCGCTGGGTACTGGCTCTGGTATTCTGTACTGGAGGTGCGCTGGGTACTGGCTCTGGTATCCTGGTACTGGTGGGGCGCTGGGTTCTAGCTCTGGTATTCTGGCACTGGTGGTGCGCTGGGTACTGGCTCTGGTATTCTGGCACTGGTAATGCGCTGGGTACTGGCTCTGGTATTCTGGTACTGGTGGAGCGCTGGGTTCTAGCTCTGGTATTCTGGCACTGGTGGTGCGCTGGGTTCTGGCTCTGGTATTCTGGCACTGGTTGTGCACTGGGTACTGGCTCTGGTATTCTAGTACTGGTGGATCGCTGGGTACTGGCTCTGGTATTCTGGTACTGGTGGTGCGCTGGGTTCTGGCTCTAGTATTCTGGCACTGGTGGTGCGCTGGGTACTGGCTCTGGTATTCTGGTACTGGTGGTACGCTGGGTACTGGCTCTGGTATTCTGGTACTGGTGGTACGCTGGGTACTGGCTCTAGTATTCTGGCACTGGTGGTGCGCTGGGTACTGGCTCTGGTATTCTGGTACTGGTGGTACGCTGGGTACTGGCTCTGGTATTCTGGTACTGGTGGTACGCTGGGTACTGGCTCTGGTATTCTGGTACTGGTGGTACGCTGGGTACTGGCTCTAGTATTCTGGCACTGGTGGTGCGCTGGGTACTGGCTCTGGTATTCTGTACTGGAGGTGCGCTGGGTACTGGCTCTGGTATCCTGGTACTGGTGGGGCGCTGGGTTCTAGCTCTGGTATTCTGGCACTGGTGGTGCGCTGGGTATTGGCTCTGGTATTCTGGCACTGGTAATGCGCTGGGTACTGGCTCTGGTATTCTGGTACTGGTGGTGTGCTGGGTTCTAGCTCTGGTATTCTGGCACTGGTGGTGCGCTGGGTACTGGCTCTGGTATTCTGGCACTGGTGGTGCGCTGGGTTCTAGCTCTGGTATTCTGGCACTGGTGGTGCGCTGGGTTCTGGCTCTGGTATTCTGGCACTGGTTGTGCACTGGGTACTGGCTCTGGTATTCTGGCACTGGTGGTGCGCTGGGTTCTAGCTCTGGTATTCTGGTACTGGTGGTGCGCTGGGTTCTAGCTCTGGTATTCTGCAACTGGTGTTGCGCTGGGTACTGGCTCTGGTATTCTGGCACTGGTGGTGCGCTGGGTTCTAGCTCTGGTATTCTGGTACTGGTGGTGCGCTGGGTTCTGGCTCTGGTATTCTGGCACTGGTGGTGCGCTGGGTACTGGCTCTGGTATTCTGGTACTGGTAGTGCACTGGGTACTGGCTCTGGAATTCTGGCACTGGTGGTGCGCTGGGTTCTAGCTCTGGTATTCTGGCACTGGTGGTGCGCTGGGTACTGGCTCTGGTATTCTGGCACTGGTGGTGCGCTGGGTTCTAGCTCTGGTATTCTGGCACTGGTGGTGCGCTGGGTTCTGGCTCTGGTATTCTGGCACTGGTTGTGCACTGGGTACTGGCTCTGGTATTCTGGCACTGGTGGTGCGCTGGGTTCTAGCTCTGGTATTCTGGTACTGGTGGTGCGCTGGGTTCTAGCTCTGGTATTCTGCAACTGGTGTTGCGCTGGGTACTGGCTCTGGTATTCTGGCACTGGTGGTGCGCTGGGTTCTAGCTCTGGTATTCTGGTACTGGTGGTGCGCTGGGTTCTGGCTCTGGTATTCTGGCACTGGTGGTGCGCTGGGTACTGGCTCTGGTATTCTGGTACTGGTAGTGCACTGGGTACTGGCTCTGGAATTCTGGCACTGGTGGTGCGCTGGGTTCTAGCTCTGGTATTCTGGCACTGGTGGTGCGCTGGGTACTGGCTCTGGTATTCTGGCACCGGTGGTGTGCTGGGTTCTAGCTCTGGTATTCTGGCACCGGTGGCGTGCTGGGTTCTGGCTCTGGTATTCTGGCACTGGTGGTGTGCTGGGTACTGGCTCTGGTATCCTGGTACTGGTGGTGCGCTGGGTACTGGCTCTGGTATCCTGGTACTGGTGGTGCGCTGGGTACTGGCTCTGGTATTCTGGCACTGGTAATGCGCTGGGTACTGGCTCTGGTATTCTGGTACTGGTGGTGCGCTGGGTTCTAGCTCTGGTATTCTGGCACTGGTGGTGCGCTGGGTTCTGGCTCTGGTATTCTGGCACTGGTTGTGCGCTGGGTACTGGCTCTGGTATTCTGGCACTGGTAATGCGCTGGGTACTGGCTCTGGTATTCTGGTACTGGTGGTGCGCTGGGTACTGGCTCTGGTATTCTGGCACCGGTGGTGCGCTGGGTACTGGCTCTGGTATTCTGGCACTGGTAATGCGCTGGGTACTGGCTCTGGTATTCTGGTACTTGCGAGGCGCTGGGTACTGGCTCTGGTATCCTGGTACTGGTGGGGCACTGGGTACCAGCACTGGGGATATTTTGGCTTTATTCCTTTGAGCACATAGATGTCTGTGCCATGATTTGGGGGGAGGGGGCGGCTGCAGGTGTTTGCAGGGACATGACAATCCTGGCTGTAACTCTCGGTGTTATCTTATCCTGGCACTGGCCTCTGCCATCACAGAGTGTGAGCCCAGACAGCTTCCAGAAGCCCAGCTCCTCCAGCAGCCCTGGACAGCTCCTCCAGCCTCAGGAGACATGGACGCTGCCAGAGAGAACACTGTGAACCCAGTGCTGCAGCCAAGTCCCTGACACGTGCTTCCCCTGGTGGTGAAAGTAGGAAAAAGTACTTTTCACCAGTCCTGCAGCAGGAGGATCGTGTTTTCAAAGTGCAGCACAGCTCCTGCAGAACTTCTTTGAGAAGGAAGCATCACTGCTGATGCAAATAAGTGCCCTTGGCACTAAACTGCTTTACCTGCTGGCTGTCACAGCAGCTGTCTGCAGTCACCACTAGAGGCAGCACACTGCACACATTCTATCCAATAATAGCTGAATACATTCCTGTGCAGTGAGCTCCCCCTAGCGGTCGCTGCATACAAGCAGTATACATCCCTATGTAATGAGCTCCCTCTAGTGGTCACTGTGTACAAGCAGTATACATCCCTATGTAGTGAGCTCCCCTAGTGATGGCTGCATAGATACAGCCTTATGTAGTGAGCTCCCCCTATTGGTGGCTGCGTACAGGCAGTATACATCCCTATGTATTCAGCTTCCTCTGCATACAATCAGTACACATAATTATGCAGTGCCTTCCCCATAGTAATCTATATACCATCCACCTCAATGCACTAAGATCCTCCCAGTGGTGGCTACATGCGAGCAGTATACATCATCATGCGGTGAGCTCCCCCTAGTGGTGGCTGTGTACAAGCAGTATACATTCCTATGCAGTGGGCTCCCTCTAGTGGTCTCTGTGTAAAAGCAGTATACATCCCTATGCTGTGAGCTCCCCCAGTGGTGACTGTGTGCAAGCAGTATACATTCCTATGCTGTGAGCTCCCCCTAGTGGTCGCTGTGTACAAGCAGTATACATCCCTATGCTGTGAGCTCCCTCTAGTGGTGACTGTGTACAAGCAGTATACATTCCTATGCAGTGGGCTCCCTCTAGTGGTCGCTGTCTACAAGCAGTATACATCCCTATGCAGTGGGCTCCCTCTAGTGGTCGCTGTGTACAAGCAGTATACATCCCTATGCGGTGGGCTCCCCCTAGTGGTGACTGTGTACAAGCAGTATACATTCCTATGCAGTGGGCTCCCTCTAGTGGTCTCTGTGTAAAAGCAGTATACATCCCTATGCTGTGAGCTCCCCCAGTGGTGACTGTGTGCAAGCAGTATACATTCCTATGCTGTGAGCTCCCTCTAGTGGTCGCTGTGTACAAGCAGTATACATCCCTATGCTGTGAGCTCCCTCTAGTGGTGACTGTGTACAAGCAGTATACATCCCTATGCAGTGGGCTCCCTCTAGTGGTAACTGTGTACAAGCAGTATACATCCCTATGCTGTGAGCTCCCTCTAGTGGTCTCTGTGTATAAGCAGTATACATCCCTATGTAGTGAGCTCCCTCTAGTGGTCGCTGTGTAAAAGCAGTATGCATCTCTATGCAGTGAGCTCCCTCTAGTGGTGGCTGCATGCAGTCTGAATTTTACTATTTTTCAAGTTAGAAAAACATAATTTTTGGTCCTGGAGGATAATAATCTTCATAAATGGATAGTGCATATGGTGAAGCTCTGCGTCCTATGTACTATGGGGCCCTATCATTTCTATGAATGCCCCAGCTCATATATTATGACTATTGAGATGTCCCCCACTGCTTGGAGCACAAGCCACTCAGTGTCAGAGAGCCAGGGATGCTAGTGTATATCTGCACTAGAACATTGTAACAAACTGCAGCTGTGGAAATTGACAATTTCCCAGACACAAAACAACAGGAACTGTGACCATGTAGTTCTGCATCTCTACCAGCAGGTGGAGCCCCTGCACCCGGCTTAGTGCACAAGTCCTCTCCAGGAAAGTTTCCCCTCCTTGTGAGTCTCTGCGGCCCCTCACCTCCAATCAGCAGATTTATTATTAGATTATGGGACATATTGGATGAGTGACAGATGACACGGAGGACGCTGAGGGCAAATATTCACAAACTGCAGAAAACAATGCGTCCGCAGTGTCTGGTAACAAGGAAGTGGTCTCCCTGGTCCCAGGCGCCTCTTCTGGTCAAGGACACAGTGGTAGTGCCAGGCTATTATGGGGTAGGTGGCGCCGCACTGTGGTGGTGTCAGGTTATCACATAGTAGGTGGCGCCACACAGTGGTAGTGTCAGGTTATCACACGGTTGGTGGCGTCACACAGTGGTAGTGCCAGGCTATTATGGGGTTGGTGGCGCCGCACTGTGGTGGTGTCAGGTTATTACACAGTAGGTGGCGCCGCACTGTGGTGGTGTCAGGTTATCACACGGTAGGTGGCGCCACACAGTGGTAGTGTCAGGTTATCACAGGGTAGGTGGCGCCACACAGTGGTGGTGTCAGGTTATCACACAGTAGGTGGCGCCACACAGTGGTAGTGTCAGGTTATCACACGGTAGGTGGCGCCACACAGTGGTAGTGTCAGGTTATCACACGGTAGGTGGCGCCACACAGTGGTGGTGTCAGGTTATCACAAGGTAGGTGGCGCCACTCAGTGGTAGTGTCAGGTTATCACACGGTAGGTGGCGCCACTCAGTGGTAGTGTCAGGTTATCACACGGTAGGTGGCGTCACACAGTGGTAGTGTCAGGTTATCATACGGTAGGTGGCGTCACACAGTGGTGGTGTCAGGTTATCACACGGTAGGTGGCGCCACTCAGTGGTAGTGTCAGGTTATCATACGGTAGGTGGCGCCACTCAGTGGTAGTGTCAGGTTATCACACGGTAGGTGGCGTCACACAGTGGTAGTGTCAGGTTATCATACGGTAGGTGGCGCCACTCAGTGGTAGTGTCAGGTTATCATACGGTAGGTGGCGCCACTCAGTGGTAGTGTCAGGTTATCATACGGTAGGTGGCGCCACTCAGTGGTAGTGTCAGGTTATCACACGGTAGGTGGCGCCGCACTGTGGTGGTGTCAGGTTATCACACGGTAGGTGGCGCCACACAGTGGTGGTGTCAGGTTATCACACAGCAGGTGGCGCCACACAGTGGTAGTGTCAGGTTATCACACGGTAGGTGGCGCTGCACAGTGGTGGTGTCAGGTTATCACACGGTAGGTGGCGCCGCACAGTGGTGGTGTCAGGTTATCACACAGCAGGTGGCCCCACACAGTGGTAGACTGGGGGCTGTGCAATGTCCAGAGTCCCTCAGCAGCACAGAGTATTTCAGGCGCCCTATGATGGGGCAGCTCGAGGTGTCAGCAGATGTCTTCCTGCCCTGACAGGTGGATGAAGGGGTTAATGTCAGTGCCGGTAATGGATCTGCGCCTGCAGTCACCTGGGGAAGTGTTAATTACCGCAGCATTTTATAACAGGATTAATTTAATTAAAGGGGCAGTACCCTTCCGTCATCATCACCCACTCAGACCGCGCCGGGGAACGCCACCGCCACTTAGCGCATTACGCCATTGTTCCTTGACTTAAAGCTGCACACACCCACCGTATGAGAGAAGGACGTCTGTGTCAGCGGGACAGCGCCACATAACCGAGGATTAATGTGCGGGAAATATGGAGGAAACATGAGACGTTAGAGCAGAAGGAAGAGAAGACAAGGATGAGGCGAGGAGGCAGCGGGGGTCTCTCCAGGCTGCACCCCCCTATTATCGGGCCACTACAGGCTGCACCCCCTATTATCAAGTCTCTACAGGCTGCACCCCCCTATTATCGGGTCTCTACAGACTGCACCCCCCTATTATCGGGTCTCTACAGACTGCACCCCCCTATTATCGGGTCTCTACAGGCTGCACCCCCTATTATCAGTTCTCTACAGACTGCACCCCCCTATTATCGGGTCTCTACAGGCTGCACCCCCCTATTATCAGGTCTCTACAGGCTGCACCCCCCTATTATCGGGTCTCTACAGGCTGCACCCCCCTATTATCAGGTCTCTACAGGCTGCACCCCCCTATTATCGGGTCTCTACAGACTGCACCCCCCTATTATCGGGTCTCTACAGGCTGCACCCCCTATTATCAGTTCTCTACAGACTGCACCCCCCTATTATCGGGTCTCTACAGGCTGCACCCCCTATTATCAGTTCTCTACAGACTGCACCCCCCTATTATCGGGTCTCTACAGGCTGCACCCCCCTATTATCAGGTCTCTACAGGCTGCACCCCCCTATTATCAGGTCTCTACAGGCTGCACCCCCCTATTATCGGGTCTCTACAGGCTGCACCCCCCTATTATTGGGCCACTACAGGCTGCACCCCCCTATTATCGGGCCACTGCAGGCTGCACCCCCTTATTATCAGGTCTCTACAAGCTGCACCCCCCTATTATCAGGTCTCTACAGGCTGCACCCCCTATTATCGGGTCTCTCCAGGCTGCACCCCCCTATTATCGGACCACTGCAGGCTGCATCCCCTTATTATCAGGTCTCTACAGGCTGCACCCCCCTATTATCGGGTCTCTACAGGCTGCACCCCGTATTATCGGGTCTCTCCAGGCTGCACCCCCCTATTATTGGGTCTCTCCAGGCTGCACCCCCTATTATCGGGCCACTGCAGGCTGCATCCCCTTATTATCAGGTCTCTACAGGCTGCACCCCCCTATTATCGGGTCTCTACAGGCTGCACCCCCCTATTATCGGGTCTCTACAGGCTGCACCCCCTATTATCGGGTCTCTCCAGGCTGCACCCCATTATCGGGTCTCTACAGACTGCACCCCCTATTATCAGCTCTCTACAGGCTGCACCCTCTATTATCAGGTCTCTCCAGGCTGCACCCCCCTATTATCGGGTCTCTCCAGGCTGCACCCCCCTATTATCGGGTCTCTCCAGGCTGCACCCCCTATTATCGGGCCACTGCAGGCTGCATCCCCTTATTATCAGGTCTCTACAGGCTGCACCCCCCTATTATCGGGTCTCTACAGGCTGCACCCCCCTATTATCGGGTCTCTACAGGCTTCACCCCCTATTATTGGGTCTCTACAGGCTTCACCCCCTATTATAGGGTCTCTACAGCCTGCACCCCCCTATTATAGGGTCTCTACAGCCTGCACCCCCCTATTATCGGGTCTCTACAGGCTGCACCCCCCTATTATCGGGTCTCTACAGGCTGCACCCCCTATTATCGGGTCTCTCCAGGCTGCACCCCATTATCGGGTCTCTACAGACTGCACCCCCTATTATCAGCTCTCTACAGGCTGCACCCTCTATTATCAGGTCTCTCCAGGCTGCACCCCCCTATTATCGGGTCTCTCCAGGCTGCACCCCCCTATTATCGGGTCTCTCCAGGCTGCACCCCCTATTATCGGGCCACTGCAGGCTGCATCCCCTTATTATCAGGTCTCTACAGGCTGCACCCCCCTATTATCGGGTCTCTACAGGCTGCACCCCCCTATTATCGGGTCTCTACAGGCTTCACCCCCTATTATTGGGTCTCTACAGGCTTCACCCCCTATTATAGGGTCTCTACAGCCTGCACCCCCCTATTATAGGGTCTCTACAGCCTGCACCCCCCTATTATAGGGTCTCTACAGGCTGCACCCCCATGGTGCACACTTGTCACTCTCACCGGACACATGGTGCACACTTGTCACTCTCACCGGACACATGGTGCACACTTGTCACTCTCGCCGGACACATGGTGCACACTTGTCACTCTCACCGGACACATGCCGCTGACAGAGGGCCCACTGGCTACAGGGCAGTATGTTCCTGGTTCTTTGGGGGCTCACAGGACCCTTCAGGATGGCTGATGTCTCCATGCATGTGGTGCGCGGTGTGTGTAGGTAGCTCCGCTGCACGTTCCACCATTAAACATGGAGGACAGGACAATAGGAGACAGATGGTGTGTGGAGGAGCTGAGGCAGCACCGTGTACGAGGCCGGGAGGAGCTGACACACCGCCATTATCACATGTGTGCAATGTGCAGGAATAAGACATAATTGCCCCATTTATGGTCCAGATCGAGCGTCATTGTGCGGAGCAGAAATCCCCTGGTATCATCTACATCCTCATCAACCTCGCAATAAAAGCCTCGACTTCGAGATCTGTCCGGAAAAGTCCGTGTCTTGCACTCTAGAAGCTGTGAAGGCATTTCTGAATTCTTGGAAGCTGAGGCTAAGCCGCGTACTTACCACAATACCCGGGATCACAAGTAATATCTTAATCCCTCGGCTGCTGAGCAGAGAGGAGAACGTAGAGTCTGCGTCAACGTGAGCGAATGAACTCCATAACACCAGGGTCTGCAAGAAGTGAGAGGTCCGCCGCATCTGGGGAGAAGTAGAGCGGCACGTGTGACCTTAATAACATACAGAGCCCTCTACATGCGCCCCCTCTGTGCCCCTATATGGATACCGAGACCAAAGAGCTGACGCTCTTTCAGCATCTTAATATTTCTGAAAGGAGGATGTAGCTCCGTATTTCTAATACCGAGCTCCAAATCCACTGCTTGGGCATAGTTATATGATACATCTCTGGCTGCCTGCAATCACCACTAGAGGGAGCTCTCTGCATACAGATTTATACAGCCACCACTAGAGGGAGCACACTACATACAGATTTATACAGCCACCACTAGAGGGAGCTCACTACATACAGATTTCTACAGCCACCACTAGGAGCCTGTAGACTGTGGAGGAAGGTGCTGCTCTGTTTGCTCCAGGAGAGTCACCAGTTTTTTTTTCACCCAGGAATTCCCCCCCTCTCTGACCCAGGAAAGAGAGGGGTGCAGTGGATGGACTGTGGAGCTGAGTCCCCGTCTCCCACCCCACTGTCTAAGCCGGCGGGGGGTGGGAGCTCATTGCTACCGGCAAAGAGGGTCACCAGATCCGGCAAGGCCCAAAACATGGAGGAGCCCAGGAAGACCCAGGAGGGCTGCAAAGCCCCTAAGGCTGAGGTGAGGGCCACTGCGGTGTCTCCTCCTGGAGGTGAGCGGAGCACTCGCAGAGGTGCAGCGGCGGCGGTGCCGAAGGATTGGGGCACTAGGGCCGCACAGGAACCGGTTACCAGCTATGGCTCCCGCGTCCATGCGTACCTCAGCGAGTATGAGGAGGCTGGCGAGACCCTGAATAGGCTCCGGGTGGAGCTGAAGGAGGTGAGGCAAGCTGCAAGCAGAGCCTCCCGCGCAGAGAAGTCTGCCCTAACAGCCAGGATATCCAGCCTGGGGATCTGCATTGAGGGCATGGAAGCCCGGAGAGCGGCTATATTGGACAACAGCGGGCCCTTCCGGGAAAAGCTAGAGAATGAGGACCGATTCCACAACATGGCTGCTGCAAAGGAGTCAGAGGGGTCTCGGCGTCTGACCCAGGTGGAGGAGGTGGACCATGAGGAGATGGAGGAGGCGCCGTACCCACCTGGGGGCTTGGTAAGTGATCTCCAGGCCACACACAGCGGGATAGATCCAGTGCAGGTCCCACTCCCATCAGACAATAGTATTTCAGAGGATGATGGGGGTGATGCGGACGATAGCAGCAGCGATAACAGCAGTAGTGGGGGTTGCCTCGTCTTGCAGCAGATCCGTCAGCTAGAGTCCCTAGTAAATTATGCCCACCTGAAGTTTGGGGATGAGGTCTGCGGGGACGAGGCAACCAGGAGGGGGAAAAAGAAAAGCAAAAAGAGGAAGAAAACATCGGAGGAGAGGTTGGTGTTTGTCCCCCTTCCTGGGACCCCCCGGTCCCGCTGTGTGGAGCCCGCTACCCACCCCGGCCCGGGACCTGCAGTGGTTCCGGTGCGAGGGAGCGGGGAGAGTACAAGTCATATGGCGCAGGTAACCGTCTCTGCTGGCGGTAGCAGAGGGGGCGAGAGTGGGCATGCGGCTGCAGAGCCGGACAGTGTGCATGGTCTGGAGTGTGGCCCTGTGGCGGGCGGTAATAAAATCTGTGGGGGTGTCCAGGCCCGATCCTCTGTGGAAACGGGGGACGGCCTGGCGCCTGCTGCACCCGCTGACGCTCGGGGGGTGGAGGCTGTGGGTACCTTACCGGTGGTCACCGCTCCCCGCAGTGTTAGCGGTGCGCTGTCAGCCGGGGCCGCATCATCGGCGGCGTGTGCTGTGGTGTCGGGGTCCCCCACATGCAGATCCGATGCTGGGTCAAAATCCGGGACCCCGGCACCAGTTATCATCTCGGGTGCAGCTGTAATGGCTGCGGTAATGCCGGTCCGGATCGCACCCTCGCCGGAGGGGGTCGCACCGCCGGGGTCCTCTGCATGTGTGTCACCTGTATCTGTGGGGGACCCGGCGGTGAAGTGCACACAGGAGCGTGGAGATGGTCTGCAGGGGAGGCTGGAGCAACAGTCTGCAGCTGCCAGCACATGCTCTGCTGCAAAGCAGGGTGTGGTAATCAAACCCTGCAGTGTGGATCTTAAAGGGGCAGCTGCACTGCAAATAGCAACAATCCCAGCAGAAAGCAGAAAAAAAAATGCAAACAAAAATGTAAATAAGAATGTAAGTGGTGTGAATATTGTCTGTGATAATGGTGACGGGTCAGGGGTGGTTTCTGCTGGAGGTATGGTTGGTGTGAATGGTGCCAGTGCGGGGATTTCTACCAGTGAAAATGGTGAGGCTGAGGTAAGTGAGGTGGAGATGGTTGACTGTGAGGTTGAGGGTTCAGGGAATATAGGGGCTGGTCCATCGTCCCCCTCACCTGCAGCCGCCATTAGTTATGCGGCTGCTGCCGCTGGGGTTCCACAGGGGTCTTCCTCATCTCCGGACCCAGGGAATGAGGCTTTTCGCCACTGTTTTCTGGAGGCCCTCAAAAAAGGGGAGCGGACGATCAATGTAGAGGGAAGAGAGGTGGCGTTGTCCTACTGGCTAGATAAGTTTGGTCTAGCTGCCTTCCAAGAGAAAAGGGGGGGGGAGACCGTGTGGTCCCTCCTGACAGCCGGGCAGGGGGTCTCCAGGAGAAATGTGGTTCGTCTTCGCTGGAGGGGCGATGAGGCGTGTCCATCCAGGACAAATGTGGTGAAGCTCCTCATGAAGATGGACTTCAGGGCTATTGACATCTTTGCTCTGATACATCCTTTTGGGACCTCCACCTTTGATATCAGCTTTGTTCGGCCAGAGGGCTTGGAGCTCTTTTGGTCGAATTATGAGCTGGTAAAAGAGGAGCCCGGCTGGCGAGGGTTCGCCGTGGAAGCAATTTCTCGCCAAAGTGGGCCGAAGAAAGTGACCGTTTTAACATGTAATGAGTCTCTTTCTGGCGTTGACATAATGACCTGGTTGAGCCGCTACGGCGAGGTTGTGGACGTCCCTAAGAAGAACCGGGACGATTTTGGTATCTGGTCAGGAGGCTGGACCTTCATGGTAAAGTTGAAGCGTTCAGGTGGCACTGTCACCCACATCCCTTCCTCGGCTTTCCTGGGAAGGGATCGGATTCTGGTCTTCTACCAGGGGCAGCCGAAGGTATGCCACAGGTGCGGTGATCCTCGCCACTTCAGCGCAGGCTGCAAGGTGCAGAAATGTTCCTTGTGTGGCGAGGTGGGTCACCTCGCCGCATCCTGTGGTGTCATTCGATGTCACCTGTGTGGTGATCTAGGTCACCCGTTCAGCCGCTGCCCTCGTTCCTTTTCTAATGCCATGGCCGGCCGGGCAGAGGGGAGCCGCGAGGAAGTTCCTGGCGGTGCAACTTCTGCGGGGGTTGGAGGTGGCAGCGGGGGAGGAGCTGAGGGGCCGATGAGGAATGGCAGGGCTAGGGGCCCCTCTTACCAGCGGAGGCAGGCAAGGCGTCAGGAGGGCAGGGGGCAGGAGGAGCCTCGGGAAACTGGGGTAATGCCTGCCCCCTCCTCCGAGGCGACGGCCCATGTCACTGAGGCCCCGGGGGAGGAAGCGGTGAATGAGGAGATCAGACGGATGGAGAATGAGGAAGCGGCTGATCTCTCAGATGCCTCTCAATATGAAAGTTTTGATGAGGATGGAGGGGAGCAGCCTAAAGAAATGGGTGACAAGGGTACCAAGAGTGCCAAGAGTGCCAAAAGTAAAAAAAAGAAGAAAAAAAGTGGAAAATCTTCTTCCCTGACCAAGGTGCCTAAGGAAGGTCCCACCGACTCCCCTCTGATCCCCCTCTCCAACCGGTTCCAAGCCCTTGACGATCCTGCTGAGACGGGAGTCGGGGGTGAGGTTCCGGAGGTAACATCGGGAGGGCCTTTGGGAAGCGGGGGAGTCCCTTCTCCAGGGGGTGTGTCTTCCTCGGGAGGTGGGGACGACCCTGGGTCCAGAGATGAGAAAGAGGTGGGAGGGATGGATACCTCTGTCTCTCTGAAAAGAAGAGGGGGGGCTTCATCGTCCGGAGATGAGCGGGCTAAGAAAAAGGGTGGGGGGAAGAAAAAGGCCATCTAACTCGATCACTCATGATGGCGGCACCCACCCCGTTGACTCTAGCGACCATTAATGTCGCTAGTATAAAGTCTGATGCGGCTAGATTTGCGGCCTTTGATTTTCTCACCCGATTTGAGGCTGAAATTTTGTTTTTGCAGGAGACCAGGCTTACGGATATGGGGGCCATACGCAAGGCGGAGAGCGAGTGGAGGTGCGGGTCTTCGTACTGGTCTCTTGCGGCCGAGCCGTGTAGCGGGGTGGCAGTCCTTTTTAAGACTGCATCGGTTGAATGCCGGAGAGTTATCGAGGTAGAAATGGGGAGGTGCCTGGTCTTAGACGTCTTCATGAGGGGACAGGAGCTTCGGCTCATTAACATCTATGGTCCGCAGTCAAAGTGGGACCGTAAATGTCTCTTCCTGAAGATTAAGCCCTATCTTTTTACGAGTCGGCAAGTGGTCTTTGGAGGTGACTTTAACACTGTCACAAGGCTTCGTGATAGGGGAGGCTCCATTGACCGGCTGGCTTATGATAGTAATACTCTTAATAGCATAGCTAGTGACGCTCGCCTGGTGGATGTCCACATCCGGCACACCCCAGGTCACTGTGGTTTCACCTTTTATAGAGGTAATTGTAGGTCTAGGATAGACAGGTTTTTTTTAAAGGAGGAAGCCATCTCTTCAGCAGTGTCCGTTGTTGAGGTGGAGTTCTCCGATCACTGTCTGATTTCTTTTTCTCTGAATGTTTCAGAAACCCCTCGGATGGGAAGGGGACTATGGAAGCTGAATTCGTCCCTCTTGGAAGAAGCAGAGATAAGACAATCCTTTGAGGACTTTCTTCAGAGCCAGGTACCGCTTTTGGATCTCTGTAGCGATAAGTCAGAGTGGTGGGAGATTGTCATGATTCTCAATGGCGAGAGAACATAGCCCAGCATATATGAGAACTAGCTCTTGGAAGATGGAAACTATACTGACCATGAACTAAACCTGCCGCACAACTAGAAGTGGCCGGGTAGCATGCCTACGTTTTTTTATCCCTAGATGCCCAGCGCCAGCCGGAGAACTACCTAATCCTAGCAGAGGAAAAGACAGTCCTGGCTCACCTCTAGAGAAATTTTCCCAAAAGGCAGACAGAGGCCCCCACATATATTGGCGGTGATTTTAGATGAAATGACAAACGTAGTATGAAAATAGGTTTAGCAAAATCGAGGTCCGCTTACTAGATAGCATGAAGACAGAAAGGGCACTTTCATGGTCAGCAGAAAACCCTATCAAAACACCATCCAGAAATTACTTTAAGACTCTAGCATTAACTCATAACACCAGAGTGGCAATTTCCGCTCACAAGAGCTTTCCAGACACAGTAACGAAACAGCAGCTGTGAACAGGAACAAAATGCAAAAACACACAAGGACAAAAGTCCAACTTAGCTGGGAGTTGTCTAGTAGCAGGAACATGCACAGAAAGGCTACTGATTACATTGTTGACCGGCATGAAACTGACAGAGGAGCAAGGTTATATAGCAACTCCCACATCCTGATAGGAGCAGGTGAACAGAGGGGATGATGCACACAAGTTAAATTCCACAAGTGGCCACCAGGGGAGCCCAGAATCCAATTTCACAACAGTACCCCCCCCTCAAGGAGGGGGCACCGAACCCTCACCAGAACCACCAGGGCGATCAGGATGAGCCCTATGAAAGGCACGGACAAGATCGGAGGCATGAACATCAGAGGCAGTGACCCAAGAATTATCCTCCTGACCGTATCCCTTCCATTTGACCAGATACTGGAGTTTCCGTCTGGAAACACGAGAGTCCAAGATCTTTTCCACAACGTACTCCAACTCACCCTCAACCAACACCGGAGCAGGAGGCTCCACGGAAGGCACAGCTGGTACCTCATACCTGCGCAACAATGACCGATGAAAAACATTATGAATCGAAAAGGATGCAGGGAGGTCCAAACGGAAGGACACAGGGTTAAGAATCTCCAATATCTTGTACGGGCCGATGAACCGAGGCTTAAACTTAGGAGAAGAAACCCTCATAGGGACAAAACGAGAAGACAACCACACCAAGTCCCCAACACAAAGCCGAGGACCAACACGACGACGGCGGTTGGCAAAAAGCTGAGTCTTCTCCTGGGACAACTTCAAATTGTCCACCACCTGCCCCCAAATCTGATGCAACCTCTCCACCACAGCATCCACTCCAGGACAATCCGAAGATTCCACTTGACCGGAGGAAAATCGAGGATGAAACCCCGAATTACAGAAAAACGGGGACACCAAGGTGGCAGAGCTGGCCCGATTATTGAGGGCGAACTCCGCCAAAGGCAAAAAAGCAACCCAATCATCCTGATCCGCAGACACAAAACACCTCAAATATGTCTCCAAGGTCTGATTAGTCCGCTCGGTCTGGCCATTAGTCTGAGGATGGAAAGCAGACGAAAAAGACAAATCTATGCCCATCCTAGCACAGAATGCCCGCCAAAATCTAGACACGAATTGGGTCCCTCTGTCAGAAACGATATTCTCCGGAATACCATGCAAACGAACAACATTTTGAAAAAACAGAGGAACCAACTCGGAAGAAGAAGGCAACTTAGGCAAGGGAACCAGATGGACCATCTTAGAGAAACGGTCACACACCACCCAGATGACAGACATCTTCTGAGAAACAGGCAGATCCGAAATAAAATCCATCGAGATGTGCGTCCAAGGCCTCTTCGGGATAGGCAAGGGTAACAACAATCCACTAGCCCGAGAACAACAAGGCTTGGCCCGAGCACAAACGTCACAAGACTGCACAAAGCCTCGCACATCTCGTGACAGGGAAGGCCACCAGAAGGACCTTGCCACCAAATCCCTGGTACCAAAGATTCCAGGATGACCTGCCAACGCAGAAGAATGAACCTCAGAGATGACTCTACTGGTCCAATCATCAGGAACAAACAGTCTACCAGGTGGGCAACGATCAGGTCTATCCGCCTGAAACTCCTGCAAGGCCCGCCGCAGGTCTGGAGAAACGGCAGACAATATCACTCCATCTTTAAGGATACCTGTGGGCTCAGAATTACCAGGGGAGTCAGGCTCAAAACTCCTAGAAAGGGCATCCGCCTTAACATTCTTAGAACCCGGTAGGTAAGACACCACAAAATTAAACCGAGAGAAAAACAACGACCAGCGCGCTTGTCTAGGATTCAGGCGCCTGGCAGACTCAAGGTAAATTAAATTTTTGTGGTCAGTCAATACCACCACCTGATGTCTGGCCCCCTCAAGCCAGTGACGCCACTCCTCAAAAGCCCACTTCATGGCCAAAAGCTCCCGATTCCCAATATCATAATTCCGCTCGGCGGGCGAAAATTTACGGGAAAAAAAAGCACAAGGTCTCATCACGGAGCAGTCGGAACTTCTCTGCGACAACACCGCCCCAGCTCCGATTTCAGAAGCGTCGACCTCAACCTGAAAAGGAAGAGCAACATCAGGCTGACGCAACACTGGGGCGGAAGAAAAGCGGCGCTTGAGCTCCCGAAAGGCCTCCACAGCATCAGGGGACCAATCAGCAACATCAGCACCCTTCTTAGTCAAATCAGTCAATGGTTTTACAACATCAGAAAAACCAGCAATAAATCGACGATAAAAGTTAGCAAAGCCCAAAAATTTCTGAAGACTCTTAAGAGAAGAGGGTTGCGTCCAATCACCAATAGCCTGAACCTTGACAGGATCCATCTCGATGGAAGAGGGGGAAAAAATGTATCCCAAGAAGGAAATCTTCTGAACCCCAAAAACACACTTAGAACCCTTCACACACAAGGAATTAGACCGCAAAACCTGAAAAACCCTCCTGACCTGCTGGACATGAGAGTCCCAGTCATCCGAAAAAATCAGAATATCATCCAGATACACAATCATAAATTTATCCAAATAATCGCGGAAAATGTCATGCATAAAGGACTGGAAGACTGAAGGGGCATTTGAAAGACCAAAAGGCATCACCAAATACTCAAAATGGCCCTCGGGCGTATTAAATGCGGTTTTCCACTCATCCCCCTGCTTGATTCGCACCAAATTAT
Source organism: Ranitomeya variabilis (assembly GCF_051348905.1). NCBI lineage: Eukaryota > Metazoa > Chordata > Amphibia > Anura > Dendrobatidae > Ranitomeya > Ranitomeya variabilis. The sequence goes on along the minus strand of NC_135236.1, from coordinate 671,171,086 downwards.
ACGCCCCACGGAGATCAATCTTAGAGAACCACTTGGCCCCCTTTATACGAGCAAACAAATCAGTAAGCAGTGGTAACGGATATTGATATTTAACCGTGATTTTATTCAAAAGTCGATAATCAATACACGGCCTCAAAGAGCCGTCTTTCTTAGACACAAAGAAAAAACCGGCTCCTAAGGGAGATGACGAAGGACAAATATGTCCCTTTTCCAAGGACTCCTTTATATATTCTCGCATAGCAGCGTGTTCAGGCACAGACAGATTAAATAAACGACCCTTAGGGTATTTACTACCCGGGATCAAGTCTATGGCACAATCGCACTCCCGGTGCGGAGGTAGTGAACCAACCTTGGGTTCTTCAAAAACGTCACGAAAGTCAGACAAGAATTCAGGAATCTCAGAGGGAATAGATGATGAAATGGAAACCAAAGGTACGTCCCCATGAGTTCCTTTACATCCCCAGCTTAACACAGACATAGCTCTCCAGTCGAGGACTGGGTTATGAGATTGCAGCCATGGCAATCCCAGCACCAAAACATCATGTAGATTATACAGCACCAGAAAGCGAATAACCTCCTGGTGATCCGGATTAACACGCATAGTCACTTGTGTCCAGTATTGTGGTTTATTACTAGCAAATGGGGTGGAGTCAATCCCTTTCAGAGGTATCGGAGCCTCCAATGGCTCCAAATCATACCCACAGCGTTTGGCAAAGGACCAATCCATAAGACTCAAAGCAGCGCCAGAGTCGACATAGGCGTCCGCGGTAATAGATGACAAAGAACAAATCAGGGTCACAGATAGAATAAACTTAGACTGTAAAGTGCTAATTGAAACAGACTTGTCAGGCTTCTTAGTACGCTTAAAGCATGCTGATATAACATGAGTTGAATCACCACAATAGAAGCACAACCCATTTTTTCGTCTAAAATTCTGCCGCTCGCTTCTGGACAGAATTCTATCACATTGCATATTTTCTGGCGTTTTCTCAGTAGACACCGCCAAATGGTGCACAGGTTTGCGCTCCCGCAGACGCCTATCGATCTGAATAGCCATCGTCATGGACTCATTCAGACTCGCAGGCACAGGGAACCCCACCATAACATCCTTAATGGCATCAGAGAGACCTTCTCTGAAAATCGCCGCCAGGGCGCACTCATTCCACTGAGTAAGCACAGACCATTTGCGGAATTTTTGGCAGTATATTTCAGCTTCATCTTGCCCCTGAGACAAGGACATCAAGGCCTTTTCCGCCTGAAGCTCTAAATGAGGTTCCTCATAAAGCAACCCCAAGGCCAGAAAAAACGCATCCACATTGAGCAACGCAGGATCCCCTGGTGCCAATGCAAAAGCCCAGTCTTGAGGGTCGCCCCGGATCAAGGAAATTACAATCCTGACCTGCTGTGCAGGGTCTCCGGCAGAGCGAGACTTCAGGGACAAAAACAATTTGCAATTATTTTTAAAATTTTGAAAGTGAGATCTATTCCCCGAGAAGAATTCAGGCAAAGGAATTCTAGGCTCAGACATAGGTGCATGAACAACAAAATCTTGCAAATTTTGTACCTTTGTGGCGAGATTATTCAAACCTGTAGCTACACTCTGAAGATCCATTTGAAACAGGTGAACACAGAGCCATTCAAGGATTAGAAGGAGAGGAAGAGAGGAAGGCTGCAGTATAGGCAGACTAGCAAGTGATTCAATTAAGAGCACACTCAGAACTAGAGGGAAAAAAAAAAAAAAAAAAAAAAAGTGTAGCAGACTTCTTTTTTCTCTCCTTTCTCAGCCAGTAATTTAACCCTTTTTTTTTGGCCGGTCAAACTGTCATGATTCTCAATGGCGAGAGAACATAGCCCAGCATATATGAGAACTAGCTCTTGGAAGATGGAAACTATACTGACCATGAACTAAACCTGCCGCACAACTAGAAGTGGCCGGGTAGCATGCCTACGTTTTTTTATCCCTAGATGCCCAGCGCCAGCCGGAGAACTACCTAATCCTAGCAGAGGAAAAGACAGTCCTGGCTCACCTCTAGAGAAATTTTCCCAAAAGGCAGACAGAGGCCCCCACATATATTGGCGGTGATTTTAGATGAAATGACAAACGTAGTATGAAAATAGGTTTAGCAAAATCGAGGTCCGCTTACTAGATAGCATGAAGACAGAAAGGGCACTTTCATGGTCAGCAGAAAACCCTATCAAAACACCATCCAGAAATTACTTTAAGACTCTAGCATTAACTCATAACACCAGAGTGGCAATTTCCGCTCACAAGAGCTTTCCAGACACAGTAACGAAACAGCAGCTGTGAACAGGAACAAAATGCAAAAACACACAAGGACAAAAGTCCAACTTAGCTGGGAGTTGTCTAGTAGCAGGAACATGCACAGAAAGGCTACTGATTACATTGTTGACCGGCATGAAACTGACAGAGGAGCAAGGTTATATAGCGACTCCCACATCCTGATAGGAGCAGGTGAACAGAGGGGATGATGCACACAAGTTAAATTCCACAAGTGGCCACCGGGGGAGCCCAGAATCCAATTTCACAACAGGAGATGTTCAAGGATCGGGTTGCGAGTTTCTTCCGCCAGCTCTCGAGCCTCAGGAGCCTGAGCAGGTACCGCCTGTATCAGGAACTGAGGAGGAAACTCGAACATCTCGTCTCGGCTGGAGGTGACCGTGAGGAGATCTCCAGAGTGAAGTCTTTACTCAAGAGGTGTCAGTACGATAGGCACACATCTTTGGTTTTTGAGAGGGATTTCGGGAGGTACCGCTCGCCTGACCCCTACAGAAACTGTAAGATGTCAGTGAGTTGTAAGGTGGTGACAGGTTTGGTCGACGATACGGGTTCCCTGAACAGATCCAAATCAGGGATCCTGGAGGTGATCAGATCTTTCTACTCACACCTCTTGGGGAAGAGGGATCTGGATCGGAACGTGATGTCGGCTTTCCTGGCCGAAGCCATCCCTGAGCCAGGAGATGACCCCTCACTTCACGTTTTGACAGAACCAATCAGGGAAGAGGAAGTGCGACTGGCCATTCATGGGCTTCGGCCTAAGAAATCGCCAGGTCCGGATGGCTTAACATCCGAGTTTTATAAGACCTTTAGGGACTCCTTGGTCCCTCTCTTGACTGAGGTGTTTAACGAGTGTCTCTCCTCGGGCGCTCTTTCCCAGTCAATGAGGCAGTCTGCCCTGATTATCCTGTCAAAGGGTAAGGACCCGTCCCGTATTGAGAATTGGCGTCCCATAGCGCTTCTCAATACGGACCGGAAGGTTCTGGCAAAGGTGCTGTTCAAACGGCTGGTGAAGTTTGCACCCCAGCTCCTTTCGGAGGCCCAGCACTGCTCTGTTCCAGGCCGCAGTACGTTTAAGTGCTGTGCTCGGTGTCCGAGAGGCAGTGGAGCAGGGCAGGGCAGGTCACTGGAAGGGGTACTTGCTGTCCTTAGACCAGGCGAAGGATTTTGATCGGGTTAACCACGAGTACCTCTGGTCTGTCCTTCTGAGGTATGGTCTGCCTGGGGGGTTTGTAAATTGGCTAAAGATCTTGTACGCGGGGGCAGAGACTTTCCCGCTCGTGAATGGTTGGTCTGGCCGCCCTTTTGAGGTTGGGTCTGGGGTCCGCCAGGGCTGTCCATTGAGCCCGCTGTTATACGTGTTCGCGATAGATCCCCTTTTAAGGAGGATTGAGCGTGGGCCGTTGGCGGGAGTCAGGATGGACCAGGTGGCCCCGGAAGCCACTCTGAGGGTGGTAGCGTATGCTGATGACGTCTCCCTTTTCGTGTCCTCGGGTGAGGAGGCGGAGTGGGTCATGTCTGAGGTTGATCGCTACTCGGAGGCTTCTGGGTCCAGAATTAATCAGGAAAAGTGTGAGAGTCTCTGGCTGGGAGGGGGAGACCCTAGTTTTGGTCTCCCGGACACTCTTCCAGAGCCCCAGGCATCGGCAAAAATCCTAGGCATCGAATTTGGCCCTGGGGACTACCCCCAGCAAAATTGGGAGGGCAGACTTAAGATCGCCGCCCAGAAGGTGGACCAATGGAAGGGTTGGTCTTTGACCCAGAGGGAAAGGGTTAGCCTGGTTAAGGGTTTTTTGCTACCCTTGTTAATATACCTGGGCAGTGTCTGCATGTTGCCAGAGCCGCTCTGGACACGGGTCTACAGCCTGTTTTTCCAGATGTTATGGGGAAATAGGCTGAACCTAGTCAAGCGGGAGGTCACATACTGCACAAGGAGACTAGGAGGGTTGGGTATGGTCAACCCAGTGGTGTTTCTAATAAACACTTTTGTCAAGACTAACATCGCCAACCTCTGGTCAGAGAGGGCTCCTCCGTGGGTATTCTCCTGCAAGGGGTGGCTTCGACCCTTCTTCCAGGAATGGGAGACAGGAGGGCAAGTGAAGGACCTGCGCACACCGCACGGGCATCTCCCGGCTTACGCTACCCCGGTTCTGAAGGTGATCCGCCGGTGGGGTCTGGGAATGTGGGAGATCAGGACCATGTCGAGGAAATTCCTTGACAGGAGGGTCCTGTTGACCCATTTCCAGAAGCCTCTGGTGCTCAAAGATTGCCCAAGTCGGGATCTGGAGGGTGGGCTGAGGTTATTGAATTCTACACGGGTCCCCTTGAGTTTTGGGACTTGGCTTGGCATTGCTTCCATGGGAAACTGTATGTAAGGGACAACCTGAAGTGTAGGAACTCCGATGATCGGGGTTGTCCCCGTGAGGGGTGTTGCGACACGCTGGAAAGCATGGAGCACTTCCTCCTTCAGTGTCCTTTTAATACAGCGGTCTACAACAGGGTGAGTGCTTCCATAGGCTGGCCTCGGCTGGCACACCTTTCCTATGCGGAGTGGGCGTATGGGGCATTCGGATCCCTGGGTGGCCGAGATCGGGGCACTTTATTTCTAGTCAGTTTAGTCGTCAGGTTTTACACATGGAACGCACGGTGCTTAGTGTCAACTCAGCAGAAAATCCTCCCCCGGGATGAGGTTGTTAGGAACATTCTTGGTGGCCTGGTGAAGGTGCGCTCTCTGGAGTATGACAGGCTGGGTGCAGCGAGGGCCTCTCTTCTCTGGAGAGGGTTCTCATTTAATGTACCTAGGGCTTAGATGAGCAGGTAAATGATAGGGACAGGTAGATAGCTTCAGTAGGGACAGGTAGATAGTTAGGGACAGGATAGGGACAGCCTAGGGACAGTTAGGTAGGCACGCGGTGAGTTAGGTAGGGTAGTAGGGTCAGGCAGGGAGAGACAGGGAAAGGTAGGTAGATGAATAGGGGCAGATGTCTAGACAGGTAGGGACGGCTGGTAGGGTAAGGATTGTTAGGGTAGAAGCCTGTCATCTCCGGTTTCCCGGTGGCGGGCTGGGGCTTTTCACTATCAGATTTTTGTTTTGCAGAAGTGAATTATTGATATAGGGCTTACAGGCACCAATCCTGGCTCTGGGTAAGTGTTGTATATAGAGTTATGTAGCATTGTATTGTAATGTGATGATCCTGTGGCTTACAGGGTTAATGCACCTGTAAGCAAGAGGTTATGAGTTACTCGGTGAGCTTATTTTTGTATTGTGTGGGTTTGGTGGTAGGTTGTTTATAGTTGTGTTTGCTGTGTAAAAAAAAAAAAAAAAAAATAATAATAATAATAATAAAAAAATATATATAAATTAAAAAAATAAAAAAATTTTTTTTTGTGTGATTTAGATAGGTGTGTTTAAGCCAGGTGGCTATAATGTTTCTTTTTGGGCGATGGACCAGAGTTTTCTTTGTCAGGTTTGGTATGAAGTGTGTATGTGCGTGTGTATTAATAAAATGTTTCTTCTCTCCTTGGGTGAGGTAACCTGGGGAGGAGGAATCAAAAAGTGAAAAGACGAGTAAAGGACAGAGAAACAGCATAAAGAAAGAAAGAAAAGATGGATGAAGCTTCTCTGAGAAAGAAGAAGGCAGTTTGTTTTCTTTTGCGGGGTTGCTTTGACTGGGGGCAGTTATGCTGGACTCGGACTTTGCTTTGGACTGGGGGGGTAATGTTGGACTCGGACAGTTGCTTTTGCTGGGGTTTTGATTTTTGCTATTTATTGATTGTAAGTTTTGTATTTTTATAATAAAAGAGTTCACTACATACAGATTTATACAGCCATCACTAGGGGGAGCTCACTACATACAGATTTACACAGCCACCACTAGGAGCCTGTAGTCTGTGGAGGAAGGTGCTGCTCTGTTTGCTCCAGGAGAGTCACCGTTTTTTTTTTTCCACCCAGTAATTCCCCCCCTCTCTGACCTAGGAAAGAGAGGGGTGTAGTGGATGGACTGTGGGGCTGAGTCCCCGTCTCCCACCCCTCGGTCTAAGCCGGCGAGGGGTGGGAGCTCATTGCTACCGGCAAAGAGGGTCACCAGATCTGGCAAGGCCCAGAACATGGAGGAGCCCAGGAAAATCCAGGAGGGCTGCAAAGCCCCTAAGGCTGAGGCGAGGGCCACTGCGGTGTCTCCTCCCGGAGGTGAGCGGAGTACTCGCAGAGGTGCAGCGGCGGTGGTGCCGAAGGACTGGGGCACTAGGGCCGCACGGGAGCCGGTTACCAGCTATGGCTCCCGCGTCCATGCGTACCTCAGCGAGTATGATGAGGCTGGGAAGACCATCAGGAGACTCCGGGAGGAGCTGAAGGAGGTGAGGCAAGCTGCAAGCAGAGCCTCCCGCACAGAGAAGTCTGCCCTGACAGCCAGGATATCCAGCCTGGGGATCTGCATTGAGGGCATGGAAGCCCGGAGAGCGGCGATATTGGACAACAGCGGGCCCTTCCGGGAAAAGCTAGAGAATGAGGACCGATTCCACAACATGGCTGCTGCAAAGGAGCCAGAGGGATCTCGGCGTCCGACCCAGGTGGAGGAGGTGGAGCATGAGGAGATGGAGGAGGCGCCGTACCCACCTGGGGGCTTGGTAAGTGATCTCCAGGCCACACACAGCGGGATAGATCCAGTGCAGGTCCCACTCCCATCAGACAATAGCATTTCAGAGGATGATGGGGGTGATGCGGACGATAGCAGCAGCGATAACAGCAGTAGTGGGGGTTGCCTCGTCTTGCAGCAGATCCGTCAGCTAGAGTCCCCAGTAAATTATGCCCACCTGAAGTTTGGGGATGAGGTCTGCGGGGACGAGGCAACCAGGAGGGGGAAAAAGAAAAGCAAAAAAAGGAAGAAAACATCGGAGGAGAGGTTGGTGTTTGTCCCCCTTCCTGGGACCCCCCGGTCCCGCTGTGTGGAGCCCGCTACCCACCCCGGCCCGGGACCTGCAGTGGTTCCGGTGCGAGGGAGCGGGGAGAGTACAAGTCGTATGGCGCAGGTCGCCGTCTCTGCTGGCGGTAGCAGAGGGGGCGAGAGTGGGCATGCGGCTGCAGAGCCGGACAGTGTGCATGGTCTGGAGTGTGGCCCTGTGGCGGGCAGTAATAACATCTGTGGGGGTGTCCAGGCCCGATCCTCTGTGGAAACGGGGGACGGCCTGGTGCCTGCTGCACCCGCTGACGCTCGGGGGGTGGAGGCTGTGGGTACCTTACCGGTGGTCACCGCTCCCCGCAGTGTTAGCGGTGTGCTGTCAGCCGGGGCCGCATCATCGGCGGCGTGTGCTGTGGTGTCGGGGTCTCCCACATGCAGATCCGATGCTGGGTCAAAGTCCGGGACCCCGGCACCGGTTATCATCTCGGGTGCAGCTGTAATGGCTGCGGTAATGCCGGCCCGGATCACACCCTCGCCGGAGGGGGTCGCACCGCCTGGGTCCTCTGCATGTGTGTCACCTGTATCTGCGGGGGACCCGGCGGTGAAGTGCACACAGAAGCGTGGAGATGGTCTGCAGGAGAGGCTGGAGCAACAGTCTGCAGCTGCCAGCACATGCTCTGCTGAAAAGCAGGGTGTGGTAATCAAACCCTGCAGTATGGATCTTAAAGGGGCGGCTGCACTGCAAATAGCAACAACCGCAGCAGAAAGCAGAAAAAAAAATGCAAACAAAAATGTAAATAAGAATGTAAGTGGTGTGAATATTGTCTGTGATAATGGTGACGGGTCAGGGGTGGTTTCTGCTGGAGGTATGGTTGGTGTGAATGGTGCCAGTGCGGGGATTTCTACCAGTGAAAATGGTGAGGCTGAGGTAAGTGAGGTGGAGATGGTTGACTGTGAGGTTGAGGGTTCAGGGAATATAGGGGCTGGTCCATCGTCCCCCTCACCTGCAGCCGCCATTAGTTATGCGGCTGCTGCCGCTGGGGTCTTCCTCATCTCCGGACCCAGGGAATGAGGCTTTTCGCCGCCGTTTCCTGGAGGCCCTCAAAAAAGGGGAGCGGACGATCAATGTAGAGGGAAGAGAGGTGGCGTTGTCCTACTGGCTAGATAAGTTTGGTCTAGCTGCCTTCCAAGAGAAAAGGGGGGGGGGGAGACCGTGTGGTCCCTCCCGACAGCCGGGCAGGGGGTCTCCAGGAGAAATGTGGTTCGTCTTCGCTGGAGGGGCGATGAGGCGTGTCCGTCCAGGACAAATGTGGTGAAGCTCCTCATGAAGATGGACTTCAGGGCTATTGACATCTTTGCTCTGATACATCCTTTTGGAACCTCCACCTTTGATATCAGCTTTGTTCGGCCGGAGGGCTTGGAGCTCTTTTGGTCGAATTACGAGATGGTAAAAGAGGAGCCCGGCTGGCGAGGGTTCGCCGTGGAAGCAATTTCTCACCAAAGTGGGCCGAAGAAAGTGACCGTTTTAACATGTAATGAGTCTCTTTCTGGCGTTGACATAATGACCTGGTTGAGCCGCTACGGCGAGGTTGTGGACGTCCCTAAGAAGAACCGGGACGATTTTGGTATCTGGTCAGGAGGCTGGACCTTCATGGTAAAGTTGAAGCGTTCAGGTGGCACTGTCACCCACATCCCTTCCTCGGCTTTCCTGGGAAGGGATCGGATTCTGGTCTTCTACCAGGGGCAGCCGAAGGTATGCCACAGGTGCGGTGATCCTCGCCACTTCAGCGCAGGCTGCAAGGTGCAGAAATGTTCCTTGTGTGGCAAGGTGGGTCACCTCGCCGCATCCTGTGGTGTCATTCGATGTCACCCGTGTGGTGATCTAGGTCACCCGTTCAGCCGCTGCCCTCGTTCCTTCTCTAATGCCATGGCCGGCTGGGCGGAGGGGAGCCGCGAGGAAGTTCCTGGCGGTGCAACTTCTGCAGGGGTTGGAGGTGGCAGCGGGGGAGGAGCTGAGGGGCCGATGAGGAATGGCAGGGCTAGGGGCCCCTCTTACCAGCGGAGGCAGGCAAGGCGTCAGGAGGGCAGGGGGCAGGAGGAGCCTCGGGAAACTGGGGTAATGGCTGCCCCCTCCTCCGAGGCGACAGCTCATGTCACTGAGGCCCCGGGGGAGGAAGCGGTGAATGAGGAGATCAGACGGATGGAGAATGAGGAAGTGGCTGATCTCTCAGATGCCTCTCAATATGAAAGTTTTGATGAGGATGGAGGGGAACAGCCAAAAGAAATGGGTGACAAGAGTGCCAAGAGTGCCAAAAGTAAAAAAAAGAAGAAAAAAGGTGGAAAATCTTCTTCCCTGACCAAGGTGCCTAAGGAAGGTCCCACCGACTCCCCTCTGATCCCCCTCTCCAACCGGTTCCAAGCCCTTGACGATCCTGCTGAGACGGGAGTTGGGGGTGAGGTTCCGGAGGTAACATCGGGAGGGCCTTTGGGAGGCGGGGGAGTCCCTTCTCCAGGGGGTGTGTCTTCCTCGGGAGGTGGGGACGACCCTGGGTCCGGAGATGAGAAAGAGGTGGGAGGGATGGATACCTCTGTCTCTCTGAAAAGAAGAGGGGGGGCTTCATCGTCCGGAGATGAGCGGGCTAAGAAAAAGGGTGGGGGGAAGAAAAAGGCCATTTGACTCGATCACTCATGATGGCGGCACCCACCCCGTTGACTCTAGCGACCATTAATGTCGCTAGTATAAAGTCTGATGCGGCTAGATTTGCGGCCTTTGATTTTCTCACCCGATTTGAGGCTGAAATTTTGTTTTTGCAGGAGACCAGGCTTACGGATATGGGGGCCATACGCAAGGCAGAGAGCGAGTGGAGGTGCGGGTCTTCGTACTGGTCTCTTGCGGCCGAGCCGTGTAGCGGGGTAGCAGTCCTTTTTAAGACTGCATCGGTTGAATGCCGGAGAGTTATCGAGGTAGAAATGGGGAGGTGCCTGGTCTTAGACGTCTTCATGAGGGGACAGGAGCTTCGGCTCATTAACATCTATGGTCCGCAGTCAAAGTGGGACCGTAAATGTCTCTTCCTGAAGATTAAGCCCTATCTTTTTACGAGTCGGCAAGTGGTCTTTGGAGGTGACTTTAACACTGTCACAAGGCTTCGTGATAGGGGAGGCTCCATTGACCGGCTGGCTTATGATAGTAATACTCTCAATAGCATAGCTAGTGACGCTCGCCTGGTGGATGTCCACATCCGGCACACCCCAGGTCACTGTGGTTTCACCTTTCATAGAGGTAATTGTAGGTCTACGATAGACAGGTTTTTTTTAAAGGAGGAAGCCATCTCTTCAGCAGTGTCCGTTGTTGAGGTGGAGTTCTCCGATCACTGTCTGATTTCTTTTTCTCTGAATGTTTCAGAAACCCCTCGGATGGGAAGGGGACTATGGAAGCTGAATTCGTCCCTCTTGGAAGAAGCAGAGATAAGACAATCCTTTGAGGACTTTCTTCAGAGCCAGGTACCGCTTTTGGATCTCTGTAGCGATAAGTCAGAGTGGTGGGAGATGTTCAAGGATCGGGTTGCTAGTTTCTTCCGCCAGCTCTCGAGCCTCAGGAGCCTGAGCAGGTACCGCCTGTATCAGGAACTGAGGAGGAAACTCGAACATCTCGTCTCGGCTGCAGGTGACCGTGAGGAGATCTCCAGAGTGAAGTCTTTACTCAAGAGGTGTCAGTACGATAGGCACACATCTTTGGTTTTTGAGAGGGATTTCGGGAGGTACCGCTCGCCTGACCCCTACAGAAACTGTAAGATGTCAGTGAGTTGTAAGGTGGTGACAGGTTTGGTCGACGATACGGGTTCCCTGAACAGATCCAAATCAGGGATCCTGGAGGTGATCAGATCTTTCTACTCACACCTCTTGGGGAAGAGGGATCTGGATCGGAACGTGATGTCGGCTTTCCTGGCCGAAGCCATCCCTGAGCCAGGAGATGACCCCTCGCTTCACGTTTTGACAGAACCAATCAGGGAAGAGGAAGTGCGACTGGCCATTGATGGGTTTCGGCCTAAGAAATCGCCAGGTCCGGATGGCTTAACATCCGAGTTTTATAAGACCTTTAGGGACTCCTTGGTCCCTCTCTTGACTGAGGTGTTTAACGAGTGTCTCTCCTCGGGCGCTCTTTCCCAGTCAATGAGGCAGTCTGCCCTGATTATCCTGTCAAAGGGTAAGGACCCGTCCCGTATTGAGAATTGGCGTCCCATAGCGCTTCTCAATATGGACCGGAAGGTTCTGGCAAAGGTGCTGTTCAAACGGCTGGTGAAGTTTGCACCCCGGCTCCTTTCAGAGGCCCAGCACTGCTCTGTTCCAGGCTGCAGTACGTTTAGTGCTGTGCTCGGTGTCCGAGAGGCAGTGGAGCAGGGCGGGGCAGGTCACTGGAAGGGGTACTTGCTGTCCTTAGACCAAGCGAAGGCTTTTGATCGGGTTAACCATGATTTCCTCTGGTCCGTCCTTCTGAGGTATGGTCTGCCTGGGGGGTTTGTAAATTGGCTAAAGATCTTGTATGCGGGGGCAGAGACTTTCCCGCTCGTGAATGGTTGGTCTGCCCTTTTGAGGTTGGGTCTGGGGTCCGCCAGGGCTGTCCATTGAGCCCGCTGTTATATGTGTTTGCGATAGATCCCCTTTTAAGGAGGATTGAGCGTGGACCGTTGGTGGGAGTCAGGATGGACCAGGTGGCCCCGGAAGCCACTCTGAGGGTGGTAGCGTATGCCGATGACGTCTCCCTTTTCGTGTCCTCGGGTGAGGAGGCGGAGTGGGTCATGTCTGAGGTTGATCGCTACTCGGAGGCTTCTGGGTCCAGAATTAATCAGGAAAAGTGTGAGAGTCTCTGGCTGGGAGGGGGAGACCCTAGTTTTGGTCTCCCGGACACTCTTCCAGAGCCCCAGGCATCGGCAAAAATCCTAGGCATCGAATTTGGCCCTGGGGACTACCCCCAGCAAAATTGGGAGGGCAGACTTAAGATCGCCGCCCAGAAGGTGGACCAATGGAAGGGTTGGTCTTTGACCCAGAGGGAAAGGGTTAGCCTGGTTAAGGGTTTTTTGCTACCCTTGTTAATATACCTGGGCAGTGTCTGCATGTTGCCAGAGCCGCTCTGGACACGGGTCTACAGCCTGTTTTTCCAGATGTTATGGGGAAATAGGCTGAACCTAGTCAAGCGGGAGGTCACATATCGCACAAGGAGATTAGGAGGGTTGGGTATGGTCAACCCAGTGGTGTTTCTAATAAACACTTTTGTCAAGACTAACATCGCCAACCTCTGGTCAGAGAGGGTTCCTCCGTGGGTATTCTCCTGCAAGGGGTGGCTTCGACCCTTCTTCCAGGAATGGGAGACAGGAGGGCAAGTGAAGGACCTGCGCACACCGCAGAGGCATCTCCCGGCTTACGCTACCCCGGTTCTGAAGGTGATCCGCCGGTGGGGTCTGGGAATGTGGGAGATCAGGACCATGTCGAGGAAATTCCTTGACAGGAGGGTCCTGTTGACCCATTTCCAGAAGCCTCTGGTGCTCAAAGATTGCCCAAGTCGGGATCTGGAGGGTGGGCTGAGGTTATTGAATTCTACACGGGTCCCCTTGAAGTTTTGGGACTTGGCTTGGCGTTGCTTCCATGGGAAACTGTATGTAAGGGACAACCTGAAGTGTAGGAACTCCGATGATCGGGGTTGTCCCCGTGAGGGGTGTTGCGACACGCTGGAAAGCATGGAGCACTTCCTCCTTCAGTGTCCTTTTAATACAGGGGTCTACAACAGGGTGGGTGCTTCCATAGGCTGGCCTCGGCTGGCACACCTTTCCTATGCGGAGTGGGCGTATGGGGCATTCGGATCCCTGGGTGGCCGAGATCGAGGCACTTTATTTCTAGTCAGTTTAGTCGTCAGGTTTTACACGTGGAACGCACGGTGCTTAGTGTCAACTCAGCAGAAAATCCTCCCCCGGGACGAGGTTGTTAGGAACATTCTGGGTGGTCTGGTGAAGGTGCGCTCTCTGGAGTATGACAGGCTGGGTGCAGCGAGGGCCTCTCTTCTCTGGAGAGGGTTCTCATTTAATGTACCTAGGGCTTAGATGAGCAGGTAAATGATAGGGACAGGTAGATAGCTTCAGTAGGGACAGGTAGATAGTTAGGGACAGGATAGGGACAGCCTAGGGACAGTTAGATAGGCACGCGGTGAGTTAGGTAGGGTAGTAGGGTCAGGCAGGGAGAGACAGGGAAAGGTAGGTAGATAAATAGGGGCAGATGTCTAGACAGGTAGGGACGGCTGGTAGGGTAAGGATTGTTAGGGTAGAAGCCTGTCATCTCCGGTTTCCCGGTGGCGGGCTGGGGCTTTTCACTATCAGATTTTTGTTTTGCAGAAGTGAATTATTGATATAGGGCTTACAGGCACCAATCCTGGCTCTGGGTAAGTGTTGTAATATAGAGTTATGTAGCATTGTATTGTACGGTGATGATCCTGTGGCTTTCAGGGTTAATGCACCTGTAAGCAAGAGGTTATGAGTTACTCGGTGAGCTTATGTTTGTATTGTGTGGGTTTGGTGGTAGGTTGTTTATAGCTGTGTTTGCTGTGTAAAAAAAAAAAAAAATTAAAAATGAAATAATAATAAAAAAATATATATAAATCTGGGCGATGGACCAGAGTTTTCTTTGTCGGGTTTGGTATGAAGTGTGTATGTGCGTGTGTATTATTAAAATGTTTCTTCTCTCCTTGGGTGAGGTAACCTGGGGAGGAGGAATCAAAAAGTGAAAAGACGAGTAAAGGACAGAGAAACAGCATAAAGAAAGAAAGAAAAGATGGAGGAAGCTTCTCTGAGAAAGAAGAAGGCAGTTTGTTTTCTTTTGCGGGGTTGCTTTGACTGGGGGCTGTTATGCTGGACTCGGACTTTGCTTTGGACTGGGGGGGTAATGTTGGACTCGGACAGTTGCTTTTGCTGAGGTTTTGATTTTTGCTATTTATTGTAAGTTTTGTATTTTTATAATAAAAGAGTTCACTACATACAGATTTATACAGCCACCACTAGAGGGAGATCACTGCATACAGATTTATACAGCCACCACTAGAGGGAGCTCACTACATACAGATTTATACAGCCACCACTAGAAGGATCTCATTACATACAGATTTATACGGACACCACTAGAGGGAGCTCAATGCATACAGATTTATACAGCCACCACTAGAAGGATCCCACTACATACAGATTCATGCAGCCACCACTAGATGGAGCTCACTGCATACAGATTTATACAGCCACCACTAGAGGGAGCTCACTACATACAGATTTATATATACAGCCACCACTAGGGGGAGCTCATTACATATAGATTTATACAGCCACCACTAGAGGGAGCTTACTACATACAGATTTATATGTACTGAGCTCCCTCTAGTGGTGGCTGTATATATAAATCTGTATGTAGTGAGCTCCCTCTAGTGGTGGCTGCATAAATCTGTATGTAGTGAGCTCCCTCTACTGGTGGCTGTATATATAAATCTGTATGTAGAGGGAGCTCACTACATACAGACTTATACAGCCACTACTAGAGGAAGCTCACTACATACAGATTTATACAGTCACCACTAGAGGGAGCTCACTGTATACATACTTATACAGCCACCACTAGAGGGAGCTCACTACATACAGATTTATATATACAGCCACCACTAGGGGGAGCTCATTACATATAGATTTATACAGCCACCACTAGAGGGAGCTCACTACATACAGATTTATATATACAGCCACCACTAGAGGAAGCTCACTACATACAGATTTATACAGTCACCACTAGAGGGAGCTCACTGTATACAGACTTATACAGCCACCACTAGAGGGAGCTCACTACATACAGATTTATATATACAGCCACCACTAGAGGGAGCTCACTACATACAGATTTATATATACAGCCACCACTAGAGGGAGCTTACTACATACAGATTTATATATACAGCCACCACTAGAGGGAGCTCACTACATACAGATTTATACAGCCACCACTAGAGGGAGCTCACTACATACAGATTTATACAGCCATCTTTAGGGGTCACCGCATACTGTATAGAAATAAAACTCCATAACACATAATGCAGCTCATGAGCTCCCACTAGTGATCAAAATGGATAACACGATAGATGGATAGATAAGTGACCTCATTCCGATGGGTTACTGCAATTAGATTAAGCCAGTAAATCTGTATTGTTAAAAGATGATTCTCATAACATTGCTCTCATCAGACTCTGTCTCTCCTCCATTCCTTACACTGCAGTTCCATTTTTGAAATGCTGTTTCACACTACAGCACTGACCTGAGAATGGTACAAGTAAGTAATTAAACCTCCAATGCGGAAAAGAAGAATTATAGGTGACCCACATGGATATTGAGGCATCTGAGGAGTTTCTCAGTGAGGAGAGGCACTAAGCAGATGCAGATATGGCGGCACTTTGTGTTGTAGCTTCCGCAGTACCAGATATTGGGCAATGGCAGAATCAACAGGTCAACCATTACTAAGAGAAAAAAGAGTCAGCCTGTGGTAGGATTATAACTGTATGGTGGATGTATGGTAGCATTAGTTCAGTGTACGGTATGGCAGAATTATTAATATATAATGTATGACACTACTTAACTGTACAAGTGTAGTGACAATAGTTTTATGCAATGTATGACACCATTATTAATATGTACTGCACGGTGTCATTAGTTATGTGTATTACCTATGTTAACTGTACAGCAGCATTATACACCTATACTGTATGGTGGCACTAGTTATGTGCATAATATATCAGTAAAATGTATGTTTATGATAGGTCAGCATTATCTATGTGTAGTGCGCAGTGGTATTAGTTTTGTGTATAGTATGGCGCACATACTTATGTTTTTGTATGTCAGTATTATTTATGTGTACTATATGTTGGCATTAGGTATGTGTATAGTATCACTGCATTATCAATGCTTACTGCATGGAGGCACTAAAGCATAGTATAGCGGCATTATTTATATGTACTGCATGGTGGGATTAGTGTATTGTATACAGTGACAGCACAACTTATATTTACTATATTGCAGTATGACCTATGTGTACTGCATGGTGATATTAGGTATGTGCATTACATAGCGGCACAATCTATGTGTACTGCATGGTGGCATTAGCTATATGTATGAAATGACAACTTTTTCTATGTGTACTGCATGGTGGCACTAGTGCATAGTATCACAGCATTATTTATATGTACTGCATGGTGAGAATAGTGTAATGTGAGAGTACAACTTTTATTTACTATATGGCAGCATTACCTATGTGTACTGCATGGTGGCATTAGGTACTGTATGTGCATTATATAGCGGCACAATCTATGTGTACTGCATGGTGGCATTAGCTATATGTATGAAATGACAACATTTTCTATGTTTACTGCATGGTGGCACTAGTGCATAGTATCACAGTATTATTTATATGTACTGTAAGGCTGGATTAGTGTATTTTATACAGTTGTAGTTCAATACATATTTACTATAGTGCAGCATTATCTATGTGCACTTCATATGTATAGAATGACAGCATCATCTAAATCAACAGCATGATGGCAATACTGCATAGTATAGCGTCATTATTTATGTGTACTGTATGGTGGAACTAGTGTATACTATACACAGCTTATAATGCCTATATTGCAGCGTTAGTTATGGTTACGGTATGTCCATATTACATGTTTCCTCTATGGTAGCATATCTTAAATATAAATTGGCAGCATTATTCACTTTCATTCCATCTTTGTGTGCTATATACATATGAATGTGCAGATCCACGACCACGGAGGGGGCGACACGAGACCCTGAAATTACTGAGAAGTATCTACCAGGTGGAAATGTCCTATAAAGTACAGAACAGAGATAACAGAATGATTCCTGCTCACAAAACCAATAAACGCCCCACAAAATGTTCCCGGTACTCCTTCACTTGACTTTTCTGATTTCTTGGATTCCCTGCGGCGGTAAACAGACCGATTTCATGAATTATTTACCTGCAGGGGTTAAATGTTGTCCTGCGGGGACTTGTGTGAGGCTACAGAGGCCACAGGCTCCTCTCTGCCTCCAGGAGCCCTCCGGGCTGCGTGTAGGGCGTGATTTCTTTTGCAAAACTTTCTCAAATGTGCGATAATAACAATCTGTCCGTTCATGTAATATTTACAAGCAAAAAAAGCCAAAAATATCCGACCGGTGACAACGTAACAAATGCGCAAACTGAATTTCCGGGTGGAGGAGACGCTGTTAATCTAACTTGAGGCCCCTAGTGCTCAAAAATTGACCAAATTTAATTTAATTTAATCCATTTATTATTGTTCCAGTGCATCACAAATAAAAAATGATGCAACTTTGAAAGTGGAACCAATTAAAAATGCCCAGCCGTTTGGTGTATACAGCTCCTATGCAGACTTACGTGTCACTATGAATAAAAAACCCCCAGAAAGAATATTAGATAGATTAAATCAATAAAATAACCACCAATAAAACAGGTATACTCCAAAATACAGCTATATACAAAAAACACTAGAAGTACAAAAATACCCATATAAAATATATTAATATTTTATTATTAATTTATAAATAATCAAATTCAAAAAAATACTATAAAAATTGAAAAAGTGGACAATAGTAATTACAGTGAAGAGCAAAGGCGAAAGTCTGACACTAATACAAATGTATACGGACCGGGAATACAGAGACCATAATACACTCCATGATGCAAAATTATACTATGGATGTATCCATATAGCAGCACTATCACAATACTATGGAAAATAAGATAGATATAATACTATGGGTTTAATTAGGATATAAAAAAACGTATTGCTATCACGGCTGTGACACCATAAATACCCAAAATATACACATATTGAGAAAGCCCACGAGAAACGCGCGTCGGTGCTGCTTGGTCTGATTTAGGTGAGGTCGTCTTTTCAGTGCTAGATTTATATTTTATATGTATATTTTGGGTGTTTATGGTGTCACAGCTGTGATAGCAATACGTTTTTATATCACGGCTGTGAGACCATAAATACCCAAAATATACACATATTGAGAAAGCCAATGCAAAACGCGCGTCGGGGCTGCTTGTTCTGATTTAGGTAAGGTCGTCTTTTCAGTGCTAGATTTATATTTTACATGTATATTTTGGGTGTTTATGGTGTCACAGCCGTGTCCACTTTTTCAATTTTTACAGCATTTTTTTTAATTTGATTATAAATTAATAATAAAATATAAAAAAAATTCTATGGGTATTTTTGTACTCCTTGTGTTTTTGTTTTATGTGTCACTATGGTTACAGACAACCAGTATAGTCTGATCCTACAGTCATGAGTTAATCCCACTTACAAATAGCAAGAAATGGAGAAGAAAGGGAGTAAAACATGACTGAAGGATCAGACTACGCAGAGTTTTTGTAGTCTGTTACCATAGAGACACATACGTCTGCATAGGAGCTGTATACACAAAAAAAAATGCAATACTAATTACAAAATATACTTTTCTTTTGCATTTAAGGGATTAAACCAATAAAAAGTTGAGTGCAAACGTATTCATACCCTGTAAAAAAAAACAGAAAGCCCTTAAATTAAAGTTTTCCTTTAATCAATAAAACAATGAAAGGGATTTAAAAAAAAAATAAAATAAAATAAAAAATTTTTTTGCTTAGTGCAGGGAAAATCTTTCAGAATCCTAAAAAAAAGGTGAAGAATACAAAAAAAAGGTTTGAAAAAAATAATAATGATTCGATAATAAAAAGAATAACAATAAAAATGCAAAATAAAAATATTCAAAAGAGGGTATTTTTGTTCTTAATTTATTATTATTACTATTATTGTTAATATTATTTTTATTTTTTAGGACCACAAAGCTTTCAAAATAAAAAAAAAATTAAAATAAAAAAAATCGCTAATAAATTTTTTTTAAAAAAAGTTATAAAAGTAGTAAAATAATAACAATGAATAAATGTAATTAATACTTATAAATTATGACAATATATAATAAATATTTGTACAGAAAACCTCCATTTATACATTTATTTGAGTTTACAGCCTGGCGCTCGGCGCAGCCTCAAATTCTTTTCCACATATTTAACCAATTACTGATTTTATCGAATAATGAAATTATATCTGCCGCTTGCAGTTTTCTGTTTGTCAGAATAAATTCCCCCGAAGAATCGTCTCGTCTTGTAAAAATAGAGCAGAAATTATTTATATCAACTGAGGGGACAATGAAATAGAAGCGATGGTCGTGTCTGCACGGGAAAGGGGAAAGACGGGCTAATTGGAATAACTACTCCTATTGTCCTGTAATGTGATTCCTGCACCAGAACATTGCAGGAAAGATGGACAACTTCATAATGGGATCTTTTTAGCATGGAATATTGAATATTTCAATAAATTGACAGTAGAGTTACAGCCAGGAGATTGTCAGGAAATACATACAATAGCTTGTTAGAAAACCCGATGCCACTATAACAGATGTGGCAGAGACGGGTATTACAATCCAGACCCATTCAGTCACAACTAGTGAGGACCTCAGACACAGAGACTAATATCTACAATATACGCTGTGTTATTCCACCGTCTAAAAGACTAAAACTTATCTAGAGACGAACAAACAATAAAAAAATATAACTACTATAATACTGCCCCTATGTGCAAGAATATAACTACTATAATACTGCCCCTATGTACAAGAATATAACTACTATAATACTGCCCCTATGTACAAGAATATAACTACTATAATACTGCCCCTATGTACAAGAATATAACTACTATAATACTGCCCCTATGTACAAGAATATAACTACTATAATACTGCCCCTATGTACAAGAATATAACTACTATAATACTGCTCCTATGTACAAGAATATAACTACTATAATACTGCCCCTATGTACAAGAATATAACTACTATAATACTGCTCCTATGTACAAGAATATAACTACTATAATACTGCTCCTATGTACAAGAATATAACTACTATAATACTGCTCCTATGTACAAGAATATAACTACTATAATACTGCTCCTATGTACAAGAATATAACTACTATAATACTGCCCCTATGTACAAGAATATAACTACTATAATACTGCTCCTATGTACAAGAATATAACTACTATAATACTGCTCCCTATGTACAAGAATATAACTACTATAATACTGCCCCTATGTCCAAGAATATAACTACTATAATACTGCCTCTATGTACAATATAACTACTATAATACTGCCCCTATGTACAAGAATATAACTACTATAATACTGCCTCTATGTACAATATAACTACTATAATACTGCCCCTATGTACAAGAATATAACTACTATAATACTGCCCCTATGTACAAGAATATAACTACTATAATACTGCCTCCTATGTATAAGAATATAACTAATATAATACTTCTTCTATATACAAGAATATAACTACTATAATACTGCCCCTATGTACAAGAAATAGAACTAATATAATACTGCCCATATGTACAAGAATATAACTACTATAATACTGCCCCTATGTACAAGAATATAACTACTATAATACTGCCCCTATGTACAAGAATATAACTACTATAATACTGCCCCTATGTACAAGAATATAACTACTATAATACTGCTCCTATGTACAAGAATATAACTACTATAATACTGCCTCTATGTACAAGAAAAGAACTACTATAATACTGCTCCTATGTACAAGAATATAACTACTATAATACTGCTCCTATGTACAAGAATATAACCACTATAATACTATCCCTATGAACAAGAATATAACTACTATAATACTGCCCCTATGTACAAGAATATAACTACTATAATACTGCTCCTATGTACAAGAATATAACTACTATAATACTGCCCCTATGTACAGGAATATAACTACTATAATACTGCCCCTATGTACAGGAATATAACTACTATAATACTGCTCCTATGTACAGGAATATAACTACTATAATACTGCTCCTATGTACAAGAATATAACTACTATAATACTGCCCCTATGTACAAGAATATAACTACTATAATACTGTCCCCTATGTACAAGAATATAACTACTATAATACTGCTCCTATGTACAAGAATATAACTATAATACTGCCCCTATGTACAGGAATATAACTACTATAATACTGCCCCCTATGTACAAGAATATAACTACTATAATACGCCCCTACATACAAGAATATAACTACTATAATACTGCCCCTATATACAAGAATATAACTACTATAATACTGCCCCTATGTACAAGAATATAACTACTATAATACTGCCCCTATGTACAAGAATATAACTACTATAATACTGCCCCCTATGTACAAGAATATAACTACTATAATACTGCTCCTATGTACAAGAATATAACTACCGTTATTATATTGTTCTTGTAGTTTTGGTTCTCTAGCATGCTGTAAGACTATTGTATGCCGTTATACACCTTACGTGTCTCTATTGATACTATCACCCTTTTAGATGTAAGGTTTAATCCTGTGAATTGTATATTAATGATGTTTGTCTAATCTTTGTCGTTCTGATCCCTTTTGGGACGTATCTGATGGAATTTCACTTTACAGTAGCTGGTGAGGTCGGTTCTCTGCTCTCTGCATTCGGAGAACTTGGTGCACGGATTGATCCCTATCTGCGTCTGTGGTCCCTGATCGATGACTCACGCTGTGCTGTTTATGATGTCGCAGATCAGTCTATACATCAAAAAGCATCACAAAACAATATTCATTGCCGTCCCCCCATGGGATCTCTCCCTCTGAGACAATGTCCAGAAAGCCATATCACTCATGAATTATTTAAACCGTAAAATTACTAAGCTTCGAGATATCAAGTGTATCACAACCTCACAGGATATTACCCAGGGGGCATACAAATAAAATAAACATTGGCACTGTAAGAGTTAATATTATATTTTGCAAAAAGAATAAATTACCCAAAACTGTTTATGGAAACAATATGAAAACCTAAATGGGAATAATGGGCAGTATTATAGTAGTTATATTCTTGTACATAGGGGGCAGTATTATAGTAGTTATATTCTTGTACATAGGGGCAGTATTATAGTAGTTATATTCTTGTACATAGGGGCAGTATTATAGTAGTTATATTCTTGTACATAGGGGCAGTATTATAGTAGTTATATTCTTGTACATAGGGGCAGTATTATAGTAGTTATATTCTTGTACATAGGGGCAGTATTATAGTAGTTATATTCTTGTACATAGGGGCAGTATTATAGTAGTTATATTCTTGTACATAGGGGCAGTATTATAGTAGTTATATTCTTGTACATAGGGGCAGTATTATAGTAGTTATATTCTTGTACATAGGGGCAGTATTATAGTAGTTATATTCTTGTACATAGGGGCAGTATTATAGTAGTTATATTCTTGTACATAGGGGCAGTATTATAGTAGTTATATTCTTGTACATAGGAGCAGTATTATAGTAGTTATGTTCTTGTACATAGGAGCAGTATTATAGTAGTTATGTTCTTGTACATAGGGGCAGTATTATAGTAGTTATATTCTTGTACATAGGGGCAGTATTATAGTAGTTATATTCTTGTACATAGGAGCAGTATTATAGTAGTTATATTCTTGTACATAGGAGCAGTATTATAGTAGTTATGTTCTTGTACATAGGGGCAGTATTATAGTAGTTATATTCTTGTACATAGGAGCAGTATTATAGTAGAGTTATATTCTTGTACATAGGAGCAGTATTATAGTAGTTATATTCTTGTACATAGGAGCAGTATTATAGTAGTTATATTCTTGTACATAGGGGCAGTATTATAGTAGTTATATTCTTGTACATAGGAGCAGTATTATAGTAGTTATATTCTTGTACATAGGAGCAGTATTATAGTAGTTATATTCTTGTACATAGGGGCAGTATTATAGTAGTTATATTCTTGTACATAGGGGGCATTATTATAGTAGTTATATTCTTGTACATAGGGGCAGCATTATAGTAGTTATATTCTTGTACATAGGGGGCAGTATTATAGTAGTTATATTCTTGTACATAGGGGGTAGTATTATAGTAGTTATATTCTTGTACATAGGGGGCAGTATTATAGTAGTTATATTCTTGTACATAGAGGCAGTATTAAAGTAGTTATATTCTTGTACATAGGAGCAGTATTATAGTAGTTATATTCTTGTACATAGGGGGCAGTATTATAGTAGTTATATTCTTGTACATAGGAGCAGTATTATAGTAGTTATATTCTTGTACATAGGGGCAGTATTATAGTAGTTATATTCTTGTACATAGAGGCAGTATTATAGTAGTTATATTCTTGTACATAGAGGCAGTATTATAGTAGTTATATTCTTGTACATAGGAGCAGTATTATAATAGTTATATTCTTGTACATAGGGGCAGTATTATAGTGGTTATATTCTTGTACATAGGAGCAGTATTATAATAGTTATATTCTTGTACATAGGGGGCAGTATTATAGTAGTTATATTCTTGTACATAGGAGCAGTATTATAGTAGTTATATTCTTGTACATAGGGGCAGTATTATAGTAGTTATATTCTTGTACATAGGAGCAGTATTATAGTAGTTATATTCTTGTACATAGGGAGCAGTATTATAGTAGTTATATTCCTGTACATAGGGGCAATATTATAGTAGTTATATTCTTGTACATAGGAGCAGTATTATAGTAGTTATATTCTTGTACATAGGAGCAGTATTATAGTAGTTATATTCTTGTACATAGGAGCAGTATTATAGTAGTTATATTCTTGTACATAGGGGCAGTATTATAGTGGTTATATTATTGTACATAGGGGCAGTATTATAGTAGTTATATTATTGTACATAGGAGGCATTATCTGCAGAAAATACCCTAGGTTATACCAGCTGTACATATATAATTATATACAGGAGATACCCAGGTTATAGCGGTTGTATGTGGTCGGTGTTTGTCATTTATCGGTGACTGTCAGCAGACGATAAATCAGGAGCCAAGGGATTCAGCTGATAAAAGTATGGGGAGAGACGAAACGACAGGAAAAAAGAAGCCGATTGGAATTTATTCCTGAAAGTCACGGCGCCCTTTGTCGTTTTTGTATATTTGTTTGATTATTTTGTAGTTTTTTAAATCTGAGATTTCCCTGTCATTTCCATGTTGCAGATGAGCGGCAGAGATCGCACTGGGACTGCGCAGAGCAGCTGAGTTTACTCTCTCTATTTCTCTAGACCACCAGGGAAGCTGACTTTACTCTATGCTAGTTTGGACCACCAGGTGAACTAGCAGGAGCTGCTGTATATATTTACATCACCAGATAAGATAACATTAATCCCTACAACACTTCCAAAAAATATGGCATTGACATCTTAACCCAAGTCCACCAGGACAGGGGGCAATAACCCTACCACTACTCTACCAAAGGAACCAAGCATTAACCTCTCATAAAAACAACTCGTCATATGTAGCCTGGAATGAGCGTGTTAGTGAGGTTGGGGAGCAGGTGGGAAGGCATGGGGTCAAGTGCACAGGTGGTGAGGTGTGATTTGGAGAAGAGGCGAGTAAGTTCTCCTTCAGTGATGTTGGAGAGGGAAGTTATTGGGGAAGGGCAGAGGTCTGGTATATGGAGTGGTTGGGGTGGTGGAACAGTAAAGGTTTGCCTTGTTTGATCGATCTAGTTTTTGAAGTAGGTGGCAAAGTCCTCAGAAGAGATGAAGGGGGTTGGAGGTGGCAGTGGTGGGCGGAGGAGGGAGTTAAATGTGCTGAACAGTTGTTTGGGTTGTAGGATAGTGAAGATACAAGGTTTGTGAAATAAGTCTGTTTAGCAGAGGTGAGGACTACTTTGAAGGCAAGTGTAGCTTGTTTGAAGGCAGTGAAGTCGTCTGGCAGGCGTGTTTTCTTCCAACGCTGCTCAGCGACCCTGGATGCTTGTCGGAGTTTTTTGGTGAGGTTCTTATGCCAGGGTTGCCTATTGGTTCGTCGCACTGTGCCATGCCTGAGAGGGGCGACAGTCTATGGCTGATGTGAGGGTGGAGTTATAGAAAGCGGTGGCTCTGTCCGTGTTGTGCAGTGAAGATATGGAGGACGGGTAGGAGAGAGTCTGAGAGTCTGTGAATGTCTAGATGTGCGAGGTTTCTGCAAGGATGTGGTACTGGCTGGACATGGGGGGCAGGTGAGGAGGACAAGGATGAGAAGGTGAGTAGATGGTGGTCAGATAGTGGGAAGGGAGAGGTTGTGTGATTAGATAAGGAACAGAGGCGGGTGAAGATGAGGTCTAGTGTATGTCCGTCTGTGTGGGTGGCTGTGGAGGACCACTGAGTAAGTCCAAAGGATGAGGTAAGGGCCAGGAGCTTGGAGGCTGATGGTTGGCGGGTGTCAGTAGGGATATTAAAGTCGCCCATGATGATGGTGGGGATGTCGGCAGAGAGAAAGTGAAGAATCCAGGTGGAGAATTGGTCAATGACGGCAGTGGCTGAGCCCGGTGGTCGGTATATGACAGCCATTGGGAGATTAGAGGGAGAGTAGATATGGACAGAGTGAACCTCAACATTTTTACTGACATTCCCTATGTGGCCACTAGAGGGCAGCGTCTGATTGACGAATTGCTGTTATTTTTTTATTCTTATCTCATAAATTGTCCCTTTCTTTTTTTTTTTAATGTAAATCCTGCTGACGGCTTTTCTGAACTGTTTTCTAATCACCACCTTTGCCGTCACTGTGAACATTTTTTTTTTTGCGAGGTGTTTTAAGGTGAAATCCTTTTATGAAAAGCTGCTAATTGCCGAGTCTTTGGTCATTATCTGGACAGAAGGAAGTGACACTTGGCGAGGTTTATTCTGCAGAAAGTAGCAAGTCGGTTAATAATCCTCAGTCCAAGTTTTCCATCTGTTGTCTTTGATGTTATACTAACAGAGTTTAAAGAAAAATGCCGCCATCTCGCCTCCCCCACCGCCGCTCCCCGCGCCTTCCACTAAACGACAACTATTTGATCCCTTCCTAGAAAGCACTGGCCAACAAAATAAAGACTACTGGGACTGTTACCTATTTGAGTTTTTAAGCTGGGGTCCAAACACCGCCATACAGTGTCCAGAAAACTGCTCATACAGTGTCCAGATAACTGCTCATACAGTGTCCAGATAACTGCTCATACAGCAGCCAGATAAACAGTGCCACCTAGTGTCCAGATAGTTTAGTGCAGCGCCCAGATAAATGCTGCATATGAAGGAAATCAGAGCTGCCTCGATAGCGCAGCCTGCAGTAGAGGCAAATTATTGGGGGGACGGGTGGGTGCCCATTGGTCTGGTGTAGTGTTACGTCTCACCTGATGACAGATCCTAGAAGCCCTTGGGACAGTGATGGAACAGAGTAAGGTAAACGACACAGGAGAGGTGGGTTGGCGATGTGGCAGAGCTGTGGGGGTCACCAGCCTCACTAGCAATCAATCAGAGATCAGCAATGAAGCAGAGCTGGGTGCGTCAGGAGGCACACTGTGGCAATGTAGCAGAGTCCAGTGATATAGCAGAGCAGGGTGCGTCAGGAGGCACACTGTGGCAATGTCGCAAGGTCCAGTGATATAGCAGAGCTGGGTGTGTCAGGAGGCACACTGTGGCAATGTAGCAGAGTCCAGTGATATAGCAGAGCTGGGTGTGTCAGGAGGCACACTGTGGCAATGTAGCAGGGTCCAGTGATATAGCAGAGCAGGGTGTGTCAGGAGGCACACTGTGGCAATGTAGCAGAGTCCAGTGATGTAGCAGGCTGGGTGTGTCAGGAGGCACACTGTGGCAATGTAGCAGGGTCCAGTGATATAGCAGAGCAGGGTGTGTCAGGAGGCACACTGTGGCAATGTAGCAGAGTCCAGTGATATAGCAGAGCTGGGTGCGTCAGGAGGCACACTGTGGCAATGTAGCAGAGTCCAGTGATATAGCAGAGCAGGGTGTGTCAGGAGACACACTGTGGCAATGTGGCAGAGTCCAGTGATATAGCAGAGCAGGGTGTGTCAGGAGGCACACTGTGGCAATGTGGCAGAGTCCAGTGATATAGCAGAGCTGGGTGTGTCAGGAGGCACACTGTGGCAATGTAGCAGTGTCCAGTGATGTAGCAGAGCTGGGTATGTCAGGAGGCACACTGTGGCAATGTCGCAGAGTCCAGTGATATAGCAGAGCTGGGTATGTCAGGAGGCACACTGTGGCAATGTCGCAGAGTCCAGTGATATAGCAGAGCTGGGTGTGTCAGGAGGCACACTGTGGCAATGTAGCAGAGTCCAGTGATGTAGCAGGCTGGGTGTGTCAGGAGGCACACTGTGGCAATGTCGCAGAGTCCAGTGATATAGCAGAGCTGGGTGTGTCAGGAGGCACACTGTGGCAATGTCGCAGAGTCCAGTGATATAGCAGAGCTGGGTATGTCAGGAGGCACACTGTGGCAATGTCGCAGAGTCCAGTGATATAGCAGAGCTGGGTGTGTCAGGAGGCACACTGTGGCAATGTAGCAGAGTCCAGTGATATAGCAGAGCTGGGTGTGTCAGGAGGTACACTGTGGCAATGTAGCAGAGTCCAGTGATGTAGCAGAGCTGGGTGTGTCAGGAGGCACACTGTGGCAATGTAGCAGGGTCCAGTGATATAGCAGAGCAGGGTGTGTCAGGAGGCACACTGTGGCAATGTAGCAGGGTCCAGTGATATAGCAGAGCAGGGTGTGTCAGGAGGCACACTGTGGCAATGTAGCAGGGTCCAGTGATATAGCAGAGCAGGGTGTGTCAGGAGGCACACTGTGGCAATGTAGCAGAGTCCAGTGATATAGCAGAGCTGGGTGTGTCAGGAGGCACACTGTGGCAATGTAGCAGGGTCCAGTGATATAGCAGAGCAGGGTGTGTCAGGAGGCACACTGTGGCAATGTAGCAGGGTCCAGTGATATAGCAGAGCAGGGTGTGTCAGGAGGCACACTGTGGCAATGTAGCAGAGTCCAGTGATATAGCAGAGCTGGGTGCGTCAGGAGGCACACTGTGGCAATGTGGCAGAGTCCAGTGATATAGCAGAGCAGGGTGTGTCAGGAGGCACACTGTGGCAATGTGGCAGAGTCCAGTGATATAGCAGAGCTGGGTGCGTCAGGAGGCACACTGTGGCAATGTAGCAGAGTCCAGTGATATAGCAGAGCAGGGTGTGTCAGGAGGCACACTGTGGCAATGTAGCGGAGTCCAGTGATATAGCAGAGCTGGGTGTGTCAGGAGGCACACTGTGGCAATGTAGAGGAGTCCAGTGATATAGCAGAGCAGGGTGTGTCAGGAGGCACACTGTGGCAATGTAGCAGAGTCCAGTGATATAGCAGAGCTGGGTGTGTCAGGAGGCACACTGTGGCAATGTAGCAGAGTCCAGTGATATAGCAGAGCAGGGTATGTCAGGAGGCACACTGTGGCAATGTAGCAGAGTCCAGTGATATAGCAGAGCAGGGTGTGTCAGGAGGCACACTGTGGCAATGTAGCAGAGTCCAGTGATATAGCAGAGCAGGGTATGTCAGGAGGCACACTGTGGCAATGTAGCAGAGTCCAGTGATATAGCAGAGCAGGGTGTGTCAGGAGGCACACTGTGGCAATGTAGCAGAGTCCAGTGATATAGCAGAGCAGGGTATGTCAGGAGGCACACTGTGGCAATGTAGCAGAGTCCAGTGATATAGCAGAGCAGGGTATGTCAGGAGGCACACTGTGGCAATGTAGCAGAGTCCAGTGATATAGCAGAGCAGGGTGTGTCAGGAGGCACACTGTGGCAATGTAGCAGAGTCCAGTGATATAGCAGAGCATGGTGTGTCAGGAGGCACACTGTGGCAATGTCGCAGAGTCCAGTGATATAGCAGAGCTGGGTATGTCAGGAGGCACACTGTGGCAATGTAGAGGAGTCCAGTGATATAGCAGAGTTGGGTGTGTCAGGAGGCACACTGTGGCAATGTCGCAGAGTCCAGTGATGTAGCAGAGCAGGGTGTGTCAGGAGGCACACTGTGGCAATGTAGCAGAGTCCAGTGATGTAGCAGAGCAGGGTGTGTCAGGAGGCACACTGTGGCAATGTAGCAGAGTCCAGTGATATAGCAGAGCTGGGTGTGTCAGGAGGCACACTGTGGCAATGTAGAGGAGTCCAGTGATATAGCAGAGCAGGGTATGTCAGGAGGCACACTGTGGCAATGTAGCAGAGTCCAGTGATATAGCAGAGCTGGGTGTGTCAGGAGGCACACTGTGGCAATGTAGCAGAGTCCAGTGATATAGCAGAGCAGGGTATGTCAGGAGGCACACTGTGGCAATGTAGCAGAGTCCAGTGATATAGCAGAGCTGGGTGTGTCAGGAGGCACACTGTGGCAATGTAGCAGAGTCCAGTGATATAGCAGAGCTGGGTATGTCAGGAGGCACACTGTGGCAATGTAGAGGAGTCCAGTGATATAGCAGAGCTGGGTGTGTCAGGAGGCACACTGTGGCAATGTCGCAGAGTCCAGTGATGTAGCAGAGCTGGGTGTGTCAGGAGGCACACTGTGGCAATGTCGCAGAGTCCAGTGATGTAGCAGAGCAGGGTATGTCAGGAGGCACACTTCACATATTTCATATTGATAGAGTGCGACCTTTTATTGTATACTACAAATAGAGAACCAGAGCAGCACATCCCAGCTAGTGTGAACAGGCGCCAACCAAAAAAACATACGGTGAAAAATGGTAACGGTTGCACCATGATTTACCAAGAATGATTACTCTAGAACATTGAAAAGGCATTACTGCCATAGGAAACGGGGAAAAAAAGGGAAACAATCTCCATATAATGTATATATGAAATATTTATCTGCAAAAATTGCTATGAAAGAAGGAATATTATATGTAGAGGTAGCTCCTCCTGGTATGCGCCTATTCACACTAGTCTGGATTGGTACTGTGGTTGAGGGCATTATTATTGGGGGCACTGTGGTTGGGGGCACTCTGGTTATGAGGGCACTATTGTTGGGGGCACTGTGGTTAGGGGCACTGTAGTTATGAGGGCACTATTATTGGGAGCACTGTGGTTGGGGGCACTATTATTGGGAGCACTGTGGTTGGGGGCACTGTGGTTGAGGGCATTATTATTGGGGGCACTGTGATGAGGGGCACTTTGGTTATGAGGGCACTATTATTGGGGGCACTGTGGTTGGGGGCACTGTGGTTATGAGGGCACTATTATTGGGGGCACTGTGGTTGGGGGCACTGTGGTTGAGGGCATTATTATTGGGGGCACTGTGATAAGGGGCACTTTGGTTATGAGGGCACTATTATTGGGAGCACTGTGGTTGGGGGCACTGTGGTTATGAGGGCACTATTATTGGGGGCACTGTGGTTGGGGGCACTCTGGTTATGAGGGCACTATTGTTGGGGGCATTATTATTGGGAGCACTGTGGTTGGGGGCACTGTGGTTATGTGGGCACTATTATTGGGGGCACTGTGGTTGGGGGCACTCTGGTTATGAGGGCACTATTGTTGGGGGCACTGTGGTTGGGGCACTGTAATGAGGGGCACTGTGGTTGGGGGCACTCTGGTTATGAGGGCATTATTATTGGGGGCACTGTGGTTGGGGGCACTGTGGTTGAGGGCACTATTATTGGGGGCACTGTGATGAGGGGCACTGTGGTTGAGGGCACTATTATTGGGAGCACTGTGGTTGAGGGCCCTGTAATGAGGGGCACTGTGGTTATGAGGGCACTATTATTGGGGGCACTGTGGTTGGGGGCACTCTGGTTATGAGGGCACTATTATTGGGGGCACTGTGGTTGGGGGCACTGTGATGAGGGGCACTGTGGTTGAGGGCACTATTATTGGGAGCACTGTGGTTGGGGGCCCTGTGGTTGGGGGCCCTGTAATGAGGGGCACTGTGGTTATGAGGGCACTATTATTGGGGGCACTGTGGTTGGGGGCACTCTGGTTATGAGGGCACTATTGTTGGGGGCATTATTATTGGGAGCACTGTGGTTGGGGGCACTGTGGTTATGTGGGCACTATTATTGGGGGCACTGTGGTTGGGGGCACTCTGGTTATGAGGGCACTATTGTTGGGGGCACTGTGGTTGGGGGCACTGTGGTTGGGGGCCCTGTAATGAGGGGCACTGTGGTTATGAGGGCACTATTATTGGGGGCACTGTGGTTGGGGGCACTCCGGTTATGAGGGCACTGTGGTTATCGCTCGGTGAGCCCCCCTTACCCATCTCAATGTACAAAGAAAACAATGTAACGATGCAATTAGTGAAATAAACCAGTTTGATTCTAGAAGCCATGGAGACGTGCGCCCCCCGGTGGTGGCTGCCGACCACCCCCCACACACCGTGTCTCCGGCTCATCAGCCCCATGTAACGCCGTCTGGAGACATCACATTATTCTCCTGCTGGAATAATCTGTTACTATTAAAGGGACATTAAGGAGCAGTAACACGGGGGTCCGGCTGTAGCGCTGGGGGTCTCAGGTAACAGGGATGGGCTATGAATAATAACCTGTCAATCAAGGGAGGCCATTATCACGGGGGTCCCAATGTGATATGTGACGCCACCATATGGCAGGGAGTGGGGGTGAGACCTACGGGGACATTACACCCATGCACCCATTGATCAGCAGCACACATTATAGGTCTGTACTAATAGTGTTTTTTGCATAGACAGCGCCACCTCTGACCATAGGCCATATCTGGTATTGCAACTCAGCTTCATTCAATTAAATGTGCTGCAATACTGAGGAGAACCAATGAGGGGCGCTGTTTACAGGAATGCACGCCGCCTTGTGCCCGCCACTTAACGCTGCTCGCTCCAAAAGGCGCCTCTTAGCCCGTAATACTGTTTATAATGATCGCTCCGGAGGGGGAGGATAATGACCCGGCCGCGATATCTCAGGGACGGCAATAATTGCATCCGAGCTTTCCCTAAAATCTCATGTCTCGGACTCCGCTCCACAGTCACGCGCCCCGTCCAGGGAAATGCGTAACGCTCTGCAGCCGAACACCAATAACAGCACAATACCTGATATCTGGCCTCTGCGGAGCAGCGCAAGTGCGGATAATTAAAGGGGATGTGATTCCCTTTAAGAAACAGTGTGATACTATTTAAAGGGGTTATCTTATCATAGTCAACCCCTTTAATACGAGACCCACTCAAGATCCCAACCATCTCTATGGCTTCAAATTCCCTGCTGCGTTCCAAAAACAGACAAATGATACATTTCTAGCCACCACTAGAGGGAGCTCTCAGCATACAGATTTCAACAGCTCCCCCTAGTGGTCAGTTACAGGAATGCGGTGATTAATATGGCACATTTACAAGATCCCTCTAACAGGAATTTATGAAAGTAGTAGGCTCATAAGCGCCCCCTCATGGTCACTTACAGAAATGCAGTGATGCATCTAGTGTGCTCATTAGAGTTTCCTAGTGGAAATACATCCCTGGTAGCCCAGTAGTGCAGTGATACATCCCTGGTAGCCCAGTAGTGCAGTGATACATCCCTGGTAGCCCAGTAGTGCAGTGATACATCCCTGGTAGCCCAGTAGTGCAGTGATACATCCCTGGTAGCCCAGTTGTGCAGTGATACATCCCTGGTAGCCCAGTAGTGCAGTGATACATCCCTGGTAAACTATATGCATTTAGGGAAGAGGAAATCAAATATGGATAACATTCTGCTAACTCTAGCCACCACTAGAGGGAGCTAACTGTACTAAGATTTATACAGCGCCCACTAATGTCCCCACTAAACCTACAGTAAATGCACTAAGCTCATCAGCTCCCCCTAGTGGACACTTACAATATTGCGGCGATGAGTGCTGCCTAGTGGGCACTTACATAGTAGGCTCATAAGCTCCCCCTAGTGGACATTTCATAAGAAGCTCATAAGTTCCCCTAAGGGGACACTTACATAGTAGGCTCAAAGGCATTCCATAATGGGTACGTACAGGAATACAGTGATGAATGTAGTACGCCTATGTTAGGTAAATGCTATCAGACATTCAAAAATACAAAAAAAAAAATCTTATATCTCTAGCCACCACTAGGGGGAGCTCACTGTTCTCAGTGCATAAAGCTCATAAGCTCCATCTAGTGGTCATGTACAGTAATGCAGTAGTAAATGTAATAAGCTCCATCTAGTGGTCATGTACAGTAATGCAGTGATAAATATAATAAGCTCCATCTAGTGGTCATGTACAGTAATGCAGTGATAAATATAATAAGCTCATAAGCTCCATCTAGTGGTCATGTACAGTAATGCAGTAATAAATGTAATAAGCTCCATCTAGTGGTGATGTACAGTAATGCTGTGATAAATATAATAAGCTCCTAAGCTCCCTCTAGTGGCCATGTACAGTAATGCAGTGATAAATATAATAAGCTCATAAGCTCCCTCTAGTGGTCATATACAGTAATGCAGTAGTAAATGTAATAAGCTCCATCTAGTGGTCATATACAGTAATGCAGTGATAAATATAATAAGCTCCATCTAGTGGTCATGTACAGTAATGCAGTGATAAATATAATAAGCTCCATCTAGTGGTCATGTACAGTAATGCTGTGATAAATATAATAAGCTCATAAGCTCCCTCTAGTGGCCATGTACAGTAATGCAGTGATAAATATAATAAGCTCATAAGCTCCCTCTAGTGGTCATATACAGTAATGCAGTAGTAAATGTAATAAGCTCCATCTAGTGGTCATGTACAGTAATGCAGTAGTAAATGTAATAAGCTCCATCTAGTGGTCATGTACAGTAATGCAGTGATAAATATAATAAGCTCCATCTAGTGGTCATGTACAGTAATGCTGTGATAAATATAATAAGCTCATAAGCTCCCTCTAGTGGCCATGTACAGTAATGCAGTGATAAATATAATAAGCTCATAAGCTCCCTCTAGTGGCCATGTACAGTAATGCAGTGATAAATATAATAAGCTCATAAGCTCCCTCTAGTGGTCATATACAGTAATGCAGTAGTAAATGTAATAACCTCCCTCTAGTGGTCATGTGCAGTAACGCAGTGATAAATATAATAAGCTCATAAGCTCCCTCTAGTGGCCATGTACAGTAATGCAGTGATAAATGTAATAAGCTCATAGACGCCATCTAGTGGCCATTTACAGTAATGCAGTGATAAATATAAGTTCATAAGCTCCCTCTAGTGGTCATGCACAGTAATGCAGTGATGAATGTAGTTAGAACATTAGTCTTTTCTGGATACTAAAAGACAAATTTTGCATATATACCCTGTGATATCTAACTAAACGGTTTCACCATTCACAGCTTTTTTTTCCCCGGCAATTCCCATTCAATGAGTAAAATAAGTAAATAACTCCTTAAACGTCTAGAAAAAAAGAAGTAAATCTATTTACCAGAATAGGCGAAGGAGCAGAAAATATAAAAAGTTCCCGTCCTCTATCATTTCCGCACATTTACCATCATTATTTGCGAGATTGTCCAATCAGCGCCACCTAGTGGTTGATTGCAGTTTTCAGCGGTGTTATTATTACCAGGGAGAAAAGGAACAGAAGACCCAATTTTCTGTCCATTAGGCGGCTTTTGTATCGAGGTCTCTGAGTGAAGCAAATACGTTTTCCCTTTTTAGGAGGAAAAATGAAAACACATTTATCTTTACAAGCGCCTTCCCCTGCGGCCGGAATACTAATAGGGCTGCTTAATGTGTATCGCGGAATCGTTGTATTGCGGTATTTTTTATTTTGCACATCTTAATGTATTCTCCTTGTCACCGGGGCCCGTGTGTGACTGTCCGGGATAATATGTATGTATGAAAGATGTGACTTTATTTCCTCCTCGGCCGGAATGTTAAATAACGAGGCATCGAGACCTGATAAGCGCCGAGAGAGGAGAGGACTCGTCTCATTTTCCACCAGTAAATAATAGCGGTACATTTTATCTACATGCAGAATCCATAGGGCGGTGTTATAAACATTTTCTCCAGTATTATTTGAATACCATATGACAGTATTATATTGGTTGTATTATTATTACTATTATTATTTGGCACTATATGGCGGTATTATCAGGATGTATATGGTACTGCTATTTTGGCACTATGGCGGTATTATTGGGATGTTATATGGTACTGCTATTATGGCACTGTGGCAGATTACTTGTGGATTGTATATGTAGGTATTTTATCATGCCGTCACCTTAACACACTATCAGCACTATTTTGGCGGTACAGTACGGTATTATGGGACGACCATATGGCACTATATTTGCTGTATACTGTATGACGGCATTATTTGGACACTATTTTTTGTTTAGCACTGTATGGTGGCTCGTCTATGATGCCATAATGTGGAGGTAATATAGTACTGATTCCTGGTTCTGTATACCGCTATTATTTGTGCACTGTATGGCACTATAATGTGAGCATTGCGCTATACTGTTACATGACACTTTAAGGTAGTGTCATGTGGGCGCTATGCGATAATGCTCCTTAGCTGTATGATGCCATTATTCCAGTATTAGTAGGGCACTATATAATACTATAACTTTTGCTTTTCTAGTACTATTTGCTGTGTATGGCGCTATTATTTGTGCACACTTTGGCACTATATTGTGGGCATTGCATAGTACCGGGACTCGGCTGTTTATGGTGGTGTTATATAGGTGCGGTATGGTACGGTAATAGGTCTCTATATGATCCTAATATTTCAGTACTCTTTGGCACTATGATGTGGCCATTGCACAGCACTGCTCTCTATATAGCGGTATTACATAGGTACTATATGGTAATATTAGCTTTGTACGGTGCTATCATGCTTTCCTCTATGACACTATATAGTGGCTCTTATACTTTGCTGTTATTTGACTATAGTAGCACTATATGGCCTCTACATGGTACTATTAGCTCTGTATGGTGCAATTATTTGTGTACAGGATAGCACTACAATATGGCCTTCTTGGTTATTTATGGTAGTATTATTTGTGCATTATATGGCACTATGTTGTGGGCATTGTACAGTACTGTTACTCGGCTCTTTATGGAGGTATTATTTGTGCACTGTGTGGCAGTATGTTTTGGGCTTTGTACAGTATTGTTACTCAGAGCTTTATGGTGGTATTATTTGTGCACTGTATGGCAGTATGTTGTGGGCTTTGTACAGTAATATTACTCAGCTCTTTATGGTGGTATTATTTGTGCACTGTATGGCAGTATGATGTGGGCTTTGTACAGCAATATTACTCAGCTCTTTATGGTGGTATTCTTTGTGCACTGTATGGCAGTATGTTGTGGGCTTTGTACAGTAATATTACTCAGCTCTTTATGGAGGTATTATTTGTGCACTGTATGGCAGTATGATGTGGGCTTTGTACAGTACTGTTACTCGGCTCTTTATGGTGGTATTATTTGTGCTCTGTATGGTAGTATGTTGTGGGCTTTGTACAGTACTGTTACTCGGCTCTTTATGGTGGTATTATTTGTGCACTGTATGGTAGTATGTTGTGGGCTTTGTACAGTACTGTTACTCGGCTCTTTATGGTGGTATTATTTGGGCACTATATGGCAGTATGTTGTGGGCTTTGTATAATACTGTTACTCGGCTCTTTATGGTGGTATTATTTGGGCTCTATATGGCAGTATGTTGTGGGCTTTGTACAATACTGTTACTCGGCTCTTTATGGTGGTATTATTTGGGCACTATATGGCAGTATGTTGTGGGCCTTGTACAGTAATGTTACTCAGCTCTTTATGGTGGTATTATTTGGGCACTATATGGCAGTATGTTGTGGGCTTTGTACATTACTGTTACTCGGCTCTTTATGGTGGTATTATTTGGGCACTATATGGCAGTATGTTGTGGGCTTTGTACAATAGTGTTACTCGGCTCTTTGTGGAGGTATTATTTGGGCACTATATGGCAGTATGTTGTGGGCTTTGTACAGTACTGTTACTCGGCTCTTTATGGTGGTATTATTTGGGCACTATATGGCAGTATGTTGTGGGCTTTGTACAGTACTGTTACTCGGCTCTTTGTGGAGGTATTATTTGGGCACTATATGGCAGTATGTTGTGGGCTTTGTACATTACTGTTACTCGGCTCTTTATGGTGGTATTATTTGGGCACTATATGGCAGTATGTTGTAGGCCTTGTACAGTATTGTTACTCGGCTCTTTGTGGAGGTATTATTTGGGCACTATATGGCAGTATATTGTGGGCCTTGTACAGTACTGTTACTCGGCTCTTTATGGTGGTATTATTTGGGCACTATATGGCAGTATGTTGTGGGCTTTGTACAGTACTGTTACTCGGCTCTTTGTGGAGGTATTATTTGGGCACTATATGGCAGTATGTTGTGGGCCTTGTACAGTACTATTACTCGGCTCTTTATGGTGGTATTATTTGGGCACTATATGGCAGTATGTTGTGGGCTTTGTACAGTACTGTTACTCGGCTCTTTATGGTGGTATTATTTGGGCACTATATGGCAGTATGTTGTGGGCCTTGTACAGTATTGCTACTCGGCTCTTTATGGTGGTATTATTTGGGCACAATATGGCAGTATGTTGTGGGCTTTGTACAGTACTGTTACTCGGCTCTTTGTGGAGGTATTATTTTGGCACAATCTAGGCGGTATTACCCTGCGGTTTTGCGTAGAAGCCACAGACCTGATTCCAGACCTGACTCCATGTGTAATTGCAGCACAGGAGATAAATCGGGGACAATTTCATTTTCAAATTCATCTCTTGGTTCCTGTGGGATGAAAGGAATAGACAGAAGTAACCTTCTTGCGATAATGGAGCGGCGGTTATTGCAGTGCAGGTTCTGCCGTATTGTCTCCATACATCACTGCCACTACCGCCCCGGCCTCACACACCGCCATCCCGGTAGGAGGCTTTGCAGCGGGTCTCCTGCATCTTGTTCAATAGGAAGCGGCCGGCGCCCCGCGGGGCGGACATTGCTGACCTCTCATGCTTTGTTCCAACCTTGCAGAACTCGATAAGATCAGAACTTTATCTGGGATTTCATTTCCTTTTGTCCGGGCGGCCCTCGTCTCATTGTTTGGTTTTTAATACATTCTCACTTGTTTAGATTTAAAGGGCCGGCACCATTAAAATCCAAACAAGCGTCAACTCGATTATTCATCCTCAATTTACCTTAATAATTGGCCAAATCCATGAGAAAACGTCCATCCTGATCTTCCCGCAGCTTTTTTTCTCCCTAAAATGGGTTCATTGATCATTAGAGATCACATCGATCAGCTGTAATTGCCAGCAGCGCCCCCACAGGAGAAATAAGGCATTACACCTTTCTCATTGAAATACATGGAGGGGTTTGGTCCTCCAGAGTCATCCTCCATTCTGGATAACAGATGGTGAACCTAAATGGGGCGCACGGCCATAAACAGGACAAGCAGCCACTTTCCAAACTTTAGGGGGAAGAATCTTTGCAATTTTGTCCAGAACAATCTTTTTTTCCTCTTAAAGGGGTTACCTGATAATTAGAAATCACATTGATCAGCTGTAATTCCTGCTCAATTTCCCTACATTGCCTCCACAGGAGAAAGAAGGTATTACACCTCTCTGTCTGTCAATAAGCGGGGCCGAATGGGGCTGACAGCACCTTGGAGCGAGGAATAGCAGAGATGAATGTGCGGATGAAACTATCGATCTTCGACTAAACCACTGCAGCCTGGACTCTGCCATATGTGAGCTCAGACAGGATTCTATCTCCTATTTCCCCCATCACTATTAATGGCCGTCATTGAGGCAGTATGGAGCGGGCGGTTTACGCTTCCTGTGATGTGTCGTCTATACACTGATTGTGCTCGCTGCCAATTCTGTCATTTACATAAACCGCTGACCGGTGATGGATGGCGCGTCCGCTGACCGCCACTGTGACTCACTGATGAGATGACAATCTGGGGGCACCACGGGCTCCTGCGCCGCTCACATCCCTTTAATGGCAGATCCAGAGCTCATCATGTTATCAATATAATGGACACATGAAATTTAAAGGGACGGGGAGTCTATTCATTTTTCATTCGCTGCACAGCTAAATATAAGCTGCTGGTTTCTGTTATCAGCCATTCAATAGTTCAATCCCTTGGATAGAGCTAATGACTTTCTTACTGCACTAGGCCACCAGGGATGTCACCATTAACATATTAATCGTTATTCAACCTGGACCACCAGAGACGCCTACTAAATCTCATAGGCTACTAGTGATGTCTCCAATAATCCCTTCATTACCAGGGAAGTTTCCAAAAATACCTTTACTAATTAATTAATTACTCTAGACCACCAGAGATATTGCCATTAATTCCCTAGAGCACTAAGTGGGTGTTAATAATCCTTTCATCACCCAAGACCACCAGGGATGTCTTAAATAATCCTCAAGACCTATGGATATCGCCAAAAATCCCTTCTTTACGAAAGATCTCTGGGGATGTCTCTGGAAAATCTCTTAACTACTCTAAACCATCAGGGATATCCCCAATAATCCCTTAAACTACCAGGGAAGTCTCTAATAATCAATGTATCACCCTAGCCCACCAGGGATATCTCAAATAATCTCGTCATTTGCCTAGATCATCGGGGGAGGGAGGGTATGTGTCTCCAATAATATCTTCATTGCCCTAGATCACCGGGGAATGCTACAATAATCAATTATTCCCCCTATACCACCAGGGATGTCTCTAACAATGCCTTCATTGTGATAGATTAGCAGGGATGTCTCCTATAATCCCCTTGAACACTGGTGATGTCTCCAATATGTTCTTAATTATCACAGACCACCAGGGATATCTTCTATAATCCCCTAGACCACCAGGGATATCGTCTATAATCCCCTAGACCACCAGGGATATCGTCTATAATCCCCTAGACCACCAGGGATATCGTCTATAATCCCCTAGACCACCAGGGATATCTTCTATAATCCCCTAGACCACCAGGGATATCTTCTATAATCCCCTAGACCACCAGGGATATCTTCTATAATCCCCTAGACCACCAGGGATATCGTCTATAATCCCCTAGACCACCAGGGATATCTTCTATAATCCCCTAGACCACCAGGGATATCGTCTATAATCCCCTAGACCACCAGGGATATCTTCTATAATCCCCTAGACCACCAGGGATATCTTCTATAATCCCCTAGACCACCAGGGATATCGTCTATAATCCCCTAGACCACCAGGGATATCGTCTATAATCCCCTAGACCACCAGGGATATCGTCTATAATCCCCTAGACCACCAGGGATATCTTCTATAATCCCCTAGACCACCAGGGATATCGTCTATAATCTCCTAGACCACCAGGGATATCTTCTATAATCCCCTAGACCACCAGGGATATCGTCTATAATCCCCTAGACCACCAGGGATATCTTCTATAATCCCCTAGACCACCAGGGATATCGTCTATAATCCCCTAGACCACCAGGGATATCTTCTATAATCCCCTAGACCACCAGGGATATCTTCTATAATCCCCTAGACCACCAGGGATATCGTCTATAATCCCCTAGACCACCAGGGATATCGTCTATAATCCCCTA
The DNA here is from genome assembly GCF_051348905.1 of Ranitomeya variabilis. NCBI lineage: Eukaryota > Metazoa > Chordata > Amphibia > Anura > Dendrobatidae > Ranitomeya > Ranitomeya variabilis. The sequence goes on along the minus strand of NC_135236.1, from coordinate 671,130,324 downwards.
GACCACCAGGGATATCGTCTATAATCCCCTAGACCACCAGGGATATCTTCTATAATCCCCTAGACCACCAGGGATATCGTCTATAATCCCCTAGACCACCAGGGATATCTTCTATAATCCCCTAGACCACCAGGGATATCTTCTATAATCCCCCAGACCACCAGGGATATCGTCTATAATCCCCTAGACCACCAGGGATATCTTCTATAATCCCCTAGACCACCAGGGATATCTTCTATAATCCCCTAGACCACCAGGGATGTCTCTCATAAGTGTCATCATCCTAGACCTTCAATAATCCCTTCATAATGCTAGAGAACCAGGGAAGTGTTCAATAATTCATTCAGCACCCTAGACCACCAGGAATGTCTCCATTAACCCCTTAATATAATATTGCCTCTGCGAAAAAACACTGGACCACCATAGATGTCTTTAATAAATCTTCACCATCCTAGACCCCCAGGAATGTCTCCATTAACCCCTTAGTATAATATCGCCTCTACTAAACCTACTAGACCACCAGGGATGTATCTACTAAACCTTCACCACCTTAGACCACCAGGGAAGTCTCCATTTACAACCTTGACTGATCCGGATCATTCTGTCTGTCTCCATTAACACTTTCACTGTCCTAGACCCCCCCACAGATGTCCCCCAATAAAATGTGATTACTGTACCGTAGTATGTGAGTATTGCATAGACGCATTGTATGGCGGTATATATCTTGTATACTGTGAGGCAGTATTATATGAGAAGGATCTTTTGTTTGATGGGCACAATACGGCAGTATCATGGTGACACGGTATGGCGGTATTATTCAGGCACTTGTGTGTTTCTGAGCTTTGCCTTTCCCCCCCACGTTACAGGTGGACCCTCCTCCTCTTCGTGTGTGCCCGCCGCTGTCAGCCGCCTATACCGCCATGTCCTGCAGGCGCCAGGGATGAGCCGGGTGTCTTCTACGAATTATTTGTCTCATTGAGCTTTTTTTGTTCCCTCCTCTCAGTGACATTAATCCAGCGATGTCTGTGCGCGCAGTACACGGTACCTTACGGTAATAAAGTCGCCACACCCCGCTATACCGCTGCTCCGCTTCCCTACAGTCATTAATCATGTTGAGAGAAGCCCCGGAGCAGCCGCCATCCCCGGCCGTCTCCTCCCGCGCTCCCCTGTGCTGCCACCGCCGTGCGCTGTTTGCTATGCACCGGACGTCGGCGGCCTCTCCCTGCAGCCAGCGCCGACCACAACCGCCGCCACCGTGCACTTCTGGAGAAGACGAACAAAACCAAGAGAGAACGGGACGAAGGGGACATTACGGCTGACTGTGCGCATAAGTGTATAAATGGGGGGGCCGACCGCAAAGACCCCCGCCCATCAAGAGAGGAAAATAGCGGCCCCATATCCTCCTAGGGAAAGAGCCCATTCACTTCTAGGATGGTAACGAGCATGCGTGACCGCCTCCCCATCCACTTCTAGGATGGTAACGAGCATGCGTGACCGCCTCCCCATTCACTTCTAGGATGGTAACGAGCATGCGTGACCGCCTCCCCATCCACTTCTAGGATGGTAACGAGCATGCGTGACCGCCTCCCCATCCACTTCTAGGATGGTAACGAGCATGCGTGGCCGCCTCCACATTCACTTCTAGGATGGTAACGAGCATGCGTGACCGCCTCCCCATTCACTTCTAGGATGGTAACGAGCATGCGTGACCGCCTCCCCATTCACTTCTAGGATGGTAACGAGCATGCGTGACCGCCTCCCCATTCACTTCTAGGATGGTAACGAGCATGCGTGACCGCCTCCCCATTCACTTCTAGGATGGTAACGAGCATGCGCTGCCGCCTCCCCATTCACTTCTAGGATGGTAACGAGCATGCGTGACCGCCTCCCCATTCACTTCTAGGATGGTAACGAGCATGCGTGACCGCCTCCCCATTCACTTCTAGGATGGTAACGAGCATGCGTGACCGCCTCCCCATTCACTTCTAGGATGGTAACGAGCATGCGTGACCGCCTCCCCATCCACTTCTAGGATGGTAACGAGCATGCGTGACCGCCTCCCCATCCACTTCTAGGATGGTAACGAGCATGCGTGGCCGCCTCCACATTCACTTCTAGGATGGTAACGAGCATGCGTGACCGCCTCCCCATTCACTTCTAGGATGGTAACGAGCATGCGTGACCGCCTCCCCATTCACTTCTAGGATGGTAACGAGCATGCGTGACCGCCTCCCCATTCACTTCTAGGATGGTAACGAGCATGCGTGACCGCCTCCCCATTCACTTCTAGGATGGTAACGAGCATGCGCTGCCGCCTCCCCATTCACTTCTAGGATGGTAACGAGCATGCGTGACCGCCTCCCCATTCACTTCTAGGATGGTAACGAGCATGCGTGGCCGCCTCCCCATTCACTTCCATAAAAGTAGTAATGCGCATTTGGGACCACCTCCCCATTCACCTCTGTGGAATAAGCTGTGCACAAGTAAGACCACCGATGTATTCAGTGACTATGGAAGAGATGGTCACACAAGCGCACTACCACTCCCATAGAAGTGAATGAAGTGACGGTTACGCGTGTCACCACTCTCACAGAAGTGAAAGGAGGGGGGGTCACATCTTCATTACTGCTCCCACAGAGGTGAATAGAGAGGTGGTGACATATGCGCACTCCCATAGAAGTGAATAGAGAGGTGGTGACATATGCGCACTCCCATAGAAGTGAATAGAGAGGTGGGGAAACATGCACACTCCCATAAAAGTGAATGAATATGTGGTCACACATGCACACTGCCATAGAAGTTAAAGGAAGGCAGTCATGCATACACTAATTATCCTATAGAGTGGAAATGAGCATGTGACCAAATCTCCATTTACTTCTATAGGAGTGGTAATGCACATGGGTGACACCACTCTATTCACCTCTGTGGAATCAGCTGTGCACATGTAAGACCACCGCTGTATTCGCTGACTATGGAAGAGGCACAAGCGCACTATCACTCCCATAGAAGTGAATGAAGAGACGGTGAAAGGAGGTGGTCACATATTACGTACTACTCCCACAGAGGTGAATAGGGAGGTGCCAACATACACACAGGCCCACAGAGGTGAATGGAGAAGTGGTCACACATGCACCCTCCCATAGAGATGAATAGAAAGGTCACACAAGCGCACTTCCATAGAGATGGGGACATGTGCACTCCCATAGAAGTGAACGGAGAGGTGGTCACACATGCACACTCTCGTAGAAGTGAATGGAGAGGACGCCGGACTTCTCACAGCTGAGAATTTGCTACAATTGAATCCATTCTAGCCACTATTCAATCTCAGCCGACAGTTGTAGTTTCACTACTTGGACTTTACCTGTGAGGCAAAAACCACGGTACAATGGCGTCACCATGTTTTTGCTATTTAATGCGAGAGCAGCATAATACAGGCCAACAGACCCGGATTCTGGCAATGTATCACTTATTAGGCTGAGTTCTGTAGTTTTAACACAATCAGTGTTTTATCAGCAGGAGATTATCACTAGAGGACTAGGTCTCATGTGCAGGAAAGTCCAGCTAATCTATAACTCCGCCCCCACCACTTATTGGCAGTGTCTACAGGGAGCTACCAATCAGTGATGTGGGCGGGGTTATACAGAACTCAACATTCCGATCACTGATACATAAAAACCAGGGATTCTATCAAAACTACAGTGAGCAGCCCAGTAAGTGACACATCGCTGGAATCGGGATCTCTTGCCCTATGATATTCTGCTGTTGTATCTCTTTAAAGGGGGACGGTCATCAGGTTTTGCCCTAAGTAAACCAGTAGAACCATGCTACTAACCCTTCTAGCACACCCCTGCTGACCGGCGTGCTGATTGGGGTCTCTAGACCATGCTGGGTGCCCCCTAATGATACCCCAACACCTTTGATTGACATCCGTATCAGCAATAGACAATGTCTATGGGCGACGTTCATGCGTTAACGCGACGAGGACCAAACACCGACCCGAAACGTCAAAAGAAAACCGGTCAGGTGTGAGCGGGCCCCGATACGGCACGTACACATCTGTCCGCCCTCCATCGACCTCACCGGGGAGCGGCGGCTGCTGCACAAGCCCAAGGTCTGAGCGACTCAGCCGGAACAACACAGGCAAATAGAAAGAAAAGGGATTTATCACTATGGGCTCAAAAGAGATAAAGGAAATCCATGGATTCGGATCAATCCGGCGACACGGGGACAAAATGCAATTACCCCGTTAGTTACTCGCACATGTCAGGGAATCCGAGACACCCGGCAGGATAGACCTCTATAATCAATGTCCACTGAGCGGCCCCAGACTGACAGTCCGCCATAATATTAACCCTCCTGGCCGCCAAGATAAGAGATCCGACCCGGCGAGGCCCGGACTCCGCACATCCCCCGCAGGAGGCCGGCGAGATCCTGCAGTGGCTCGGTGCACCCACCACGGATTGGACTGGATCTCCAGATCGATCGGGTTGAGATTTGAGGAATTAGGAGACAAAGTTGTCACCTTGATATTTATCATATTCTGTATTCCCGACCAACCCTTATCCTGGTACCATTAGAAGATCCCACTGCAAAAAGGGGGTCTGTGTGGTGTAGGTGGGCGACACATCCACATCATGCCAGGATCCCAGCAAAACATCGTCCCATCACACTACCCCGTCTGCCCGTGCTTCCCATAGAGCATACCGGGGTCACCTCTTCCCTAGGTAAGTGGTGCACCGGCCGGCCACATGATGGGAAACAGGATTCATCAAATCAGGCGCCTTGTTCCATCGCTCCGCTCCAAAGCTCATGTGGCCATTGTAGATTCTTTTAGCAGTAGACTGGTCTGCAGATACTTAGCAAGATGCGATGCTCTGCGTGTCCTGACACCTTTCTATCATAGCTGCGATGCTCTGCGTGTCCTGACACTTGTCTATCACAGCTGCAATGCTCTGCTTGATGTGACACCATTCTATCATAGCTGCGATGCTCTGCATGTCCTGACTCCTTTTTATCATAGCTGCGATGCTCTGCATGTCCTGACACCTTTCTATCATAGCTGCGATGCTCTGCGTGTCCTGACACTTGTCTATCATAGCTGCGATGCTCTGCTTGATGTGACACCATTCTATCATAGCTGCGATGCTCTGCATGTCCTGACACCTTTCTATCATAGCTGCGATGCTCTGCATGTCCTGACACTTGTCTATCATAGCTGCAATGATCTGCATGTCCTGACTCCTTTCTATCATAGCTGTGATGCTCTGCATGTCCTGACACCTATCATAGCTGCGATGCTCTGCGTGTCCTGACACTTGTCTATCATAGCTGCGATGCTCTGCTTGATGTGACACCATTCTATCATAGCTGTGATGCTCTGCATGTCCTGACACCATTCTATCATAGCTGCAATGCTCTGCAAGATGTAAATTGTCTCTTCAGAGAGGAAGAGGACTAGAACTCTAGTGTCACATATTAGAAGTAACAATCCTAAAAGCCAATGTCGTCCCTTTAACGAGCCTTGTCACATGACTTAGGATAATAGCAAAACCAGAATCTCAATTTGCAGACAGTTTCGGGGTATGCGAGATGTGACACCATTCTATCATAGCTGCGATGCTCTGCGAGATGTGACACCATTCTATCATAGCTGCGATGCTCTGCGAGATGTGACACCATTCTATCATAGCTGCGATGCTCTGCGAGATGTGACACCGTTCTATCATAGCTGCGATGCTCTGCGTGTCATGACACCTTTCTAGTATAGCTGCAATGGTTTGAATGTCCCAAAACCTCTCTTTTATAGCCGCGATGCTCACTCTTGGACAGGGATACACTGCGATAGCATTTTTAAAATCCTGGAACACCCAATATACAGCCATTAAGTCACCACTAGGGGGAGTGCAAGATTAAAGGCAGCTGTGTATTACATGTATAGGTTAGCTCCCCCTAGTGGTGGCTGCACCCAGCTATAAATTAATATTTGAATACAGTGTCTGTGCACTCTAAATCCTGTAACGATTCAATGAGGCTAGGTTGCAATACCGTAAGTATCCACATGGACAAGGGCGGCGCTACTTTAACCTGTTAATCACAATTAAATCTTACAATTGTTTTTCCAGGCTTACTATATTGCTATATAACTATGGATAGGGCATCAATATCAGATCGGTGGGGTCCAACACCCCTATCGAGCAGCCGTTTTAAGCTACGGCCGGCTGTAAAGTGTGACTGGAGCTGATCACTATAGTGGCCGTTCACAGGTACTGCAGCGCCTATTCACAGTCTGGAGCTGAGCTGCAGTACCAGGAAACGGCCACTACTCGGCGAGTGGTGCTCAGCCTTCATCTGATTGGTAGAAACGCCACTTGTCGGGACTCCATTGAGAACAGTTCATCAATCTATTAAACCCCTTTAATTTTTATTTTTTTAAGCCTCTCATTATAGATTAAGACACCACATAGTTATTAATATTTATTGTACTTTTTCCTTTGGAGTGAACTTCCAGATGAAAGTAAAAGTTTTACAAACAGAATAGAACCAAAAAAAAAAAAAAGTGTAAAGAGAAGAAATGATGCAAGTTATTAGTGAGAAGGAGGGAGGGGAAAAAAGGAAACAAAGTTGTTGACAAAGCAAGCAAAGCAAAAAGAAAGCCAAAAAGTTGGAGGTCAAGAAGGAAGATGCAACTCTTGAATTCAGTCTCTTACGATGAAGCTTTTCCCTTGGGGGTCGGACGTCTAAGGCCTCGTAAGAATGACCCTGGGTAAATCCGGCAGCACATCGATGACGGGCCCCGTGCATTCATGAGGGGGGGGGGCCCCATGCACATAATACATTCATCACCTATGATCAACATCCAATGAATGTCGGACATCATATAGAAAAGTACCAGGCGTCATTCGCTGGGAGGTACTGCAGCAGCCGAAGTCCTGGAGCTACAGGAAGTTGGTGCCATTTAGAAGTGCAAGTCGTCTTCCGAGTGATGGGAATGGTCTCAAAAAAATAAGTTTGCTGGTTTTAGGGAAATCTGCTCAAAGTCAATGACACGAACCGTCAACACTGCCCACCGGATCGTAAAAAGTGCTTCAGTGGAAAGGAGGCAGAGACGTCGCTGGGTCCGAAGACGTTTTGCAGAACAACAACAACAAAAAAAAGTTACAAATGGAAACAGGCAAAAGATGGACCTGTGACCACGTTAACAAGAAGAGGGAGAGTGTGCAGGTGGAATAGGAAAGTTAGATTCACAATATTGGGGGGGAAGAAAAAAAAAAAAAAAAAAAAAAAGGAAAGGCCCACTAAACCTACACCCTGCAGCAGAAGAAAAAAACGACGCACACTAGAATTCTAGAACTATGTTATTGTGTCAGGATTTTCTTAACATACTGATGTGATTGGCTGCACTGTTTTACTAAACAGGTTTAGTGGGCCTTTACATTAATGAGTACTCATTTTTTTTCCAAAGTAAAGGCCCACTAAACTTACAGCTTGCATCATCTAATATATCAAATTACACAACGCTATGCAAGAGTGAAGGAAAAAAAAAAAAAAGATACTGTAGCCATTTCTGGGATTTACATCTACTTGTGACTTTACTCAATACTTTTGCATGCTGCAGACTGTAGGTTTAGTGGACCTTTACTTTAGTAAGAATCGATTTCTTTCAATTGTCCCTTGAATGACTGCATCATTTTCATGCTGCAGACCAAGTTTAGTGGACCTTTACTTCAAAAGAAATTCATGCTAATATACAGGGAAAGTAAAAGTCCACTAAACCTACATTCTGCAGCCTACAAAATTATGCAGTCAGTCAAGAGACAAGAAGAAGTAAGTCCCCGAAATGGATCCAATTTTAATTCTTCTTCACTCTTACATGGCATTGTGGGAGTGCAGGAATTCTGTTCTGTGTGTTTAGTGATTTGCTGCATCATTATATGCTTTAGGTTTAGTGGGCCTCTACTGTGGAAAAAAAATAAATAAAAAAAATTGAAGCTTACAGGCAAAATAAAGGCCCACTAAACCTACAGCATACAAATCAAGCAGCAAATCACAACAAAATCCTAACACTCCAGAAACAGAATAAACTGTAGCAATTTCTGGGATTGATTCACTGCATAAGATTTCAGCTGCAGGCTGTGGGTTTAGTGAGCCTTTACCCTGTGGGCACCAATCTGAAATATTCCTTGGCGTTCTACTTGCACACTCTCCCTCTGCCATCTGAAGACTGTTCCCCTGCCCTGTTAATGTGCCCGGGGGGCAGTAAGGATCTCTCGCTCTACCAATGTGTGAATCAGAGGATCTGCGCGCTCTACTTTTTACACCTTCTACTAAAAGTGGTCCAGTTTACGCCAACTAATTTGTCCCTAATCTGCCTGTCCCAGTTTATTTTAATCACCCAGGGAAGGCAGGGCATGCTGGGAATTGTAGTTGAAACTCGTTAACTAAAATGGAGTGGATTTAGTAGTTCTGAAAAGCAAAAAAAAATAAATACAAAAATGGTACATTCAATGAATTTTAAGAGTCATTGGGCAAAAAAAAAAAAAAAAGTTAAGCGTACAGAAGCATTACGTGTCCCATCTTAGGCGACACATTACTACAGTCCTAATGCTGATGAGATCCCTTCAAATAACAGATACAAAAATACACTATAAAAGCAGCTAATGAGCATCACCGCAGGTGTTAAAGCAACTAATAAGTTGGCAGAAGCAAAGGAGGGAAGAAAAGAAAAAAAAAAAAAAAAAGAAAAATTCCCACTAACCTTAAAAAAATAATAATAATAAAAAAAAATAAAAAATGTAAAGCATGGATGTGACTGCAGGACAAAAATGTCAAAATCCGTACAAGACAAGAAAGCTAAAATACCCGCAAAGTCTGTGGATTTTATCTGTAATATGCTGGTAAAAAAAGGATTATTCCTTTAAGCACATTTTTGGATTTTGCCCCGTTTTGCTGCCATTTTTGCCGTTCTATGCTCCGCGGCAGGGAGCGCGTTTCGCGGCTTTGGGTCAGAATATCGTCTAAAAGATACAAAAACCTTATTAACCCGCGTGGGATGAAACGTTTTATTAAACAGTATAGAACAATGTGTTATTCCCAGGGTGAACGTTCCCGAGCACAATCCCTACGGATGGGGAATTTAGGACTGTTACTAGGTCTAACCCTGTGCGACACGCCGCCCGTCACAGCGGTACATTTGCTAATCTTCGAAAAAAGCATAACCTAGCGCTTGGTATTTGGTGGAACAAGACGGCCAACGGATCAATCCCTCAGTCGTTACTTTGCGTCTTCGGATTTAAAAGATGGCAGAAAAAACAAAAAAAGAACAGAAAAGGAAAAAACTAAAATAAAAATAAGACAGCAGTGAGAGGCAGATGTCGCAGACAAGCTCCAGTCCCATCAATGAAGCAGGTCCTTAATAGACTGGTTGTCTGTGGATTCCAAGGCACTCAGTCCGTCGGGTCCTTTTACGTTCTTGTCAGCTCCCTGCCGAAAAAAAAAAAAAAAAAAAAAAAAAAAAGAAAAACAGTAAGTGACGATGACAGGCGGGCGAGGAGGCTTGTAATAATGAGCACAAACAAAAAAAGTTTAGAAAAAATAAAATGGGCACTAAAAAAAAAAAAACAACCAAAAAGCTAATTTCACCGTTCCTTTAACACATTTATGACCGGTTTATTTTTGTTTTTTCATTTGCATACTCATTTTTTTCCCTCTTTATTTCAAGAGACATTACTTTGTTTTTATTTTTCTGCTGGTTTTTCTTTTATGGATAAGTGGTTTTGTTTTACCATACATAAATTGTACTAAAAAGTATAATATTGGGTGAAATAGTAAAATAACATAATAATAATAATAAAATAAATATATAAAATATATATACATATATATACACTCACCGGCCACTTTATTAGGTACACCTGTCCAACTTCTTGTTAACACTTAATTTCTAATCAGCCAATCACATGGCGGCAACTCAGTGCATTTAGGCATGTAGACATGGTCAAGACAATCTCCTGCAGCTCAAACCGAGCATCAGTATGGGGAAGAAAGGTGATTTGAGTGCCTTTGAACGTGGCATGGTTGTTGGTGCCAGAAGGGCTGGTCTGAGTATTTCAGAAACTGCTGATCTACTGGGATTTTCACGCACAACCATCTCTAGGGTTTACAGAGAATGGTCCGAAAAAGAAAAAAAAATCCAGTGAGCGGCAGTTCTGTGGGCGGAAATGCCTTGTTGATGCCAGAGGTCAGAGGAGAATGGGCAGACTGGTTCAAGCTGATAGAAAGGCAACAGTGACTCAAATCGCCACCCGTTACAACCAAGGTAGGCCTAAGAGCATCTCTGAACGCACAGTGCGTCGAACTTTGAGGCAGATGGGCTACAGCAGCAGAAGACCACACCGGGTACCACTCCTTTCAGCTAAGAACAGGAAACTGAGGCTACAATTTGTACAAGCTCATCGAAATTGGACAGTAGAAGATTGGAAAAACGTTGCTTGGTCTGATGAGTCTCGATTTCTGCTGCGACATTCGGATGGTAGGGTCAGAATTTGGCGTAAACAACATGAAAGCATGGATCCATCCTGCCTTGTATGGAGCATCTTTGGGATGTGCAGCCGACAAATCTGCGGCAACTGTGTGATGCCATCATGTCAATATGGACCAAAATCTCTGAGGAATGCTTTCAGCACCTTGTTGAATCTATGCCACGAAGAATTGAGGCAGTTCTGAAGGCAAAAGGGGGTCCAACCCGTTACTAGCATGGTGTACCTAATAAAGTGGCCGGTGAGTGTGTGTGTGTGTGTGTGTGTGTGTGTGTGTGTGTGTGTGTGTGTGTGTGTGTATATATATATATATGTATATATATATATATATATATATATGTGTATGTATGTATATATATATATATATATATATATATATATATATATATATATATATATATATATATATATATATATATATATATATATATATATATATATATATATATATATATATATATATTTTTTTACACACATATACACACACACACTAGATGGTGGCCCGATTCTAACACATCGGGTATTCTAGAATATGCATGTCCCCGTAGTATACCTTTATGACATCATCGTCGCTTTGGCAACCATTATGACATCTACGTCGATACTGTGCCTGTCGCTGATTGGTCAAGGCCTGGCGGCCTCGACCAATCAGAGACACGGGATTTCCAGGACAGACAGACAGACAGAAAGACAGACAGACAGACAGAAAGACAGACAGACGGAAAAACCCTTAGGCCCCATACACACGTTCAGGAATTGATGCAGAAAATTCCTGTGAAAATCCGGACATTTCTGCCAGATTTCCGCATAAAAACCGCATGCGTTTTTTTGCGCGTTTTTGACGCGGTTTTGACGCGTTTTTGATGCGGTTTTTCCCAAACATTTCCCAATGCATTAGACAGTGGGAAAACCGCGAAAAAACCGCAAAATTAATGAGCATGTCCGGTTTTTTACCGCAATGCGTTTTTCATGCGGAAAAACGCACATCATGTGCACAGAAAGTGCGGATTTCATTAAAAATGATAGGATGCTTAATGTATGCAGATTATTTGCGGTTTTATAGCGTTTTTATAGCGCAAAAACGCTAAAAAACCGCAAATAATCTGCACTGTGTGAACATAGCCTTAGACAATTATATATATACTAGACTGTGGCCCGATTCTAACGCATCGGGTATTCTAGAACATGCATGTCCCCGCGGCAGACTGTGCCCGTCGCTGATTGGTCGAGGCAACCTTTATGACATCATCGTCGCCATGGCAACCATTATGACATCTACGTCGATACTGTGCCCGTCGCTGATTGGTCGAGGCCTGGCGGCCTCGACCAATCAGACGCGGGATTTCCATTATGACATCATCGTCGCCATGCTGTGCCCGTTGCTGATTGGTCGAGGCCTGGCGGCCTCGACCAATCAGAGACGCGGGATTTCCAGGACAGACAGACAGACAGACGGAAAAACCCTTAGACAATTATATATATAGATATATATATATATATTTTAGATAGAGAGCTATATAGAGATATACATATATACACGTATATACATACATGCATACATACATACATACATACGGTATATATTTTAAGGGTGAACTATAAAGAAAAAAATAAATATTCACAACTGGTTTTTAGGGTGAAATAGTAAAAAAAAAAAAATATATAGAAAATAAAATGTACAACTGTTGGGGTTTTTATTTTATAGACATGTTTATTTCTAAAAAGAAAATAAAAATTAATTTTTGATATGGGAAAGGCGGATGAATTAAAATTCTCTGTTTTATTTTTTTCTATTGTTATTTTTATTTATTTATTTTAAGTCCTCATTGGGGACTTGAGCCTGTGATCTTGTTCATTAAGCTGAAACCTATAGCTTAAAAAAAATCAAAAAAAAAATCACATGATTCAGTCCATTTGAGGCAGAAATACGGACAGCCCAATGGCTCATCGTGATTTTGTCCCCGGATAGATTGCGTTGTGCAACCTGGACGCCGTCACAGACTGTCGGCGGCATATCGATGATTAGACAGCAGTGATTGGAGCTAGCTCCGGTTGCTGCTGGTAGGTTCCCGGCAGTATAACACAGCTGGCACCTGCTGGGTATGGATCAGGCTAAATTCATGTACTTGTATCAATATATGGAAAGGGGTTAAACCTTTTAAAATACATTTTTCTAACTATTTTAAACTTTAAGAATTGCACTATTTTCTTAAAGTGAACTATTCCTTAACATCAGACCTCTGCACTGCAAAGTTGTTACTAATCAGAGAGAGAAAACCAAAGTATGAGCTGGGATTTGTACAGCGATCTTGTCGCCATATACAATACTTGTAAATTAAGCCACAGATTCGTTTTTTTATGAGTTACAGGAAATATCTTCAAGGACAAGAAGGAAAAAAAAAAAAAAAAAAAAAAAAGTTAAGTAAAAACAGTGGTTAATGCCGTTGCTATTTTCTGCTGCCTTGTGCCAGGGAGCTTTATTGCTTTTTTTTTTAATATAAATATATATATAAAAAAAGAACAGTAATTAGTTTCAGCAGCACTTTATATTGTGGCGGGAAATTGGTTTTGCGGCGGTGTTGTGTGTTTATCGGTTCGCAGACCTCAGAGGGGGTCGGATTGTGCTCGTAGATCTAATGTCGGCTCTAGGATGTAATAAAACAGGAATGTGAGGTTCGGATCCAGTCTCTCATGAGTAAAAAACAAATAAATTAATGAGCACGTGCTATGGGAAGAATAAATCCGACCCAACGAGGGGAGTTTGTCTCCTTCATTACTGCTTTCTGGCAGCAGACTGACATTGGGCTTCATTGTCAAGTTCAAGTCTTAACCCCTTCCTGCGTCTGGTGCCCCTGAATGAAGGAGCTCAGGAGCTGATCCCTCTCCATAACCGTCACACAGGCACATCCGTCTGTAATGACGGAGACCAGAGCGAGCTCAGTTACTGGAGTAAACTTTATTTCAAACTTTATTTTTTTTTTCAGAAATTGATGGTACAAACGAAAATAAGAAACTTTGTATATTTAGTGGAAAAAGATTTAGGTCTGGAAAAAAAAATAATAATAGTGACTATTCTGGACAAAAAAAGTTCATGAAAAAAAAATACACAACTGCAAATGTTAGAACAGCGGGGGGAGGTGAATAGTTTATCCAACACACTGGCAGAGAGTTGTTCAATCTCACACCTTGGTCGGCCAAGGCTTACTTTACACATCACTAATTTAAACTGTACTGATTCGAACAGCCTCTCAGGTGAGGACACCAAGGCATTATAGTTTACACTTGAAAAATTCATAAAAGTGCCCGCCCCTAGCTCCTCCCTAGAATGTCTGTCTGTCTCTAGCTCCTCCCTAGAATGTCTGTGTCTACCCCTAGCTCCTCCCTAGAATGTCTGTCTGCCTCTAGCTCCTCCCTAGAATGTCTGTGTCTGTCTCTAGCTCCTCCCTAGAATGTCTGTGTCTGCCTCTAGCTCCTCCCTAGAATGTCTGTCTGCCCCTAGCTCCTCCCTAGAATGTCTGTCTGCCCCTAGCTCCTCCCTAGAATGTCTGTGTCTGCCTCTAGCTCCTCCCTGGAATGTTTGTGTCTGTCTCTAGCTCCTCCCTAGAATGTCTGTGTCTGCCTCTAGCTTCTCCCTAGAATGTCTGTGTCTGCCTCTAGCTCCTCCCTAGAATGTCTGTATCTGCCTCTAGCTCCTCCCTAGAATGCCTGTGTCTGCCTCTAGCTCCTCCCTAGAATGTCTGTGTCTGCCTCTAGCTCCTCCCTAGAATGTCAGTGTCTGCCTCTAGCTCCTCCCTAGAATATCCGCATCTGCCCCTAGCTCCTCCCTAGAATGTCTGTGTCTGCCTCTAGCTCCTCCCTAGAATGTCTGTGTCTGCCTCTAGCTCCTCCCTAGAATGTCTGTGTCTGCCTCTAGCTCCTCCCTAGAATGTCTGTGTCTGCCTCTAGCTTCTCCCTAGAATGTCTGTGTCTGCCTCTAGCTCCTCCCTAGAATGCCTGTGTCTGCCTCTAGCTCCTCCCTAGAATGCCTGTGTCTGCCTCTAGCTCCTCCCTAGAATGTCTGTGTCTGCCTCTAGCTCCTCCCTAGAATGTCTGTGTCTGCCTCTAGCTCCTCCCTAGAATGTCTGTGTCTGCCTCTAGCTCCTCCCTAGAATGTCTGTGTCTGCCTCTAGCTCCTCCCTAGAATGTCTGTGTCTGCCTCTAGCTCCTCCCTAGAATGTCTGTGTCTGCCTCTAGCTCCTCCCTAGAATGTCTGTGTCTGCCTCTAGCTCCTCCCTAGAATGTCTGTGTCTGCCTCTAGCTCCTCCCTAGAATGCCTGTGTCTGCCTCTGGCTCCTCCCCAGAATGTCTGTGTCTGCCTCTAGCTCCTCCCTAGAATGTCAGTGTCTGCCTCTAGCTCCTCCCTAGAATATCCGCATCTGCCCCTAGCTCCTCCTTAGAATGTCCAGAGTATGGAGAACATGTCCAATCCAGGCTTTAACAGGAGATCACATAGTAAGCAGTGCTCCATCTAATATTATTAGAAATCTATCAGAAGCGATGGTTCATTCGTTCGCTCGTCACCGAGGGCTGGATGCTATAGACACGTCAGTAGGACAAGGCACAGGAGAGGCAGCACGTCACATGTCATAGGACAAACAAACACGACAGGTTCACCATAGCCCGATATCAACAGGATAAAGACAGCAGACTGGAGGCGATGCAGGGATATCAGATCCCCATGTGGAAAGTTTATGGCTGCCACAAGGCCGATCAATAAATAAAACACAACTTTCTTGGTGTTTATCACATTCCTCCTCGGTCTGATAAGCCCGGCACAGCTGAAGGGCCCTTTTCAAGATCTGAGCCAGATTTCTAGCCTCCTCAGCTTGATCTTTAAAGAGGGATGTTGGGGGTGGGGATTGACTCGGGGAATATCCGTACTACTTTGGAAAGGATTCGACTGGCAACTAATTACAAAAAAAAAAAAAGTCTTTGACTGAAGAAGAAAAACAAGTGGAGCAGGATCGCGCAACATGTGAAGGACATTGGTGATAAAACTACAGACAACCCGGAATAAGACTGACAGCGCCGCGTCCTGAACGCCACCGGATTAACCGAGGAAATAAAAAAAAAAAAAGCGATGAAAGACATTAATTATTTCTTGCACTTCATTAGCTTATTCTAGTGGGGGGCGCTACGGGGACATCAGTCACATCGCCGCTGCTCCTTCTGACAACAAGACATGTAAACTGCCACCTCGACGCGCGCCGCAAAACACCCCAAAGCCTTAATGCTTCCGCCAAATGCATCTTCGCGTCACCCATTTAATTCACCACCATATGTCCTAGGGGACATTGCCCGGAATTCCACAGACCCCCAAACTGCCCTTTTTTAACGTCACACTTTTGGTTGCCCTTGAGTTACGGTAAGATTGTACCGTTTCCACATAGGGTGGTCTTACTTTGTGTTTGCCTATACTTGATGGAGGCCAGAAAAGCGTTCCTTTGGCCTCTATCGGAGGTAGGCCAAAATGGCTAGTTTCTCCAAAAGAGGTCAAGTTAATACGCCAACTCTACCGACCAAGATCCCTTGCCGAGAGCTGCCCTTAGATACTTGGGGGGGGGGTCACTTGACCTGCAGAAATCGCTTTCATGAACGCTTGCCCAATGGGGAGAGGAGACAAGACGGCGAGGGTCCTATACACATCCGATCCTCCCGAATGGGGTTTATCTACCAGCCCAAAGCCCTGGAGGAATCCATCAGACATCACCTTCCATTACGAGCACTTGTCACGTCCCGATGACGGACATTAGGATTTGCCTCACGTTCCTGCTCTGCGCCGTCCTCTCCTTATCTGCTAGGCTGCAGCTCCGCGAGCGTCAACCTCCATCAGCTGCGAGATCTGCCAGTCAGACGCTTTCCATGAAACGCCGGTCACGGAAACAGCCGTCCGTCTGCTATGCCTTCCTGGAAAGATGAACTGTTTCCTGCGTGTTGTGATCTTATCGTCGCCTGCAGAGTCTCTGCCGCCAGACACGTCGTTTGTAATGTGCTGCTAAAATAAATGGGGGTGTAATGTAACGACCTTCACCACGCCGGAGGAGATAGAGGGGCTTCATCCGGCGGTAACCTCTTAACCGATCACTGGATCCAGACTCTTCACAAAAAGGCATCGCCAAGTCTGGATATCTAACAAAAAAGAATAAACTATCCCCAAAAGTTCTGTTAGATAGATCTGCCTGATCCGTGTAGGCTTATGGAAGGATTAGTTCTGGCATCGTTGAAACGCATCGATCTGCGTAGGAGCTGCGGACACAAAACAATTACGTTTTTCATTGAAGCTCTGCTTCATTTTTTATCCATTTTGGGAGGCATCAAGAAATTAATAATTTCAGGCTGTGGACAAATGAATATAAGACTAATCAGTAATACTAGGCATGACCTGTGTACAGGTGTGGGGCTGTTTCTGAAAGAATGCAGCCATGTTTTTCTAGTTCTGAACTACCCCTTTAAAAAGAGCTCTAAGGACCCCCCAACATTTTATTATTTGTTTTCAGCACCATGTAGTATGTAGTGGCCGTTCTCAAGTACTGCAGTGAATGTGACCCGAGCTGCAGTACTGAGAATGGCCACTACATGACAAGAGGAGCTGTTCTCCAGCTTCATACATATGTGTATTTCAGGTGGGTGGCAGCAGTCGGCTGAAGTGTTGGATGTCGGACCCCCACCAAAGTGATAGGTCATAGATATCCTAGTCCTGGACAACCCCTTTAACAGTTAGTTTCCATGAATATGTAATTTTCCTCACCTGATGTAAATGCCGTAGTTTTCCTGAATCCGGCGACGTTTTTCTTGTGTTCCTGCGCCTCTCTCGTTCCTGAGATACGGCCCCTTCTTTCCTGTATAAAAGTCTAGTCTTCTTAGCCAAGTGGGTGTGATCATCACGTTTCTCGCGCAATCTTCTTTAAGGCCACGCCCATTTGGCTTTAAAATGTAAAATTTATATACAGAGAAGACGGGTCCATATCTCATGAACCGAGAGGCGCAGGAAGAAGAGAAAAACATCGCCAAAATCAGGAGAACGGCAGCATTTACAAAAAGCAGGATGCCGCACCCCTGTCCTCGCCGCTTTTATCCAAGCATAAAAGGAGAGAAATCTGACAGACAGATGCCAGGCGGCGGACGGTAAGATCCTCGAAATATGCTAAGCCACTAATTCCAGCACAGACGGCATAGCGGTAGTGAGATAACTGGCGGAGGACGCTGGCACCCTGGGCGCATTATCACTTGTAGGTTACAAAGCAGCAGAGAGAATTAGAAGAAGGGTCATGTCGTGCTCCACTGGGCCGCGCAGAACAGCAGAGACGGACGTGCCGGGGGAAAAAGAAAAAACACAACCACGCGGTTATGCGCCAAGTAAACATTTAATTAGATTTTTTGGAAGCGTGTGGTGTAGGAAGAATGCAGAGGAGGAGACGCGGATACTGAAGTGCGGAGCAAGAGACGACATGGTCACCAGGGAAAATCAGGCAAAAAGTAAAAAAACAAGAATAATTCTAATGAAAACAGGAAGGTCGCACGTCTGAACGCTGAGGGCAAAGTCAATTCGACAAAACTAATTAACGGTTTTGCATAACTGTCCGGAAGCCGCTCACTGACCCACTGGACGCGAGCGGGGCCGATCCTGTTACAGCCCCCCGACACCGGCTGGGGGGTGCAGGACACACACTAGGGGTCTGATCAACGGAGGTCGGACTGCTGGAACCCCCACGAGTACTGAGAAGAGACCTGAAATGTGCTACAAGAATAGGGAGGCAAGACATGCCTGTGCAAGGTGGCGGGGGGGGGGGAGGAGGCAGTCAGCAATGTGCAGGGAGGAGGGAGAGGAGGCAGTCAGCAATGTGCAGGGAGGAGGGAGAGGAGGCAGTCAGCAATGTGCAGAGAGGAGGGAGAGGAGGCAGTCAGCAATGTGCAGGGAGGAGGGAGGAGGAGGCAGTCAGCAATGTGAAGGGAGGAGGGAGGAGGAGGCAGTCAGCAATGTGAAGGGAGGAGGGAGAGGAGGCAGTCAGCAATGTGCAGGGAGGAGGGAGAGGAGGCAGTCAGCAATGTGCAGGGAGGAGGGAGAGGAGGCAGTCAGCAATGTGCAGGGAGGAGGGAGAGGAGGCAGTCAGCAATGTGCAGAGAGGAGGGAGAGGAGGCAGTCAGCAATGTGCAGGGAGGAGGGAGAGGAGGGAGCCAGCAATGTGCAGAGAGGAGGGAGAGGAGGCAGTCAGCAATGTGCAGAGAGGAGGGAGAGGAGGCAGTCAGCAATGTGCAGGGAGGAGGGAGAGGAGGGAGCCAGCAATGTGCAGGGAGGAGGGGGAGGAGGCAGTCAGCAATGTGCAGGGAGGAGGGAGAGGAGGCAGTCAGCAATGTGCAGAGAGGAGGGAGAGGAGGCAGTCAGCAATGTGCAGGGAGGAGGGAGAGGAGGGAGCCAGCAACGCGCAGGGAGGAGGCAGTCAGCAATGTGCAGGGAGGAGGGAGAGGAGGCAGTCAGCAATGTGCAGAGAGGAGGGAGAGGAGGCAGTCAGCAATGTGCAGGGAGGAGGGAGAGGAGGCAGTCAGCAATGTGCAGAGAGGAGGGAGAGGAGGCAGTCCGCAATGTGCAGAGAGGAGGGAGAGGAGGCAGTCAGCAATGTGCAGAGAGGAGGGAGAGGAGGCAGTCAGCAATGTGCAGGGAGGAGGGAGAGGAGGCAGTCAGCAATGTGCAGGGAGGAGGGAGAGGAGGCAGTCAGCAATGTGCAGGGAGGAGGGAGAGGAGGCAGTCAGCAATGTGCAGGGAGGAGGGAGAGGAGGCAGTCAGCAATGTGCAGGGAGGAGGGAGAGGAGGCAGTCAGCAATGTGCAGGGAGGAGGGAGAGGAGGCAGTCAGCAATGTGCAGGGAGGAGGGAGAGGAGGTAGTCAGCAATGTGCAGGGAGGAGGGAGAGGAGGCAGTCAGCAATGTGCAGGGAGGAGGGAGAGGAGGCAGTCAGCAATGTGCAGGGAGGAGGGAGAGGAGGCAGTCAGCAATGTGCAGGGAGGAGGGAGAGGAGGCAGTCAGCAATGTGCAGGGAGGAGGGAGAGGAGGCAGTCAGCAATGTGCAGGGAGAGGAGGCAGTCAGCAATGTGCAGGGAGAGGAGGCAGTCAGCAATGTGCAGGGAGAGGAGGCAGTCAGCAATGTGCAGGGAGAGTGGGAGGCAGTCAGCAATGTGCATTTTAATAAGACAGAAATTGCAAACATTTTTAGAGTCACAGGTCAGTAAGCGGTGACATAACATGACAACAAAAAAAGAAAAGAAAAAGAGGCGCATATCCTATTAGGAAAGCATTGCTTCTCCGTCTTCACCACAGCGGCCACTGGAATGACCTTACTAAATCTATTAGACGGCAATCACTGATATAACGAGCCATTCATGTGCCGAATAAATTAATCCTCTAACGCTGCGGCTGCAGGAAAATCACTTCCAGGAGCTTTAATCTTTATTAGTAGGAAAAAAAATAAAAAGCATCCATATTAAGAATAATGAACGTGCTCTTTGTAATGGACGGTGCCGCTCAGGTTGCAGATTAGCTCAGGTTTTCTCGCGTCCAGAAAAGATGGATTTGACATTAAAGTCAAAAACCGCTTGCGACAAGACGAGAAGCTGAATGGGCCGAGGTGGATAATGGGACCAGTTCCCCCCTTGGATCAATGAAATGCACTGGGCAAAGATGTAAGCGTGGGCGAAAAAGAGCATCCATCACCAATCTAAAATCCGCATAGAATGTCCGGAGACACGATCGACCAATCAGCTGCTTGGAATCAATCACCGGATTCCTGGGGAAAGGCGCTGGACAGAATCAATCACCTTCACCCTCTGGCATCTTACAGAATCAGTCTCCTCCTCCCTCTGGCAGCTTCCTTTCTCTGGAGAAGTAGCCTCCTCAGCTATACTACTATTGTGTGGACAAGCGGGCAGAAAGATTTCTATTTGTTGGTAGTTTTCCAAATTAAAGGGGATGTCTCACCCCCACAGCAGCCCCTGTCCGGATGCATTTTTCCAGGACCTTTCAGCCATAGTATCGTATAGACACTCACCCTTTCCAGAAGCAGCTTGACAGTTTTGAAGTGACCCTCGTAGCAGGCGGACAGAAGAGGGGTGATGCCATGTTTATCTGCAGCCTGAAAAACAAAAACATCCATGTGAAGGTCACCCATCCATGGAGCGGCTCTATGTCTCCAGTAGATGGCTAAGGCTCCCTCTAGTGGTGGCTGGAAGCAAACAGAATTTTACAGGAAAGGGTACGGTGCATGGCGTCGACACCTACATTAATATCGGCTCCTTTTGCCAAGAGATATTCCAGGGTCTCGTCCTGCCCGCAGTCTGCGGCGTAATGTAGAGGCTTTCGTCCTCCCTCCAGCGTCCGGTTGACATCCACACCCTGTCCAAAAAAAAAACAAAAAAAAAAACATTTTGGCGCTCCTATAAGAAGTTCAGCATTGCCCATGAGTCGACACCGTGTGGTTTCCCAAATAAAGGCCACTAGTCTACAGCTAGCTCCCCCTAGCGGTGAATAAAGGCCACTAGTCTACAGCTAGCTCCCCCAAGCGGTGAATAAAGGCCACTAGTCTACAGCTAGCTCCCCCTAGCGGTGAATAAAGGCCACTAGTCTACAGCTAGCTCCCCCTAGCGGTGAATAAAGGCCACTAGTCTACAGCTAGCTCCCCCTAGCGGTGAATAAAGGCCACTAGTCTACAGCTAGCTCCCCCTAGCGGTGAATAAAGGCCACTAGTCTACAGCTAGCTCCCCCTAGTGGTGAATAAAGGCCACTAGTCTACAGCTAGCTCCCCCTAGCGGTGAATAAAGGCCACTAGTCTACAGCTAGCTCCCCCTAGCGGTGAATAAAGGCCACTAGTCTACAGCTAGCTCCCCCTAGCGGTGAATAAAGGCCACTAGTCTACAGCTAGCTCCCCCTAGCGGTGAATAAAGGCCACTTGTCTACAGCTAGCTCCCCCTAGCGGTGAATAAAGGCCACTTGTCTACAGCTAGCTCCCCCTAGCGGTGAATAAAGGCCACTAGTCTACAGCTGGCGCCCCCTAGCGGTGAATAAAGGCCACTTGTCTACAGCTAGCTCCCCCTAGCGGTGAATAAAGGCCACTTGTCTACAGCTAGCTCCCCCTAGCGGTGAATAAAGGCCACTTGTCTACAGCTAGCTCCCCCTAGTGGTGAATAAAGGCCACTTGTCTACAGCTAGCTCCCCCTAGTGGTGAATAAAGGCCACTTGTCTACAGCTTGCTCCCCCTAGCGGTGAATAAACGCCACTAGTCTACAGCTAGCTCCCCCTAGCGGTGAATAAAGGCCACTTGTCTACAGCTAGCTTCCCCTAGCGGTGAATAAAGGCCACTTGTCTACAGCTAGCTTCCCCTAGCGGTGAATAAAGGCCACTAGTCTACAGCTAGCTCCCCCTAGCGGTGAATAAAGGCCACTTGTCTACAGCTAGCTCCCCCTAGTGGTGAATAAAGGCCACTTGTCTACAGCTAGCTCCCTCTAGTGGCGGATAAAGGCCACTTGTCTACAGTTAGCTCCCCCTAGTGGTGGCTGCTGGCAGCCATTGTTTTATCAGGTTCTATGAGGTTCTGTTTATTGTATGTTGCTTTCCTAAAAGTAGAGGAGCGACGCCGCGTAACTTCTCTTATGTCATAACAGATGCTGCAATCAATTTCCCATTCAGGCGGTGACCCAACCAGCGCAGAGGAGGCAGAGGAATGGAGCAGCTGCTCGTCCTCGCCTGTTCTGCCGGACAATCTGACAATTACACATTTTATGTTGCACCTAAATAATTGTATTTATTTATTTTTGCTGACGCATCAGATCCGTATCCAAGAGCCGAACGCACAGGGCCATAAAGCGAGTTACGAGAGATGGCGGAGCAGTGTGCTGCCAACAAGCAGAACCCGCAGATTTGCTTTAAGACGGGTGTCCGGCGCCCCAGTCTCCCCCTTCCCCCTCTTTTATGGGAGTTATCTTAGAAAGTACGTGCAACTGTTTGTGACTCCCATAAAAGTGAATGGAACGAGCCGCACTGACGACCACCTCCCCATTTATTACTGGCCATAATGGAGCAGCCCCCCCAGGTGGGGTGGGTCGGGGGTCACGGGACCCTCATTCGTAGGATCGCTGCCTCTCTTATTATATGCAATTCCCAGGACAGCGGTGTGCAGTAATCACTGCAGCCGGCTCACAACTACCCAGCCTACAATGGCTGATAACAGGGAACAATAGCGCATACTCAACTGCACAGCAGTAGGAGAGACCACGACCGCGAAAGTGAAAGCACCACAAAGCCCACCACGCCCGAGGCGAGAACACAACGTGTCACCGCTTCCTGCAAAGTCAGCACACTCCTCTCCTGAAATACTCTGTGCTGCTGGAGAACCTAACTCTGGGGTCTGTGATCTCACATCATATCACGGCCCCCCACAAGGTCAGCGCACTCCTCTCCCGCTGCGGTCATACCGGCAGTTCTCACCTCGGGCAAATTATGTACGAAACATTCTAGAAAGTGACGTAAACTGCGCGTCCTGCCACAAACCTAAGGAGCGACAGCCTGACCGATAGCGATCGTGGGAAAAGGTCTGAACATTGCCGAGGTCGGGGGGATTCACTACGACGCAGGACAGGTGCAGCCTCAAGGGGGATCGCCACAGACTGAGCGGAGGAGCTGCAACAGGGCACCAAAGACTGCAGACACTGATCATCCTGAGCTGCCTGGTTCATGTGCACAAATGATGAACCCCCATCAGAAAAGTACTGGAGGCACCCACCCCCTGCTGCAGGGCACGAGGACCACCCTATTAAATGGGCCAAATACACCGGATTTCCCACAATATTTATCTCCTCGTCATCGGAACCTGCCCCTCACCCCGTCCCCTGTAACTACACAGAATGGGAGCCTGCCCCTCGCCCCGTCCCCTGTAACTACACAGAGTGGGAGCCTGCCCCTCGCCCCATCTCCTGTAACTACACAGAATGGGAGCCTGCCCCTCGCCCTGTCCCCTGTAACTACACAGAATGGGAACCTGCCCCTCGCCCCGTCCTCTGTAACTACACAGAATGGGAACCTGCCCCTCGCCCCGTCCCCTGTAACTACACAGAATGGGAGCCTGCCCCTCGCCCCGTCCCTTGTAACTACACAGAATGGGAGCCTGCCCCTCGCCCCGTCCCCTGTAACTACACAGAATGGGAGCCTGCCCCTCGCCCCGTCCCCTGTAACTACACAGAGTGGGAGCCTGCCCCTCGCCCCGTCCCCTGTAACTACACAGAATGGGAGCCTGCCCCTCGCCCCGTCCTCTGTTACTACACAGAATGGGAGCCTGCCCCTCGCCCCGTCCCCTGTAACTACACAGAATGGGAGCCTGCCCCTCGCCCCGTCCTCTGTTACTACACAGAATGGGAACCTGCCCCTCGCCCCGTCCCCTGTAACTACACAGAATGGGAATCTGCTCTCGCCCCGTCCCCTGTAACTACACAGCAGGGTCCCAGTTGTCTGGACACGTTCACACACATCCCTGACGTGACAATTACAGCGATCCATTATCTCCCCCGGCAAAATGTCCAAAGTTCCCGGGTGATTCACCGCCATCGCCCCGTTATCTGCAGGTTTCTGGTTTCAACTCGAGTCCTGCAGTTTACGTGACTATTGTAAAACAGGTCAAGATCTCCGTTTGCTGTCAGGGAATAAGAACCCAGCGCTGACACACAGTGTGCGACAACCCATCATGGTCGGGTGCTGACCAGAGGCGCAATATCACCTTTAAGACATGAAATTTACCCATTAGAGCTTGTCCACTTCCCCGCCTTATTTATGATCTTGGAGTGTCACTTTAAAACTCTACAGTAACAGGAGGATGAAAGACGAACCCACCATCACCACGGCTCACCACCTCGTCCCCCACCATCACCACTTATCAGCACCTCGTCCGCCACCATCACCACGGCTCATCACCTCGTCCCCCACCATCACCACGGCTCATCACCTCGTCCCCCACCATCACCACGGCTCAGCACCTCGTCCCCCACCATCACCACGGCTCACCACCTCGTCCCCCACCATCACCACGGCTCACCACCTCGTCCCCCACCATCACCACTTATCAGCACCTCGTCCCCCACCATCACCACTTATCAGCACCTCGTCCCCCACCATCACCACTTATCACCTCGTCCCCCACCATCACGACAGCTCAGCACCTCGTCCCCCACCATCACGACAGCTCAGCACCTCGTCCCCCACCATCACCACGGCTCAGCACCTCGTCCCCCACCATCACCACGGCTCAGCACCTCGTCCGCCACCATCACCACGGCTCATCACCTCGTCCCCCACCATCACCACGGCTCATCACCTCGTCCCCCACCATCACCACGGCTCATCACCTCGTCCCCCACCATCACCACGGCTCAGCACCTCGTCCCCCACCATCACCGCGGCTCAGCACCTCGTCCCCCACCATCACCACGGCTCATCACCTCGTCCCCCACCATCACCACGGCTCATCACCTCGTCCCCCACCATCACCACGGCTCATCACCTCGTCCCCCACCATCACCACGGCTCATCACCTCGTCCCCCACCATCACCACGGCTCACCACCTCGTCCCCCACCATCACCACGGCTCACCACCTCGTCCCCCACCATCACCACCTCGTCCCCCACCATCACCACGGCTCACCACCTCGTCCCCCACCATCACCACGGCTCATCACCTCGTCCCCCACCATCACCACGGCTCATCACCTCGTCCCCCACCATCACCACGGCACATCACCTCGTCCCCCACCATCACCACGGCTCACCACCTCGTCCCCCACCATCACCACGGCTCACCACCTCGTCCCCCACCATCACCACGGCTCACCACCTCGTCCCCCACCATCACCACGGCTCATCACCTCGTCCCCCACCATCACCACGGCTCACCACCTCGTCCCCCACCATCACCACGGCTCACCACCTCGTCCCCCACCATCACCCCGGCTCACCACCTCGTCCCCCACCATCACCACGGCTCACCACCTCGTCCCCCACCATCACCACGGCTCACCACCTCGTCCCCCACCATCACCACGGCTCATCACCTCGTCCCCCACCATCACCACGGCTCATCACCTCGTCCCCCACCATCACCACGGCTCATCACCTCGTCCCCCACCATCACCACGGCTCATCATCTCATCCCCATCATCACCACGGCTTACCATCTCGTCCCCCACCATCACCACCACAATTTTTTTCAGCCCGACATTTCGCCACCTCCAGGAATAGACACATTACTACGGATCCAAAAGTAGGTCTGGTGAAGTCACACAAGCAATTACCGTGCCAGATCCATTGTGAAAGACTCATCATATGACAGCACCGAGGCGCTCTGCAACCAGAGCAGGCACAGGTCTGCAGAGCCACAAACACGGGATCACTGGGGTTCCAGCTATAAGCAAATCCATAGGAAACAAGACGTCTCTACAACGGCAGCAAGTTCATTACCCAATCTGACTCTTCTCACCGACACATCATGTAACGGACAGTCAGACCCAGAAGTGATTGTAGAGGACTGACTACACACGAGTAAGAATTGCTTCCAGTATTATACCCCAGAGCTGCACTCACTATTCTGCTGGTGCAGTCACTGTGTACATACATTACTGATCCTGAGTTACATCCTGTATTATACCCCAGAGCTGCACTCACTATTCTGCTGGTGCAGTCACTGTGTACATACATTACATTACTGATCCTGAGTTACATCCTGTATTATACTCCAGAGCTGTACTCACTATTCTGCTGGTGCAGTCACTGTGTACATACATTACATTACTGATCCTGAGTTACATCCTGTATTATACTCCAGAGCTGCACTCACTATTCTGCTGGTGCAGTCACTGTGTACATATATTACACTACTGATCCTGCCTGAGTTACATCCTGTATTATACCCCAGAGCTGCACTCACTATTCTGCTGGTGCGGTCACTGTGTACATACATTACATTACTGATCCTGAGTTACATCCTGTATTATACTCCAGAGCTGTACTCACTATTCTGCTGGTGCAGTCACTGTGTACATACATTACATTACTGATCCTGAGTTACATCCTGTATTATACCCCAGAGCTGCACTCACTATTCTGCTGGTGCAGTCACTGTGTACATACATTACTGATCCTGAGTTACACCCTGTATTATACCCCAGAGCTGCACTCACTATTCTGCTGGTGCAGTCACTGTGTACATACATTACATTACTGATCCTGAGTTACATCCTGTATTATACCCCAGAGCTGCACTCTCTATTCTGCTGGTGCAGTCACTGTGTACATACATTACATTACTGATCCTGAGTTACATCCTGTATTATACCCCAGAGCTGCACTCTCTATTCTGCTGGTGCAGTCACTGTGTACATACATTACATTACTGATCCTGAGTTACATCCTGTATTATACCCCAGAGCTGCACTCTCTATTCTGCTGGTGCAGTCACTGTGTACATACATTACATTACTGATCCTGAGTTACCTCCTGTATTATACTCCAGAGCTGCACTCTCTATTCTGCTGGCGCAGTCACTGTGTACATACATTACATTACTGATCCTGAGTTACATCCTGTATTATACTCCAGAGCTGCACTCACTATTCTGCTGGTGGAGTCACTGTGTACATACATTACATTACTGATCCTGAGTTACATCCTGTATTATATCCCAGAGCTGCACTCACTATTCTGCTGGTGCAGTCACTGTGTACATACATTACAGATCCTGAGTTACCTCCTGTATTATACTACAGAGCTGCACTCACTATTCTGCTGGTGCAGTCACTGTGTACATACATTACATTACTGATCCTGAGTTACCTCCTGTGTAATACTCCAGAGCTGCACTCACTATTCTGCTTGTGCAGTCACTGTGTACATACATTACTGATCCTGAGTTACATCCTGTATTATACCCCAGAGCTGCACTCACTATTCTGCTGGTGCAGTCACTGTGTACATACATTACATTACTGATCCGGAGTTACATCCTGTATTATACCCCAGAGCTGCACTCACTATTCTGCTGGTGCAGTCACTGTGTACATACATTACTGATCCGGAGTTACATCCTGTATTATACCCCAGAGCTGCACTCACTATTCTGCTGGTGCAGTCACTGTGCACATACATTACATTACTGATCCTGAGTTACAGCCTGTATTATACCCCAGAGCTGCACTCACTATTCTGCTGGTGCAGTCACTGTGTACATACATTACATTACTGATCCTGAGTTACATCCTGTATTATACCCCAGAGCTGCACTCACTATTCTGCTGGTGCAGTCACTGTGTACATACATTACTGATCCTGAGTTACATCCTGTATTATACCCCAGAGCTGCACTCACTATTTTGCTGGTGCAGTCACTGTGTACATACATTACATTACTGATCCTGAGTTACATCCTGTATTATACCCCAGAGCTGCACTCACTATTCTGCTGGTGCAGTCACTCTGTACATACATTACATTACTGATCCGGAGTTACATCCTGTATTATACTCCAGAGCTGCACTCACTATTCTGCTGGTGCAGTCACTCTGTACATACATTACATTACTGATCCTGAGTTACAGCCTGTATTATACCCCAGAGCTGCACTCACTATTCTGCTGGTGCAGTCACTGTGTACATACATTACATTACTGATCCGGAGTTACATCCTGTATTATACTCCAGAGCTGCACTCACTATTCTGCTGGTGCAGTCACTCTGTACATACATTACATTACTGATCCTGAGTTACAGCCTGTATTATACCCCAGAGCTGCACTCACTATTCTGCTGGTGCAGTCACTGTGTACATACATTACATTACTGATCCGGAGTTACATCCTGTGTAATACTCCAGAGCTGCGCTCACTATTGCCATCTCTCCAGTACTTGTATCATTATTTCCAGTCCACAGACGCCGCGGCCGCTGGGAATCCCTCGGTGAGTGAACACATAATCCTCCTGAGCTGCACTCTGAACTTTAGCTCCTCTATTAATAGTCGAGGGTTATTGGACAGTTGCATAACTAGCACTTCCCTAATACCCGACACCTTTGTCCTCCAGGTGATGGGTCGGTTGTTGTCATCTGGAGCTGAACTCTGCAGCCCGTACATTTAACTAGGTGTTAGAACTACAATTCCCAGCATGCCGCACCGGTCGCAGGGAGGCCGCTCGTCAGTTTGCCGCCTGTGATTATTACAATTACCTCTAACAATTCCTTAGTCCAGAACCGCATTGAAGCTTCAGAGCTGAACTCTTACAGCTTCCACAGTGCAGGGTGAAGCAGCATTAACCCCGGTGGCACTGGTGTAACGACTGCACACAGAGAACGTTCTGGGCAGGAGCAGCGCAGGGGAGATTTCAGCTCTGAAGCACACACTATTAATGACGCTTAATAAGCATTTTTTTTCCTTTACAGTTGGGTGACAACTGATTCAACTTAAAGGCGAGCTCCATAAAAAGGTTTCTCAGGAACAACACTGCATCGTATGCAAATGAGGTCTGAAGAGTCCACTGGGCGGGGCCAGGTCTATTTCCTCTTACTTAAAGGGCGTTATCTTATGTACAATCCCTTTAAGAATATGAAAAAAAAAACACTTTTCATATATAATGACCCTCAAAATATTGGTGGGGGGAGTGGGCGGGGCCGTGACTACTCCATATAAGGAGGAGGGGGCGGGGAAATAAAGTGTGATCACGTGACAGCAGGGCCCGGCGGTCCCCGTCCTCAGTCACACACACAATATATATATATATACACGGCCCGCGGCTCCTCACCCCGGAGATGCACTCCTTCACCGCGTCCAGGTCTCCGTTCTTCAGCGCCCACATCAGCTCCTTGTCGCACATGGCGGACGGTGAGGGCGGCGGCGGCGTGTGAGGCGGGAGGAGAAGACAGCGCGGCCTGGCAGTGACAGCAGCCTCCGGGGCCTCTCTCTACTTCCCACTCACAGGGACCGCGGAGCGCCACGCCTTCTCGCTGCGTCCTGACGTCACCGCGCCCCGCTCACGTGACTGGCTGACGCAACTCACAGCGCGTCTCCTAGCAACCGGCGGCATTGAGTGGCCTGTGGTGACCGGTGGCGTCACGTGAGCGCTCGGTCGGTGCCGCGGATTCTGCTGCTCCCGGTGGTGGTCGTGTCCATTGTCTGATTGTACCTTCGTCAGTCCGCCATCATGGGCAGGATCTCTGCTTGCTGTGTGTAGTCTGTGTCCTTAGTGGCGAGAAGGGGCGTTTGTGGGGGAAAGAGAAACCCCAGACCCTCCGAAAATACAGACACCACACCCAGGACCGGACCCCAGAACAAATACAGACCTCAGAAAAGACCCCAAAACAATAATGGACACCTGACCAGACCCCCCTAAGCTAATAGACTCCAATCTAGACCCCTTAAACTAATAGACCCCCCCAATCTAGATCCCCTAAACTAATAAGGACCCCAATCCAGACCCCTTAAACTAATAGACCCCAATCTAGACCCCCTAAACTAATAAGGACCCCAATCTAGACCCCCTAAACTAATAAGGACCCCAATCTAGACCCCCTAAACTAATAAGGACCCCAATCCAGACCCCTTAAACTAATAGACCCCAATCTAGACCCCCTAAACTAATAAGGACCCCAATCTAGACCCCCTAAACTAATAAGGACCCCAATCTAGACCCCCTAAACTAATAAGGACCCCAATCTAGACCCCTTAAACTAATAGACCACAATCTAGACCCCCTAAACTAATACGGACCCCAATCCAGACCCCCTAAACTAATATGGACCCCAATCCAGACCCCCTAAACTAATACGGACCCCAATCCAGACCCCCTAAAGTAATATGGACCCCAATCCAGACCCCCTAATCTAATAGACCCCAATCTAGACCCCCTAAACTAATAAAGACCCCATCTCAAACCCCCAAAACTAATACGGACCCCAATCCAGACCTCGTAAACTAATACAGACTCAAGACCAGACCCCCTAAACTAATGCGGACCCCAATCCAGACCCCTAAACTAATACGGACCCCAATCTAGACCCCTAAACTAATACGGACCCCAATCTAGACCCCCTAAACTAATACGGACCCCAATCTAGACCCCTAAACTAATATGAACCCCAATCCAGACCCCCTAGACTAATATGGACCCCAATCCAGACCCCCTAAACCAATAAGGACCCCAATCCAGACCCCTTAAACTAATAGACGATAATCTAGACCCCCTAAACTAATACGGACCCCAATCCAGACCCCCTAAACTAATAGACCACAATCTAGACCCCCTAAACTAATATGGACCCCAATCCAGACCCCTTAAACTAATAGACCACAATCTAGACCCCCTAAACTAATATGAACCCCAGTCCAGACCCCCTAAACTAATATGGACCCCAATCCAGACCCCCTAAACCAATAAGGAACCCAATCCAGACCCCTTAAACTAATAGACGACAATCTAGACCCCTAAACTAATACGGACCCCAATCCAGACCCCCTAAACTAATATGGACCCCAATCCAGACCCCTTAACAGACCACAATCTAGACCCCCTAAACTAATACGGACCCCAATCTAGACCCCCTAAACTAATATGAACCCCAGTCCAGACCCCCTAAACTAATATGGACCCCAATCCAGACCCCCTAAACCAATAAGGACCCCAATCCAGACCCCTTAAACTAATAGACGATAATCTAGACCCCCTAAACTAATACGGACCCCAATCCAGACCCCCTAAACTAATAGACCACAATCTAGACCCCCTAAACTAATATGGACCCCAATCCAGACCCCTTAAACTAATAGACCACAATCTAGACCCCCTAAACTAATATGAACCCCAGTCCAGACCCCCTAAACTAATATGGACCCCAATCCAGACCCCCTAAACCAATAAGGAACCCAATCCAGACCCCTTAAACTAATAGACGACAATCTAGACCCCTAAACTAATACGGACCCCAATCCAGACCCCCTAAACTAATATGGACCCCAATCCAGACCCCTTAACAGACCACAATCTAGACCCCCTAAACTAATACGGACCCCAATCTAGACCCCCTAAACTAATATGGACCCCAATCTAGACCCCCTAAACTAATACGGACCCCAATCCAGACCCCCTAAACAAATACAGACCCCAATTCAAACCCCCAAAACTAATACCCCAAGCCAGACCCCCTAAACTAATATGGACCCCAATCCAGACCCCTAAACAGACCACAATCTAGACCCCCTAAACTAATACGGACCCCAATCTAGACCCCCTAAACGAATACGGACCCCAATCTAGACCCCCTAAACTAATACGGACCCCAATCTAGACCCCCTAAACTAATATGGACCCCAATCCAGACCCCCTAAACAAATACAGACCCCAATCTAGACCCCCAAAACTAATATGGACCCCAATCTAGACCCCCAAAACTAATACGGACCCCAATCCAGACCCCCTAAACTAATACAGACCCCAATCTAGACCCCCTAAACTAATATGGACCCCAATTCAGACCCCCTAAACAAATACAGACCCCAATCTAGACCCCCAAAACTAACAAACCCCAATCTAGACCCCCTAAACTAATAAAGACCCCAATTCAAACCCCCAAAACTAATACGGACCCCAATCCAGACCTCGTAAACTAATACAGACTCAAGACCAGACCCCCTAATCTAATACGGACCCCAATCCAGACCCCCTAAAGTAATACGGACCCCAATCCAGACCCCCTAAACTAATACGGACCCCAATACAGAGCCCCTAAACTAATAGACCCCAATCTAGACCCCCTAAACTAATAAAGACCCCAATTCAAACCCCCAAAACTAATACCCCAAGCCAGACCCCCTAAACTAATACGGACCCCAATCTAGAACCCTTAAACTAATACAGACCTCAAACCAGATCTCTAAGCTAATACAGAGTCCAGACCCCTCTAAAGTCATACAGATCTGTGTAAAGACCCCTTAAAGTAAGAAACCCTAGACCCTGAAAATATCGACCACAAATCAGATCACCTAGATAAAGCAATAGACCTCATACCCACCAAATAAAGATGAAACCACAGACCAGACCCCCAAATATAGAGCAATAAAGACCCTCCATATAAATATCCCCCTAGGGGGTCTGGGATCTGTGTATACAGGGGTGGATACAGATAGGGATCAGTATAAACAGACGTTATGTCAGGGATCTGTATTTTTATAAGGGGGTCTGGTCAGATGTCTCTAGGGGTCTGGGAGAATAATATGGTCTAGCCCCAGACCCCCTTATAAAAATGCAGCTCCCTGACGTAACGTCTGTTTATACTGATCCCTATCTGTATCCACCCCTGTATATACAGATCCCAGACCCCCTAAACTAATACAGACCCATAACTTAATACAGCATCTCCTAGACCCCCAAATAGTAGATTCCAGACCGGACCCCTATTTTAATACAGACTCTTAATATGAATATTGATCGTATACCAGAAAATTATATACAGACCCTGGAGCAAACCTTTCCTGTGTACAGACCCCAAGAATCTCCATGTACACAGACCCTAGAAAAGACTCCCCTATATAGAGATCCAACACCTGACCCCCCCCAGACCTTATCTGTATGCAGACCCTAGACCAGAGCCCCTGTACAGACCTCAAACCAGAACCCTCCTGTATACAGATCTTAGACTAAATGCCCCCGTACAAAGAGCTCAAACCAGAACCCCCTGTACGCAGATCTTAGGTCAGACCCTTGTACACAGATCTTAGACCAGACCCCCTGATCAGCCCTTAAACCATAACCCTCCTGTACAAAGATCGTATACCAGACCCCCTGTACAGCCCTTGAACCAGAACCCACCTGTACACAGATGGCATTCAGACCCCCTGTACACAGATCTTAGACCAGACCCCCTTTATACAGACTCTAGACCAGATCCCTCAGACCAGGCTTTATATACAGACCCTAGACCAGAACCCTCCTATTTAGATTGCAGACCAGACCCCCTGTATACAGACCCTATATCAGACCTCCTAGACCACACCTTTGTATACAGATCCTAGACCTGCACCCCTGTTTTCAGACCTGAAACTAGACCCCCTCTGTACATGGACCCTAGACTTCCCCTGTATGAACAGACCTTAGACCAGACCCCTAAACTAATACGACCCATAAATAAATGCAAATTCCTTCATTTACCCTAAATTAAATGAGAACCTAGAGCAGACCTGACTATGGATCCCAGACCGGACCCCCAAAACACCCAAGAAAAGTCTCGGTCTAGCTACAGTATATCTCCGATTTAAAGCTTGGTGTAAGCTATTGTTTTCTGTTATCAGCCGCGGTGTGCTTACAAGTCTGATTTTCCTCTACCCCGGTCCCCTGATTGAGCCCCAGATCCGGCCATTAGTTCTCTCCTTATGACAGTGATTGGAGTCAGACATCTGTCGGCGGCTCTGATCGAGCACACGGCGTCGCCCCCAGTGATCGCCTCGCATGTTGTTAGCGGATTCCATTTTTGCTGGATTATTGCTTCAGATAAACCTTAAACCATCGAGAAAATCTGTCAATTTGTGTGAAAACGTTTCTGCACAGTCGCCCTCCAGAAAATCACAGCTCAATGGGGTCTGACGCACGGAGAGATCGGGCCGCGCTTCACTGCCGAACCGGCGCCTGGTGCGAATATAAAGCAGGAGAAATCAGACGAGAGAATCCGACCAAGAGCGGGAAGGTGGGACGCGCTCCACAGCCAGGATCCACAGCCAGGAGAATTTCCTGGATATTGGAGATGTTAGGATGTGACGCGTACGTAATTATAGAGGATTCTCCAACGTATACCGATACCTCTAATATGTGCCATGATAACGTTCATCACAACTACTGCACCCAGTACACATATGACACATCACAGGAATCAGGGTCTCTGCTCCCAGATGAGATAGCGAAAAAACCTCATTACAGATTCCCTTTAGAGGGGTTGTTTGGTCACCACTAGCGATGAGCGAACATGCCTGCAGAAGGTGTTATCTGAGCATGCTCGGGTGCTAACCGAGTGTCTTCCGCATGTTCTCCACTGAAAAAGTTATGGCTCTGGGAAGAAGGGGAGAAAAAAAACAGAAAAGGAAAATCCTAAGGTCGTGAAGGGGTTAAAGGTGTTGTCTATCCTATACATTAGTCATCAGTGGCACATCCAGTCAGAGACCTCAGTGGTCAGGTGACCGTAGGACGGGAGGTCACTGAAGATCATCGGATGAGAGCGCTATGCTGGACCGGACAATCCACACCTGTCCTGAGTCCGGGCTCTGTTCCCTTCACCCTGGTCCGCTAAACCTTCTTGTTCTCCATGTCAGGCTATATAAGGCCTACCAAGACACATACTTATGTCTTGGTGTTAAGACTCTTTGTGCACCATGACCTGCTTAGCACCTGTTTGTGGTCTCCAGGACCCCTGCTACCTGTCAGCGGTCTCCAGGACCCCTGCTACCTGTCAGCAGTCTACAGGACCTCTGCTACCTGTCTGCGGTCTCCAGAACCTCTGTTTCCTGTCTGCGGTCTCCAGGACCTCTGCTACCTGTCTACAGTTGCCAGGACCTCTGTTACCCATCTGCAGTTTCCAGGACCATTGCTACCTGTCTGCGATCTCCAGGACCTTGGCTACCTGTCTACAGTCTCCAGGACCTCGGCTACCTGTCTACGGTCTCCAAGACTTCTGCTACCTGTCTACAGTCTCCAGGACCTTGGCTACCTGTCTGTGATCTCCAGGACCTCTGCTACCTGTCTGCGATCTCCAGGACCTCTGCTACCTGTCTATGGTCTCCAGGACCTCTATTACCTGTCTGCGGTCTCCAGGACCTCTGTTACCTGTCTGCGGTCTCCAGACCTCTGTTACCTGTCTGCGGTCTCCAGAACCTCTGTTTCCTGTCTGCGGTCTCCAGGACCTCTGCTACCTGTCTACAGTTGCCAGGACCTCTGTTACCCATCTGCAGTTTCCAGGACCATTGCTACCTGTCTGCGATCTCCAGGACCTTAGCTACCTGTCTACAGTCTCCAGGACCTCGGCTACCTGTCTACGGTCTCCAAGACTTCTGCTACCTGTCTACAGTCTCCAGGACCTTGGCTACCTGTCTATGGTCTCCAGGACCTCTGCTACCTGTCTACGGTCTCCAGGACCTTGGTTACCTGTCTATGGTCTCCAGGACCTCTGCTACCTGTCTGTGATCTCCAGGACCTCTGCTACCTGTCTGCGATTTCCAGGACCTCTGCTACCTGTCTATGGTCTCCAGGACCTCTATAACCTGTCTGCGGTCTCCAGGACCTCTGTTACCTGTCTGCGGTCTCCAGGACCTCTGCTACCTGTCAGCGGTCTCCAAGACCTCTGCTTCCTGTCTGCGGTTTCCAGAACCTCTGCTTCCTGTGTGCGGTCTCCAGGACCTCTGCTTCCTGTCTGCGGTCTCCAGAACCTCTGCTTCCTGTCTGCGGTCTCCAGGACCTCTGCTACCTGTCTGTGGTCTCCAGGACCTCTGTTACCTGTCTGTGATCTCCAGGACCTCTGCTACCTGTCTACGGTCTCCAGGACCTCTGCTACCTGTCTGTGATCTACAGGACTTCTGTTACCTGTCTGCGATCTCCAGGACCTCTGCTACCTGTCTGTGGTCTCCAGGACCTCTGCTACCTGTCTGCGATCTCCAGGACCTCTGCTACCTGTCTGTGGTCTCCAGGACTTCTGTTACCTGTCTGCGATCTCCAGGACCTCTGCTACCTGTCTGTGGTCTCCAGGACCTCTGCTACCTGTCTGCGATCTGCAGGACCTCTGCTACCTGTCTACGGTCACCAGGACCTCTGATACCCATGTGCGGTCTCCAGGACCACTGCTACCTGTCAGCTGTCTCCAGGACCTCATGTCTGCGGTCTCCAGGACCCCTGCTAACTGTCTCTGTTCTCCAGGACCTCTGCTACTTGTCTGCTGTCTCCAGGATCTCTTACTTGTCTGCGGTCTCCAGGACCTCTGCTACGTGTCTGCGGTCTCCAGGACCTCTTACTTGTCTGCGGTCTCCAGGACCTCTGCTACTTGTCTGCGGTCCCCAGGACCTCTTGTCTGTGGTCTCCCGGACCACTGCTATCTGTCTACGGTCACCAGGACCTCTGATACCTATGTGCGGTCTCCAGGACCACTGCTACCTGTCAGCGGTCTCCAGGACCTCTTGTCTGCAGTCTCCAGGACCCCTGCTAACTGTCTCTGTTCTCCAGGACCTCTGCTACTTGTCTGCGGTCTCCAGGACCTCTGCTACTTGTCTGCAGTCTCCAGGACCTCTGCTACTTGTCTGCAGTCTTCAGGACCTCTGCTACTTGTCTGCAGTCTACAGGACCTCTGCTATCTGTCTGTGGTCTCCACGACCTATGCCACTTGTCTGCAGTCTCCAGGACCTCTGCTATGTGTCTGCGGTCTCCAAGACCTCTGCTACTTGTCTGCAGTCTCCAGGACCTCTGCTACTTGTCGGCAGTCTCCAGGACCTCTTACTTGTCTGCGGTCTCCAGGACCTCTGCTACTTGTCTGCGGTCTCCGGGACCTCTGCTACTTGTTTGCGGTCTCCAGGACCTCTTACTTGTCTGCGGTCTCCAGGACCTCTGCTACTTGTCTGCGGTCTCCAGGACCTCTGCTACTTGTCTGCGGTCTCTAGGACCTCTGCTACTTGTCTGCGGTCTCCAGGACCTCTTACTTGTCTGCGGTCTCCAGGACCTCTGCTACTTGTCTGCGGTCTCCAGGACCTCTTACTTGTCTGTGGTCTCCAGGACCTCTGCTACTTTTCTGCGGTCTCCAAGACCTCTTACTTGTCTGCGGTCTCCAGGACCTCTGCTACTTTTCTGCGGTCTCCAGGACCTCTTACTTGTCTGCGGTCTCTAGGACCTCTGCTACTTGTCTGCAGTCTCCGGGACCTCTGCTACCAGTTTCCCGTGTGCCTCAACTGCCTGCTGCACCGACGCCTGATTTCCTTGTGCCCACTCGGACTTTGGTCTTTGAGAATCCACCTCACTTAGTGATCTTAACATTACTTAATATTATTTTAGTGGTCAATTGCTTGTAAAATTACAAATTTGCAATACAATTTGAGCCACCGGCTTTCAGACACATTCATGGGATATGGAAGAGCGGTGAAGGGGACGTGAGCTTGGAGGAGGCATGAAGAATTTCTGTTTTTCATCACTGGACTCCTGGAGACCCATCTTCTTTAACGATTGACAAAGCATTTGGTGAACTGAACAGAAACCAATGGATGGATAGTGTTTTCCTCATAGAAAGGAGCAATGTTCCTGCATCCTAAGGTCCGAGTTTGATAGTCTGTGCATGCACCAATTTTTTTAAGACAGTCCCAAACTCAATGGCGGACTTGCCCATAAGGCTGTTGAGGTCAGGGCAGGAGACCTGCGGCTGGTCCACAAATCATGGTCTGGAGCATTGGCGAAAAACATAGATGTCTGAAGGCGGCCTCTCAATCAATAGGCTCTGTAGCCCACTGGGTGATCCAAAGATACTGTGATGACCCAATATGACTCTGCTTATCACTACAGGATCCATCCTTGTGTAATTGATGACCTAGACTTAGGGTAGGCCACCATTATCACATTAGTGGAGGGTCAGACATTCAGCACTGCCACCAGTCACGTACTTTCAGCGATGTAAACTGACCGGAGCCGGAGCCACAGCCCCGGAGCTAATAACAACTCATCGATGCGGGTGCCGGACCCCACTGAGCTAACAAAAAATGATCCTTAGAATAGGACATCAATATCTGGAGACCAGACAAACCCGTTATTCTCCGTAGAGACCAAGCACCGGATCCTCGTTCGTCTTCCAGGCTTATTTGGCTGCCTGTCGTTAGTGAGATCTGTTATGTTTTTTTTCTCTAGTGGAGTTCCCCTTTAAGTCGACACAATATGTCCTTTCTCAAAGGCAATTTACTTCCACTGATTACCTTTGATCTTCGGCGCCGTCTACAGTATTGCAGGACTCCTCGATAAATTAGAGAAGTAAAATGGAACCGGTGAGTCCGAAGCGACAAGTCAATTACGGCGCTTTCTCCAGTTTTTGTGTGAAAGTGACCAGAATACAGTCATTTAGACGTGAAGGCTTCAGCGGTGACCTTGAATCGTGTGCACTCCACAACACAGAGATGGCGGCGATAGGATCCTCGTGTCCTAGGAACCCTGGTGATGATGAATGCCGGCTGCAGGTTGCACCGAATACAAACTAGTTCTTTTCTCCGTGACAAGTATCAAAAGGAAGCCGCTCAGGGCATTTTATATCACTTATCTCAGCCGCTGCTCGGAAGAGGATGTGAAGGAGCTCACTGACGAGAGACATACTGATGTTATTGATAAAAAGGCATACTTAGCTCATTACGAGCTTACTCCTACAGAGCAACAAGAAAAAGCCAAAATTAGAAAAGTATCTGCTCACTTTTTTATCTCCATTTTTATCAAACACTGTCAAGGATAACATCAGAGAGATCACAGAGATCCCACCGGTTTGTCAGGGATAACTGCAGGGTGAGTAGCGCAGCTTCCACCCCTGCCACCAATTTGTCGGGGGACTCAACTTCGCTGCCTCCAATCGTCAGGACAATTACGCAATTGACTGATGAGTAATGGACGAGGCCGCGGCTGCTTCCACTACTAGGTCGATTATTGGGGAACTCACACTGAGCGTATGTTACATACACCTCCGATTCCAACGCATAGAATATATACCCCGATACAATCACTGACAACTCTACAATAACAGAAGGAACTACTAGCTGCCACCACCAATCATTTATTCAAGCCGAATGGACACCCGTTCCAGGTAACGTATGGCTTCATGGGTGCGGTTTACAGGAAGAACAGAGCTATTAAATTTTATATATTTAATCCGGAAAGGTAGGCAGTGTTTATAAAAATATACAAAAGATGTTACAAAATGTGAACAAACAATACGGCATATATAATTACATAGAATAAAAGGGATAACAAAAGAAGAAATACCAAACCTGATGTCACAGAAATGGCTCAGAGCTTAGCAGAGGGAGCTACTCCTTAGGAAAACAGACAGAACCCACAGGAAGCTGTCCATTTCAGAGCGAACCAATGACCAAAACCAAAACTCTGATTTTATTAGAACAAGGTTACGGCCACATACCTCATACGGGGCGTGGGATGCGCTATTCCTTTCAGAAGTTTATGAGATTTCTTAACTTTCAGGGTATCTTTGGTTCCTGGTGGTAAATATTGTCATCATGTTTCCTACTGCGATTTTACCTTTCTATAGAGAAGAAACATGGCATGGATAGCATCATCCATTGGACCAATATTAAGTTGTAGGTGTTAGAATGGCCTTACAGTGATATGAGTGAATGCGCTACATGCAGTTCATGACTAAGACGCAAGTCAAAACGCGTCGATCTTTCCTAAATGTGTTAATGCGCGACAATATGTGTCACTCATTTTAATAGCTTTTCAATAAAAGTAATTTTTTAGCCACCTCCGCCCATTGCTGGATCCTCCTTCCTTTTTTTCTAATGTGCTGGTATATTCACTACAACGCCAAAAATACATGTCCCATAAATATCAGATCAATGCAAACCCCAATATTCATAAGTGACCACTGGATCCAAAAGTTCTACGATTAATGCTTTGAACAGAGGAAGCTCTTGCCTTGGAAGTGTACTTGTAGAAGGGAAGTGCCCCAAAATGTACATCTTTATATAGAGATATATAAACGCCCAGTAACAGTACTTCTCCATCTCTGAATGCACGAGTCCCAGGCTTAGTGTCTGGCTCTCAGAGCAGATCTCCTTTTGTAATTACCTGGGGCGTGACTACGCCCGCCCATCCAATTTGTCCAAAGTGCCTGTGTTTTGTATGGCACAAATTCTATTCTAGTCTCTGAGTGGAGTAATGTTTCTGGCACTAACACACTACTCAGTGAAGTGCGTCTCTTAATGAATTTGGCGCCATGTACTCCAGCAAAACTGGCGTAACTCGAGCATGTGCTACACCAGACTCCTCCAAACCTCATTATTCAGTCTGAAAAAGAGCTCAAAAGAAAAGAAGCCTGACTGCCAGGCCACTGAGAGATCAGGTTACAACTACCATTATACTCTCTGGAGAGGGGAAGGAAAGTGAGAGGCAGAGTGAGAAAACAAGCAGAGGAAGACAAAGGAAGATTATTCTGAGCTTTCTAGCAAGTCTTTTACCTTACCTCAGAACTGGATTCACAGTTACACAGCTCAGTACTGCCATATAATATCATCTATGCTGCTGCTGCTTCTGTCTGTGTGCAAACCAAGAAAATAAAAGCAGTAATTGATCTATCTGTTTACTTCCAGCCATTAGTGGAGCTAGTAAGAGCTGATCCGTAGGAGTGCTCGATATTGACAGGTCAACAATATCAGTAGTAGACAACCGGTTTAGGTCTATTCAGTAAGTTATATGCACCCCAAAATGCAACTATTGAAAAAAGGTTCGACGATGGAAAAATGTAAAAGTAGTAATGACAAAACTAAAAAAAGAAAAAGTAACACTGGGGATTTTGTATCTTCCTGATAAGAGTTTTTACGAGTTTTATTTTTTATTTTTTTCATTTTTTACTGGATATTTCACAGATGAGAGAAATTAAAAAACACACTAATATATCTGAAGTGCCTTTTGAAATTGCAGATTACTTTAAAGATCACAACAAGTCTTTAGAGAACATAAAAAAGTGAAAAAAAGAAAAAAAAAAAGATTATAAGAAACAGATGAAATTTCTGCCGGCTCTCATGAGATACGAGGACAGGTGATGGAAGACTTAGAAAACTGAAGAATTTGAAGATGAAACTTTGCAGATAAGTAAACTTTGAAGTCTGAAGCCGTCTAATATGGCACCGCAGTAGGCTCATGAGTAAACTTAAAGGGGTCCATACGGCGCCTACTTGTGCCTCTGATTTTCAACTCGGGTACAAGGAGGGCTTTTCTCTTCCCAAATTCATAACGACTCTTATGTCTTACCTGGTAGGGCGGCTCCTCGAAGCCTTTGATGAGAAGTTGTCGCGCAGCACGGGCACATGTACATGCACAGGTTGGTGTAGCAGAGATATCCGTAAGAAATAACGGAAGCTGCGGTGGCGGTTTGGCATCAGGAGGAGCAAGCGGGAGTCTCGAAATCTGATGAGGCAGAGTTGTGATAATGGCAACCGGAGTAACAAAGTTGTAACCCACAAGGGAGACTCGATGATGGGGAAACTACGGTGCAGAGCTGAGTTGTCTCAGCCATACAGTAAGGTTACGTTTGTCACAGAGTCCATTGCAGAGCTAGCAGTTCTACTATAGCATTGACTCTACAATATAGCGGAGTTAGGTTTGTCACAAAGTCTTATGCAGAGCAAGAGTTGTCTCAGCGATGTAGCAGATCTGACTTTATCACAGGGTCAAAGGCAGTATTCACCAGCGATATAGCAGAGTTTTCAGCATATAGCAGGGCTGAGTTTGTTACTGGGTCCAAGGCAGTACTGATCAGCAATGCAGCAGAGCTGAGAATGTAACAGGGTTAGAGGTAGCACTTACCAGTGATGTAGCAGGGTTCCCAGCGTGTAGTAGAGCTGACGTTGTCACAGGGTCAATTGTTAGTACTGACCAGCGATGCAGCAGAGTTCCCAGCGTATAGCAAAGCTGAGGTTGTCACAGGGTCAATCGTCAGGACTGACTGGTCATGCAGCAGAGCTGAGGTCTCAGGGTCAAGCAACATAATGACCAGTAATGCAGCAGAGTTCCCAGCGTATAGTAGAGCATAGATTTGTCACGGTCAGCAGAACGAGCTGGAGGATGTAGAGCCCGGAGCTGGAGGATGCAGAGCCCAGAGCTGGAGGATGCAGAGCCCCGAGCTGGAGGATGCAGAGCCCTGAGCTGGAAGATGCAGAGCCCCGAGCTGGAGGATGCAGAGCTCGGAGCTGGAGGATGCAGAGCTCGGAGCTGGAGGATGCAGAGCCCAGAGCTGGAGGATACAGAACCTGGAGCTGGAGGATGGAGAGTCCAGAGCTGGAGGATGCAGAGCCCCGAGCTGGAGGATGCAGAGCCCGGAGCTGGAAGATGCAGAGCCCCGAGCTGGAGGATGCAGAGCCCTGAGCTGGAGGATGCCGAGCTCGGAGCAGGAGGATGCAGAGCTCGGAGCTGGAGGATGCAGAGCCCAGAGCTGGAGGATGCAGAGCCCGGAGCTGGAGGATTCAGAGCCCGGAGCTGGAGGATGCAGAGCCTGGCACTGGAGCCAGGACAGGTGAGTAACATAATCTATGCCATCACATTGTCTGTTGCAGTAGTTTTCACAAGAATGGAGAATACAACTTTATATTACAGAAGATTAGGGACATCGTGTGCTGCCACACAGGGTCCATACAGCAAAGTCACAGCTGAATATTTACGGTATGGTAGTCAGCCGCAGGTCAGTTGAACCGTCCATGCTCACACCTGTCTTCTCTCGAAAGTGCCTACATTGGGCAAATGAGCATCAACACTGGACAAGGGGGAATAAAGAAGGCAGCGTTGTCTGATGAATCAGGGTTTCCTTTTTATCAAATGCATGAGTGTGTCACAATACTATAATGAAGAGATGAGATGCCCAAGGCAAGTTGGCAGAAGCAGTGCAATGCTCTGGACAATGCCCTGCCTTGGATCCTGAGATGTTGATTTGAGATGTACCACCTACATAAACTTTATACAGACTTAGTGCCCCATATCTTGGCAGAAGTATAACTATTGGCAGTGCCTAAATCATCAAAATAATAGCCGGGCAGGAATGGTCTAAGAACAAGAGTTCAATGTGATGACTTGTCTCCAAGTTCCCAGATTTTTGGTCTTATGAATTTCTTGTAAGATTTCATAGAATGTTAGAGTTGGAAGGGACCTCAAGGGTCATCGTATCCAACCTCCTGCTCAATGCAGGATTCACTAAACCATCTCAGACAGATGTCTGTCCAGCCTCTGAAGACTTCCATTGCTTGAAAGCAAGCCCCATCAAAGGAGGCCCACTAAGCAACACTCAAGATTTGCTGATGACGTCTTGGTGTCACAGGATGACTTCAGATGTCTAGGCTATGTTGGGCAATCGTTGTTTTGGTCGAGCGAGGGGAAGCTATACGTTATTAGGCAGATTTATTACTAATTTACAGTCAATAAATAACTGTGAATATCCTCAACATTCAGTAGATAAGTGCTAGGAAACCTAAATAGACATATTTTCACAATTCACTGAAATTTACCTTAATTTTTTGACGTCTTGGTGATGATAATTCAACGAAATTGATCAGAACTTCAGAAGTTAAAATCTTTTTTTTCCGGAAGGCATCTCCAGTCACTGCGAGGATTATATAATGAAGGTTTAGAGTCCAGACTTTGATTTCCAGCTAAAACATTTACATACGAGGCCATGAATCCTCATCTGGAACATGTTACCGAGAATTGTCCCTGGCATTTCACCGTAAGATCTGGATGATGACTCAGTCTCCGGAACAAATGGAATTTGCAATGAGTTTTTCTTTGTTTTTGCAAACCGTAAAGTTACTGGAGAAATGGGATTTAAAAGGGTAATCGTCATTTCTCGGTATAAAATCTACTCCTTTCTCATCACTCATCATAATATATAGATTTATACTGTGCCAGTGTGTTTATATGCAGCAGAAGCATGACGTGATCCAATCGCCTTATATATTATTGTGGCAAGCCATGATATTCCTGGAAAGAGAGAGACCCCGACCTAGTTTGCGGAGGAACATTGAACAAGACTCTTCATTTTCATAGGTTATGCAAAAACCCTAAGTCCTACAGAGGGTGGTTAGTGGGGCAAGCAGACAAACCTTACTTCTCTTTGCCATCGAATAAGGGTCATGTGGTTCTATGACACCAAGGGACTGCAATGAAAAATTCAACGAGATCCACTCTAATGGGAAATGAGCTGCAGTACTATCAGGCTGTCTTCAGTAGGGGGTCCTCAAACTATCCCTGGAGCTAGGACCCTAACTATCTCTGTTCCGGGGGTACTCTTAAAGATAGAGAGGCCTGAGTCTCCAACCTTCCTGTGCTCCTATAAAAACCCTAATCTGTTGTCTTCCCCGCCGCATGAGGCATGGGACAGAAATGGAAGGTAAACCAGACACAAAAACAAAACAGGGATAACAGAAAACTTCTATCATACAAAAGCACTGTGGAGACATGGGGTGTCAGCAGGCGCCCCGGTCAACTAGCCGAAACCGCATGGACCAGGGATCATCCCACCGAACACCTGCTCTCCCTTTAACTCGGGCATAACGCTACTTAAACAAC
Source organism: Ranitomeya variabilis (assembly GCF_051348905.1). Classification (NCBI taxonomy): domain Eukaryota; kingdom Metazoa; phylum Chordata; class Amphibia; order Anura; family Dendrobatidae; genus Ranitomeya; species Ranitomeya variabilis. Next base: position 671,085,412 of record NC_135236.1, on the reverse strand, counting down.
ACAGGGTGAGGGTAAAACAGTGTGGAAATGCTTTATTGAACCACAAAACAGTCAGATAACACTTAGGACAGGCCCAGCAAAATACCCCAATATGGTTCACATCACAGAGTCTCACCCTTCTGCTGACTCGCTGGACTAATGGCAGCTGTTACTTCAGAGATTCCAGGGTTGACTACCCCACCTGTGGCACGCACACAGAGAGGAGATAACGACAAGCATAAGAAGATAGCAGTCCATTCACATACAAGGGCCAGTTGACCGGAGGGTCACAACCTGGCTTCATCTTCCAGGGTTGATTACCCCACCTGTGGCACACACGCAGAGAGGAGGTAACGACAAGCTTAGGAAGATGACAGTCCATTGAGGTTTTATGGCCAATTGACCCAAGGGTCACAACCTGGCTTCTCAAAACATATCCATGGTTCAGCGATGGTCAATGGAGCAGATCTGTATTCTTCCAACCAGGGCCGAGGTCCCCTTGGTTGTTTCCTGTAGAATGATAGATCCATGTCCCTTGTGATGGAGCCATGATATATTGGCTGCTGTCCTGTCTCTGGTCCTTTGGATGTATGGATGTCTTGGCTGAATCTCTGGCTGTCTCTGTCTCACAGAGGCACATCACCTATTTTTATGTTTACCAAGCATCCCTCAGTCCAGCATCACACATAAGGGGAAGACTAGTGATGACCAAGTCGCCTTCATTTGATTATGTAACTTATTTTCATAGATTTTCCTCCTCTGTTTTAAAAATCAGCAAACTATTTGGCCTAGATAATGTATAATTAACATATAAACAAACATCACTAGTCATCAAGGATAAGAGCACAATATGTTACATTAAATGCTAACTTACAAGTCAATAATACAAGCTTACACAAGCAAAAGACTGTTTTCTTGACCAACACATAAATTCAAAAGTCTACATACAGATAACAGTCTATTCTTCTTGGTTTGCTAAAAATAGTCGTCTGGTTAATTAATAAGATACAATGCTGTGTCTCTGCAAGCACTAATTAACAATAGGGAGGAGGATATAGATAGGAAGGAATAAACTTTCTGCAGCAACACCAGGTGTTAGCTGATTGCTGGGGTTACTTGGTGTCGAATATCCACCAATCTGATATTGATTATCTAAATATATTAATTCCGTACAACCGTTTTAAGGACCTCTCTTACAGAGTCACTCTGATAGGTGAGACTTTTACATTTCTGATTCCCCAAATATAAGACATAAGTTTGCATTATTTTTCAGATCAGCAATGCCCCTATAACATTTCAGAAATATCCATCTTATGAATGAGGGAGTCACATAGGCCTGAAGTCCAACACACGGATGCCATTCATTTAGATGTGAAAACGGGATTAATCAACTCTTAAAGCCAAAATATATTCTACTTCAATTCCCTTTTATTTGTGATACATCGTCTACAGTCATAATTTATAGATGTTCCTTGTACGGTCAGTTCTAAGTGCAGGGGAAGGAACGTACAAACTTAATTCAAAAGAAATAGCCATAATTCTTAATGAGTAGTATACAATTGAAAGAAAATTCCAGTCACCACTAAAGATATCATTCCTTAGTCACAGAAAAAAAATTCTAAATTTTCCTAATAACGTAAGTTATAGTTAAGTTCTTTATTATGGGTAGTACCCATTTTCCCCAATATAATACTGCTCCTATCAAAAAGAATATACTATAATACTGCCCGTATATACAAGAATATAACTCCTAAAATACTGCCCCTATGTACAAGAATATAACTACTATAATACTGCTCCTATATACAAGAATATAACTACTATAATACTGCCCCTATATACAAGGATATAACTACTATAATACTGCCCCTATGTACAAGAATATAACTACTATAATACTGCTCCTATGTACAAGAATATAACTACTATAATGCTGCTCCTATGTACAAGAATATAACTACTATAATACTGCCCCTATGTACAAGAATATAACTACTATAATACTGCCCCCTATGTACAAGAATTTAAGTACTATAATACTGCCCCCTATGTACAAGAATATAACTACTATAATACTGCTCCTATGTACAAGAATATAACTACTATAATACTGCCCATATGTACAAGAATATAACTACTATAATAATGGCCCTATGTACAAGAATATAATTACTATAATACTGCCCCTATGTACAAGAATATAACTACTATAATACTGCTTCTATGTACAAGAATATAACTACTATAATACTGCTCCTATGTACAAGAATATAACTACTATAATACTGCCCCCTATGTACAAGAATATAACTACTATAATACTGCCCCTATGTACAAGAATATAACTACTATAATACTGCTTCTATGTACAAGAATATAACTACTATAATACTGCTCCTACGTACAAGAATATAACTACTATAATACTGCTCCTATGTACAAGAATATAACTACTATAATACTATCCTCTATGTACAAGATTATTGTAACAACTCTGCTGGCATCACGGCATGGCCTCGCATTTCTCACACTATCTTACCCACTGCTCCAGGCCATGATGTGGTTTCTGTTTCTTGCCAGCTCCATGTTCTGTGTCTCTGCTCTCTGCATGCTTCATAGTTCTGTGTATAGAGGGGCGGCGCCTGAACTCTCTGGTTCTTATAGGAATCAGGTGCATCTGTCCAATCTGTTCCTGACCAATTACCAAGAGGCCTCCAGTATATAGTGCAGCTCCACCCAGTGGTCTGGGCCTGTGCAATGTGTTAGCTCAGTTAGTGTCTTGCTTCTGAGTTTGCCTGGCCTTGCTCTGAGTTACTCCCTCTCTGGAGGATTCTCTGTGTTATTTCCTTGGTCTTGTTGTCCGCCCACCAGGAGGCAGTATATCCTGGTCCCAGTGTCTTTGTCCTTGTGTCTTGTTCCATTGCCTTGTCTGTACTTAGTCTTACCTCGGTCTCCTAGTCTTTGGCTTCCTTCCCTGTTGTCTTTCCTTATATTCTCAGTCTGCTTACACTCCGCACTCTTGCAGCTCTGCCTGCTCTGAACCTTTGTGACTTTACCTCTGCTCCTTACTTCTGTTTTTCTGCTCCTTTCTACTCTGCTTATCTTCTGCTGTTGCAGTTATCCCTTGCTGCAGCTTCTCTCCACATTCTTTGTGGCTCTGCTCAGCTTTGCTGCAGAGACCCCTCCCGCAGCTCCTCTCCGCTCCTTGCGGTTCTACCTGGCTCCGCTCCTTGCGGTTCTACCTTGCTCCGCTCCTTGCGGTTCTACCTTGCTCCGCTCCTTGCGGTTCTACCTTGCTCCGCTCCTTGCGGTTCTACCTGGCTCCGCTCCTTGCGGTTCTACCTGGCTCCGCTCCTTGCGGTTCTACCTGGCTCCGCTCCTTGCGGTTCTACCTGGCTCCGCTCCTTGCGGTTCTACCTGGCTCCGCTCCTTGCGGTTCTACCTGGCTCCGCTCCTTGCGGTTCTACTTCTCCAGCTCTTGGCTCCGCCTCCAGCTCTTGGCTCCGCCTCCTGCTCTTGGCTCCGCCTCCTGCATTTCTGTTCTTGGCTCTAGCTCCTGTGCTTTCGCTCTGCATCCGCTCTTGCGGTCTTTATCTACTTATTCCTAAGTCCTCGTGTCTGAACAGGTTCTTACCCGTTCTACATACCTGCCTGCAGACCGGTCCCTACCGGTTCTTCCAGTGTACCAGTCTTGTCCACCAGTCCTGCCAGTGAGCCAGCCGTGCCCGCCTGCCTACGAGAGAGCCAGCCGTGCCCACCTGCCTGACAGTGTTCCTGTTGTACCCGTCTGCCTGCTTATGTGCCAGCCGTGCCCGCTTGCTTGTCTATGTTCCGTTCCCCGGTGGGATCAGCAGCCACAACCAGACTCCACCCTGGAGTGGTACCTGGTAGCTTCCTATTGCACAAGTCTGACCTCACCATCAGAGGCTCCAGCGAACACCTAGGAAGCTACTTAGTTACGCCCCTTCCAGGGAGGTTTGGTCTGTGGTCCAGTGGGGCCACTCCCCCGCACGCCCGCGCCAACCAGTTTGGGCGCGAGCATGACAGTTTGCACAGGCCATGGCCTCCGCTGTATCCCATGTCCTACCGCTCGCAGAGCATGATGAACTTTTTTCCTGCCCGTATGAGCAACCTGATAAATTTGTTCCACCAAGGGTGGTTCAGATTGAAGAGACCTCTGACCCAATTATAGTCTCTAATGCTCTCTTCAAGCAACTGCAGGCCTATGAGGAGGAGCACTACCCAGCTGACCCACCTAGGTTCTATGGGAATCCTGAAGAATGCCAGGGGTTCCTGAAACAGTGCTTACGCTACATCCTGCAGAATGCAGCTTGTTTTCCCTCTGACTGGGTCAAGGTGGGTTACATCATGTCCTACCTGGCCGAAGATGCTCTAATATGGATAACTCCCCTCTGGGAAGCAGGGGATCCTATCGTCATGAACCTAGGGGCCTTCCTAGTGGCCTTCCGTAAAGTATTTGACAAGCCTTGTCCTGCTGCTCCTGTTAAGTCTTCCCCATCTAGATCCGAGAGGCGCTCCAGATGGGCGAAACCCGTGAAGAAACCCCCACGTCAAGCCATGACCGTCTGTGACCCTCCTGTTCCTCTACCCGTTAAAGCAGCAACCTGTGTTAAGCCTAAGAAGGTTGATGAGAGTGGGCTGGCAAAGCAGCAGCCTGAAATCAACCATAAGAAGGGCATACAATGTCGCTGCTGTTGTGAGGAACACCTGGATGGCCTCTGTCCAGGGGATCTTAAGCTCCAAAACCTTGGGCCAGTTGGAGAGGCTGCCCCTGGCGAGAGTACTTCCTCTCCATCTAAGTTAATGACTGTTTCTCTGCCTTCTGGGAGCTTTGGTGTGTCTAAGCCGCCTGTCATACGGAGTCGGTGTATGGTCTCCATTCTTCAGCTCCAGAACCCAGTGTGGGCGTTGCCTGATAATGGCCAAACCCTGCTAAAGAGCAGTCTAGTCCTGCAAGGACAACTACAGCTCCAAGTTGGAGCCTTATACACGAAGAAGTTTGTTTTCCGTATGCTGTCTGTTATGCCCATGGGTCATTCTAAGCCAAGGACTCTACCACCCGCTCTGGTCAAGAGTTGCAGTAAGGTGCTTCGTTTGAACTTACCCAGTCTTGAGAAGTGTCTGGTTCCCATGCGTCAAAGACACTCAGCAGTGACATCTTCTTCTGCTGGTCTGCTAGTCGTCGAGTCATGCTGTGCTGACGTCACCGAAGATGGGGAAACGGTGACTATGTCTCCACACATCTCCAGCGACTATACCAGTAAACACTTAGTCGTCGAGTCAAGATGTGCTAATGTCACCGAAGATGGGGAAGCGGTGACTATCTCTCCACACGTCTCCAACGACTTTTCCTGTATTCCGTTCCTAGGAACATCCCCGCCGCTTGGACGATTTCTTCTGGATAACGGGCAGAAGATGGTTCCTATGTTTATACCTTCTGCGTCCTGGTGGCCGGCTGGTGAAGATTTCAAAACTGAAGTTTGTTCACCTCAATTTTTCTCTGACCCGGTGGAGCTGATGCTCTCCACACTCATCTCTAGTGACTTTTCCTGTGTTCAGTATCCGGGAGCTTCTCTAATACCTGTTGGGCAAAATTTGAATCCTATGAGACGGTTTCCAGTTTCCAAGTGTCTGGCTGGTGAAGATATTAAGATGGCAGCATTCAAGTCCCTGTTACCTATGTACCTGGAGGAGATGGTCCAGTCCATAGAGAAAGCTAACCCCATTGGGTACAATGAGACTTTGCTACCTGAGATTTCCGATGAAGTTACTCCTACAGAGCACAAAGAGACTTTGTTTTCTGAGATTCCTGGTGACCCGCCTGCCTTAGGCTACGTTCACATTTGCGTTGTGCGCCGCAGCGTCGGCGCCGCAGCGCACAACGCAAACAAAAACGCGGCAAAACGCACGCTAAAACGCTGCGTTTTGCGCCGCATGCGTCCTTTTTGGCCGAAAGTTGGACGCAAAAAAAATGCAACTTGAAGCGTTTCTTGCGTCCAACGCTTGCGGCCATGCGGCGCAAAACGCAGCACAACGCATGTCCATGCGCCCCCATGTTAAATATAGGGGCGCATGACGCATGCGGCGACGCATGCGGCGCCGCTGCGGCGCCCGACGCTGCGGCGCTGACCGCAAATGTGAACGTAGCCTTATTCTACTCTGAAGATGTCATGTTATCCTGGACTATGTGTGCTCCTATCCTTCTTCTACAAGTTATTCTGGCTGGCTTGAAGAAGAGGGGCTGTAAAGGGGGGGGTACTGTAACAACTCTGCTGGCATCACGGCATGGCCTCACATCTCTCACACTATCTTACCCACTGCTCCAGGCCATGATGTGGTTTCTGTTTCTTGCCAGCTCCATGTTCTGTGTCTCTGCTCTCTGCATGCTTCATGGTTCTGTGTATAGAGGGGCGGCGCCTGAACTCTCTGGTTCTTATAGGAATCAGGTGCATCTGTCCAATCTGTTCCTGACCAATTGCCAGGAGGCCTCCAGTATTTAGTTCAGCTCCACCCAGTGTTCTGGGCCTGTGCAATGTGTTAGCTCAGTTAGTGTCTTGCTTCTGAGTTTGCCTGGCCTTTCTCTGAGTTACTCCCTCTCTGGAGGATTTTCTGTGTTATTTCCTTGGTCTTGTTGTCCGCCCACCAGGAGGCAGAATATCCTGGTCCCAGTGTCTTTGTCCTTGTGTCTTGTTCCATTGCCTTGTCTGCACTTAGTCTTATCTCTGTCTCCTAGTCTTTGGCTTCCTTCCCTGTTGTCTTTCCTTGTATTCTCAGTCTGCTTACACTCCGCTCTCTTGCAGCTCTGCCTGCTCTGAACCTTTGTGACTTTACCTCTGCTCCTCACTTCTGCATTTCTGCTCCTTTCTACTCAGCTTATCTTCTGCTGTTGCAGTTATCCCTTGCTGCAGCTTCTCTCCACATTCTTTGTGGCTCTGCTCAGCTTTGCTGCAGAGACCCCTCCCGCAGCTCCTCTCCGCTCCTTGCGGTTCTACCTGGCTCCGCTCCTTGCGGTTCTACCTGGCTCCGCTCCTTGCGGTTCTACCTTGCTCCGCTCCTTGCGGTTCTATCTGGCTCCGCTCCTTGCGGTTCTACCTGGCTCCGCTCCTTGCGGTTCTACCTGGCTCCGCTCCTTGCGGTTCTACCTGGCTCCGCTCCTTGCGGTTCTACCTGGCTCCGCTCCTTGCGGTTCTACCTGGCTCCGCTCCTTGCGGTTCTACCTGGCTCCGCTCCTTGCGGTTCTACCTGGCTCCGCTCCTTGCGGTTCTACTTCTCCAGCTCTTGGCTCCGCCTCCAGCTCTCGGCTCCGCCTCCTGCTCTTGGCTCCGCCTCCTGCATTTCTGTTCTTGGCTCTAGCTCCTGTGCTTTCGCTCTGCATCCGCTCTTGCGGTCTTTATCTACTTATTCCTAAGTCCTCGTGTCTGAACAGGTTCTTACCCGTTCTACATACCTGCCTGCAGACCGGTCCCTACCGGTTCTTCTTGTGTACCAGTCTTGTCCACCAGTCCTGCCAGTGAGCCAGCCGTGCCCGCCTGCCTACGAGAGAGCCAGCCGTGCCCGCCTGCCTGACAGTGTTCCTGTTGTACCCGTCTGCCTGCTTATGTGCCAGCCGTGCCCGCTTGCTTGTCTATGTTCCGTTCCCCGGTGGAATCAGCAGCCACAACCAGACTCCACCCTGGAGTGGTACCTGGTAGCTTCCTATTGCACAAGTCTGACCTCACCATCAGAGGCTCCAGCGAACACCTAGGAAGCTACTTAGTTACGCCCCTTCCAGGGAAGTTTGGTCTGTGGTCCAGTGGGGCCACTCCCCCGCACGCCCGCGCCAACCAGTTTGGGCGCGAGCATGACAATTATAACTGATATAATACTGCTCCCAATGTACAAGAACATAACTATTATAATACTGCCCCTATGTACAAGAATATAACTACTATAATACTGCCTCCTGTGTACAAGAATATAACCACTATAATACTGCCTCTATGCACAAGAATATAACTGCTATAATACTGCCCCTATGTACAAGAATATAACTACTATAATACTGCCCCTATGTACAGGAATACAAGTACTATAATACTGCTCCTATGTACAAGAATATAACTACTATAATACTGCCTCCTGTGTACAAGAATATAACCATTATAATACTGCCTCTATGTACAAGAATATAACTACTATAATACTGTCCCTATGTACAAGAATATACCTACTATAATACGGCCCCTACAGTGCCTACAAGTAGTATTCAACCCCCTGCAGATTTAGCAGGTTTACACATTTGGAATTAACTTGGCATTGTGACATTTGGACTGTAGATCAGCCTGGAAGTGTGAAATGCACTGCAGCAAAAAAGAATGTTATTTCTTTGTTTATTTTTTTTTTAAATTGTGAAAAGCCTTTTCAGAGGGTCATTTATTATTCAACCCCTCAACCCACCAGAATTCTGTTTGGTTCCCCTAAAGTATTAAGAAGTAGTTCAGGCACAAAGTACAATGAGCTTCACATGTTTGGACTAATTATCTCTTTTTCCAGCCTTTTCTGACTATTTAAGACCCTCCCCAAACTTGTGAACAGCACTCATACATGGTCAACATGGGAAAGACAAAGGAGCATTCCAAGGCCATCAGAGACAAGATCATGGAGGGTCACAAGCCTGGCAAGGGGTACAAATCCCTTTCCAAGGAGTTGGGCCTACCTGTCTCCACTGTTGGGAGCATCATCCGGAAGTGGAAGGCTTATGGAACTACTGTTAGCCTTCCACGGCCTGGACAGCCTTTGAAAGTTTCCTCCCGTGCCGAGGCCAGGCTTGTCCAAAGAGTCAAGGCTAACCCAAGGACAACAAGGAAGGAGCTCTGGGAAGATCTCATGGCAGTGGGGACATTAGTTTCAGTCAATACCATAAGTAATGTACTCCACCGCAATGGTCTCGGTTCCAGACGAGCCCGTAAGGTACCTTTACCTTCAAAGCGTCATGTCAAGGCTCATCTACAGTTTGCTCATGATCACTTGGAGGACTCTGAGACTGACTGGTTCAAGGTTCTCTGGTCTGATGAGACCAAGATCAAGATCTTTGGTGCCAACCACACACGTGACGTTTGGAGACTGGATGGTACTGCATACGACCCCAAGAATACCATCCCTACAGTCAAGCATGGTGGTGGCAGCATCATGCTGTGGGGCTGTTTCTCAGCCAAGGGGCCTGGCCATCTGGTCTGCATCCATGGGAAGATGGATGGCACGGCCTACCTGGAGATTTTGGCCAAGAACCTCCGCTCCTCCATCAAGGATCTTAAGATGGGTCGTCATTTCATCTTCCAACAAGACAACGACCCAAAGCACACAGCCAAGAAAACCAAGGCCTGGTTCAAGAGGCAAAAAATCAAGGTGTTGCAGTGGCCTAGTCAGTCTCCTGACCTTAACCCAATTGAAAACTTGTGGAAGGAGCTCAAGATTAAAGTCCACATGAGACACCCAAAGAACCTAGATAACTTGGAGAAGATCTGCATGGAGGAGTGGGCCAAGATAACTCCAGAGACCTGTGCCGGCCTGATCAGGTCTTATAAAAGACGATTATTAGCTGTAATTGCAAACAAAGGTTATTCCACAAAATATTAAACCTAGGGGTTGAATAATAATTGACCCACACTTTTATGTTTAAAATTTATAAAAATTTAACTGAGCAACAAAACTTTTTGGTTTGTAAGATTTATGCATCTGTTAATAAATCCTGCTCTTGTTTGAAGTTTGAAGGCTCTAACTTATTTGCATCTTATTAAACCTGCTAAATCTGCAGGGGGTTGAATACTACTTGTAGGCATTGTATGTACAAGAATATAGCTACTATAATACTGCCTCTATGTACAAGAATATAACTACTATAATACTGCCCTTATGTACAAGAATATAACTACTATAATACTGCTGCTATGTTCAAGAATAGAACTACTATTAGGCTAGGTTCAGATTGCGTTAGTGCAATCCGTTTAGCGCGAGCGCTAGCGGATTGCGCTAACGCAATGACTTTTTCAGGGCCGCGTTCAGGGGTCGCGTTAACGTCCCCGCTCTCGCAGATCCCCGATCTGCGAGAGCGGGGAACGGACCTCTGGCGCGCTGCAAAAGACCGGCACATCGCTAGCGCGTGCCGAAAATGACACGCGTTAGCAATGCGCTCTAACATTGCCGGCAATGGGAGCGCTAACGGACGCGGTGCACGGCGTTAATTTCGCCGTGCAACGCTGTCCGTTAGCGCTATCCCATTAACGCAATGGGAACCTAGCCTTATACTGCCCCTATGTACAAGAATATAACTACTATAATACTGCCCCTATGTACAAGAATATAACTACTATAATACTGCTCCTATGTACAGGAATATAACTACTATAATACTGCCCCCTATGTACAAGAATATAACTACTATAATACTGCCCCTATGTACAAGAATATAACTACTATAATACTGCCCCTATGTACAAGAATATAACTACTATAATACTGCCCCTATGTACAAGAATATAACTACTATAATACTGCCCCTATGTACAAGAATATAACTACTATAATACTGCTCCTATGTACAAGAATATAACTACTATAATACTGCTCCTATGTACAAGAATATAACTACTATAATACTGCCCCTATATACAAGAATATAACTACTATAATACTGCTCCTATGTACCAGAATATAACTACTATAATACTGCCCCTATGTACAAGAATATAACTACTATAATACTGCTCCTATGTATAAGAATATAACTACTATAATACTGTCCCTATGTACAAGAATATAACTACTATAATACTGCCCCTATGTACAAGAATATAACTACTATAATACTGCTCCTATGTACAGGAATATAACTACTATAATACTGCCCCCTATGTACAAGAATATAACTACTATAATACTGCCCCTATGTACAAGAATATAACTACTATAATACTGCCCCTATGTACAAGAATATAACTACTATAATACTGCCCCTATGTACAAGAATATAACTACTATAATACTGCCCCTATGTACAAGAATATAACTACTATAATACTGCTCCTATGTACAAGAATATAACTACTATAATACTGCTCCTATGTACAAGAATATAACTACTATAATACTGCCCCTATATACAAGAATATAACTACTATAATACTGCTCCTATGTACCAGAATATAACTACTATAATACTGCCCCTATGTACAAGAATATAACTACTATAATACTGCTCCTATGTATAAGAATATAACTACTATAATACTGTCCCTATGTACAAGAATATAACTACTATAATACTGCCCCTATGTACAAGAATATAACTACTATAATACTGCTCCTATGTACAAGAATATAACTACTATAATACTGCTCATATGTACAAGAATATAACTACTATAATACTGCCCCTATATACAAGAATATAACTACTATAATACTGCTCCTATGTACAAGAATATAACTACTATAATACTGTCCCTATGTACAAGAATATAACTACTATAATACTGCTCCTATGTACAAGAATATAACTACTATAATACTGCTCCTATGTACAATAATATAACTACTATAATACTGCTCCTATGTACAAGAATATAACTACTATAATACTGCTCCTATGTACAAGAATATAACTACTATAATACTGCTCCTATGTATAAGAATATAACTACTATAATACTGCCCCTATATACAAGAATATAACTACTATAATACTGCTCCTATGTACAAGAATATAACTACTATAATACTGCCCCTATGTACAAGAATATAACTACTATAATACTGCTCCTATGTATAAGAATATAACTACTATAATACTGCCCCTATATACAAGAATATAACTACTATAATACTGCTCCTATGTACAAGAATATAACTACTATAATACTGCCCCTATATACAAGAATATAACTACTATAATACTGCTCCTATGTACAAGAATATAACTACTATAATACTGCCCCTATGTACAAGAATATAACTACTATAATACTGCTCCTATGTACAAGAATATAACTACTATAATACTGCTCCTATGTACAATAATATAACTACTATAATACTGCTCCTATGTACAAGAATATAACTACTATAATACTGCTCCTATGTACAAGAATATAACTACTATAATACTGCTCCTATGTACAATAATATAACTACTATAATACTGCCCCTTATCTAGTATTATATATTATGTATTTCTCGCTTCCGTGGACATGAACATGCACACAGAGATTACTTTTATGTCTGACTCTAATTATTCCATAACGTCACGTTTTCTTTCTCGCTTTTGATCTCTTTCTAATTTTACTTCCGTGACTAGAACCTGTAAATAAATGAGAATTCTCAGTTTCTGATTGCGCTGCGTCGGGTAGATACAATCGTTCATTCTCTCTTTTCATCGTTAAATTTATCTACAAGAAGATTTTCCTTTTCCGTGAACTTTTTGTTGTTGTTGTGTTCTTATTATAATTGATTTTGTGTTTATGAGTGTTTGTCGTCACGATGACAATGAGCGATAATCTGTAGTAAATTAGTCTGAGCCGCGTCGCAGGATCATTATTTTCCGTTCTAGTTAAAGCCTCTTGTAAAATCCCGACATTACAACACTGATCATGACAACTCACATTTTCTTTTTTTTTTTCACCTTTCATTGTTTTAGTAATTTCGAAACAGCCGGGGGCCCCAGGTGCTGGCTTCCAAATATATTACGGCTTTGCATCATGGCCGCCGCAATCAGCTGAACACATTGTATCTCGGGAATTCAATTTAAATATCATTACGTTTTGAGAAACATTGAGAAGAAAAAATTAAAAAGGAAAAGATATTAACGTAAACTGTAATGAAAAATGTAGAAGCGGAGAAGCGTCGAGGCGTGGACGAGGCTCACATGTCAGAGCGCCTCGCCTCTTAAAAATAGATACAAGGAGAAGATTGCCCGTTTATCCGTGACATCTCGCCTTGTGATCACAATCCTTCAGTTTTCCGTCTTTTTCCCTTTTGTGACTGATGACGTTTTCCGTGTGTTCTTTTATCCTGATGTTTCCGGATATTTCTCAATCTGCCATGAAGAGGAGACAAGCTGTCGTATTTCCAGAGAATTCTCCACGGACTTTTTCTTAAAGTTGTCTTATCTTTTTTTTTTTTTTACAATCAGTGATGTCGAAATTCTCGAATATCGAAGAGAAAATGAACTTCTTTCTCCATCACTGTGTCGGTTCCGTCCCTCCCTGTTTCTGATGGTGTTGCCGGGTGGCACTGCGCCTTTATTGCGGGCAGTATGTGGTGTGAAAGCCTCTCCTGTGTTCTCTGGGGCTTGTAATACAGTCTGGTCTATCTTCTGTTAAAGGGGTTGTCCGGCTTTATGCTGCAAGTCTGTCGTCACTTAGACTAGATGAACACAGCAGAGACACATGCCGACTAGATGGACCTGGCACAGACATATGCCGACAAGATGGACATGGAACGGACACATGCAGACTAAATGGACATGGCATGGACACATGCCAACTAAATGGACATGGCGCGGACACATGCCGACAAGATGGACATGGCACGGACACATGCCGACTAAATGGACATGGCATGGACACATGCCGACTAAATGGACATGGCATGGACACATGCCGACTAAATGGACATGGCACGGACACATGCTGACTAAATGGACATGGCACGGACACTGTTGTGAATTCTGTTTTTGGGCTCCCTCTGGTGGTTACTGGTGGTACTGGTTGACTGTGTCTTGTTTTTTCCAGTGCACCTGTTTCCATTAGGAAATTGGGAGTCTCCTATTTAGTCTGGCTTCCCAGTCATTGTAGTGCCGGCAATCAATGTTATCAGAGCACCTTGTTGCTTGCTTCCTGCTCCAAGTCTGCAAGTCAGCTAAGTTGAATCTTTGGCTTTTTGTGTTTGTTTTGTCCAGCATGCATTTACATATCTTGTGCGGCTGGAAGCTCTAGTGATCTGGAATTGCTACTCCTGTGTCATGAGTTGACAACGGAGTGAAGGTAATTCCAGGATGGCTGTTCAGGGTTTTGAGGTGACCGCGAAGTCCTCTTTTGTATATTCCGCTATCTAGTCAGAGGGCCTCGCTTTGCTGAATCTATATTCATACTGCGTTTGTGTTTTCCTCTTACCTAACCGTTATTATATGTGGGGGGCTACTATAACCTTTGGGGTTTCCCTGGAGGCAAGTCAGGTCTGTGTATTCCTCTACTAGGGGTAGTTAGATCTCCGGCTGGCGCGAGGTGTCTAGAGACAACGTAGGCACACCCCCTGGCTACTTTTAGTTGCGTGTTAGGTTCAGTATCGCGGTTACCTAAGATACCATCCTTCCTAGAGCTAGTCCGTTTTTTGCCTAAGTCCCTGCCATTGGGAATCATGACAGTATTGCCGGCCTAATGTATTAAGAGTATTGGCTGAAGAAAGAGAGAAAAGAAAGAAGTTTCTGACACTTTTTTTTTTTTTTACTCAGAAGTTCTGTCTAGCCATAATTGCAGTCTGCTGGTTTTTTTGTTTTTTTTTCTCTCCTCTTAACCCCTGAATGGCTCAGATCTCTGCTGTTGAAAAATGGATATCCAGAGTTTAGCTTCAAACCTAAATGCTCTCGCTTCTAAGGTTCAAAATATCCAAGACTATGTTATGCATGCAACTGTGTCTGAACCCAAGATCCCTATACCCGAGTTCTTTTCTGGAGATAGATCTCGTTTTTTGAATTTTAAGCACAATTGTAAATTGTATCTTTCTCTGAGATCTCACTCAGCTGGAGATTCCGCTCAGCAGGTTAAAATCGTTATTTCCTTGTTGCGGGGTGACCCCCAGAATTGGGCATTTGCATTGGCACCAGGGGATCCTGCGTTGCTCAGTGTGGATGCGTTTTTTCTGGCATTGGGGTTGCTCTATGAGGAACCTAATTTGGAGATTCAGGCTGAAAAGGCCTTGATAGCCCTCTCTCAAGGGCATGATGAAGCTGAGATATATTGTCAAAAATTTCGAAAATGGTCTGTGCTTACTCAGTGGAATGAGTGCGCCCTGGCGGCGAATTTCAGAGAAGGTCTCTCTGACGCCGTTAAAGATGTCATGGTGGGGTTTCCTACGCCCACAGGTCTGAATGAATCCATGACTATGGCTATTCAGATTGATCGGCGTTTGCGGGAGCGCAAACCTGTGCACCATTTGGCGGTGTCTTCTGAGCAGGCACCAGAGATTATGCAATGTGATAGAATTCTGTCCAGAGGTGAACGGCAGAATTATAGGCGCAAAAATGGGTTGTGCTTCTACTGTGGTGATTCTGCTCATGTTATATCAGCATGCTCTAAACGCACAAAAAAGGTTGATAAGTCTTTTTCAATTGGCACCTTACAATCTAAGTTTATTTTGTCTGTAACTTTGATTTGTTCATTGTCATCTATCACTGTGAATGCCTATGTGGATTCTGGCGCTTCCTTGAGTCTTATGGATTGGTCCTTTGCCAGACGCTGTGGGTTTAGCCTAGAGCCTTTGGAAGTTCCTATCCCTCTGAAGGGTATCGACTCCACACCTTTGGCTAGGAATAAACCACAATTCTGGACACAAGTGACTATGTGTATGACTCCTGACCATCGGGAGGTGATTCGCTTCCTTGTGTTGCATAACTTGCATGATGTCTTAGTGCTTGGATTGCCATGGTTGCAAACTCATAATCCAGTCCTCGACTGGAAAACAATGTCTGTGTTAAGCTGGGGATGTCGGGGGGCTCATGGGGAAGTACCTTTGGTTTCCATTGCTTCATCTACTCCCTCTGAAATTCCGGCATTTTTGTCTGATTTTTGTGATGTTTTTGAGGAGCCTAAACTTGGTTCTCTTCCCCCTCACCGGGATTGTGATTGCGCTATAGAATTGATTCCTGGCAGCAAGTTTCCCAAGGGTCGTTTGTTCAATCTGTCTGTGCCTGAGCATGCTGCTATGCGAGAGTATATTAAGGAGTCCTTGGAAAAGGGACATATCCGTCCATCCTCATCCCCTTTGGGAGCAGGTTTTTTTTTCGTGGGTAAAAAAGATGGCTCCCTGAGGCCCTGTATTGATTATCGCTTGTTGAATAAGATTACAGTCAAATATCAGTATCCTTTGCCACTGTTGACTGATTTGTTTGCTCGTATTAAAGGGGCAAAGTGGTTCTCTAAGGTTGATCTTCGGGGTGCGTATAATTTGGTGCGGATTAAGCAGGGAGATGAGTGGAAAACTGCATTTAATACGCCCGAGGGCCATTTTGAGTATTTGGTAATGCCTTTTGGTCTTTCTAATGCTCCTTCAGTCTTTCAGTCCTTTATGCACGATATTTTCCGTAAATACCTGGATAAATTTATGATTGTGTATTTGGATGATATTTTGATTTTTTCGGATGACTGGGAGTCGCATGTTCAACAGGTTAGGAAGGTTTTTCAGGTTTTGCGGTCCAATTCTTTGTTTGTAAAGGGTTCAAAGTGCATTTTTGGGGTTCAGAAGATCTCCTTTTTGGGGTATATTTTTTCCCCTTCTTCTGTTGAGATGGATCCTGTCAAGGTACGGGCTATTTGTGATTGGACGCAGCCTACTTCCCTGAAGAGTCTTCAGAAGTTCTTGGGCTTTGCTAATTTCTATCGTCGATTTATAACTGGGTTTTCAAGTGTGGTTAGACCTCTGACTGATTTGACTAAGAAGGGTGCTGATGTTGCCAATTGGTCCTCTGCGGCTGTGGAGGCCTTTCGGGAGCTTAAGCGCCGCTTTTCTTCTGCCCCTGTGTTGCGTCAGCCTGATGTTTCGCTCCCTTTTCAGGTTGAGGTTGATGCTTCCGAGATTGGAGCAGGGGCGGTTTTGTCGCAGAAAGGTCCCGATTGCTCTGTGATGAGACCATGTGCATTCTTCTCTCGAAAGTTTTCGCCCGCCGAGCGAAATTATGATGTCGGTAATCGGGAGCTCTTGGCTATGAAGTGGGCATTTGAGGAGTGGCGTCATTGGCTTGAGGGTGCTAGACATCAGGTGGTGGTCTTGACTGATCACAAGAATCTGATTTACCTTGAGTCTGCCAGGCGTCTGAATCCTAGACAGGCGCGCTGGTCTTTGTTTTTCTCCCGCTTTAATTTTGTGGTTTCATACTTGCCGGGCTCGAAAAATGTGAAGGCAGATGCTCTTTCTAGGAGTTTTGAGCCTGACTCCTCTGGTGATTCTGAGCCTACGGGTATCCTTAAGGATGGAGTGATTTTGTCTGCTGTCTCCCCAGACTTGCGGCGTGCTTTGCAGGAGTTTCAGACTGATAGGCCTGATCGTTGTCCGCCTGGGAGATTGTTCGTTCCAGATGAGTGGACCAGTAGAGTCATCTCAGAGGTTCATTCTTCTGTGTTGGCAGGCCACCCTGGAATTTTTGGTACCAGAGATCTGGTGGCCAGACCCTTCTGGTGGCCTTCCTTGTCTCGGGATGTGCGTACCTTTGTGCAGTCTTGTGATGTTTGTGCTCGGGCTAAGCCTTGCTGTTCTCGGGCTAGTGGATTGTTGTTGTCCTTGCCTATTCCGAAGAGGCCGTGGATGCACATCTCTATGGACTTTATCTCGGATCTCCCGGTTTCTCAGAAAATGTCTGTCATTTGGGTGGTGTGTGACCGTTTTTCTAAGATGGTTCATTTGGTACCCTTGCCCAAATTGCCTTCTTCATCGGAGTTGGTTCCTTTGTTTTTTCAGAATGTGGTTCGTTTACATGGTATCCTGGAAAACATCGTTTCTGACAGGGGATCTCAATTTGTGTCCAGGTTCTGGCGAGCGTTCTGTGCCAGGATGGGCATTGATTTGTCTTTTTCGTCTGCGTTCCATCCCCAGACTAATGGCCAGACGGAGCGAACTAATCAGACCTTGGAGACTTATTTGAGGTGTTTTGTGTCTGCTGATCAGGATGATTGGGTCGCCTTTTTGCTGTTGGCAGAGTTTGCCCTCAATAATCGGGCCAGTTCTGCCACTCTGGTTTCTCCTTTTTTTTGCAATTCAGGGTTTCACCCTCGTTTTTCATCTGGCCAGGTGGAATCTTCGGATTGTCCTGGAGTGGACACTGTGGTGGATAGACTGCACCAGATTTGGAGTCATGTGGTGGACAATTTGAAGCTGTCTCAGGAGAAGACTCAGCAGTTTGCTAATCGTCATCGTCGTGTGGGTCATCATCTCCGTGTTGGGGACTTGGTGTGGTTGTCTTCTCGTTTTGTCCCTATGAAGGTCTCCTCTCCTAAGTTTAAGCCTTGGTTTATAGGTCCTTATAAGATTTTGGAGATTCTTAATCCTGTATCTTTTCGTTTGGATCTACCAGCATCTTTCACCATTCATAATGTCTTCCATCGGTCGTTGTTGCGGAGGTAAGAGGTACCGGTTGTTCCTTCTGTTGAGCCTCCTGCTCCTGTGCTGGTGGAGGGTGAATTGGAGTATGTTGTGGAGAAGATTTTGGACTCTCGCATTTCCAGACGGAGACTTCAGTATTTGGTTAAATGGAAGGGATACGGTCAGGAGGATAATTCTTGGGTGACTGCCTCTGATGTTCATGCTTCTGATTTGGTTCGCGCCTTTCATAGGGCGCATCCAGATCGCCCTGGTGGTTTTCATGAGGGTTCGGTGCCCCCTCCTTAAGGGGGGGGTACTGTTGTGAATTCTGTTTTTGGGCTCCCTCTGGTGGTTACTGGTGGTACTGGTTGACTGTGTCTTGTTTTTTCCAGTGCACCTGTTTCCATTAGGAAATTGGGAGTCTCCTATTTAGTCTGGCTTCCCAGTCATTGTAGTGCCGGCAATCAATGTTATCAGAGCACCTTGTTGCTTGCTTCCTGCTCCAAGTCTGCAAGTCAGCTAAGTTGAATCTTTGGCTTTTTGTGTTTGTTTTGTCCAGCATGCATTTACATATCTTGTGTGGCTGGAAGCTCTAGTGATCTGGAATTGCTACTCCTGTGTCATGAGTTGACAACGGAGTGAAGGTAATTCCAGGATGGCTGTTCAGGGTTTTGAGGTGACCGCGAAGTCCTCTTTTGTATATTCCGCTATCTAGTCAGAGGGCCTCGCTTTGCTGAATCTATATTCATACTGCGTTTGTGTTTTCCTCTTACCTAACCGTTATTATATGTGGGGGGCTACTATAACCTTTGGGGTTTCCCTGGAGGCAAGTCAGGTCTGTGTATTCCTCTACTAGGGGTAGTTAGATCTCCGGCTGGCGCGAGGTGTCTAGAGACAACGTAGGCACACCCCCTGGCTACTTTTAGTTGCGTGTTAGGTTCAGTATCGCGGTTACCTAAGATACCATCCTTCCTAGAGCTTGTCCGTTTTTTGCCTAAGTCCCTGCCATTGGGAATCATGACAGGACACATGCCAACAAGATGGACATGGCACGGACAAATGCCGACTAAATGGACACGGCACGGACACATGCCGACTAAATGGATAGGGCATGGACACATACCGACAAGATGGACACGGCACAGACACATGCTGAATAGATAGACACGGCGCGGAGACATGCTGACTAGATGGACACGGCGCAGACATATGACAACTAGCTGGACACGGCGCAGACATATCCCAACTAGATTGACGCAGCACAAACACATGCCGACTAGATGGATATGGCATGGAGACATGCCAACTAGATGGACATGGCGCGGACACATGCCGACAAGATGGACATGGTACGGACACATGCCGAATAAATGGATATGGCATGGACACATGCCAACAAGATGGATATGGCATGGACACATGCCGACTAAATGGACACGGCACGGACACATGCCGACTAAATGGACATGGCACAGACACATGCCGACTAGATGGACACGGCGCGGAGACGTGCCAACTAGATAGACACGGCGCAGACATATGACAACTAGTTGGACACGGCACAGACATATCCCAACTAGATGGATGCAGCACAAACACATGCCGACTAGATGGACATGGCACAAATACATGCCGACTAGATGGACACGGTGTGGACTCATGCCAACTAGATGGATATAACACGGACACATGCCAACTAGATGGACATGGTGCAGAGACATGTCAGCTAGATGGATATGGCGCAGATATATTCCAACTAAACGGACATGGCACGGACACATACCGACTAGATGGACCTGGCACAGACACATGCAGACTAAATGGACATGGCGCGGACACATACTGACTAAATAGACATGGCGCGGACACATGCCGACTAGATGGACCCAGCACGGACACATGCCAACTAGATGGACACGGCACGGACACATGCAGACTAAATGGACATGGCGCGGACACATACCGACTAAATGGACATGGCGCGGACACATGCCGACAAGATGGACATGGCACGGACACATGCCAACTAAATGGACACGGCACGGACACATGCTGACAAGATGGACATGGAACAGACACATGCCGACTAAATGGACATGGCCCGGACACATGCCGACTAAATGGACATGGCGCGGACACATGCCGACAAGATGGACACGGCATAGACAGATGCCGACTAGATGGACACGGAGCAGACATATGCCAACTAAATGGACACGGCGCAGACATATCCCAACTAGATGGACGCAGCACAAACACATGCCGACTAGATGGACACGGCATGGAGACATGCCGTCTAGATGGACACGGTGCAGACACATGCCAACTAGATGGACACGGCACAAATACATGCCGACTAGATGGACAGGGTGTGGACTCATGCCAACTAGATGAATACAGCATGGACACATGCCAACTAGATGGACATGGTGCAGACACATGTCAGCTAGATGGACATGGATACACGCCTAAAAACATGATTCAAACAGCATCTTAGATGCAGCTAGAGACTTTCCTGGGAGCACTAGAATGTAGAGCCGGAGGAAAGCACGGAAAGGTCCATTTGAACATCTTTTGTAGCTCCATGGACCTTCCAGTGGGCTTCATTGAATAACGCCCAAGGTCCAAAACGCAGTGTGAATGACCCCAATTTCACTTTTATAATACTTCTGACATGTCATAGACCTGGAAGTATTCATTGGTGGAGAACCGACGGCTAAGTCCTTTCCCATTGCTAAAATGAAGTCGAATGTCATTACCAAGCACTGCTCGTGTCAGCGACTGAAAATGGCCGGCAGACTTTCTATTCAGCTCGATCTAAGTCTCCATCATCAGCTGAACTCGGCTCAGTGTTTATGGTGAAAGGTACAGAACCAAAGTGATACTGAGACGTTATAATACAGCATGTGATGAAGCTTGTGAAGATGCTGTAGTGTGAACAGGACCAACAAAGGTACAGCAAAAGGTGACTAAGATCATAAATGTACACAGTGACAGCAGAATAGTGAGTGCAGCTCTGGGGTATAATACAGGATGTAACTCAGGATCAGTAATGTAATGTATGTACACAGTGACTGCACCAGCAGAATAGTGAGTGCAGCTCTGGAGTATAATACAGGATGTAACTCAGAATCCGTAATGTAATGTATGTACACAGTGACTGCACCAGCAGAATAGTGAGTGCAGCTCTGGGGTATAATACGGGATGTAACTCAGGGTCAGTAATGTATGTACACAGTGACTGCACCAGCAGAATAGTGAGTGCAGCTCTG
The DNA here is from genome assembly GCF_051348905.1 of Ranitomeya variabilis. Lineage (NCBI taxonomy): Eukaryota > Metazoa > Chordata > Amphibia > Anura > Dendrobatidae > Ranitomeya > Ranitomeya variabilis. The sequence continues at coordinate 671,063,816 of NC_135236.1, read as the reverse complement.
GGGTATAATACACGATGTAACTCAGGATCAGTAATGTAATGTATGTACACAGTGACTGCACCAGCAGAATAGTGAGTGCAGCTCTGGGGTATAATACAGGATGTAACTCAGGATCAGTAATGTAATGTATGTACACAGTGACTGCACCAGCAGAATAGTGAGTGCAGCTCTGGAGTATAATACAGGATGTAACTCAGAATCAGTAATGTAATGTATGTACACAGTGACTGCACCAGCAGAATAGTGAGTGCAGCTCTGGAGTATAATACGGGATGTAACTCAGGATCAGTAATGTAATGTATGTACACAGTGACTGCACCAGCAGAATAGTGAGTGCAGCTCTGGGGTATAATACGGGATGTAACTCAGGGTCAGTAATGTAATGTATGTACACAGTGACTGCACCAGCAGAATAGTGAGTGCAGCTCTGGGGTATAATACAGGAGGTAACTCGGGATCAGTAATGTAATGTATGTACACAGTGACTGCACCAGCAGAATAGTGAGTGCAGCTCTGGGGTATAATACAGGAGGTAACTCAGGATCAGTAATGTATGTACACAGTGACTGCACCAGCAGAATAGTGAGTGCAGCTCTGGAGTATAATACAGGATGTAACTCAGGATCAGTAATGTAATGTATGTACACAGTGACTGCACCAGCAGAATAGTGAGTGCAGCTCTGGGGTATAATACAGGATGTAACTCAGGGTCAGTAATGTAATGTATGTACACAGTGACTACACCAGCAGAATAGTGAGTGCAGCTCTGGGGTATAATACAGGATGTAACTCAGGATCAGTAATGTAATGTATGTACACAGTGACTACACCAGCAGAATAGTGAGTGCAGCTCTGGGGTATAATACAGGATGTAACTCGGGATCAGTAATGTAATGTATGTACACAGTGACTGCACCAGCAGAATAGTGAGTGCAGCTCTGGGGTATAATACAGGATGTAACTCAGGGTCAGTAATGTAATGTATGTACACAGTGACTACACCAGCAGAATAGTGAGTGCAGCTCTGGGGTATAATACAGGATGTAACTCAGGATCAGTAATGTAATGTATGTACACAGTGACTACACCAGCAGAATAGTGAGTGCAGCTCTGGGGTATAATACAGGATGTAACTCGGGATCAGTAATGTAATGTATGTACACAGTGACTGCACCAGCAGAATAGTGAGTGCAGCTCTGGGGTATAATACAGGATGTAACTCAGGATCAGTAATGTAATGTATGTACACAGTGACTACACCAGCAGAATAGTGAGTGCAGCTCTGGGGTATAATACAGGATGTAACTCAGGATCAGTAATGTATGTACACAGTGACTGCACCAGCAGAATAGTGAGTGCAGCTCTGGGGTATAATACAGAAAGGATTTATAAAGATCTTTTTTTCAAAGACATATGTAACTAAGGCCTCTTTCACACTTCAGTCGTTTGGCGTCAGTCACTTCCGACAAAGTGACGGATCGACGGATCCGTCACAATTGTTGAAAAAACGGATGTAACGGATCCGTTTTTTTGACGGATCCGTTACTCGGGGATTGTATATACTTTTTGGAGCATGCGCAATTGAAAAAAATTGAAAAAACGGATTGGGGTGACGGATCCGCCAAAAAACGGATCGCGATGGATCCGTCGCCCATAGGTGGCCATTCTATGAAATGACGGACGCGACGGATCCGTCGCGATCCGCCATTTCAACGGAGACAAAAAACGTCTAGATGAACGTCAATGTCTAGATGACGTCCGCTAAATTTTGACGGATCCGTCGCATGACGGATGGAACGGACGACCATCCGTCACAATCCGTCGCTAATGCAAGTCTATGGGGAAAAAAACGGATCCGTCAAAAAAAAAAACGGATCCGTTTTTTGAGGAAAATGACGGTTTTAGACTGACGTCAAACAACTGAAGTGTGAAAGAGGCCTAAGCATTTATGCAATGACGTGCTGTCTGTCCATGTTGCAGCTCCCCCTGTGATGCTCCTGTATCTGTAGATCATGAGCCCCATTAAGGACAGTGATGCTAACGACTGTAAAACACTGTGGAATATGATGACACTATATAAATAACACAAATAAATAAATGTAATATTGCTGGATACAAGCTACATTCAGAGCGATTTCCGTGGATTTGCATCTCTCAAATATTGTAGAATAAGCCAAATTTGTTTACGAAATTTTATTTTATTTCATTATTTTTTTGTTTCTTAAATCTCTGTAAAAACGACAGAAAGTGAAACATCTGGGATAATTCTGAGCCAACTCACTTGTGGGCGAGGAGAATCTTTTCGCATTATATATGGAAAAAAATACTAAAAAGAAACATTAATTTGGCACCTCGGCAATTATCACATTTGCATAGATTTTATTTCCAGTCTAATATTTTACATCTGCGCTTTAATAAATGCTGATCAGATATCATGAATTTCAAAGCATCTGATTTCGATTTTTGAACGTCGGGAAAACCTGATTTTCAAAATAAATTATCATATTTTCCTGTTTACAATAACACCGCCGAGAAGAGAAGCCCCGGCATCGGAATCGCGGCGATGAAGCCCTCTCTTAGCAAACGCGGTTTATTACATTTACATAATCCAAACGTGGTAGAAAGCACAACATGAAGGACCGATCAGGTTAAATGCACCGCGGTCGGAAAATTAAAAGTAATGTGGCGTTCAGAGATTCATAGCAGGATGTAAAATGATGAACAATCAATTATTAATCAAATTTTTTTTTTCAATGGTTACGATTAGTCCTTTAAGGTGGTTCTTCAGACTTCCAATATCGATGACCAATCGCAGGATAGATCACCAATATCAGGTCAGTGAGGGGGTCCGACACCCAGCACCCTTCCCAATGGAGCTTATAACACCCACATAGTGGGAGTATCGGTTTTCGGACCCTCTTTGATCTTATATTGATGACCTACCCTAAAGATAGGCCTTTCATATTGGACGTTTGGAGAATCCCTTGAAATCTGGCATCAACCGAGCCTAATAGAGGTTGAAAAAATCAAATATTCAGATATAGGTAGGAAAAGTATATCTGAGGGAAGGGAGGGTCCTGTCAAGGGGATACTACGACAAAGAGGGGCCAGATTGCCCCCATTTTCACAAACTACTGCATTGGTTAGAAGTTCTTCACCATCTTATTAAACAGTGCAGGTTATTTCCTTGCTGCAGTGCAAGGGTTAATCTGTTCAGTTTAAGCTCCTGGAGCTTTTCTACCTGGATTGTCTCAGTTGTTCAGTGTTGGCCACTTCCCTCTGTTATATATGTTCGTCTTTGGCACTTAGCGATTGCCAGGGTTAGTTCTTACTGCTTGGTTATGGAGTTTCAGGTGGAGTTCGTGGTTGGAGTCAGTATTTGGAGATTTGTCCAGGAAACTGTTGCTTTTTAGTTTGCTTGTGTGCACATCCTCATCTCCTATTTGGTCTCTCCTTCCTTTAACTCCCCTGTGTTCCACTCTATTGTTCAGTGAGTGTACATTGTATGACTACTTTCATTTATCCCTGTCCGTCTTCACTTGTTTGTCTGGTTAGTGTTATCCTTTACACTTCGACTTCCCACCTCCCTGGTTGGGAGAGAGGACCGATAAGGGCTGATCTGGGAGCATAGTAAGTCCACCTTCAAGATTAATCCATGTGATAGGGATAGACGAGGGTGCCCCTAGTTCTAGGGACCTGGTTAGCGCCCACTGTCCCAAGGCTCTGTGTGACAGATCCCATATACTTTAGATGGTTGACTGATCTTACCAAAATTAGTTGGTTGTGCCATCATGGCCTTTATTCATAAGGCAAAACCAAAAACCTGAGCCAGACTAAGCTGGTATACGTGCAAAGTGTAAGAGCATGTTCACACTGCTGCCATGATACACACTGTGGCAATGGTACATGTAAATAACATAAGGTACTTAGTTAACACTGTTTTGGTTCAAAAAAAGCAGAAAAACCATCCCACCATGACAAGGTGCACCCATTGGGATGGTCCTAACCTGTCCATTTGTCATACGACATCAATGTGAATAAGGACAGGTCAGGACAGGGTCCCCACTAAAACACCCATCCATAGGAAGCTATACCATTACTATTATTTACTTACTGTGGGGTGTATGCTCATTTTGTTTTTGTTTTTTCTTTTGTGTTGTTTCTTGGGTTTTGTCTTTGAAATTGCCACAGTGTGACCTTTACGTGTATATCAGCTTATAGTCTGGCTCAGGTTTTCGCTTTTTCTGTAATTTGTTTGTACTCTGTACAAACAGGGGCATTGCCCCCATTTTTGAACTATTTCATCTGTATAGCTTCACATAGATGGGTGACTTAGTCGGCTCCCTTCCTGCTCTGTCCTTATTCACATTGATATCGGCAAGGTTTTAATACTAGACAGGTTAGGATTGTCCCTTGTCACGGTGGGATGGCTTTTATCCTGTTTTTGATCAAAATAGTGTTAACTAAATACCCTGTGTTATTGACATGTACTATTATTATTGACTTGTTTACTTGCTGTAGGGTATATGCTCATTTTGTGTGTTTTTTTTCTACTTGTTTTTGCTTTATCCTTTAGGGAAAAGAAACCGTCAGAATGATGTTACACCTATTTCTCTAAACTTTTGCATTCAACTTAGTCCCATGAAAAAAAGGAATAACCAATGTGGCCGATACATAAAAGCTGGCGTTAAACCCCAAAATTTTACAACTATTCAGTGTGGAATTTACTAACAATTGTCCAACTTTTGACATTTTCTCGACAGTTAAGATGGGTCAGTTGTTGTGTCAAATTCAGCAAAAGTAAAAGTTACTCCAATAACATTTGTGTCGAGGCGCACGACTCCGAGAAGATGTGCCGAATTCATTAAGTGGAGGGCACCTCTTAATGAATTATTCCGGAGTGCCCCACTAAGTCATAGTCCTTGTGTTGTCACTTTGGCACTCAATCAAAGTACTGGAGGATACTTATTTATGCTGTTTTGGGATTTCTATACCTAGCTACCTATGGAGATAAGATGGGCGATGGCTCTACAAGAAGAAGACAAGGAGAAGGTTTCATTAGGCGCGTCAGTAAGCTACTAGGAATCTTCATTACAGCCAGTTGTGGAGAAAATGACAGCACTAATTAGAACCCTAAAGTCTTCTATGTCAGAGTCACCAAGGTTTTTGGGGTTGAATTTTCCTGTATCTTAACCTGGCAGAAGTAATCTACGCTCATAAACTTCAGCAAAAACTTTGCCCGATTAAATATTGATGCTTCACATTCGGCATTTCATTCTTTGGCAGATTGGTCACAGCTGGCGCCGAGAAGTTCCTGTTGGTTTGTATAGCACGAATGTTAAAGTCTAGGTAATTGCCTGTTCCCTATAGTACACCTGAGGCGAAGAAAATCCACAAGGTGTACAATGAAGTTTTCAATCACTGCACAGAAATAACACAGAAAGATGGCAACTGCTGTGGGTTTATGAGATCCTTGAAAGAAACCAGCGAGGGAAAAACAAAAAAAAGACAAATCACTGATGCATGAATGGACGGAGTTAAGTCTGGTGAATTTTGTCTGACTCCACAGTGACCTTGTCAAATTGAGTTAATGGCGTATATATTCGTGTAGGCATTGGTGTGTTAAGACTTGCAACTCCAGCTGAGGACGTCTCGCAACGTGGCAGATGATTTGATGCTGAATCACATTTTTTCCATATCTTTATTTGGAGATACAGTTTTAGATCACAGGCTCAGAAAAAACGTATTTTGGACATGTTTTTTTTTCTTTATTTAATGAGAAATAGTGAAGAAAGTATGAATTATAGATCAGTATGAAATAGATAAGTATGAAATATTGGTATCTTCAGAAATGAAAAATGAAGTAACGGACGAGGAAATAACAAATATTTGTGTAAATTTGTAAATTTCTTTTCTAAATGTTTCGTCCACTGGATCATCAATCGGGATCAGTAGGAAGGAAAGATCAGCTCTTCTGGGATTAACCGGGGTGGTTAGACATGTTCCTTTTTTTGGGATTAACCGGGGTGGTTATACATGTTCCTTTTTTTGGGATTAGCCAGGGTGGTTAGACATGTTCCTTTTTTTGGGATTAACCGGGGTGGTTAGACATGTTCCTTTTTTTGGGATTAACCATGGTGGTTAGACATGTTCCTTTTTTTGGGATTAACCGGGGTGGTTGTACATGTGCCCTTTCCTTTTTTCCTTTCCCGTTCCTCTGTTGAACTTGATGGACATCTCTCTTTTTTTAACCATTTTAACTATGTAACTATTGATCATAGAAGACAAATGCAACTAGAAACAGAAAGATGGAAAAATAATGGCTACCTGCTCATATCGGCAAAAATAGAGGATTTAGTCTGTGCCCTAAGTGAATGTCGTTTGGGCTCCCACAATGAGCCTTTCTAGATAAGTAGGCATAAAGATATAATACACTGGTTCTCTAGAGACCCCATGCACTCTCCTGGAGATGATGTCGGGGGAGTTAAGAATTGGTACCTTTGATTTTGTACAGCCGATCCTCCTGTTTTCCGTGGTTAAGAATCCTAGAATATTAGAGTTGGAAGTGACCTCCAGGGTCATTGTGTCTAACCCCCTGCTCAATTCAGGAGTCACTAAACCATCTCAGACAGATGTCTGACCAGTCTGTGTCTGAAGACTTCGATGGAAGGAGAACTCACCACCTCTCGAGGCCGCCTGTTCCACTCATTGATCACCCATGCTGTCAAAACATTTTTTTTAATATCTAATCTGTATCTTCTCCCTTTCAGTTTCATTTCTTTGCTTCTCGTGTTTCCATGTGGAAGTAAGAATAGTGATGATCCGTCTACATTGTGACAGCCCTTCAGATATTTGTAGACAGCTATTAAGTCTCCTCTCAGCTTTCTTTTTTGCAGCTAAACATTCCCAGATCCTTTAACCGTTCCCCGTAGGACATACTTTGCAGTCCGCTCACCATCCTGGCAGCTCTTTTCTGAACTTGCTCCAGTTTAAGATAAAAGCTGCTGCCAATAGAATCTGGCAGTGGCTTTTTCATATCACAGCCGACCTGAGTGTCTTTGAGTATGGGGACGTCGTAGGAGATCGCTGAGAATCAATTTGCACAAACTGTACTCGGCACGTTAAATGTCCAATTCCTCAGTACAAATAGACTGAACCAGTACAACTTATTTGGAAAGGCTTTCTTTTAACAGGACATGGCTAAAGTTTTCAATGTTGCATCTGAGGAAACCACAAGACTTCTGGAACAACGTCCTTTGGACATACAAGATCGAGGTGGAGATGTTCGACCATAATGCCAAGCACCACATTGGGCCAAAATTCCTCCAGAACGATCACGTCATACCGAAAAAACATTAGTTCAAGTAATTGCTTGTTCTACAATCCATTGATCCATGGGGTGTACTTAATTTTTCACCAACTGCTTTTTGCATTTTGGTCTGCTTTTTGGTAATTACGTGTGTTGTTGTTTATCTGAGGTTGTATTTACCGAATTTTAAGACCTTTTAAGGACCAAATATTTTCATTTTATTATCTCCTGATATGAGACACTGGAGAATTCTTCGTTTTTTCTCGTGACTGTAGATAGATACTTGGTCGAGTTCTCTCTTCAATTATTCAGTCCGTCCAGGACGTCTCCCAGATTACAAAAAAAATGACAATTTTCTGTTTAGGTTTTATTCTTTTGGAACAAGTATGAGTATTTCTTTTTCTTTGTCTGTCTATTTTTCAGAACATTTTGTATTCATGAAATTTCGAAAAGTGAGTTATGATAGAAGTAAAAGCTCCGTCCTGTCAGAGCCTTTCCTTCTATGTTTTCTGTTCTTCTTTTTTTTGCCATCGCCTTGAAGTTTTAGCAACTCCCCACAGTAATTTTAACCGAGTCTGACATAACACATATTTAACGGGAAGCAATAAAGCCGACATTCATATTTAATCTGCTGTTAATAATTCTTTAATAACGTGTAATACAGACAAATTTACGCTGTAGTTTTGCAACTGAAAGCATTAAAAATTTAGACCAGTAAAAGGAAAGTAGATAAAAGAATTTCGGAGGAAGATAAATAAAAAAAAAATGTAATGGAAGAGTAATACGTCTGGTGACTGGAGATTACAATGCGTCTTCTGAATTGTTTTATTGGGAAGCATCTCTAACTTCATTGGCCAAGACAATACTGCCATATGGTGAATGAAAGATGCCGCCATACAGTGATAAAATATGACATCACTGCTTTAAGGAGTATAAATATAGAAGATACACAGGGGCCCTAGTGTCTGGGGGAATCCAAAGACCATATTGCTATTCCAGAAGAAGCCAGTATTATGGAGAATAATACCGCCATACCATGAATAATTACTACCGTTAATCAAGGCTCTTTTTTCTTCTCAGTAAGAAGATCTGCACTCCTGTATATTTTTGTTTTCTTTAATCGAGAGTAAGCACAAATCCCCTAGTTCCTTGTTCCAGAATGAACTGCTACTTTTGATTAAAACAGGTTTTTTCTTAACATCATAAATAGGTAAAATTGCAATGTGCTTGTAAAAACGAGCCAACTTTGCAATTTAGCTCTTATTAAAAATTCTCTCTGTTCTCAAGAACGGAAGGATTTTTAATTCTGTAGTTTACGGCTCGTCGCCTAATTTGTTGACCAACTCTGCAGTCTTATCAGAGTGGCTGGTGAAGAGAGTGAGCACTTATCAGCTCTTTACTATAGAGCTTGCAAGTACTGCTTTAATTCCCCTATGCTACATGGATGCACAGTCGTGTCTGCTATCAACATCGGGGTATGCACAGTTCGAGCCAGCAATTCAACCATAATTTGCCTAAGGCAACTAGAGATCCATATTAAAGATCCTAAAGTAAAACATAACTTTTCATTATTTTATAAAGGAAACACACTTTTAAAATAACAAAATAAATGTGTGTGTGGTTGTACCATAAAAGTGACTAACCTACTCTATTCCAGTTCAAGACTATTGCTCGTTTTTTAATTCTACTCATCACACATTGTTATGCTGGTTTAAAAGTATGCAGCCATTAGTCTCCCAAACATGTTTTGCCTTACAGCTTGCGGCTTCATCAGGGGTTGAGACTAGTCTCAACCCCTGATGACGCCGCAAGCATGAGGCGAAACATTTTGGGATATTGTAGATTAGTGATATCAGACCTAATGGATCAGAACACATGATCCTTATGAGAGTAGATGACTACCAGTTGGTGATTTAGCAAAATAGCTGCATCAAAGAGACATGTGGAATCGCATATGCTGTATAGATTTTAAGTGACATAACAGTTGTGGATATTTTATGATATGGCAATAAGGTAGTCGCCTGTATATAGTCTCCTGGCCATGAATTGAGCTGTGTGGAAATAATATAGCATTAGTGGTCAGATAAGTTTGTGACCATTGCAGATTTGATCATATATTCCTACAAGTTTATATTAGTGGAGAATCTAAATGTGTGATTCTCCAGCAGTGACCTGACTGTGAGGTTGTACTGCGGAATAGATTATAATTCCTTAGTGATAAAATCATCAATATATCACTAATGCCAATGAGCTTTAATGCGATTTAATATAGATCCGAGTTCCGAGTATATATAGTTAATATAGATCCGAGCAAATGGTAATCTGCTATACTTCATGACATATTAAAATAGTGGACCCTAAGCTCTTTTAAAACAAAGAAATTGATAGAGTGATCTATTGACGTGTTCTATATTAGTATAGGATAGTGACATTATAGCTAGGGGTGAATTTCACTTTGAATGGTAATACTGAAACTCCCTCTACAGCTAGAGCCAATAAAGGTAGTGCAATAAATAATAAAAACTGGACTTATATGCACTCCCACTTTTGTCACTAAATCACTTTTGTGGTACACTCACACACATTTGTTTTGTAATTTTAAATGTGTGTTTCCTTTACAAAATAATTAAAAATTATGTTTTACTTTTGAATCTATAATAGGGATCTCTATTTGCCTTAGGCAAATTGTGTTCATTTAAACCCTATGCTGAATCCAGACAGTACTGTATGTGGTAAGCAGTTCAACCATGTCGCTGGTCAGAATTCTTTTTGGTACTTTAACATTGATGGTCTATCCTTAAGATTGGTTGTCATCGATCCCAGATCGGTAGGGGTGTTGAACTAGATGTTGCCACGTGTCGCTCCCCCAGCAATATGGCATTAATGCCCTAGCAAACGAATAGACGTTCAATAATAAAATACAGGAATATCCCTTCAATTCAGGAGCAAACAACCCACTCAGCTAAAAGAAAGCTGGGAGGCAGTGCAGTCCTGAAGAAAGCTTATAGAGGTTGGCTGCCAAGGCCCCATGTTGGGCGCCAAAAACTGTTGTAGCTGTTTCCATTCTGACCCAAAGTCAAGTTACAGGTTCACCAGTGAGGCTAATTTAAGAGATTAGGCCCTTACATTCACTACTTTTACATTGATGACCTAACTTTAGGATAGGTCATCAATGTCTGATTGGTGGGGGTGAGACACTCATGACCCCCACTGATCAGTTGTTCTCAGTCGCAGTTGAATACTTCATATCTACCTCCTATTGATTTGAATAGGGGGCGGATGTACAGTACTTGACCACAGCCACTGTACAGTAGACAGAGCTGTGCAGCTCCATAACTGAGCAGTTCTGGCCACTGCTGACACCAAGAACAGGTGATCATGGCCTGTGGCAGGCTGTTCGTAACCGCCCTCCCATGATACCTGAATTTAGTCCAAAAACAGGTGTGCTCCCTTCTAGTAACAGTCATGTCAACGAGAAGATGCAAATACAAACTGTGATCCTCTGCTGTACAACCCATGACAGTGCATAATGTATACTGCCATGTGTCATCCTGGGAGCAGTCGCAGCGCACTTCATTGGTTTATTCAGTACTACCATCATCAATCCCCCTCCCCGTATCAACTTGGTAGCGTCCTGACCCCTGCAGCTTTAGCACTTTAGATTGTCACTGTGTCTCCTCAGCCTGATCAAAGCATCCAGAGTTATAAAGTTGTAGGGGCCAGGACCCTACCAAGTTGATATGAAGGAGGGGGGATTGACCATGGCAGTGCTCTGCCTCTGCTTCCTGTATGACACATGGCAGTACCACAAAGGATATGGCTAAAGTAGGAAGGTTAGGAACTGCTATGGGACCAAGATGAACCCCTCTCGATGCAGCAAATGTCTCTTCTTTTTATAGGAAATCTGTGACCAGGTTTTACTTCCCCATCTGAGAGCAGCATATGTAGAGGCTAAGCCACTGATTCCAGCTATATCGCTTATTGGGCTGCTTGCTGTCATTTTAATAAAATTAATGTTTTCTCTACTGCAGACCTACCAGTTTTTTAAACACTAAGCTCTGTAAATCCCACTCACACCACTGACTGACAGCTTTCTTTTTACACTGTGCATTGGCAGAAAGCTGCCAATTAGTGGTGGGGGTCATATTATACTGAGCTCATGAATGTGGACTACACGGCAGCAGGTCTACTAGTCCTCTAGTGATAATCTCCTGCTGATAAACACTGATTTTATAACTGCTAGATAAAGAATCTCAGGAAATCATACATTGCTGGAATCAGGGTCGATGTCTCCACATTATGCTGCTCTCAGATTAGATGGTTAAAACCTGGTCATAGATTCCCCTTAGCATCCCTAGTGGTTCAGAACAGTAAATTATATAATACAAACATTTGTAGTGGACTTGGACAGTGAGGGGGCTAAAGCCAACATCTTTGGTGGTCTAGATAATGAAAGAGGTAATGTCTGCTTTCCTGTTTTTCTTCAGTAGTTAAGGGGTTATTGCTAACTTTCCTTTGTGCTTATGGAATAGAGGGGTCAAGAGTACCAGGTACCAAGGATCTCCTTTTGTGGAGCTGTAAGGACAATGACCAACATTCAGCAAAGTAACTATAATAGGTTCAGGGTTGCAATCGCACCCAGGCCTTGAAGCCTAGGGGGTCCAAAAGGACCTTTTGACCTCTATGTAAAGACCATTACTATTCAAGACTTGCAATAGTTTGGGGCCTCATTGGAGCTTATGACCCATGAACTTCAATTACACCACTGCCCACACCCATGGGCATAACAGATTTTTGAAGTCTCATAACAAAATATGGAAAAGGGTCCCTTCCACCATGGCTGCCTTCCATAAGAAAGGAGTTTAGGACATTATATCTACATAGAGCCTTGTGTAATTTCTTTTTCATTTTGATGATTCAAAAAAAAGTTTGCATTTTTGCCTGCAATCAGTTTTCACTTCCATTATCCACAATTCTCACTAACAGCTCATCACTAGCGTAGAGAGGGGCTGATCTTGACCCCATAGCAGTTCCTAATCTTCCTGTTTTGGCTATATCCATAGGGGCTCCATTTTGGTTGGTTCAAAAGCATTACTTTTCTCTGGGTTTATCTTTGCAGAGGTGAAATCTTTCAGAGATTTGACAGATCCACTCAGACAGAATTAGTCTAATCGGCCAATGTGAAAATGGAAATGTCTCTTCTTTTCAATTTTCTAGCGTATTAATCACAGCTGTAAGCAAGACAGCAACACAAATCAAGCATTGAATTGTTTTACTTTGCAACGTCGCAACAGCCAACGTGCAGTCACCTTGTGCAATCAGCAGTAAAATGATGCGCCAGATTCACCCGTGATTTATGTGCCTGGAACTTATAGAGTTGCATTTTTTTTTTCAAGCCTAATGAACAACTTGGAAAGTAAATGGGATGAATCCTGACAAAGTGGATAATATCTGCAATGTTTACAATAGAAATGAGTTTTCAAAAAAGCTTGACCGACTGCCGCGCATCAGTGTGTGTTAAAATTCAGCAGCATGCTCCTACTTAAGATGGCAAATGGATGCGTTCTCATTTTTCTTTTGTTCTGCACCAGCCCTGAATTACAGTGTTCAATGAAGCTATGGGAAGCTGGCTTTGCATCACAGTATGAAAGAGACATTCATTCTTTATACACAGTCGTATCATCTTTTTATGGAAATAGAACTGGCGGCACTGCACATTCACAAGGATTTGGCATACAGGATTAATTTACAACATTAGGATTGGGGTTGTCTACATCTCAGCTGCTTCTCATGTATATTGGGTATTATAATGGTTGTAGTCTTGTAGAAGGCGGTATTATAGTAGTTATATTCTTAGTACATAGGGGCAGTATAGTAGTTATATTCTTGTACATAGGGGCAGTATTATAGTAGTTATATTCTTAGTACATAGGGGAATTATTATAGTAGTTATATTCTTGCACATAGGGGCAGTATTATAGTAGTTATATTCTTGTACATAGGGGAAGTATTATAGTAGTTATATTCTTGTACATAGGAGCAGTATTATAGTAGTTATATTCTTGCACATAGGGGCAGTATTATAGTAGTTATATCCTTGTATATAGGGGCAGTATTATAGTAGTTATATTCTTAGTACATAGGGGAATTATTATAGTAGTTATATTCTTGTACATAGGGGCAGTATTATAGTAGTTATATTCCTGTACATAGGGGACAGTATTATAGTAGTTATATTCTTGTACATAGGGGCAGTATTATAGTAGTTATATTCTTGCACATAGGGGCAGTATTATAGTAGTTATATTCTTGTACATAGGGGAAGTATTATAGTAGTTATATTCTTGTACATAGGGGCAGTATTATAGTAGTTATATTCTTGTACATAGGGGAAGTATTATAGTAGTTATATTCTTGTACATAGGGGCAGTATTATAGTAGTTATATTCTTGTACATAGGGGAAGTATTATAGTAGTTATATTCTTGTACATAGGGGCAGTATTATAGTAGTTATATTCCTGTACATAGGGGACAGTATTATAGTAGTTATATTCTTCTACATAGGGCAGTGTTATAGTAGTTATGTTCTTGTACATAGGGGCGGTATTATAGTAGTTATTCTTGTACATAGGGGCAGTATTATAGTAGTTATATTCTTGCACATAGGGGCAGTATTATAGTAGTTATATTCTTGTACATAGGAGCAGTATTATAGTAGTTATATTCTTGTACATAGGAGCAGTATTATAGTAGTTATATTCTTGTACATAGGGGCAGTATTATAGTAATTATATTCTTGTACATTGGAGCAGTATTATAGTAGTTATATTCTTGTACATATGGGGCAGTATTATATTAGTTATATTCTTGTATATAGGAGCAGTATTATAGTAGTTATATTCTTGTATATAGGAGCAGTATTATAGTAGTTATATTCTTGTACATAGGAGCAGTATTATAGTAGCTATATTCTTGTACATAGAGGCATTATTATAGTAGTTATATTCTTGTACATAGGGGCAGTATTATAGTAGTTATATTCTTGTACATAGGGGGCAGTATTATAGTAGTTATATTCTTGTACACAGAGGCATTATTATAGTAGTTATATTCTTGTACATAGGGGCAGTATTATAGTAGTTATATTCTTGTATATAGGAGCAGTATTATAGTAGTTATATTCTTGTACATAGGGAGCAGTATTATAGTAGCTATATTCTTGTACATAGAGGCATTATTATAGTAGTTATATTCTTGTACATAGGGGCATTATTATAGTAGTTATATTCTTGTACATAGGGGGCAGTATTATAGTAGCTATATTCTTGTACACAGAGGCATTATTATAGTAGTTATATTCTTGTACATAGGGGGCAGTATTATAGTAGTTATGTTATTGTACATAGGAGCAGTATTAGAGTAGATATATTCTTGTACATAGGGGCATTATTATATTAGTTATATTCTTGTACATAGGAGCAGTATTATAGTAGTTATATTCTTGTACATAGGGGCAGTATTATAGTAGTTATATTCTTGTACATAGGGGCAGTATTATAGTAGTTATATTCTTGTACATAGGAGCAGTATTATAGTAGTTATATTCTTGTACATAGGAGCAGTATTATAGTAGTTATATGTGGTGGCGCCACGACCGTTGAAACGCGTTTGATTTTAATGCACTTTAAGCCTGTGACTGTCACTGGTATGAATCACCCGTTTTTGTGTCTATGGATATGAAGATGGACTTTGGATTTATTTGCTTTTAACGAAAATGGAATAAAAGGTATTTTTTATGGACATCACCCACGCTGGACTTCTGCTTTTCCAGTATTATAGTAGTTATATTCTTGTACATAGGAGCAGTATTATAGTAGTTATATTCTTGTACATAGGAGCAGTATTATAGTAGTTATATTCTTGTACATAGGGGCAGTATTATAGTAGTTATATTCTTGTATGTAGGGTGCAGTATTATAGTAGATATATTCTTGTACGTATGGGCAGTATTATATTATGTTCATTTTCTTCATGGTGATAGTGTGGCAAGGGAAATTACATGTGTGATATTTGCTGAATATCTATAATTGATAGCATGTGCCGCACTAGTTCCATATGTGACGTTGCTTCAGTGGTTCTGCTTTTGATGACTGTGCTCACATATAAATATATTTGTCTCTGTGTTGTCTCTTCTCTCTTATCAATTTGCAGGAGACATGCCTGTATATGTAATATATTATAATACAATACATTCGCTTGTCATACTAAATAGACTCACTTGGATTTCTTTCCATGACAAATTGCCCCAAAGGCTCTTCATTTCAGAAAACATAATATCTTCTGGATTTTGGTATATAGTACTGCTGTGCTCCAGCCCAGGGGGCATCTTACACCCACCGCAATCTTTATATATTACAAGGCCTTCTGCCATCTCCTAAAGTAGTATACTCCGCTATTAATGGCCGGGTACAAGATGGAGGGATGTATTTCTTGATGGAGAAGAGACACTGGAATGTTAAGATTACAAATATAAGAAAATTACACTTGTGAAACCCAGTCTTCCTTGTCTTTTTTTAATATATCAAGCTTGAAAGTATCTCTAAGCCTTGAATAATTCTTGTTTTTGCTCGAAAGATTGATTGTGTAATCACAGGATCTCCAGCTTCAAGTATACGAATCTATTTGTAACCCTGGCTGTAAGTTTAAATTTACCTACAGCTCCCCCGCAGGGGAAATGAAGTATTACCTAATTCCCATAAAAATCAATGTGTCCTCAGTCCTCCAGAGAGGGACACACTGTTTTTCACTTTTGAACAGATGAAGGTCTAACTCCAGGATGGGCTTTTCCATTTACCCAAGATTTTCTAAAAGAGTTTTTGAGAATGAACTTTCCGGGGACAGTAAATTTTGCTTATTTTTCACTTCTGAACACAGGATCGTATTGTACACTCGCCAGTAACTCCAATTTTGTGACGTCAATCCCATGGCTCGGGACAAAAATGGGGACACAGCTTATGCAAACTCCTCTTCCCGATAGTGGGATTTTGGGGGAGTTGCTGGGTGGTTTTGACTATTCTCAAGGCAGGGCTTAAGTGGAAAATAGTGTGGTAATTTACCGTAAGCATCGACCTACACAGTAAGTACTTCACCTTTCTGGAAGTGACATTAATGGAGGAGTATATTATGGTCAGCTCTGGGCATGTTTTTTTTTTTTAGTTCCTCGGTAATTCCTTGATGTCATTACATGGAAATGTCTCTGTTGACTTCCAGTTGTGGCAAACCCATTCCGATTTAGTTATGACTGGGCTTGGAACAATACTGTGATCAGGACAGGTTTTCAGACTCTATATACTGACAAGCAAGCCAGACGTGTCCCTCAAAGCAAGGATCGCCAAGCTACGACTTGCCTACTTTGGACACATCATACGAAGAGAGGAATCACTGAAGAAGGACATCATGGTCAGAAGAGTAGACGTAAGAAGGCGAAGAGGAAGACCAGCAACCAGATGGCTTGATACATTCAAGAGAACGTTGGAGAAGACCCTGGAGGACCTATCTAGACTTGCGCAAGATTGATCTTCCCACCCATCGAGCTGTAGGTGGTTGAAAAAAGAAAAATACACCAACATCATTCAATGACGGCAAGCTGAGAACTCGGAAAAATGGCGTGAAACAGAAAAGTGAACAATGTAGAACTCCTTCACACCTGAAAGGGGCAGCATTTACCAATTTGTGGGTGTATCTTCGAAAAGGACAGTGCATCGAGGCTGTGGATGCAGTCACTGGATTGATTAGCGCTGGATACTGAGTAATCATTCTTCACCGTCCGTAATGGAGTTTCTGGCCAGTGATTTAATGTCCTCTGTACGTTAATTCTTTAAGTCATGGCAGTGTAAATGAAGCGATGAAGTGTCGGCCATATTTAACCCCAAGTATTTGTTTGACAGGAGCCAGCAGGACAGCGACCGCTCGCTCGCGCCAGGATTCGACATCGGCCTGTGAATCATTTTTATAGAGGACGTTGCTTTGTTGCAGCTGTCATGAAATTCATTCTAGTCTTGTAATAATTTGTCAGCTGGCAATGAACGTCTTTGAGTTTCTGGCTCGCTCCATTTTTTTGGACTCTGAGGTCCGACGATTTATTGGCTTTTGTAATTATAATGAGCCGACAACGCAATATGATGTGATTTACTGCTCTAGTATAGAGATTTAAAGGGGAACTCCTATTTAAACTCCTATTTTAAGTCTTCTCTCACGTTTTGAGCTGCTGTTTTGCAACAAAATTTGTGGTTACCTCCGGGACGCAATGACATGAGAGACAATGGTACACTCTGTGCAGCTCCATGGATGGGCCTGTTGGCTTTGCCTTGGAGCTATTGTGGCATCCTATCTTAGTAACTTATCACCTAACCATGGTTGATTATCTTCAACAGTTACATAGACACTAAATGAAGTGGTGGTGCACATGCGTTGCCACTGTGCCATTCTGGCTTGGCATTTCAGAACCGGGTTCTTGAGATTAGTTGGAATCCCAAATTTTGGACCCATTGCAATTAGCAAGTTATCATGTATCCTCAGTGCAACGCTTGGCAACCTCAGTCCGGCCCATGGACAATAATTGATGCGCATGCGCGACACTGATCCGTTCCAACTGGGCATATAAGTGCCACATTCTCGGGATTGATGTTGAACCCCTGTGATTAATGCTCGTTGCCTGTGTACTCACCTGGACGAGGGGCTTAGAGGATCCACCTCACAAGGTGAACCCATAACATACAGAACTTGGCTATCTCTACCAGGCCCATTGACTATGATGCGGCTTCTCTGTTCCATCTGGCAGGGTAAGTGCCCCATTCTCAGGATTCAGGTTGGTCCACAATGATTAACAAGTTATTATCACCAATCCGCAGTATAGCATGTGGCCATGTCTGCCAGGCCCATAGACAATAAATGATGCGCATGCGCGGCACTACTCCATTGCAACTGGGCATTTAAGTTATTATTATTATTATTATTTATTATTATAGCGCCATTTATTCCATGGCGCTTTACAAGTGAGGAGGGGTATACATAATAAAAACAAGTACAATAATCTTAAACAATACAAGTCATAACTGGTACAGGAGGAGTGAGGACCCTGCCCGCGAAGGCTCACAATCTACAAGGGATGGGTGAGAATACAGTAGGTGAGGATAGAGCTGATCGTGCAGCGGTTGGTTGATCGGTGGTTACTGCAGGTTGTAGGCTTGTCGGAAGAGGTGGGTATTCAGATTCTTTTTGAAGATTCTGATGGTAGGCAAGAGTCTGATGTGTTGTGGTAGAAGGTTCCAGAGTAGGGGTGATACGCGAGAGAAATCTTGTATACGATTGTGGGAAGAGGTGATAAGAGGGGAGTAGAGAAGGAGATCTTGTGAGGATCGGAGGTTGCGTGCAGGAAAGTACCGGGAGACGAGGTCACAGATGTATGGAGGAGACAGGTTGTGGATGGCTTTGTACGTCATGGTTAGGGTTTTGTACTGGAGTCTCTGGGCAATGGGGAGCCAGTGAAGGGATTGACAGAGGGGAGAGGCCGGGGAATAGCGGGGGACAGGTGGATTAGTCGGGCAGCAGAGTTTAGAATAGATTGGAGGGGTGCGAGAGTGTTCGAGGGGAGGCCACAGAGCAGGAGGTTGCAGTAGTCAAGGCGAGAGATGGTGAGGGCATGGACTAGGGTTTTTGCAGATTCTTGGTTGAGGAATGAACGGATTCGTGAAATATTTTTGAGTTGAAGTCGGCAGGAAGTGGAAAGGGCTTGGATATGTGGTTTGAAGGAGAGATCAGCGTCAAGGATTACCCCGAGGCAGCGAGCTTGTGGGACTGGGGAGAGTGGGCAGCCATGTACTGTAATGGATAGGTTCGTTGGGGGGGGTCGCGTGAGATGGGGGAAAGATGATGAATTCTGTTTTGTCCATGTTAAGTTTGAGAAATCTAGCGGAGAAGAAGGATGAAATAGTGGACAGACATTGAGGGATTCTGGTTAGTAGGGAGGTGATATCTGGTCCAGAGATGTAGATCTGTGTGTCATCAGCATAGAGGTGATACTGAAACCCATGAGATTCTATGAGCTGTCCCAGGCCAAAGGTGTGCCACAAGTGCCACATTCTCGGGATTGATGGTGAACCCCTGTGATTAATGCCATTGCACGTGTACTCACCTGGATGTGGGGCTTGGAGGATCCACCTCACAAGGTGAACCCATAACATACAGCACTCGGCTTCTCTACCAGGCCCATTGACTATTGTGCCTGCTCTGTTCCATCTGGCAGGGTTAGTGCCCCATTCACGGGATTCAGGTTGATTCCCAATGATTAACAAGTTATTATCACCAATCCACAGTATAGCATGTGGGCATGTCTGCCAGGCCCATAGACAGTAAGTGATGCGCATGCGCGATACTACATTGCAACTGGGCATTTAAGTGGCACATTCTCGAAATTGAGGTTGAACCCCAGTGATTAACAAGTTGTCACCTATGTACAGTACAGAACTCTGTGCCTTCCAGCAGTTACATAGACATTAAATGAAGTGGCGATGCGCATGTGAGACGACCGCTCTATTCTAACATGACACATAAGAGCCCAATTCCTGGGATGAGGTCTCAGAGGTGAAACCCCAATGATCAGCAAGTTATCACCTATACTCAGTACAGCTCCCATCTGATTCCAGCAGCCCCATAAACAAGTACCGTAATAGCACGCATGCGCAGTACCCACTCCATTCCTTTGGGATGTTTCAGATCCTCACTTTTGTGATTACTGATGGTCCTAGAGGTCAGATCTCCAGTGATCACCTAACCTTTTTTGTATTCCTTATGTATAGATATTTAATGGCTGAAAAAGGTCTCAGATCTGGCCCGTGATGCCCCTAAGACATGCCCTTGAATACTGGACACACCATTCCACAATGCTAACGTACCCCTATACAAAGTACTACAGTGCCTCTGAACAGATCTGGGCGAGAAGTGCCACATGGACAGTGCCATCATAAACAGTGCTACCTATTAAAATTAATTTAAAAAATTACTTTTTTCCTTTCTTGAAGGTCTCCAAGTTCTGCCAGGAAGAATCAGTAGGGAACGTTGAGGTTGCAGTCACAACCAGGTCTATATGGCCCTCTGCTATGTAAGTAGATGTCAAGAGACTGCAGTCAGAAGCCTCTCATCCAGCTAAATCAGATCTCTTGCTTTGCCCTGAAGAGGGGCAGCACCCTGGAACATGTGTCTGCAAATTGAGATTCTGGTTTGGCTTTTATCCTAAGTCATGGGGCAAGGCTTTTTAATGGGTCGACATTGACTTTTAGGATTGCCACTTCCAATAGGTGGAACTAGAATTCAAGTCTTCTTCCTCTCTGAAGAGGCAATTCGCACATACACACTTAAAGGCATCATTATTTAGCTCATAAATTGGGTTTTATTATCCATTACTTTCCAGTACCAGTGTTTGTACTTTTTTAGGTTTGGTAGTCTGACACAGGCATCTTCATGCCACCACTTGCACCCATGGAGGTGCCCTCAGCTCACTGTGAGTGTAAGCTTACTGTGCCTGCCCGCTCTTTAGTAACGGCAGTGTTGGCATCGATCAATAGGCACCAGCACTGCCAACGAGAGCTCTTCACTAGTGGATTTTTGGTTTGGATTTTGCAAAAAGTATAACATAGGATTTACTAACTGTACTAGCCTCGGAAAGTCTGGATATAATATTAAAATCATCCCCCCACCCCCATAAAAACAATTCACCTTGTCCTTGGAAGTCTCTGGGACACTGTTGTTGCGCATCTTGGCTCTGTCTTACGAAGCCCTGATCTATGCAGAGTGCAGTAACACTATATATGCTTATGAAATCAATACCATTGACTTTCCTGTTGTGCATATTTTCTCCCTCCGCTGACAAGTCACCTGCGAACTTGTATCTGAAAGCAACACACACAAATTCCCGGCTAACCACATGATCAATATCATTATTGCACCGGTAGCTTAAATCCTCTAATAGGGTGACGGGCAGTGGCATATCGCCAGTTGTGGCAGGCCGCGAGGCTTCTGTGGGGCTCGTGAGCTGGGGGGGCTACTGCCAGTGCCGACACCGAGCCCCCTCCCCCGCATGTTCGGCTGTATCGCCATCCTGAGTGCCGATACAATTGAAGGTGATGATTAAAGAGGGAGCGTCAGCTGACTTTACCTCCTCTATCGTTCCTTCTCGACGTCTGACTTTTCAGCGCAGCGGGCACGATGACGTCAGTACATGACACCCGCTGCCCTGAGATGTGCGGCACTTCAGAGTGCTCAATGTGGAGATCGTAGCAGAGTGCAACGAGGAGGAGAGGTCAGTATTGTTGTTTTTTAGTACATTGTGGTGGTCATAATACTGTATAGGGCACTATGGGGAGTGTATTATACTGTATGGAGGACTATGAGGAGTGCATTATATTATATGGAGGACTATGGGGAGAACATTATATTATATGGAGGACTATGGGGAGTGCATTATACTATATGGAGGACTATGGGGAGTGCATTATGCTATATGGAGGGCTATGGGGAGTGCATTACACTATATGGAGGACTATGGGGAGTGCATTATACTATATGGAGGGCTATGGGGAATGCATTATACTATATGGAGGACTATGGGGAGTGCATTATACTATATGGAGGGCTATGGGGAATGCATTATACTATATGGAGGACTATGAGGAGTGCTTTATATTATATGGAGGACTATGGGGAGGGCATTATACTATATGTAGGGCTATGGGGAGTGCATTATACTATATGGTGGACTATGGGGAGGGCATTTTACTATATGGAGGACTATGAGGAGTGCTTTATATTATATAGAGGACATTATACTATAAGTAAGTCTGTGAGGAATGCAATATACAGTATGGAGGACTATGGGGTGCATTATACTATATGGAGGACTATGGTGGGTGCATTATAATAAAAAAAATTACCGTCGTATGGAAAATCGAATACATACTTAAAATTAAAAAAAATGTAAATTTTTTTTTTGAGAGATAAGGAAAAATCATCACAATACAATATATATGTATAGTATAAAATAGGCCTTTATTATATTTGGCAAAACATAGCACTAATTGTGCACGTACTTAGAAATATTACAAAAAGTGGTTAAAAATACCGTATATAAAATCGGACAAAAGGAGAAAGAATATTACACAAAACATCTGACTAAAAAGATATATATATATATATATATATATATATATATATATATATATATATAAAGAGCACAGCAGCACATGTACATGAATCGGCCATGTGAAAACACAGACAAATATACATTTCTCAAAAATATTTTTTCATAAAATAATTTTCAAAATTTTTTTTTTCATAAAACTTACAGTTAAAGATGAAATGGAGATTCTTAGTGCATAAATTGGCCAATTCATGTGTGCCCATCAACCAATTTTTCCTCTATATATATATATGTACCTATACAGTGATGTGTGCATATATTACATGTTCATAAATTGAAACTATTTGAATAAAATAATTTGTACATATATGACCAAAGTAAATTATGTAATATATATATAATATAATATATTAACAACCTAAAGTGCATGTGCAAAAAGTACATATGAACGTGCACCTATGCACAGATCTGAGTGCATCAAATAATCTATTGCCAGAGATTTGTATAAAAATAATAACGATAGCAATCCAATTATGTGCAAAAAAAAGGGGTATCATAGGTGAAAGCAGCACCATATATAAGGATACAGGCACACATTTACATGTGTTATAATAACATGGCCCGGTGCGCACACCAAAAAGAGCACACAGATGGTACAATTATATATACCTTCATGTCCAATATAGCCAAGTACAGAGCACCAAGTACAGGTATACAATATATATATTTTATATATTCATATTTTTTCATTTTTTATTTTTTTTAATGCACTATTCACTTTTGGCACATGCACTTTAGGTTGTTAATATATTATATTATATATATTACATATTTACTTTGGTCATATATATACAAATTATTTTATTCAGATAGTTTAAATTTATGAACATGTAATATATGCACACATCACTGTATAGGTACATATATATACGATATATTCTTGTACATAGGGAGCAGTATTATAGTAGTTATATTCTTGTACATAGGAGCAGTATTATAGTAGTTATATTCTTGTACATAGAGGGCAGTATTATAGTAGTTATATTCTTGTACATAGGAGCAGTATTATAGTAGTTATATTCTTGTACATGGGAGCAGTATTATAGTAGTTATATTCTTGTATATAGGAGCAGTATTATAGTAGTCATATTCTTGTACATAGGGGCAGTATTATAGTAGTTATATTCTTGTACATAGGGGGCAGTATTATAGTAGTTATATTCTTGTACATAGGAGCAGTATTATAGTAGTTATATTCTTGTACATAGGGGCAGTATTATAGTAGTTATATTCTTGTACATAGGAGCAGTATTATAGTAGTTATATTCTTGTACATAGGAGCAGTATTATAGTAGTTATATTCTTGTACATAGGAGCAGTATTATAGTAGGTATATTCTTGTACATAGGAGCAGTATTATAGTAGTTATATTCTTGTACATAGGGGCAGTATTATAGTAGTTATATTCTTGTACATAGGGGCAGTATTATAGTAGTTATATTCTTGTATATAGGGGCGTATTATAGTAGTTATATTCTTGTACATAGGAGCAGTATTATAGTAGGTATATTCTTGTACATAGGAGCAGTATTATAGTAGTTATATTCTTGTACATAGGGGCAGTATTATAGTAGTTATATTCTTGTATATAGGGGCGTATTATAGTAGTTATATTCTTGTACATAGGAGCAGTATTATAGTAGTTATATTCTTGTATGTAGGGGCGTATTATAGTAGTTATATTCTTGTACATAGGAGCAGTATTATAGTAGTTATAATCTTGTATATAGGGGCGTATTATAGTAGTTATATTCTTGTACATAGGAGCAGTATTATAGTAGTTATATTCTTGTACATAGGAGCAGTATTATAGTAGTTATATTCTTGTACATAGGGGCAGTATTATAGTAGTTATATTCATGTTCATAGGGGCAGTATTATAGTAGTTATATTCTTGTATATAGGGGCGTATTATAGTAGTTATATTCTTGTACATGGGGCAGTATTATAGTAATTATATTCTTGTACATAGGGGCAGTATTATAGTAGTTATATTCTTGTACATAGGACCAGTATTACAGTAGTTATATTCTTGTACATAGGGGCAGTATTATAGTAGTTATATTCTTGTACATAGGGGCAGTATTATAGTAGTTATATTCTTGTACATAGGCGGCAGTATTACAGTAGTTATATTCTTGTACATAGGAGCAGTATTATAGTAGTTATATTCTTGTACATGGGAGCAGTATTATAGTAGTTATATTCTTGTATATAGGAGCAGTATTATAGTAGTCATATTCTTGTACATAGGGGCAGTATTATAGTAGTTATATTCTTGTACATAGGGGGCAGTATTATAGTAGTTATATTCTTGTACATAGGAGCAGTATTATAGTAGTTATATTCTTGTACATAGGGGCAGTATTATAGTAGTTATATTCTTGTACATAGGAGCAGTATTATAGTAGTTATATTCTTGTACATAGGAGCAGTATTATAGTAGTTATATTCTTGTACATAGGGGGCAGTATTATAGTAGTTATATTCTTGTACATAGGAGCAGTATTATAGTAGTTATATTCTTGTACATAGGAGCAGTATTATAGTAGTTATATTCTTGTACATAGGGGCAGTATTATAGTAGTTATATTCTTGTACATAGGGGGCAGTATTATAGTAGTTATATTCTTGTACATAGGGGTAGTATTATAGTAGTTATATTCTTGTACATAGGAGCAGTATTACAGTGTATTATAGTTAGAGCAGCATTAGCAGATGTACGGTAATATATTACATCGCCTTTGCTCACTTTTTGGAGCTGTCTTTCTCATTATTGGTAGCAGATGCTGATTTTACAATGTAGAGTATCTCAATGCTTGTTTACAAGGTAACACAAAACCTAACGTTTTAGGAAATTGTTATTTCTCCATTGTGTCCTCGTCTTCTCCTCAGAGAGCAGTTTTATAGTTTGTAATTCAGTGTTCTCCCTTTAATTTAATATTTCTTTTTAAAAAGGGATAAATGGTAAATTGAGAGCGCTCATGAGATGTCCTGGATGCCGTGCTCGGGTGCTTATGTTCCTCACGTATCGCCCGTGCTCTCAGATGTACGGGGCAGGGAATAAATTGTCTTGAAGAGCTGGAACTCTAACTTGACTTTGAATAAGAAGTTCATGATGAAATAAAGCGGACCGAGGCAGGTGAATAAGACAGAAGTCATCAGCAGCTCTTGCTTTGCTCCATTTTTCTACTCCGGGAAAACTCTTTTTAAGGGATCATCTAGTTTTCTAGAAAAGAAGCTTAATTTTTCCAACTTTGCAACTTTCCTTCTCGGTTCTAAAAGTGTAGAGTTTGAGCCTCGCTCAGAAATCCCGACACTCCCGGTCTCGGCTGGTATCACTGGGGTCACTAATGGTCTTCAGAGGAAGGTTCTGCTGCTAAATGCGCTTGGGCAAATCATCAAGATCCGCTGCTGGCAGCTACTGTGTGATTACCGACCAATCACATCCCAGATGTGCTTGATGGGAGACAAGTCTGGAGACGCTGCAGCCATGGGAAGGAGCTTAGCCCACACAGGCAGCTCAAAGTAACACCATCAACATGCGGCCATCTCGTGTTCACAAATGGCTCCTGGGACCCCTTGGGAAAATGGCCATATCACTGGTTCCACCAACAAGTCAATGTAACGCCGAGCTTTTCGTGCACCTGGACTGAACACTAGAAGGGTCCAACCACTGTACATTATGCAACCCTACACAATAATCCCAGGAAGATGTGATGTTCTCTCGTGAAGGACTGTTGATGTCTTTGCCAACGTGGTGTTGTCAGATTAGAAGAATAGCATAGTGATCCATACTGAACTTCTAGTGAACATCGCACACAAAGACTAAGGCGTCGCACAGTTTCAACAAAACCATCAGAAGGTGTCAGTATGACATTGGTCTATGAGTCAGACGTCTGCCACCGGTGCTTCATAGACCTCATATTACCACTATCAAAGGCCATCAGTCAGGTCGGAGGTCTCCGCTGCCTTCAGGTTTCCGGATACAGGATCAGCCACACACAAATCAGGGGACATTCGCTTCTTAACAACCAGTTCAACTTTACTTAACCATCTGAGTTGAATTGAAGACAATAAGGCGCACTTCCCAGTGCCTAGGTCGGGCCATATGTCCCGGATGTTACAGGAATATCCGCTGAAGATAGTTGCTGACATTCTCATACTGCCAGAACAATTTGTACTTCTCGTGTCCTCCAGCCCTCTGACCTTGAACTTTTACTAATAATTTAACTATCTCTCAATCTCCAACAAGTATATCTCCATTTTTTCACAATTTGCAGATCACTTGCACGTCGATCCATCCTGTGATTTCTGACTTTGGCTTCTTGTTGCAATTTCAATCTTGAGTAGTGTAGTTTGATGCTATATATTAATGATCCGATCTCGTTTGTTACAATAATGAAAAGTATTAGCAGAAGCTGGAGGAGAGCTATGCTGCCAAAGCTTGGAGCCCACTGAAGATTGCCTTGTCTTAGTGCATTTGTAACGAGCATCCAGCTTTGCGAGCAATGAACAGTAATGGCTCCGTTCTCCCTTGATGCAGTGTGATGTCTTGTGATGGAAATATTATGCTCATGTAGAAACATAATTTCTCGCCTTTGATTTCCACTCTTTAGTTAACATCTCTAGTTACTTCTACTTTATTTTGCCAACTCTTTTTTGCTGCACTGTTGCTGGGGTAGTTTTGTGCCACCTAGTGGATGCTTGTGTTACAGCACTGTGATTTTTTTTTTAATCATTCTTTTGGCCCATATATCATCACACCCTGCAAATTTTGAATAGAGAGAGATCTAGTTAATAAATATAGTAATGGTGGCGTTATGTCTAGGAAAGCATTATGGGTTACACAACCATTGCGACACTGATGTGAAGTGTAGACTGGACACGGATTCTGTACGTGTCCTGTGGTATCTGGCTCCAAGATGACTGAAAGCGTTCTGGCACAGCCTCAATGGATCGGACTCATTTTTCCAGCCCATCCCTCAGATGATCGATCATACGTAAATCTGCGGAATTTGGAGAGAAATCATCACCTTCATGTTCCTTATTCCTGACCGAAAATTCCACTGAAAGAGGAACGTCCATTAGGGGACCCGCTACCATGTTGGGTGTACTGTGATTGTATAATGATTTGGTAGGTGATACATGCCACATTCGCATGATGCCAGGATATAAGGTTTCCAGCCAGACATCGCCCCATCACACTGCCCTGCCGGCCTGTCTACTTCCCATACGGCATCCTGGTGCCACCTCTTCACCTGTGACTAATACCCACCGGCCATTCACATGATGGAAAATGTGACTAATCAAACCAGGTGCCTTCTGCCATTCATGTGTCCATTGTAGGCAGTTTTGTTGGTGGACAGATGTTAATACGAACACCTTGACTGGTCTTCAGCTACATAGATACATGCCCTGTACACAGCAAACTCAGTGTCCTGACTCCTTTCTATAATTCCTGCAATGCTCTGCATGTCCTTACACCATTCTATCATAGCTGTGATGCTCTGTGTCCTTACACCATTCTATCATAGCTGTGATGCTCTGTGTCCTTACACCTTTCTATCATAGCTGTGATACTCTGTGTGTCCTGACACCTTTCTATCATAGCTGTGATGCTCTGTGTGTCCTGACACCATTCTATCATAGTTGTGATACTCTGCATGTCCTGACACCTTTCTATCATAGCTGTGATACTCTGCGTGTCCTGACACCATTCTATCATAGTTGTGATACTCTGCATGTCCTGACACCTTTCTATCATAGCTGTGATACTCTGCGTGTCCTTACACCTTTCTATCATAGCTGTGATACTCTGTGTGTCCTGACACCTTTCTATCATAGCTGTGATACTTTGTGTGTCCTGACACCTTTCTATTATAGCTGTGATGCTCTGCGTGTCCTGACACCATTCTATCATAGCTGTGATACTCTGCGTGTCCTGACACCTTTCTATCATAGCTGTGATGCTCTGCATGTCCTGACACATTTCTATCATAGCTGTGGTACTCTGCGTGTCCTGACACCTTTCTATCATAGCTGTGATGCTCTGCATGTCCTGACACCTTTCTGTCACAGCTGAGATGCTCTGTGTGTCCTGACACCTTTCTATCATAACTGTGATACTCTGCGTGTCCTGACACCTTTCTATCATAGCTGTGATATTCTGCGTGTCCTGACACCTTTCTATCATAGCTGTGATACTCTGCGTGTCCTGACAGACACCATTCTATCATAGCTGTGATGCTCTGTGTCCTTATACCTTTCTATCATAGCTGTGATACTCTGTGTGTCCTGACACCTTTCTATCATAGCTGTGATACTTTGGGTGTCATGACACCATTTTATTATAGCTGTGATACTCTGCGTGTCCTGACACCTTTCTAACATATCTGTGATAGTCTGCGTGTCCTGACACCTTTCTATCATAGCTGTGATGCTCTGCGTGTCCTGACACCTTTCTATCATAGCTGTGATACTCTGTGTGTCCTGACACCATTCTATCATAGTTGTGATACTCTGCGTGTCCTGACACCTTTCTATCATAGCTGTGATACTCTGTGTGTCCTGATACCTTTCTATCATAACTGTGATGATCTGCGTGTCCTGACACCATTCTATCATAGCTGTGATGCTCTGCGTGTCCTGACACCATTCTATCATAGCTGTGATACTCTGCGTGTCCTGACACCTTTCTATCATAGCTGTGATGCTCTGCGTGTCCTGACACATTTCTATCATAGCTGTGGTACTCTGCGTGTCCTGACACCTTTCTATCATAGCTGTGATGCTCTGCATGTCCTGACATCTTTCTGTCACAGCTGAGATGCTCTGTGTGTCCTGACACTTTTCTATCACAGCTGTGATACTCTGCGTGTCCTCACACCTTTCTATCATAGCTGTGATGCTCTGTGTGTCCTGACATCTTTCTGTCATAGCTGAGATGCTCTGTGTGTCCTGACTCCTTTCTATCATAGCTGTGATGCTCTGTGTGTCCTGACTCCTTTCTATCATAGCTGTGATTCTCCGTGTGTTCTGACACCTTTCTATCATAGCTGTGATACTCTGCGTGTCCTGACACCTTTCTATCATAGCTGTGATGCTGTGTGTCCTGACACCTTTCTATCATAGCTGCGATGCTCTGCGTGTCCTGACCCCTTTCTATCATAGCTGTAATGCTCTGCATGTCCTGACACCTTTCTATCCTAGCTGAGATGCTCTGTGTGTCCTGACACTTTTCCTTCATAGCTGTGATGCTCTGCGTGTCCTGACACCTTTCTATCCTAGCTGAGATGCTCTGTGTGTCCGGACACCTTTCTATCATACCTGTGATGCTCTGCGTGTCCTGACACCTTTCTATCCTAGCTGCGATGCTCTGCGTGTCCTGACACCTTTCTATCATAGCTGCGATGCTCTGCGTGTTCTGACACCTTTCTATCCTAGCTGCGATGCTCTGCGTGTCCTGACACCTTTCTATCATAGCTGCGATGCTCTGCGTGTCCTGACACCTTTCTATCATAGCTGCGATGCTCTGCGTGTCCTGACACCTTTCTATCATAGCTGTGATGCTCTGCGTGTCCTGACACCATTCTATCATAGCTGTGATACTCTGCGTGTCCTGACACCTTTCTATCATAGCTGTGATGCTCTGCATGTCCTGACACCTTTCTATCATAGCTGTGATAATCTGCGTGTCCTGACACCTTTCTATCATAGCTGTGATGCTCTGCGTGTCCTGACACCTTTCTATCATAGCTGTGATGCTCTGCGTGTCCTGACACCTTTCTATCATAGCTGTGATACTCTGCGTGTCCTGACACCATTCTATCATAGCTGTGATACTCTGCGTGTCCTGACACCTTTCTATCATAGCTGTGATGCTCTGTGTGTCCTGACACCTTTCTATCATAGCTGTGATACTCTGTGTGTCCTGACACCTTTCTATCATAGCTGTGATACTCTGCGTGTCCTGACACCTTTCTATCATAGCTGTGATGCTCTGCGTGTCCTGACACCTTTCTATCATAGCTGTGATGCTCTGCGTGTCCTGACACCTTTCTATCATAGCTGTGATGCTCTGTGTGTCCTGACACCATTCTATCATAGCTGTGATGCTCTGCGTGTCCTGACACCTTTCTATCATAGCTGTGATGCTCTGCGTGTCCTGACACCTTTCTATCATAGCTGTGATACTCTGTGTGTCCTGACACCTTTCTATCATAGCTGTGATGCTCTGCGTGTCCTGACACCTTTCTATCATAGCTGTGATGCTTTGCGTGTCCTGACACCTTTCTATCATAGCTGTGATGCTCTGCGTGTCCTGACACCTTTCTATCATAGCTGTGATGCTCTGCGTATCCTGACACCTTTCTATCATAGCTGTGATACTCTGCGTGTCCTGACTCCTTTCTATCATAGCTGTGATGCTCTGCGTGTCCTGACACCTTTCTATCATAGCTGTGATGCTCTGTGTGTCCTGACACCATTCTATCATAGCTGTGATACTCTGCGTGTCCTGACACCTTTCTATCATAGCTGTGATGCTCTGCGTGTCCTGACACCTTTCTATCATAGCTGTGATACTCTGTGTGTCCTGACACCTTTCTATCATAGCTGTGATGCTCTGCGTGTCCTGACACCTTTCTATCATAGCTGTGATGCTTTGCGTGTCCTGACACCTTTCTATCATAGCTGTGATGCTCTGCGTGTCCTGACACCTTTCTATCATAGCTGTGATGCTCTGCGTATCCTGACACCTTTCTATCATAGCTGTGATACTCTGCGTGTCCCGACTCCTTTCTATCATAGCTGTGATGCTCTGCTTGTTCTGACTCCTTTCTATCATAGCTGTGATACTCTGCGTGTCCCGACTCCTTTCTATCATAGCTGTGATGCTCTGCTTGTTCTGACTCCTTTCTATCATAGCTGTGATGCTCTGCTTGTCCTAACTCCTTTCTATCATAGCTGTGATGCTCTGTGTGTCCTGACACCTTTCTATCATAGCTGTGATGCTTTGCGTGTCCTGACACCTTTCTATCATAGCTGTGATACTCTGCGTGTCCTGACACCATTCTATCATAGCTGTGATGCTCTGTGTCCTTACACCTTTCTATCATAGCTGTGATACTCTGCGTGTCCTGACACCTTTCTATCATAGCTGTGATGCTCTGCGTATCCTGACTCCTTTCTATCATAGCTGTGATACTCTGCGCGTCCTTACACCTTTCTATCATAGCTGTGATGCTCTGTGTGTCGTGACACCTTTCTATCATAGCTGCGATGCTCTGCGTGTCCTGACACCTTTCTATCATAGCTGTGATACTCTGCGTGTCCTGACATCTTTCTGTCATAGCTGAGATGCTCTGCGTGTCCTGACTCCTGACACCTTTCTATCATAGCTGTGATGCTCTGCGTGTCCTGACACCTTTCTATCATAGCTGTGATACTCTGCGTGTCCTGACTCCTTTCTATCATAGCTATGATGCTCTGTGTGTCCTGACACCTTTCTATCATAGCTGTGATACTCTGCGTGTCCTGACACGTTTCTATCATAGCTATGATGCTCTGTGTGTCCTGACACCTTTCTATCATAGCTGTGATACTCTGCGTGTCCTGACATCTTTCTGTCATAGCTGAGATGCTCTGTGTTTCCTGACACCTTTCTATCATAGCTATGATGCTCTGTGTGTCCTGACACCTTTCTATCATAGCTGTGATGCTTTGCGTGTCCTGACACCTTTCTATCATAGCTATGATGCTCTGTGTGTCCTGACACCTTTCTATCATAGCTGTGATGCTCTGTGTGTCCTGACATCTTTCTGTCATAGCTGAGATGCTCTGTGTTTCCTGACACCTTTCTATTATAGCTGGGAACACCCCACAAGATCCGCCGTATACCGGGAACATCCCATTAGACTAACAGTATACCGGGAACACTCCACAAGACCCGTCGTATACCAGGAACACCCCACTAAACCTGTCGTATACCGGGAGCACCCCACAAGACCTGCCATATACTGGAGCATTCTCCCACAGCAGTGGACGATGGTTTTCGGCCTGCCATAAAGCATGTTTTTGCAGCTGTTATACTGCTCCTTTATAGTTTCTTATTCCTTGCTGCTGATTGGCTAATGACCCATAACTTTACATTCCATGTCGAAATGCCGGCGAGGACGTTTTGTGCTGCGACTTCCATAACGACAGACCTTGCCCTCCAAATATTACACTCAGCCACTGTTTATTCGGGAGACACTTGAAGGTGTGAAGTGCTTTTCTGCAGATACACCGGGGCTTCACCTCCGCACTCACATCCTTTCCATCATATCCTTTAATATCGGCTCGTATTGCGGTAACGGCGGCGTCCGCGCCATTAATGCGGCTATAAAGCAAGTCATAAAGAAACAGGTAGTAAGTAAAATTTCACCGCTGCCTGGTGTTTTATTATGGCCGTAACTTAGACCGGTATATGTTTATTATTATTCCGAGCGCAATTTCTGTCCAAGTTCAAAGATCTCGGAAAGTCTGGAAACTTTTACAGTTGATGGTAATAACTCGGCTGCTTTTGATTATTTTTGGAATTGAAGAGCATCTACGAAAAACAAATCTCACTCTGGAGGACCCGGCGCGTCCATACATTACACACATCAGGCTGAATTCAGTGTAATACCTCTTCTCTCCTGCGGTTGTGCTGTAGGAGAACTGAACACTTGTTGAAAGATCACAACTGATCGCTTGGGATCTCAGCAGCTGAACAGCTTTTAATCCGTTCCCGAAATGTCCAGATCTGTGTTACACAGCCGGCATCTGCCTGTAACAACTCCGACCACTGTTTTTTAACCCCTTTAATGCTGCTGTAGGCCCCCATGGCTGCTATCTTTGAGCTCCCATGAATCCAAGTCTATGACTAAGCTTTATAGGAGATCCTCATTTTGTAATACTTAAGGTCGCGGATTGAAATCTGCTAAAATAAAATTAATTCAATTTTTTTATTAAAAAAAATAATTTTTTTTTATACCATAACAGGTTGAATTACCCCCTTCTTAGCAAGTAAAAAAAAATTAATAAAAAAATATTTCGTATCACAGATATATCAACGTGTAAATTGTATAAACCTGTTAAAAATAAAGAAATAAAAAAAATGAAAAATATATATTTGGTATCAATATATAATGTGTAGCAACCCATACGGTAAATACCATAAAGCAAAAAGCAATCGAATAGTTGCCCCAAATATTACTAAAAACTACATTGTGACACGCAATAAACAAGTCATCTGACAGCTTATTGGAAAAATAAAAAAAATAATATATATTTTTTTGTTTTACAAATTTCAGAATTTTTTAAGCACTAAAATATAAAACACTCAAGTTTGTTAAAGGGAATCTTGTTGCCCCTGTATAACCACGCCTCTACCTCCGATTGGTAGCCCATATACAGTGTACAAAGAAAGCTACCAATCAGTGGTGAGGGGCGTGGTCAGACTACCTGGCAGCAGGGTTACTAGTCCTCTAATGATAATATCCTGCTGATAAAACTTAATTTATCAAAACTGCAGCAAGCTGCTCTTCAAGTGACACATCTCTGGAATCAGGGTCTCTTCCCCTACATTATGCTGCTCTCAAACAGATTCCTTTTAATCATTCTGACCTAGAAAATCAGGTTGTATTTACCGCACTTTGAAAGCCATAAATCCCCCCAAAATGGCGGATTTAGATATTTTTTCATTTGAAGCGGATGATGGATGCCCTTTAAATCCATTTGTAGGACTTGTTACTTCTATATCGAGCATCCTAATCCCAAAATGATTATATTTGGTGATGAAGAATGATGATCCTCCTCCAGAAAAAGGGGGTCTAAGATTTCTTTGGGGGTGACCCTAATGGGGCGCAGACCTTTTGAATCTCCACACTCTTCATTTTTCACGCTCATCCTCAGCAGGCATTTGCCGAGTTATTCATCGAATGGCAGGATTAGTACTTCGTTTGCACCCCCCTCCAGACTACAAAGGAACGAGTGGAATCTGTCATCATGAAAGGAAAATTTGCAGCATCGAGTTCTCGGCTCCTGCAGATACCCAGCGTGATCCATGTGCACGCGGTGCTGAAGGAGGACGGCGCAGTCAATCAGCTGCTCAACTAAACCACATGTAATTACATTCCTATCATTGTATCTACATTTTCAAGGGGAGGATTACATGGACCTATATGTGTCCCTACACCTACAAGCAAAAACTTTACCCCTTAAACGCCCCTGTAAGAGTCCTCTCACCCAGCCAGATCAGTTCTCCTGATTTGCACTGATGAGGGGCAAATACCCCGGAACACGTCTGCAGATGGAGCTGCTGGTTTGGCTTCTTATCCTAAGTGACATCGCTCTTTGCCGGGTCAATGTTGACTTTTAGGATTGCTACATCCAACAGGTGGCACTAGATAGAGTTCCTGCGCTTCTAATCTCCTATTTGCATATTTAAATTCCCAGGAGAGCATTGATTGGCTAATAAAGGAGAAGCTTTACCTTTTGACTAATAAAGGAGAAGCTTTATGGGTAACTTTACTGGTTTCTTTTCTCAGCACATCCATATCCTTTGCAGCATCGACATGGGGTTCCACACGGTTTGCATCCTTCATTTTCCCTGTGCTCTCCCTCATGTCCTTCAGCACGTTCCAGGGTCATACCGTCTTGTCCGGAACCGCGGCGTCCTCCCTGTCCAGCTTCACTACTCTTAGGAGTTTCCTTGTCTGTTTCGCACCAGAAATAAGGGCGTCTTCCCACATAGTAAGCTGCCACATGATAGAGCCACCTGCGTTCCTGTGCTGCTGCAATTTCTGGCCTCCTGGCCTTGGACAACTGGACTTATGGCTTTAAATGTTATGGGGTCCACTTTGTTGCCCTGACTCTAAGGCCCTGCTGGACTGTCTGGGCTCCCTGGCTCTACTGGGCTGTCTGGGCTCCCTGGCCCTACTGGGCTGTCTGGGCTCCCTGGCCCTACTGACTATATTCAGGAAATGCTCCTGTCTTACCCACAGTAGGCTCCTCCTATCTTAACTATTTACTGTACTATCACTATTTGGTCCTAATGTGCCCCCTCTAGTGGACCTACTATATTACTACACTTTCCCTGTTCACAATACACACACAGCAGCAATAGGTAAAAAACATTATGTACATAGCAGCACTAGATATTAAACATGCGCAATTATCGAAATTGGACCTAGAGAAGGGTGGGGGGATCTTTACAGTCTTTGCAACCCCCTCACACAGATGCAGCGGCACAATATTAGTTTCCCGATTAGCTTGTTTATGTTAATATTAGGAGCAGAGATGCCAGGGAGCGGACGTCTCCTGGCAGCAGCTGGACCCGGGCGGGCGCAGAGCCTCGGCACATGTCTACCAGGAAATGACTCAGTCTAATATCAGATGATGGTTTTCTCCCCAGTAATTGCCGTCAGATCGTGTTATTATCGATCCCAAAACAACAAGCACCATATAAACAGCTAATTATAGGGGGAGATTTGTGGAATTTTGGAATTTTAATTTTTTTTATATAATTTAGTGAGTCTATCCACCATAAATTCTTACAGGGAATGTGTCATAAAAAAGACAAGTCTTTACGTGAAACATATTTTGTAAGAATTATTAAATTCTCCAAGTCATTATATATATATATATATATATACATAAGTCCTGAAATCTTTATCATGTACAATAACTGATAACACCTCTATATACAGCAGATAACACAGGATCCATCATTCACCATAGGTGATGTCACAGCTCATCTCCTCCTGTATAGTTGGATCGGCTCCCCAAGGGCCGTGGGGTGCTCGGTATCGGGTCCGATGTTCACTGGGGGATGTCAAGGTGGCTGACCCGGTCCGTGGCCCTGGGATGTCCGTATAAAAGGGAAAGGTCTTTAAAGGGATAAAGTTTATGTTCGTGACGCCACCTGTGGTATTCGGACAGGGTGACCGACGCTGCTTTAAGGGGTCCGCTGGGGTGATGTTATGGCAGCTAGATGGTATACCTTCCCACAGGTGAAGTGTATCCCCAGGGCTTCCCAGTGTGTAGATGGTGGATGGTGAGAGGCGCAGAGAAGAACGAGGACACAAGGTTGCAGTCTCTTTACCTTTACTGAAGACTTCAGCATCCACAGTCCAGGGCACCAGATCACAGGGCAGGCAGAGTCCGGCCGGTTTGGAGGCAAGTCCAGAGTTCCCTTATCCAGGTGGAAATCAGTAGCCTTCCTTTGCGCTGCGGTGGTGTAGTCCCTTACTGCCTAAGGCTTCACATAAGGGTCTCACAGATGTAGTGTCTTTCTCTCTGTCCCCAATTTAGGATAGGACAATACCCGTATGACTGGTGACTTGAGCCTGTTTATGGGGTCTCTTAGATAACCCGGCTCTGTAGGTGTCACCGTGCCTCCTGGGTGTAGGTGCGGACAGCTAACCTGCAATTAGCTGTCCTGCCGGTCTCTGAAATAAGGTGTAGAGGTCCTTACTCCCTCGGTGTTCCGGCTACCGGGATTCTGCGCCTCAGAAGGAGGCAGCCTGAGCGGGGCTGGTCCCCTTCTGGTATTCTCTCCTTTGCTTCGACTTCCTTCACGCTCGCTGCAATACAGTTCTGCCTTTCAATGTCTCTTTCTGGGAGCTGCAGCTCTGAGGGCATGCACAGCTCCGTTAACCCTCTGTCCTCCTCAGACTCCGGTCTGGAACTAACTGAGCTGAGCTCAATCAGCAACTAACTTCTGTCTGGAACTCACTAACTTTCCCTACAGACTACCAGTTATATATATGTGGGGAATGACCTAATAAATAGGAGAAGGAGCTCCCCCTGGTGGCCTGGAGTGTGAATGTGTTGCATGTTTGTGATAACTGGATGCAGTAATCCGTTCTTGCCTCACTGCATCACTCTCCCCGAGAGGAAAGCAATACCACTGCAACAACCAGGACCCTGGGGCGCCGCATAATGACTGATAATTAACCACTCTATATACAGTAGATAACACAGTACTCACCATTAACAATAGGTGATGTCACAGCTCACCTCCTCCTCCTGTACAATGACTGATAACAGCTCTATATACAGTAGATAACACAGGATCCACCATTCACAATAGGTGATGTCACAGCTCACCTCCTCCTGCACAATGACTGATAACACCTCTATATACAGTAGATAACACAGGATCCACCATTCACAATAGATGATGTCACAGCTCACCTCCTCCTCCTGTACAATGACTGATAACACCTCTATATACAGTAGATAACACAGGACTCACCATTCACCATAGGTGATGTCACAGCTCACCTCCTCCTCCCGAATAATGACTGATAACACCTCTATATACAGTAGATAACACAGGATCCACCATTCACAATAGGTGATGTCACAGCTCACCTCCTCCTGTACAATGACTGATAACACCTCTATATACAGTAGATAACACAGGATCCACCATTCACAATAGATGATATCACAACTCACCTCCTCCTCCTGTACAATGACTGATAACACCTCTATATACAGTAGATAACACAGGACTCACCATTCACCATAGGTGATGTCACAGCTCACCTCCTCCTCCCGAATAATGACTGATAACACCTCTATATACAGTAGATAACACAGGATCCACCATTCACAATAGGTGATGTCACAGCTCACCTCCTCCTGTACAATGACTGATAACACCTCTATATACAGTAGATAACACAGGATCCACCATTCATAATAGGTGATGTCACAGCTCACCTCCTCCTCCTGTATAATGAATGATAATTAACCCCTCTATATACAGTAGATAACACAGGACTCACCATTCACAATAGGTGATGTCAAAGCTCACCTCCTCCTCCTGTACAATGACTGATAACACCTCTATATACAGTGCCTAATATTCGGCCCTCTGGAACTTTTCAACCTTTTCCCACATATCATGCTTCAGACATAAAGATACAAATGTAAATTTTTGGTGAAGAATCAACAACAAGTGGAACACAATTGTGAAGTTGAACGAAATTTATTGGTTATTTTAAATTTTTGTGGAAATTCAAAAACTGAAAAGTGGGGCGTGCAATATTATTCGGCCCCTTTAACGTAATACTTTGTTGCGCCACCTTTTGCTGCTCTTACAGCTGCAGTCCCTTGGGGTATGTCTCTATCAGTTTTGTACATCGAGAGACTGAAATTCTCGCCCATTCTTCCTTGGCAAACAGCTTGAGCTCAGTGAGGTTTGATGGAGATCGTTTGTGAACAGCACTTTTCAGCTCTTTCCACAGATTCTCGATTGGATTGAGGTCTGGACTCTGACTTGGCCATTCTAACACCTGGATACGTTTATTTGTGAACCATTCCATTGTAGATTTTGCTTTATGTTTGGGATCATTGTTTTCTTGGAAGACAAATCTCCGTCCCATTCTCAGGTCTTTTGCAGACTCCAACAGGTTTTCTTCATGGAAGGTCTTGTATTTGGCTCCATCCATCTTCCCATCAATTTTATACATCTTCCTGTCCCTGCTGAAGAAAAGCAGGCCCAAACCATGATGCTGCCACCACCATGTTTCACAGTGAGGATGGTGTGTTCAGGGTGATGAGCTGTGTTGCCTTTACGCCAAACATATCGCTTGGCATTGTTGCCAAAAAGTTCGATTTTGGTTTCATCTGACGAGAGCACCTTCTTCCACATGTTTGGTGTCTCCCAGGTGGCTTGTTGCAAACTTTAAACTACACTTTTTATGGATATCTTGGAGAAATGGCTTTCTTCTTGCCACTCTTCCATAAAGGCCAGATTTGTGCAGTGTCCAGCTGATTGTTGTCCTATGGACAGACTGTCCGACCTCAGCTGTAGATCTCTGCAGTTCATCCAGAGTGATCATGGCCCTCTTGGCTGCATCTCTGATCAGTCTTCTCCTTGTTTGAGATGAAAGTTTAGAGGGACGGCCGAGTCTTGGTAGATTTGCAGTGGTATGATACTCCTTCCATTTCAATATGATCGCTTGCACTGTGCTCCTTGGGATGTTTAAAGTTTTGGAAATCATTTTGTATCCAAATCCGGCTTTAGACTTCTCCACAACAGTATCACGGACCTGCCTGTTGTGTTCCTTGGTCTTCATGATGCTCTCTGTGCTTCACACAGAACCCTGAGACTATCACAGAGCAGGTGCATTTATACGGAGACTTGATTACACACAGGTGGATTATGGAGCGGCCCCCAGACGCAGGACAGCGGGGTACTCAGTACCGGGTCTCTCGGTTCTGAAGATGTCACGGTGGCCTGACCCGGTCCGTGGCCCTGCTAAGGGGCGCCCAATAAAAGGTGTAGATGACGGTGTAGGTCGCAGTAAATGACGAGGACACAGGGTTGCAGTCTCTTTACCTCTTTACTGAAGGCTTCAGGATCCACAATCCAGAGCACTGCTAACAGGGCTGGCTGAGACCGGCCGGTCCGAAGGCACACCCAGAGTTCCCTTTGCAGGTGGAAATCAGTGCCTAACTACTAGCGCCTGGGTGTTGTAGTACTTCCCTGCTGAGCACCACGGGATAGTCCTCACAACTGTCGTGTATGTTTCTGTTCTTTCTCTCCGTCCCCCAGATGATACGGATAGGACACACCAGTATGACGGGGTAGGCCTGGAGTTATTTTATAGGGACCCTAGAGACGCCCCTCTCCCACAATTGCCTCCGTTGTCTTCATTAGGTGATTTAGGTGAGACAGCCAACCTAAAGTTAACTGTCCTGCCGTTGGTTTGAAGTAATGCGTGGAGCCCAATACTTCCTCGGCGTTCCGGCCACCGGCTACGCGCCTCAGTAGGATGTTGCCGATCTCAGGGCACGACTCCTACTGGTTCTATCACCTTTGTGCTGTGATCTCGTTTCTCACTTCTCCACAATAAACCTCGCTTCTTATCCTTTCTTAAGATGCCGCCGCAATGAAGTGCAGGCGCGGCTCCGTAACGATCTGTCCTTTTCGCTAGGCCTCTGTCAGGATCCCACCCCTGACAGGGACCCCCCTGAATCTTCCCAAGCAACCTCTTCTCTCACAAGGTGTTACCTGGGCAAAACCCAGTCAGCTTCTCCCTAACTTCCTATCCAGCCCCCAGTTTTACCAGAGTGTGAGGAGTGGCCTAATACATAGAACCCTTTGCTCCCCCTGGTGGCCGGAGTGTGAAGTGTAATGTGTGACTGTGACACCTGGTCAGGTGAACTCTTTTAGTGCCATCAGACGTAACATCACTCCCCTTAGTGGCGGAGCGACAGTACTGCAACGACCAGGACTCTAGGGCGCTGCAATTATATTTATCATCATTAGGCATTTAGGACAACATTGGATCATTCCGAGATCCACAATGAACTTCTGGAGAGAGTTTGCTGCACTGAAAGTAAAGGGGCCGAATAATATTGCACGCCCCACTTTTCAGTGTTTGAATTTCCACAAAAATTTAAAATAACCAATAAATTTCCTTCAACTTCACAATTGTGTTCCACTTGTTGTTGATTCTTCACCAAAAATTTACATTTGGTATCTTTATGTTTGAAGCATGATATGTGGGAAAAGGTTGAAAAGTTCCAGGGAGCCGAATACTTTCGCAAGGCACTGTACAGTAGATAACACATGATCCACCATTCACAACAGATGATGTCACAGCTCACCTCCTTCTCCTGTACAATGACTGATAACACCTCTATATTCAGTACATAACACTTGCTGCACTATTCACAATAGGTGATGTCACAGCTCACCTCCTCCTCCTCCGGACAATGACTAGTAACACCTCTATATACAGTAGATAACACAGGACCCACCATTCACAATAGGTGATGTCACAGCTCACCTCCTCCTGTACAATGACTGATAGCACCTCTATATACAGTAGATAACACAGGATCCACCGTTCACAATAGGTGATGTCACAGCTCACCTCCTCCTCCTCCTGTACAATGACTGATAACACCTCTATATACAGTAGATAACACAGGATCCTCCATTCACAATAGGTGATGTCACAGCTCACCTCCTCCTCCTCCTATACAATGACTGATAACACCTCTATATACAGTAGATAACACAGGATCCACCATTCACAATAGGAGATGTCACAGCTCACCCCCTCCTCCTGTACAATGACTGATAACACCTCTATATACAGTAGATAACACAGGATCCACCATTCACAATAGGTGATGTCACAGCTCACCTCCTCCTGTACAATGACTGATAACCCCTCTATATACAGTAGATAACACAGGATCCACCATTCACAATAGGTGATGTCACAGCTCACCTCCTCCTCCTGTACAATGACTGATAACACCTCTATATACTGTAGATAACACAGGATCCTCCATTCACAATAGGTGATGTCACAGCTCACCTCCTCCTCCTGTACAATGACTGATAACACCTCTATATACAGTAGATAACACACGATTCACCATTCACAATAGATGATGTCACAGCTCACCTCCTCCTCCTGTATGACTGATAACATCTCTATATACAGTAGATAACACAGGATCCACCATTCACAATAGGTGATGTCACAGCTCACCTCCTCCACCTGTACAGTGGCTGAAAACACCTCTATATACAGTAGATAACACAGGATCAGGATCATGCCGAAGTTATGAAACCATCAAGAATAATTAAAGAAGCAGCACATTCTGGGATCACAGACTCCTGACATCCTCTCTCAGGTCAGGGGTGAGAGATAACTATTACCTGAATCTTGCTGTATCAATGGTTTAAGGGAAAATATATCCAGACATCAATTTTGAGCAACCCAAGAGGAATAGACTGTTATCTATATGTTGACTTTTGAATTTATGTGTTTCTTTCTGGTTGGTCAAGAAAACACTGACTTTTGTTCGTGTAAGCCTGTAATATTGACTTGTTAGTTGTCATTTGATGTAACATACTGTGCTGTTATCCTGGATGACTAGTGATACAGGGTCATTGAACAATGATGTTTGCTGATATGCTGATTACACACTGACCATCACAAATCCATGGATACATTTGGAGTAGTCAGAATTTGGACACGCCGGTCACCTGAGCTTTATGGACACGTTTGTGGGGGCCGGAAATAGGATCCGTCAGTCGCCTGGCTCCATAGAGATGTTTGGAGAAGTCAGGTTGTGACCCTCTGTACCTCAATAGACTGTCATCTTCCTAAGCTTCTCATTATCTCCTCCCTGTGTGCGTGCCACAGGTGGGGTAGTCGGTACTGGAAGCTCTGAAGTCACAGCTGCTCTTATCCTGGCGAGTCAGCGGAAGGGTGAGACTCTGTAATGTGCACTATCTTGGGTATTTTGCTGGGACTGTTCTGTGTCTGCCTGTTTTGTGGTTCCATAAAGCATTGCCACATTGTTTTACCCTCACCCTGTGTTGTCTGACTAGCGTTATGCCCACGGGAAAAGGAGAGCGGTTGTTCAGGGGGGACCATCCATGGTCCATGCGGATTTGGCTAGCGTACGAGGGCA
Organism: Ranitomeya variabilis; assembly: GCF_051348905.1. Taxonomy (NCBI): domain Eukaryota; kingdom Metazoa; phylum Chordata; class Amphibia; order Anura; family Dendrobatidae; genus Ranitomeya; species Ranitomeya variabilis. The sequence goes on along the minus strand of NC_135236.1, from coordinate 671,020,769 downwards.
CCCGCTGACACCCCATGTATTCACACCTATCTTACCTAATTCCTCCGGGGATGGGACTCCAGGTTTCTAATAAAAAAGAGGAAATGATTAGAAGGACTGAGCCTTTCCTATCTTCCATAGTTCCTTATGGGTGGGGACTCTAGGATTTCAATAACAGAATATAACCATGAAGAGCTGGACCTTAACTATCGTACCTCGTTCCTCAGGTGATAGGACTCCAGGTTTCCAATAAAAAAGAGGATATGATTAGAAGGACTGAGCCTTTCCTATCTTCCATAGTTCCTTATGGGTGGGGACTCTAGGATTCTAATAACAGAATATAACCATGAAGAGCTGGACCTTACCTATCGTACCATGCTCCTCAGGTGATGGGGCTCCAGGTTTCTAATAAAAGAGAGGATATGACTTAGAAGGACTGAGCCTTACCTATCTTCCATAGTTCCTTATGGGTGGGGACTCTAGGATTCCAATAACAGAATATAACCATGAAGAGCTGGACCTTACCTATAGTACCATGCTCCTCAGGTGATGGGGCTCCAGGTTTCCAATAAAAAAGAGGATATGATTAGAAGCACTGAACCTTTCCTATCTTCCATAGTTCCTTATGGGTGGGAACTCTAGGATTCCAATAACAGAATATAACCATGAAGAGCTGGCCCTTACCTATAGTACCATGCTCCTCAGGTGATGGAACTCCAGGTTTCTAATAAAAAAAGAGGATATGACCAAGAAAGGCTGAGCCTTACTTACTTTCCGTTGTTCCTCGGGGGAGGGGTCTCTGGGTTCCCAATAATATAGAGATAAGACCAAGGAAGGCTGGTCTTACCTATCATGGCTATCCTTTGTTAATGGCACATACGCCTTGGTTTATATATTAAGCTTTTCTCTACATAATGTCTGGTTCTCCTTAGGTTACCCCAGTTTACCCCGGATTAAACACTCATTTGCAATTAATTAAAGGCATTAAGCCCGGCTGTCTGTTTCCAGCTCTTCTCCGTAGATATTGCTGTACCTATTTATGAGGGGCCTGTTATTAAACAGGAGGGGATGCGATCGTCTTCATCAAAACCTATCATCAATGCTGTGCAATGTATTAAAGGAAATTACTAAAAGCTTCAGAAATGAGTTGCAGGCGACGATAAAGAGACTGAACAGCGTTCCCCTGTTGGGAGACACAGATTATTTCGGGCGACTTATAGCAGAGTGGATTAATGGAAAGCAAGTTTGCAAAATGCATTGCGAAAAAATGCGCTTAGGAAGATTTGAATGGCAATTTAGAAGGCAACGGCGGCGCACAAAAGCTGGGCAGGGAGGTCGAAGCTCTGTAATACTTCTATCTTCTGCAAGGGATGAATAATATTCAATGGAGAACGACAGCAACAATGATGAATGCGTTGGCATTTGAAAACTCAACAATAGGCATAGCCATGAGAAAAACTAAGTACACCCTCTTTGAATCCTATCATTTTATGTATCAGGATGTGATAAAAAAAAACTTAACATTAGGTTATGTTACACACTTGTGCTGAGTCTGGCTCTGCTCCCTTCACCTCCGGCGTGCTGTAATGTGATGTTCTACCTAAGCCTGTATAAGGCCTCCCAAGACACACACTCTTGGTATTAAGTCTCTTAGTTTGTTGGTGCACCGCGGCCTGTTTATGGATTCCAGCACTTCTGTTGCCTGTGTGCGGTCTCCAGGACAGTTCTTACTTGCCAGCGGCTTATAGTACCTCTGCTACCTGTTTGCAGTCTCCAGGACGTCTCTGCTCTGCTTGCAGCGTCCAGTGCCCGTGCTACCTGTTTGCGGTTTCCAGTACCTCTGCTCTCTCCAGTTCCAATGACGTTTCCTATGTAACTGCATCTTCCAGTACCTCTGGGGTTGTCACGGCGGCTAGGCCCCGGTCCGTGACCCTGCCGTGGGGCGCACAGTGAAATAGATACAACGGATGATGGTGATGAGGCTGTAGTGGTGCGGTGCAGTAAATAACGAGGACACCAGGTTGCAGTCTCTTTACCTCTTTACTGAAGATCTCTGGGTCCTCAGTCCAGAATACGGTTCACCAGGCTGCGCAAGTCCGGCCGGTCCAATGGCACCTCCAGAGTTCTCTTCACAGGTGGAAATCGGTGCCTTCCCCCTAGCGCTATGTGTTGCGGTCCTTCCCTGCTGTGCTTACGGAAAGTCCCCACAACTGTTGTGTCTGTTTCTTAAGTTCCCTCACAACTCGATTAGATGATGTTCTGCTAATCCTCCGTCCCTCCCTGGTGTTACGGTTGGAACGGCACCCGTTTGACGGGTAGGCTCGGAGCTCTTCCGGGACCCTAGAGTCGCCCCTCTCCACAAGTTGCCCCCCAAGACTGCATAGGTGATTTAGGTGAGACAGCCTGCCTTAGACTGACTGTCCTGCCGCTGTTTGAAGTATTGCTTGAAGCTGAATGTTATAATACTTCCTCGGCGTTCCGGCCACCGGTAGTGCGCCTCAGTAGGGTGTTGCTCCGGTCTTACAGCACGACTCCTACTGGTATTTCTCCTTCTGCGTGATCTCGTTTCTCACTCAGCACAATCTATCTCGCTTCTAATCCTTCCTTGGGCACCGCCGCTATGCTGAGCAGGCACAGTCCCGTTACGTTCGTTCAAGTTGCCAAGCCTCTGTCAGGATCCCACCCCTGACAGAGACCCTACTGTATCTTCCCCCACAACACCCTCTGCCACAAGGTGTTGCCTGGTTCCAACCCAGTCAGCTTTCTGATCTAACTTCCTGCCTGACCCCCAGTTTACCCACTATGGTGGGGAGTGGCCTAGTGAATAGAACCCTTAGCTCCCCCCGGAGGCCCGACTGTGAAATGTATTGGTGTCTGTGATACCTGATCAGATGAACTCCTTCAGTGCCATCAGACGCACCATAGCTCCCCTTAGTGGCGGAGCCACAGCACTGCAACGACCAGGACTCTGGGGTGCTGCATATGCTCCTTGGTGGCCAGTGACAAATTCCTAGTACTTCTACTACTTGGTCCTCGATGGCCAGTGGCACAGGCAATTATTTGTTATCTTCTAGTCCGAAGTATATTAAACACTGTATCCCTGGTGGCTCAGGAGAGGCCTTACAATCCCTCTTGGTCCAGTAATGTCTTGTGGTCTTTTTGGGTCCTTGTAATCCCTGGTGGTCCATTGGAGACCTTGTAATTGTTAGTCGTCCATTGGAGACCTTGCAGTTCCTCTTTGTCTAGTAGGGAATGTATAATCCCTGTTGATCCCCTTGTAATTCATGGTGCTACCCTTGTAATCCCTAGCTGTTCAGTGTCCAGTGGAGACCTTTTAACTCCCGGTTGACCAGTGAAGACCTTGCAGTCACTAGTGTCCCTCTATAAACACTGGTGGTGCAGGATGATCTTTGCAACAGTTGCTTGTCTAGTGAAAACTTTATAATCCCTGGTGGTCTAGCTTAGATTTTCTAGTCCCTAGTGATAACATTGTAACTCCTGGTGGTCCAGTAGAGAGTTTACAATCCTTGGTGGTCCAGTGGAGATCTTTAACCGCTGGTCTTCCGGAGAAGACCTTTCAGTCACTAGTGGTCCCTCTGTAATCCCTGATAGTACAGTTTTGGTTTTGCAACAGTTAGTGGTTTAGTGAAGACCTTATAATCTCTGGTGGTCCAGTGGAGATTTTTTTCCGTCACTGGTGGTCCCCTTGTAATTACTGGAGGTCCAGTGAAGACCTTTTAACCTTTGTTAATACAGTGGAGACTTTGCAATCTCTGTTGGTCCAGAGGAGACTTTCTGGGCCCTGGTGGTCCCCTTGTAATTCAAGGGGTCCAGTGAATATTTTCTAGTCCCTAGTGGTCCCCTTGTAATTTTGGAGGTCCAGTGAAGACCTTTTAACCTTTGTTAATCCAGTGGAGACTTTACAATCTCCGGTGGTCCAGTGATGATTTTCTAGTCCCTAGTGGTCTACTTGTAAATCCTGTGGGTCTAGTGAAGATTTTCTAGTCCCTAGTGGTCCCCTTGTAATTCTTGGGAGTCCAGTGAAGATTTTGTAGTCCCTAGTGGTCCCCTTGTAATTCCTGGGGGTCTAGTGAAGATTTTCTAGTCCTTTGTGGTCCCCTTGTTATTCCTGGGGGTCCAGTGAAGATTATCTAGTCCTTAGTAGTCTACTTGTAATTACAGGGGGTCCAGTGAAGATCTTCTAGTCCCTGGTGGTCTCCTTGAAATTCTTGGGAGTCCGGTGAAGATTTTCTAATCCCTAGTGGTCCCCTTGTAATTCCTGGTGCTGAGGTAGAGACTTTTCACTCTCTGGTGTTAATGATCTCATGTTGATCCCTTTATAATCTCTGGTGGTCCTGCGTAAACTTTAGAAACCCTGGTGGTGCAGTCTATGGCGAAGAAGGATGGTCTACAACCTACAAGGAATGAAGGAGTGGGTGATACTTTTGGAAATGAGACCTGAGCCCCAACAATACAGGTAGCAAAAGAACCCCAGAATGACTGTGTCCTACGTTGTTATACATAATACCTTGGTGGTGATACATTTTCCAGCACAGAATTTGCCCTCGATCTCGGTTTGACCATCACAAGGATAAATCTCCTTTTACTGAATCCTTAGAAAATAAATCCCAGGTCACATTGTGCTGGATGAGTAACGTTTGCAGTTATCAGCCGAGGTTCTGTCGCCTCTCCTCCTCCCCCCGTTATCCACGTCGCATGTCTTACATTGTATTACCCTGGTATCCCGTCCCCATTCACGGGTAGAATTAGCGCCACGCGGACGCGGCTCGGAGATTATCTCTGACCCCCTAAACCCTACTTGCTGACTGTCGCACGTTCCTTTCATCCTACATCCACCTAATTCGCTAATAAGGAGACTTCACCGGCTGGAAATAAGGTCTGATATAGAAGACCACCATCCCCCCTCCGACACAGAGAAGGAACTAAATAAATCCCCCCACCCTCCGAATATCTTTCGTACGCCAATATCTCCATCCGTCTTATCCGCGAGGTCCAGAGTAATTTTCCGTCAGCCGGGAGACTCTTTTCTTATGGAAATCAGAAAAATAAAACCTGATTTACACATAAAAATGAAGATTTAGCATAGAAAAATAAATACATATAAAACAGGCATAAAAAGCAATAAAAATAATAATAATAAAAAAATATATAATAATATAAAAAAAAACCTTCAGCATTCAGGTCCAGGATATGAATCCGAACACAAAAAAAAATGTAATTTTCCGCAGTACGGACTATGGGAGACATTGAGAAGCGAAGGGAGATATAGGGGGGATTAAGATAAATAGGGGCCGCATTAAACTTCATTAAATACCATACAAATAGCCGAGATAACCAGGGTGATAGCCGCGGACCCGCAGATTGCGGAAGGAGTCACTTTAGATTTTAATGAATATTTTATGTGTGGTTGCAGCTTTATTGTCCCAGCTAAGCCCCAGAATACGCGGCGGCGGTGATATACCACCACACATGCGGAAGAGACGAGGATCAGATAATCACCCGGAATAAATAGGGGGTCGGGGAAGGAAGGGGATCGATATCACACGTACACAGTAATAAGTGCAGCGTCTATTATACACGGGTAATTGTAATCAATTCATTAGCATAAATGGAGGCTCCAATCTCCGGGGTCTTCACAACCTCCAATCTACCCTGCACAAACTTCATTCACCGGAATACAGGTGGATATACGGGGTGTGAGGCAATGGCCGGTGTTGCATGTGAGGGTCACTGTATGTTCCCTGCAGGATGCGCACAGGACGTTTTGTGGCCATGAGAGGGGGCATTGCAGTCACAGGCGTAGCTGTGGTTGCAATGCAGGCTAAAATGAGTATAGGTCTTGGACCTGCTGGTTGTCCAAGGCAGATTTAGGGAAAACCTGCTCTGGGCTTTTGTGTTGTGAAACGGACTACAGGATACTAGTGGTGCAGCCCGTTTCATTCCTGGCCTGGGCTTCTCTATGTGGCCGAAGGCCACAGATTCTGGTTGAAAACCCTGCAGTATAGTGTTTGGATATGTCAGGTTCAGTGTCAGTGTCAGTCTGGTGTTTGGAGGAGTACAGAGCAGGAGGCTCTGCGGATCTCCACCTGTGTGAGGCAACACAGGCCAATGGAGCCAAATGGCCTGTATGGGGGCACTCTCTGGTTGCACTGTGTATGGGGGCACTCTCTGGTTGCACTGTGTATGGGGGCACTCTCTGGTTGCACTGTGTATGGAGGCACTCTCTGGTTGCACTGTGTATGGGGGCACTCTCACGTTAAACTGTGTATGGGGGCACGTTCTGGTTGCCCTGTGTATGGGGGCACTCTCTGGTTGCCCTGTGTATGGGGCACTCTCTGGTTGCCCAGTGTATGGGGGCACGCTCTGGCTGCACTGTGTATGGAGGCACTCTCTGGTTGCCCTGTGTATGGGGGCACTCTCGGGTTGCACTGTGTTTGGGGACACTCTCTGGTTGCACTGTGTATGGGGACACTCTCTGGTTGCCCTGTGCATGGGGGCACTCTCTGGTTGCCCTGTGTATGGGGGCACTCTCTGGCTGCACTGTGTATGGGGGCACTCTCTGGTTGCACTGTGTATGGGGCACTCTCTGGTTGCCCTGTGTATGGGGGCACGCTCTGGCTGCACTGTGTATAGAGGCACTCTCTGGTTGCACTGTGTACGGAGGCACTCTCTGGTTGCCCTGTGTATGGGGCACTCTCTGGTTGCCCTGTGTATGGGGCACTCTCTGGTTGCGCTGTGTATGGGGGCACTCTCTGATTGCCCTGTGTATGGGGGCACTCTCTGGTTGCACTGTGTATAGAGGCACTCTCTGGTTGCACTGTGTATGGGGGCACTCTCTGGTTGCGCTGTGTATAGAGGCACTCTCTGGTTGCCCTGTGTATGGGGGCACTCTCTGGTTGCACTGTGTATGGGGCACTCTCTGGTTGCACTGTGTATGGGGGCACTCTCTGGTTGCCCTATGTATGGTGGCATGCCCTGGTTGCACTGTGTATGGAGGCACTCTCTGGTTGCCCTGTGTATTGGGGCACTCTCTGGTTGCCCTGTGTATGGGGGCTCGCTCTGGCTGCACTGTGTATGGGGGCACTCTCTGGTTGCACTGTGTATGGGGGCACTCTCTGGTTGCGCTGTGTATGGGGGCTCGCTCTGGCTGCACTGTGTATAGAGGCACTCTCTGGTTGCCCTGTGTATGGGGGCACTCTCTGGTTGCACTGTGTATAGAGGCACTCTCTGGTTGCCCTGTGTATGAGGGCACTCTCTGGTTGCCCTGTGTATGAGGGCACTCTCTGGTTGCCCTGTGTATTGGGGCACTCTCTGGTTGCCCTGTGTATGGGGGCACTCTCTGGTTGCACTGTGTAAGGGGGCACTCTCTGGTTGCCCTGTGTATGGGGGCATGCTCTGGTTGCACGGTGTATGGGGGCACTCTCTGGTTGCACTGTGTATAGAGGCACTCTCTGGTTGCCCTGTGTATTGGGGCACTCTCTGGTTGCCCTGTGTATGGGGGCACTCTCTGGTTGCCCTGTGTATGGGGGCATTCTCTGGTTGCCCTGTGTATGGGGGCACTCTCTGGTTGCCCTGTGTATGGGGGCACTCTCTGGTTGCCCTGTGTATGGGGGCACTCTCTGGCTGCACTGTGTATGGGGGCACTCTCTGGTTGCCCTGTGTATGGGGGCATTCTCTGGTTGCCCTGTGTATGGGGGCACTCTCTGGTTGCACTGTGTAAGGGGGCACTCTCTGGTTGCCCTGTGTATGGGGGCATGCTCTGGTTGCACGGTGTATGGGGGCACTCTCTGGTTGCACTGTGTATAGAGGCACTCTCTGGTTGCCCTGTGTATTGGGGCACTCTCTGGTTGCCCTGTGTATGGGGGCACTCTCTGGTTGCCCTGTGTATGGGGGCATTCTCTGGTTGCCCTGTGTATGGGGGCACTCTCTGGTTGCCCTGTGTATGGGGGCACTCTCTGGTTGCCCTGTGTATGGGGGCACTCTCTGGTTGCCCTGTGTATGGGGGCACTCTCTGGTTGCACTGTGTATGGGGGCACTCTCTGGTTGCACTGTGTATGGGGGCACTCTTTGGTTGCACTGTGTATAGAGGCACTCTCTGGTTGCACTGTGTATGGGGGCACTCTCTGGTTGCACTGTGTACAGAGGCACTCTCTGGTTGCCCTGTGTATGAGGGCACTCTCTGGTTGCACTGTGTATGGGGGCACTCTTTGGTTGCACTGGGTATGGAGGCACTCACTGGTTGCCCTGTGTATGGGGGCACTCTCTGGTTACCCTGTGTATGGGGGCACTCTCCGGTTGCCCTGTGTATGGGGGCACTCTCCGGTTGCACTGTGTATGGGGGCACTCTCTGGTTGCACTGTATATAGAGGCACTCTCTGGTTGCACTGTGTATGGGGGCATGCTCTGGTTGCACTGTGTATGGGGGCACTCTCTGGTTGCACTGTGTATGGGGGCATGCTCTGGTTGCACTGTGTATGGAGGGACTCTCTGGTTGCCCTGTGTATGGGGGCACTCTCTGGTTGCCCTGTGTATGGGTGCACTCTCTGGTTGCCCTGTGTATGGGGGCACTCTCTGGTTGCCCTGTGTATGGGGGCACTCTCTGGTTGCCCTGTGTATGGGGGCACTCTCTGGTTGCACTGTGTAAGGGGGCACTCTCTGGTTGCCCTGTGTATGGGGGCATGCTCTGGTTGCACGGTGTATGGGGGCACTCTCTGGTTGCACTGTGTATAGAGGCACTCTCTGGTTGCCCTGTGTATTGGGGCACTCTCTGGTTGCCCTGTGTATGGGGGCACTCTCTGGTTGCCCTGTGTATGGGGGCATTCTCTGGTTGCCCTGTGTATGGGGGCACTCTCTGGTTGCCCTGTGTATGGGGGCACTCTCTGGTTGCCCTGTGTATGGGGGCATGCTCTGGTTGCACGGTGTATGGGGGCACTCTCTGGTTGCCCTGTGTATGGGGGCATTCTCTGGTTGCCCTGTGTATGGGGGCACTCTCTGGTTGCCCTGTGTATGGGGGCACTCTCTGGTTGCCCTGTGTATGGGGGCATTCTCTGGTTGCCCAGTGTATGGGGGCACTCTTTGGTTGCACTGTGTATGGGGGCACTCTCTGGTTGCCCTGTGTATGGGGGCACTCTCTGGTTGCCCTGTGTATGGAGGCACTGTCCGGTTGCTCTGTGTATGGGGGCACTCTCTGGTTGCCCTGTGTATGGGGGCACTCTCTGGTTGCCCTGTGTATGGGGGCATTCTCTGGTTGCCCTGTGTATGGGGGCACTCTCTGGTTGCCCTGTGTATGGGGGCACTCTCTGGTTGCCCTGTGTATGGGGGCACTCTCTGGTTGCCCTGTGTATGGGGGCACTCTCTGGCTGCACTGTGTATGGGGGCACTCTCTGGTTGCCCTGTGTATGGGGGCACTCTCTGGTTGCACTGTGTATGGGGGCACTCTTTGGTTGCACTGGGTATGGAGGCACTCTCTGGTTGCCCTGTGTATGGGGGCACTCTCTGGTTACCCTGTGTATGGGGGCATTCTCTGGTTGCACTGTGTATGGGGCACTCTCTGGTTGCACTTTGTATGGGGGCACTCTCTGGTTGCACTGTGTATGGGGGCACTCTCTGGTTGCCCTGTGTATGAGGGCACTCTCTGGTTGCACTGTGTATGGGGGCAGTCTCTGGTTGCACTGTGTATGGAGGCACTCTCTGGTTGCCCTGTGTATGGGGGCACTCTCTGGTTGCACTGTGTATGGGGGCACTCTTTGGTTGCACTGGGTATGGAGGCACTCTCTGGTTGCCCTGTGTATGGGGGCACTCTCTGGTTACCCTGTGTATGGGGGCACTCTCCGGTTGCCCTGTGTATGGGGGCACTCTCCGGTTGCACTGTGTATGGGGGCACTCTCTGGTTGCACTGTATATAGAGGCACTCTCTGGTTGCACTGTGTATAGAGGCACTCTCTGGTTGCCCTGTGTATGGGGGCACTCTCTGGTTGCACTGTGTATGGGGGCACTCTTTGGTTGCACTGGGTATGGAGGCACTCTCTGGTTGCCCTGTGTATGGGGGCACTCTCTGGTTACCCTGTGTATGGGGGCACTCTCCGGTTGCCCTGTGTATGGGGGCACTCTCCGGTTGCACTGTGTATGGGGGCACTCTCTGGTTGCACTGTGTATAGAGGCACTCTCTGGTTGCCCTGTGTATGTATTTTATGTGTGGTTGCAGCTTTATTGTCCCAGCTAAGCCCCAGAATACGCGGCGGCGGTGATATACCACCACACATGCGGAAGAGACGAGGATCAGATAATCACCCGGAATAAATAGGGGGTCGGGGAAGGAAGGGGATCGATATCACACGTACACAGTAATAAGTGCAGCGTCTATTATACACGGGTAATTGTAATCAATTCATTAGCATAAATGGAGGCTCCAATCCCCGGGGTCTTCACAACCTCCAATCTACCCTGCACAAACTTCATTCACCGGAATACAGGTGGATATACGGGGTGTGAGGCAATGGCCGGTGTTGCATGTGAGGGTCACTGTATGTTCCCTGCAGGATGCGCACAGAGGCGTTTTGTGGCCATGAGAGGGGGCATTGCAGTCACAGGCGTAGCTGTGGTTGCAATGCAGGCTAAAATGAGTATAGGTCTTGGACCTGCTGGTTGTCCAAGGCAGATTTAGGGAAAATCTGCTCTGGGCTTTTGTGTTGTGAAACGGACTACAGGATACTAGTGGTGCAGCCCGTTTCATTCCTGGCCTGGGCTTCTCTATGTGGCCGAAGGCCACAGATTCTGGTTGAAAACCCTGCAGTATAGTGTTTGGGTGTGTCAGGTTCAGTGTCAGTGTCAGTCTGGTGTTTGGAGGAGTACAGAGCAGGAGGCTCTGCGGATCTCCACCTGTGTGAGGCAACACAGGCCAATGGAGCCAAATGGCCTGTATGGGGGCACTCTCTGGTTGCACTGGGTGTGGGGGCACTCTCTGGTTGCACTGTGTATGGGGGCACTCTCTGGTTGCACTGTGTATGGGGACACTCTCTGGTTGCACTGTGTATGGGGGCACTCTCTCGTTAAACTGTGTATGGGGGCACGTTCTGGTTGCACTGTGTATGGGGGCACTCTCTCGTTAAACTGTGTATGGGGGCACTCTCTGGTTGCCCTGTGTATGGGGCACTCTCTGGTTGCCCTGTGTATGGGGCACTCTCTGGTTGCCATGTGTATGGGGCACTCTCTGGTTGCCCTGTGTATGGGGCACTCTCTGGTTGCACTGTGTATGGGGACACTCTCTGGTTGCACTGTGTATGGGGGCACTCTCTCGTTAAACTGTGTATGGGGACACTCTCTGGTTGCACTGTGTATGGGGGCACTCTCTCGTTAAACTGTGTATGGGGGCACTCTCTGGTTGCCCTGTGTATGGGGCACTCTCTGGTTGCCCTGTGTATGGGGCACTCTCTGGTTGCCCTGTGTATGGGGGCACTCTCTGGTTGCCATGTGTATGGGGCACTCTCTGGTTGCCCTGTGTATGGGGCACTCTCTGGTTGCGCTGTGTATGGGGGCACTCTCTGGTTGCCCTGTGTATGAGGGCACGCTCTGGCTGCACTGTGTATAGAGGCACTCTCTGGTTGCCCTGTGTATGGGGCACTCTCTGGTTGCACTGTGTATGGGGCACTCTCTGGTTGCCCTGTGTATGGGGCACTCTCTGGTTGCACTGTGTACGGAGGCACTCTCTGGTTGCCCTGTGTATGGGGGCACGCTCTGGTTGCCCTGTGTATGGGGCACTCTCTGGTTGCACTGTGTACGGAGGCACTCTCTGGTTGCCCTGTGTATGGGGCACTCTCTGGTTGCCCTGTGTATGGGGCACTCTCTGGTTGCGCTGTGTATGGGGGCACTCTCTGATTGCCCTGTGTATGGGGGCACTCTCTGGTTGCACTGTGTATAGAGGCACTCTCTGGTTGCGCTGTGTATGGGGGCACTCTCTGGTTGCCCTGTGTATGGGGCACTCTCTGGTTGCGCTGTGTATAGAGGCACTCTCTGGTTGCACTGTGTATGGGGCACTCTCTGGTTGCACTGTGTATGGGGGCACTCTCTGGTTGCGCTGTGTATGGGGGCACTCTCTGGTTGCCCTGTGTATGGGGGCACTCTCTGGTTGCCCTGTGTATGGGGGCTCGCTCTGGCTGCACTGTGTATGGGGGCACTCTCTGGTTGCACTGTGTATGGGGGCACTCTCTGGTTGCGCTGTGTATGGGGGTGCGCTCTGGTTGCACTGTGTATGGGGGCTCGCTCTGGCTGCACTGTTTATAGAGGCACTCTCTGGTTGCCCTGTGTATGGGGGCACTCTATGGTTGCACTGTGTATAGAGGCACTCTCTGGTTGCACTGTGTAAGGGGGCACTCTCTGGTTGCCCTGTGTATGGGGGCACTCTCTGGTTGCACTGTGTAAGGGGGCACTCTCTGGTTGCCCTGTGTATGGGGGCATGCTCTGGTTGCACGGTGTATGGGGGCACTCTCTGGTTGCACTGTGTATAGAGTCACTCTCTGGTTGCCCTGTGTATTGGGGCACTCTCTGGTTGCCCTGTGTATGGGGGCACTCTCTGGTTGCCCTGTGTATGGGGGCATTCTCTGGTTGCCCTGTGTATGGGGGCACTCTCTGGTTGCCCTGTGTATGGGGGCACTCTCTGGTTACCCTGTGTATGGGGGCACTCTCTGGCTGCACTGTGTATGGGGGCACTCTCTGGTTGCACTGTGTATGGGGGCACTCTCTGGTTGCACTGTGTATGGGGGCACTCTTTGGTTGCACTGTGTATAGAGGCACTCTCTGGTTGCACTGTGTATGGGGGCACTCTCTGGTTGCACTGTGTACAGAGGCACTCTCTGGTTGCACTGTGTATGAGGGCACTCTCTGGTTGCACTGTGTATGGAGGCACTCTCTGGTTGCCCTGTGTATGGGGGCACTCTCTGGTTGCACTGTGTATGGGGGAACTCTCCGGTTGCCCTGTGTATGGGGGCACTCTCCGGTTGCACTGTGTATGGGGGCACTCTCTGGTTGCACTGTATATAGAGGCACTCTCTGGTTGCACTGTGTATGGGGGCATGCTCTGGTTGCACTGTGTATGGGGGCACTCTTTGGTTGCACTGGGTATGGAGGCACTCTCTGGTTGCACTGTGTATGGGGGCACGCTCTGGTTGCACTGTGTATGGAGGGACTCTCTGGTTGCCCTGTGTATGGGGGCACTCTCTGGTTGCCCTGTGTATGGGGGCACTCTCTGATTGCCCTGTGTATGGGGGCACTCTCTGGTTGCCCTGTGTATGGGGGCACTCTCTGGTTGCCCTGTGTATGGGGGCACTCTCTGGTTGCACTGTGTAAGGGGGCACTCTCTGGTTGCCCTGTGTATGGGGGCATGCTCTGGTTGCACGGTGTATGGGGGCACTCTCTGGTTGCACTGTGTATAGAGGCACTCTCTGGTTGCCCTGTGTATTGGGGCACTTTCTGGTTGCCCTGTGTATGGGGGCACTCTCTGGTTGCCCTGTGTATGGGGGCATTCTCTGGTTGCCCTGTGTATGGGGGCACTCTCTGGTTGCCCTGTGTATGGGGGCACTCTCTGGTTGCCCTGTGTATGGGGGCACTCTCTGGTTGCACTGTGTATAGAGGCACTCTCTGGTTGCCCTGTGTATGAGGGCACTCTCTGGTTGCACTGTGTATGGGGGCACTCTCTGGTTGCACTGTGTATGGGGGCACTCTCTGGTTGCACTGTGTATGGGGGCACTCTCTGGTTGCACTGTGTATAGAGGCACTCTCTGGTTGCCCTGTGTATTGGGGCACTCTCTGGTTGCCCTGTTTATGGGGGCACTCTCTGGTTGCCCTGTGTATGGGGGCATTCTCTGGTTGCCCTGTGTATGGGGGCACTCTCTGGTTGCCCTGTGTATGGGGGCACTCTCTGGTTGCCCTGTGTATGGGGGCACTCTCTGGTTGCACTGTGTATGGGGGCACTCTCTGGTTGCACTGTGTATGGGGGCACTCTTTGGTTGCACTGTGTATAGAGGTACTCTCTGGTTGCACTGTGTATGGGGGCACTCTCTGGTTGCCCTGTATATGAGGGCACTCTCTGGTTGCACTGTGTATGGGGGCAGTCTCTGGTTGCACTGTGTATGGAGGCACTCTCTGGTTGACCTGTGTATGGGGGCACTCTCTGGTTGCACTGTGTATGGGGGCACTCTTTGGTTGCACTGGGTATGGAGGCACTCTCTGGTTGCCCTGTGTATGGGGGCACTCTCTGGTTACCCTGTGTATGGGGGCACTCTCCGGTTGCCCTGTGTATGGGGGCACTCTCTGGTTGCACTGTATATAGAGGCACTCTCTGGTTGCACTGTGTATGGGGGCATGCTCTGGTTGCACTGTGTATGGGGGCACTCTCCGGTTGCACTGTGTATGGGGGCACTCTCTGGTTGCACTGTATATAGAGGCACTCTCTGGTTGCACTGTGTATGGGGGCATGCTCTGGTTGCACTGTGTATGGGGGCACTCTCTGGTTGCCCTGTGTATGGGGGCACTCTCTGGTTGCCCTGTGTATGGGGGCACTCTCTGATTGCCCTGTGTATGAGGGCACTCTCTGGTTGCACTGTGTATGGGGGCACTCTCTGGTTGCACTGTGTATGGGGGCACTGTCTGGTTGCCCTGTGTATGGGGGCACTCTCTGGTTGCCCTGTGTATGGGGGCACTCTCTGGTTGCCCTGTGTATGGGGGCACTCTCTGGTTGCCCTGAGTATGAGGGCACTCTCTGGTTGCACTGTGTATGGGGGCACTCTCTGGTTGCACTGTGTATGGGGGCACTCTCTGGTTGCCCTGTGTATGGGGGCACTCTCTGGTTGCCCTGTGTATGAGGGCACTCTCTGATTGCACTGTGTATGGGGGCACTCTCTGGTTGCACTGTGTATGGGGGCACTCTCTGGTTGCCCTGTGTATGGGGGCACTCTCTGGTTGCCCTGTGTATGGGGGCACTCTCTGGTTGCCCTGTGTATGGGGGCACTCTCTGGTTGCCCTGTGTATGAGGGCACTCTCTGGTTGCACTGTGTATGGGGGCGCCCTCTGGTTGCACTGTGTATGGGGGCACTCTCTGGTTGCCCTGTGTATGGGGGCACTCTCTGGTTGCCCTGTGTATGAGGGCACTCTCTGGTTGCACTGTGTATGGGGGCACTCTCTGGTTGCACTGTGTATGGGGGCACTCTCTGGTTGCCCTGTGTATGAGGGCACTCTCTGGTTGCACTGTGTATGGGGGCGCCCTCTGGTTGCACTGTGTATGGGGGCACTCTCTGGTTGCCCTGTGTATGGGGGCACTCTCTGGTTGCCCTGTGTATGAGGGCACTCTCTGGTTGCACTGTGTATGGGGGCACTCTCTGGTTGCACTGTGTATGGGGGCACTCTCTGGTTGCACTGTGTATGGGGGCACTCTCTGGTTGTACTGTGTATGGGGGCACGCTCTGGTTGCACTGTGTATGGGGGCACTCTCTGGTTGCACTGTGTATGGGGGCACTCTCTGGTTGCACTGTGTATGGGGGCACTTTTTGGTTGCACTGGGTATGGTGGCATGCTCTGGTTGCACTGTGTATGGGGGCACTCTTTGGTTGCCCTGTGTATAGAGGCACTCTCTGGTTGCCCTGTGTATTGGGGCACTCTCTGGTTGCCCTGTGTATGGGGGCACTCTCTGGTTGCCCTGTGTATGGGGGCACTCTCCGGTTGCCCTGTGTATGGGGGCATGCTCTGGTTGCACTGTGTATGGGGGCATTCTCTGGTTGCCCTGTGTATGGGGGCACTCTCTGGTTGCACTGTGTATAGAGGCACTCTCTGGTTGCCCTGTGTATTGGGGCACTGTCTGGTTGCCCTGTGTATGGGGGCACTCTCTGGTTGCCCTGTGTATGGGGGCATTCTCTGGTTGCCCTGTGTATGGGGGCACTCTCTGGTTGCCCTGTGTATGGGGGCACTCTCTGGTTGCCCTGTGTATGGGGGCATGCTCTGGTTGCACTGTGTATAGAGGCACTCTCTGGTTGCACTGTGTATGGGGGCACTCTCTGGTTGCACTGTGTATAGAGGCACTCTCTGGTTGCCCTGTGTATGAGGGCACTCTCTGGTTGCACTGTGTATGGGGGCACTCTCTGGTTGCACTGTGTATGGGGGCACTCTCTGGTTGCACTGTGTATAGAGGCACTCTCTGGTTGCCCTGTGTATGAGGGCACTCTCTGGTTGCACTGTGTATGGGGGCACTCTCTGGTTGCACTGTGTATGGGGGCACTCTCTGGTTGCACTGTGTATAGAGGCACTCTCTGGTTGCACTGTGTATGGGGGCACTCTCTGGTTGCACTGTGTATGGGGGCACTTTCTGGTTACCCTGTGTATGGGGGCACTCTCTGGTTGCACTGTGTATGGAGCCACTCTCTGGTTGCCCTGTGTATGGGGGCACTCTTTGGTTGCACTGTGTATGGGGGCACTCTCTGGTTGCCCTGTGTATGGGGGCACGCTCTGGTTGCACTGTGTATGGGGGCACTCTCTGGTTGCCCTGTGTATGGGGGCACTCTCTGGTTGCCCTGTGTATGGGGGCACTCTCTGGTTGCACTGTATATGGGGGCACTCTCTGGTTGCACTGTATATGGGGGCACTCTCTGGTTGCACTGTGTATGGGGGCACTCTCTGGTTGCCCTGTGTATGGGGGCACGCTCTGGTTGCACTGTGTATGGGGGCACTCTCTGGTTGCCCTGTGTATGGAGGCACTCTCTGGTTGCACTGTATATGGGGGCACTCTCTGGTTGCACTGTGTATGGGGGCACTCTCTGGTTGCCCTGTGTATGGGGGCACTCTCTGGTTGCCCTGTGTATGGGGGCACTCTCTGGTTGCCCTGTGTATGGGGGCACTCTCTGGTTGCACCATGTATAGAGGTACTCTCTGGTTGCACTGTCTATGGGGGCACGCTCTGGTTGCCCTGTGTATGGGGGCACTCTCTGGTTGCCCTGTGTATAGAGGCACTCTCTGGTTGCACTGTGTATGGGGCACTCTCTGGTTGCCCTGTATATGGAGGCACTGTCCGGTTGCTCTGTGTATGGGGGCACTCTGGTTGTACTGTGTATGGGGGCACTCTCTAGTTGCCCTGTGTATGGGGGCACTCTCTGGTTGCACTGTGTATGGGGGCACTATCTGGTTGCCCTGTGTATGAGGGCACTCTCTGGTTGCACTGTGTATGGAGGCACTCTCTGGTTGCACTGTGTATGGGGGCACTCTCTGTTTGCACTGTGTATGGGGGCACTCTCTGGTTGCACTGTGTATAGAGGCACTCTCTGGTTGCCCTGTGTATGGGGGCACTCTCTGGTTGCCCTGTGTATGGGGGCACTCTCTGGTTGCACTGTGTATGGGGCACTCTCTGGTTGCCCTGTATATGGGGGCACTCTCTGGTTGCACTGTGTATGGGGGCACTCTCTGGTTGCCCTGTGTATGGGGGCACTCTCTGGTTGCCCTGTGTATGGGGGCACTCTCTGGTTGCACTGTGTGTGGGGGCACTCTCTGGTTGCACTGGGTATGGGGGCACTCTCTGGTTGTCCTGTGTATGGGGGCACTCTCTGGTTGCACTGTGTATAGAGGCACTCTCTCGTTGCCCTGTGTATGGGGGCACTCTCTGGTTGCACTGTGTATGGAGGCACTCTCTCGTTGCACTGTGTATGGGGGCACGTTCTGGTTGCACTGTGTATGGGGGAACTCTCTGGTTGCCCTGTGTATGGTGGCACGCTCTGGTTTCACTGTGTATGGGGGCACGCTCTTGTTGCACTGTGTATGGGGGCACTCTCTGGTTGCACTGTGTATAGAGGCACTCTCTGGTTGCCCTGTGTATGGGGGCCCCCTCTGGTTGCACTGTGTGTGGGGGCACTCTCTGGTTGCCCTGTGTATGGGGGCACTCTCTGGTTGCACTGTGTATGGAGGCACTCTCTGGTTGCACTGTGTATGGAGGCACTCTCTGGTTGCACTGTGTATGGGGGCACTCTCTGGTTGCCCTGTGTATGGGGGCACTCTCTGGTTGCACTGTGTATGGGGGCACTCACTGGTTGCACTGTGTATAGAGGCACTCTCTGGTTGCCCTGTGTATGGGGGCACTCTCTGGTTGCCCTGTGTATGGGGGCACTCTCTGGTTGCACTGTGTATGGATGCACTCTCTGGTTGCCCTGTGTATGGGGGCACTCTCTGGTTGCCCTGTGTATGGGGGCTCGCTCTGGCTGCACTGTGTATGGGGGCACTCTCTGGTTCCACTGTGTATGGAGGCACTCTCTGGTTGCCCTGTGTATGGGGGCACTCTCCGGTTGCCCTGTGTATAGAGGCACTCTTTGGTTGCCCTGTGTATGGGGGCACTCTCTGGTTGCACTGTGTATGGGGGCACTCTCTGGTTGCACTGTGTGTGGGGGCACTCTCTGGTTGCCCTGTGTATGGGGGCACTCTCTGGTTGCACTGTGTATGGGGGCACTCTCTGGTTGCCCTGTGTATGGGGGCACTCTCTGGTTGCACTGTGTGTGGGGGCACTCTCTGGTTGCACTGTGTATGGGGGCACTCTCTGGTTGCACTGTGTATGGAGGCACTCTCTGGTTGCACTGTGTATGGGGGCACTCTCTGGTTGCACTGTGTATGGGGGCACTCTCTGGTTGCACTGTGTGTGGGGGCACTCTCTGGTTGCCCTGTGTATGGGGGCACTCTCTGGTTGCACTGTGTATGGAGGCACTCTCTGGTTGCACTGTGTATTGGGGCACTCTCTGGTTGCACTGTGTATGGGGGCACTCTCTGGTTGCACTGTGTGTGGGGGCACTCTCTGGTTGCCCTGTGTATGGGGGCACTCTCTGGTTGCACTGTGTATGGAGGCACTCTCTGGTTGCACTGTGTATTGAGGCACTCTCTGGTTGCCCTGTGTATGGGGGCACTCTCTGGTTGCGCTGTGTATAGAGTCACTCTCTGGTTGCCCTGTGTATAGAGGCACTCTCTGGTTGCACGGTGTATGGGGGCACTCTCTTGTTGCACTGTGTATAGAGGCACTCTCTGGTTGCACTGTGTATGGGGGCACTCTCTGGTTGCCCTGTGTATGGGGCACGCTCTGGCTGCACTGTGTATGGGGGCACTCTCTGGTTGCACTGTGTATGGGGGCACTCTCTGGTTGCACTGTGTATGGGGGCACTCTCTGGTTGCCCTGTGTATGGGGGCACTCTCTGGTTGCCCTGTGTATGGGGGCACTCTCTGGTTGCACTGTGTATAGAGTCACTCTCTGGTTGCCCTGTGTATGGGGCACGCTCTGGCTGCACTGTGTATGGGGGCACTCTCTGGTTGCACTGTGTATGGGGGCACTCTCTGGTTGCACTGTGTATGGGGGCACTCTCTGGTTGCCCTGTGTATGGGGGCACTCTCTGGTTGCCCTGTGTATGGGGGCACTCTCTGGTTGCCCTGTGTATGGGGGCACTCTCTGGTTGCACTGTGTATGGGGGCACTCTCTGGTTGCCCTGTGTATGAGGGCACTCTCTGGTTGCACTGTGTATGGGGGCACTCTCTGGTTTCCCTGTGTATGGAGGCACTCTCTGGTTGCCCTGTGTATGGAGGCACTCTCTGGTTGCCCTGTGTATGGGGGCACTCTCTGGTTGCACTGTGTATAGAGGCACTCTCTGGTTGCCCTGTGTATGGGGGCACTCTCTGGTTGCCCTGTGTATGAGGGCACTCTCTGGTTGCACTGTGTATAGAGGCACTCTCTGGTTGCCCTGTGTATGGGGGCACTCTCTGGTTGCCCTGTGTATGAGGGCACTCTCTGGTTGCACTGTGTATAGAGGCACTCTCTGGTTGCCCTGTGTATGGGGGCACTCTCTGGTTGCACTGTGTATGGGGGCACTCTCTGGTTGCACTGTGTATAGAGGCACTCTCTGGTTGCCCTGTGTATGGGGGCACTCTCTGGTTGCACTGTGTATGGGGGCACTCTCTGGTTTCCCTGTGTATGGAGGCACTCTCTGGTTGCCCTGTGTATGGAGGCACTCTCTGGTTGCCCTGTGTATGGGGGCACTCTCTGGTTGCACTGTGTATGGAGGCACTCTCTGGTTGCACGGTGTATGGGGGCATTCTGGTTGCCCTGTGTATGGGGGCACTCTCTGGTTGCCCTGTGTATGGGGGCACTCTCTGGTTGCCCTGTGTATGGGGGCACTCTCTGGTTGCCCTGTGTATGGGGGCACTCTCTGGTTGCACTGTGTATGGGGGCATGCTCTGGTTGCCCTGTGTATGGGGGCTGTCTCTGGTTGTCCTGTGTATGGGGGCACTCTCCTGTTGCCCTGTGTATGGGGGCTCTCTCTGGTTGCCCTGTGTATGGAGGCACTCTCTGGTTGCCCTTTTTATGGGGGCACTCTCCGGTTGCACTGTGTATAGAGGCACTCTCTGATTGCCCTGTGTATGGGGCACTCTCTGGTTGCCCTGTGTATGGGGGCTGTCTCTGGTTGCCCTGTGTATGGGGGCACTCTCTGGTTGCACTGTGTATGGGGGCACTCTCTGGTTGCACTGTGTATGGGGGCACTCTCTGGTTGCCCTGTGTATGGGGGCACTCTCTGGTTGCCCTGTGTATGGGGGCACTCTCTGGTTGCACTGTGTATGGGGGCACTCTCTGGTTGCCCTGTGTATGGGGGCTCTCTCTGGTTGCCCTGTGTATGGGGGCACTCTCTGGTTGCCCTGTGTATGGGGGCACTCTCTGGTTGCCCTGTGTATGGGGGCACTCTCTGGTTGCCCTGTGTATGGGGGCACTCTCTGGTTGCACTGTGTATGGGGGCACGCTCTGGTTGCCCTGTGTATGGGGGCACGCTCTGGTTGCCCTGTGTATGGGGGCTGTCTCTGGTTGCACTGTGTATGGAGGCACTCTCCTGTTGCCCTGTGTATGGGGGCTCTCTCCGGTTGCCCTGTGTATGGAGGCACTCTCTGGTTGCCCTTTTTATGGGGGCACTCTCCGGTTGCACTGTGTATAGAGGCACTCTCTGGTTGCACTGTGTATGGGGGCACTCTCCGGTTGCACTGTGTATGGGCGCTGGCTCCCAGTCATCATTGCCATGAGATTTGATCTTAAAACTAGCAACTATAATTAATAGAGATCAGCAAATAAATTAGCAGGACCCTGGTCTGGCAGCCTCGTGATCAGTCCGTGGCCACCGTACGGCCGGTCATTTATTAGCGAGGATAGACTGGCCGACCTCACAGACCACTTAGCACTGGACCGTCCTGTGACTGTTACTGTTTTTGTCAGCAAATGTCCTGTTCACACAACACGTGCCCCTGAGAACAATGATTTTTAAGCAAAACTAAAAATCACTTCACTTGGTGCACGATCATTTTGCTTGTTCGTCGGGTGATCGGCAGACTGTTTACACTGCACAATTATACTCCGGGGTCCAAGGCCCGGGTTTCGGCACCATTTTGTGCAAGTTGCATGAAACTTAGTTTCCTGTAAAGGGGTTAATATAATTTTGGAAATATATCAGGGAGCCGATATCTGTGTATCACACCCCTCCTCCCGTCCCCTGCCGTCCCCCTTTCTTTCCTCTTTATTTATGTCACATTTCCTTTCTTCTCGTCTTTCATGCTCCGCTACCTAGATAAGGTTTTTCCAATCAACCTGCTTGTTATCTCGCCGAGCTGTTAACTGGAGATGAATTAACAAAGAGCAGTCCTATCTTATCACCGGAAAAGAGGAAATTCACAACAGAGAAAGCAGCACAATGGGACGTTCTTATATTCTGAGACTGCAATTATGTTCCCACTTCATATGCTGATGTGATCCCATCAAAGAGCTAGCCAGACTCATTGATGGAGTTGGGGTGGAATGACAAAAAATAAAAAGGATGTGCTAGACAAAAAAAGATTATAGAATGCCTTTTTTCCCAAAACATATGAATCTGAGGTTACAGAAGTTGCCAATTTTTTATATTTTTGGTGAGAAATATTTGATGAAAATTGCAATTTTCCTACTGACCAGTAGATGTCTCCACATCAGACTTCACTCATGAGACCAATTTCACTTTACCGTCTGCTGTAAAACTAAATGCTGTCGCATCATTGCCAATCTACTGGCTGAACAGTCTTTTGTGCTGCCTAAGTAAAGATAAGCAGGCAATAACAAAGACAAAAAACTGGGTTTTTTTTATGCCTTTGTCTAAAATAAGACTTT
Organism: Ranitomeya variabilis; assembly: GCF_051348905.1. Taxonomy (NCBI): domain Eukaryota; kingdom Metazoa; phylum Chordata; class Amphibia; order Anura; family Dendrobatidae; genus Ranitomeya; species Ranitomeya variabilis. Next base: position 670,998,595 of record NC_135236.1, on the reverse strand, counting down.
TTAAACTTTTTTTTTTTACCGGGGCCTCTTAGACAACCCAATATAATGCCCTGGACTCAAAAGACGGACCAAAGTGATATCTGGACTTCACCATCTCTAGCAGAAGTCCATACTAAATTTACAAATATTTCTCAATTTTTCCATTTTTGTCTCTTGGACCCAATAATAAATTTTTTTGCTAAATTATATCCATAAAGAGAAGCGTGCAGCATAAGATTCCTTTTATGAAAGCTGCCTCCCCAGCTGAGCCTCACCACCAACTAGCTGATGGAAACTAATCAGAGGTTAAGTATCAGAAGTTGCAATATATTTTTTACATTTTGGGTGAAAAATATAATTTTGCAGTCCTCATACTAACCACTAGGTGTCAGCGCAACAGGTTGCACTCTAGAGGCCAATTTCATTTTACTGTCTGCTGCAAAATAAAATCTTAAGACATCATTACAAATTTACTGTCAGAATAATAATGCTCTCGTAATCCCTGAGCCAAGATAGGCAGGCTTTATGAAAAACAAATGACTGGCTTGGTTTCTGTTTGTGCTCTCAACTATAGAAATGAGATAATTTTAAGTAAAGGCACAATCAAAGGTTGAAGCAAGCAGTTGAAGGATGCAAATGTTTTAAGAACTGGGGTCAGTGCAATTTTCAAACTGACCAATAGATGTCAGTACAACAGGCTGCACTCTTGAAACTAATTTTATTTTACTGCCTGCTGCAAAAAGTCTCCTGTTTTGCCAGAGTCAAAATAAGCAGGCATTAACAGAGACTGGATGGGTTTCAATTTGTTTGCATTAATGCAAAAATTGTAAAATTTTATTTTATAGTTTGCTGCAAAACTAAATGTTCTCAGATCATTCTCAATTTACTGGCCGAATGCTAGGACTTTTGTCCTGACTGAGCCAAGATAAGCAGGTATTAACAAAGGCAACTTACTGACTCTAGTTGTTTGCTCAACCACAAAATGGTCACATTTTATTTTATAAAGCCTGTTGAAAAACTAAATGTTCTCAGGATCATCCGAAATTTACTGAAAGTTTGGTCTTTTTTTTTTTCCTGACTGAGCCAAGATAAGCAGGTATTACCAAAAACAACTGACTGACTATATTTGTTTGCTCAGCTACAAAAATGGAAACATTTTATTTTACAGTCTGGTGTGTTTTTCAGCATGTCAAAAATTTGATGGAATTTTTGTGACTTTTGGCATCAACTTTGCGACTTCTTGCTCCGAAAGTTACAAAATAAGTTCAAGAAAGGAAGAAAGCCCATTTTTTACTTTGCGCCAAATTCATGAATTGTATGCGCCATTTTGAATTATTTGGTTCCAAAAATGGCAACCACTACCTCAAGATGAAAAAGGAAAATTACTTAAAAATGCAAATGGAAACTGGGTGCCTGAATATTTTCAGATCATTTCAGATTTACCAGCAGAATGCTTGGTCTTTGTCCTGACTGAGCCAAGATAAGCAGGTATCACAAAGACAATTGAGTGACTTTATTTGTTTGTTCAACTACAAAATTGTAACATTTTATTTTACAGTGTGTTGCAAAAGTAAATGTTTTTGAACCATTTTCAATTTTGTGGCTGAAACAGGTTTTTTGTCTTAACTGAACCAAAATAAGCAGGCATTAATAAAGACAAATGACTGACTTGGCTTCTATTTGAATGATCAACTGCAAAAAATAGTAACATTTTACTTACTTTTCTGTCTGATGAAAAACTAGATGTTCACCGTTGATTCTAAATTTACTAGCAGAATGTTAAGTCTTTTGTCCGGACTAAGCCAAGATAAGCAGGTATTAACAAAGACAATTGACTGACGCTATTAGTTTGCTCAACTACAAAAGTTGTCATATTTTATTTTACAGGCAGTTGCAAAACTAAATATTCTCACATCATTCTCAACCCTGCAGAATGCTGGGTATTTTGTCCTGACTGAGTCAAGATAAGCAGGTATTACCAAAGACAAATGTATGACTCTGTTTGCATGGTCAAGTACAAAAATTGTTACATTTTATCTTACAGTCTGCTATAAAACTAAATATTCTTAGATCATTCTCAATTTACTGGCAGAATACTGGGTCTTTTGTCCTGGCTGAGCCAAGATAAACAGGTATTAACAAACACAATTGACTGACTATTTGCATATTCAGCTACAAAAATTGACATTTTTTATTCTATAGTCTGCTGCGAAACTGAAAGTTCTCAGATCAGTCTAAATTTACCAGTAGAATGTGAGATCTCTTGTTCTTACTGAGCCAAGATAAGCAGGTACTACCAAAGACAAATGTCTGACTCTACTTGCATGCTCAAGTACAAAAATGGTAACGTTTTATTTTACAGTTTGCTGCAAAACTAATTTTCTTAGATCATTCTCAATTTACTGGCACGAGGCTAGGTCTTTTCTCGTAATTCAGCCAAGATAAACAGGTACTGCCAAAGACAAATGTCTGACTCTATTTCAATGCTCAAGTTCAAAAATGTAAACATTTTGTTTTACAGTCTGCTGCAAAACTAAATGTTCTCAGATCATTCTCAATGTACTGGCAGAATGCTTGTTTTTTCCTGACTGAGCCAAGATAGGTAGGTATTAACAAACACAATTGACTATTTGCATACTCAACTACAATACAATATGGTAAAATGTTATTCAACGGTCTGCTGCAAAACTAAATGTTCTCAGATTATTCTCAATTTACCTGCAGAATGCTAGATCTTTGGTGTAACAGAGCCAAGATAAGCAGGCATTCACAAAGGCAATTGGCAGACTATTTGCATATTCAACTACAAAAATGGTAACATTTTATTCTAGAGTCTGTTGAAAAACTAAATGTTCTGAGATCAGTCAAAATTTACCAGCAGAATGTTAATTTTTTTTCTTACTGAGCCAAGACAAGCAGGTATTACCAAACACAATTGACTATTTGCATACTCAACTGTAAAAATGGTAACATTGTATTTTTATTCGACAGTCATTTGAAAAATGAAATGCTCTCAGATGATTCTCAATTTACTTGCAGAAAGCTTCATCTTTTGTTCTAACAGAGCCAAAATAAGTAGGTATTAACAAAAAGAACAACAAAGAGACAATATTTATACATGGTTAATAGTGATGTAGTGCTTGATAGATGTAGTTTTTCCATAATGCTACATAGGTTTTGATGATGCAGAGTGATAAATCCAGCTCTGCTACATCTATTCATAACTTTTCACCCAAAACAAACATTTTAGAAAGAAAGAAAATAGTAAATGTTTTTTTCTCCATTGACCCTGAAGTTCCCGGAGAAAAGATGAGTCAATCGATTCATTCAGTTCGCAATTTGCAGTGAATAAGGTTCATTTGCTGAAATCCATGATCCTACATTTACAATAGGTTCATCCAAAATTGTTGCCTGTGGCCAGAATGTAAATCCCCAGCTGCTGTTCATCTGTCCCTATCCCGAGTGCAAAGAAGGATTGGTGCAATTTTTGGCTTATCCTAACGCAAGTTACCTGCCCTGATTATTTTTTTTTATTAGGTCTCCTCTGTCCCCAGCACTTCCTCCCTCCCCACTCAACTCAGCTGAAGACTTTGCCTCATTTTTCAAGCAGAAGATTGAGAACATCAGAGACAGTTTTGGTCGACAACCCCCAGAGCCCTTCCTCCCAACTTCCAAGCCCTCCTCCTCCAAAACCAACTTCTCCACCATTACAGAAGATCGACTCTATACTCTACTCTCAAGATCACATCTCACCACCTGTGCACTTGACCCGCTCCCATCCCACCTCATCCCAAACCTCACCACAGTCTTCATCCCAACCCTAACCCATCTCTTAAACCTATCACTAACAACTGGTGTTTTCCCCTCAAGCTTTAAACATGCCTCAATCACACCTATCCTCAAAAAGCCCTCTCTTGATCCATCCTCTGTATCTAGCTATCGCCCTATATCACTTCTCCCTTATGCCTCAAAACTACTGGAACAACACGTCCATCTTGAACTGTCCTCCCACCTTTCTTCTTGCTCCCTCTTTGACCGCTTACAATCTGGCTTCCGGTCACACCATTCCACTGAAACTGCCCTAACTAAGGTCACCAATGACCTCTTAACCGCCAAGAGCAAGCGACACTACTCTGTCCTCCTCCTCCTGGACCTGTCCTCTGCCTTTGACACAGTGGACCATTCCCTATTATTACAGACCCTCTCATCCCTTGGCATCACAGACTTGGCCCTATCCTGGATCTCATCATACCTAACTGACTGAACATTCAGCGTCTCCCACTCACACACCACCTCCTCACCTCGCTCCCATCTGTCGGAGTCCCGCAAGGTTCAGTCCTAGGGCCCCTGCTCTTCTCCATTTACACCTTTGGCCTGGGACAGTGTTATGATCCTTAGTGGTTGAGGATCACAAATTACTCCAGCTAAGTAACAAACATAGGACAAGCTCTAGTGAGGTGGCAAACTGGACTGACCGCAAATCTGAACCTATCCAAACACACTAGAAGTAGCCGGTGAACGTGCCTAAAAATCCTAGATGTCTCGAGCCAGCCTGAGGAACTAACTACCCCTAGAGAGAAAGAAAGACCTCTCTTGCCTCCAGAGAAATAATCCCCAAAGATATAGAAGCCCCCAACAAATAATAACGGTGAAGTAAGAGGAAGGCACATACACAGGGGTGAAAGCAGATTCAGCAAATGAGGCCCACTAATACTAGATAGCAGAAAATAGAAAAGGGAATCTATGCGGTCAGTAAAAAACCCTTACAAAATATCCACTCTGAGATTTCAAGAACCCCCACACCAACTAACGGTGTGGGGGGAGAAACTCAGTACCCTAGAGCAACCAGCAAGCGAGGAAATTACATTTTAGCGAGCTGGACTAAAAACATAATGAACGCTGATAATCAAAAAATGATCAAACAAAAACTTAGCTTGTCTTGGAGAGACTGGGAGCAAGGTAGACACAAGGAATCTGAAGAGCACTGAATACATTGATAGCAGGCAAGGAACTGAGTATCCAGGTGAGCTAAATAGGAAACCAACCAGGATAACGAACCAGCTGATGCTGCAACCTGCAGAAAGACAACACTACACAGTACCGCTTGTGACCACTAGAGGGAGCCCAAAAATAGAGTTCACAACAGTACCCCCCCCCCTTGAGGAGGGGTCACCGAACCCTCATCAAGACCCCCAGGGCGATCAGGATGAGCCGCATGGAAGGCACGAACCAAATCGGCCGCATGAACATCAGAGGCGACAACCCAGGAATTATCCTCCTGACCATAGCCCTTCCACTTAACCAAATACTGAAGCCTCCGTCTAGAGATACGAGAATCCAAAATCTTCTCCACCACGAACTCCAATTCGCCCTCGACCAGCACCGGAGCAGGAGGCTCAACAGAAGGAACCACAGGTACCACATACCTCCGCAACAAAGACCTATGGAACACATTATGAATGGCAAACGATGCTGGGAGATCCAAACGAAAAGACACCGGGTTAAGGATTTCCAAGATCTTATAAGGACCGATGAAGCGAGGCTTGAATTTAGGAGAGGAGACCTTCATAGGAACATACCGAGAAGACAGCCACACCAAATCCCCAACACGAAGTCGGGAACCCACACCGCGGTGGCGGTTGGCAAAGCGCTGAGCCTTCTCCTGTGACAACCTCAAATTGTCCACCACATGGTTCCAAATCTGCTGCAACCTATCAACCACAGAATCCACCCCAGGACAGTCAGATGGCTCAACCTGTCCCGAGGAAAAACTAGGATGGAAACCAGAATTGCAGAAAAAAGGCGAAACCAAAGTAGCAGAACTAGCCCTATTATTAAGGGCAAACTCGGCCAAAGGCAAAAAAGTCACCCAATCATCCTGATCAGCAGAAACAAAACATCTCAAATAAGTTTCCAACGTCTGATTAGTTCGCTCGGTTTGGCCATTAGTCTGAGGATGGAAGGCCGACGAAAAAGACAAATCAATGCCCATCTTAGCACAAAAAGTCCGCCAAAACCTGGACACAAACTGGGATCCTCTATCAGACACAATATTTTCAGGAATGCCGTGCAAGCGAACCACATTCTGAAAAAATAGAGGAACCAAATCGGAGGAAGAAGGCAACTTAGGCAAGGGCACCAAATGGACCATCTTGGAAAAACGATCACACACCACCCAGATGACAGACATTTTCTGAGATACTGGAAGATCCTAAATAAAATCCATGGAAATGTGCGTCCAAGGCCTTTTCGGAACAGGCAAAGGCAAAAGCAAACCGCTGGCACGAGAACAGCAAGGCTTAGCCCGAGCACAAATCCCACAAGACTGCACAAAGGAACGCACATCCCGCGACAAGGAAGGCCACCAGAAGGACCTAGCCACCAAATCTCTGGTACCAAAAATCCCAGGATGACCCGCCAACACCGAAGAATGAACCTCGGAAATAACCCTGCTGGTCCATCTATCCGGGACAAACAGTCTCTCTGGTGGACAACGGTCAGGTCTATCCGCCTGAAATTTCTGCAGCACCCGTCGCAAATCTGGGGAAATGGCAGACAAAATCACTCCCTCTCTGCTCACACCCAGCCGGCTCAGAAACTCCCGGAGAGTCAGGCACAAAACTCCTAGAAAGTGCATCAGCTTTCACGTTCTTCGAACCAGGCAGGTATGAGACCACGAAGTTGAAACGGGAGAAAAACAACGACCAACGAGCTTGTCTAGGATTCAGGCGCTTGGCAGATTCAAGGTAAATCAGATTTTTGTGATCAGTCAAGACCACCACACGATGTTTAGCTCCTTCGAGCCAATGTCGCCACTCCTCAAATGCCCACTTCATAGCCAACAACTCCCGATTACCAACATCATAATTCCGCTCGGCAGGCGAAAACTTTCTTGAAAAGAAAGCACATGGCTTCATCACAGAGCCCTCAGAGCTTCTCTGCGACAAAACAGCCCCTGCTCCAATCTCAGAAGCATCAACCTCGACCTGGAAGGGGAGAGAGACATCTGGCTGACATAAGACTGGAGCTGAAGAAAACCGGTGCTTAACCGCAGGAGACCAATTAGTCACATCAGAACCCTTCTTGGTCAAATCCGTCAAAGGTTTAACCACGCTAGAAAAATTAGCGATGAAACGACGGTAAAAATTAGCAAAACCCAAGAACTTCTGAAGACTCTTAACAGACGTGGGCTGAGTCCAGTCATGAATAGCCTGGACCTTGATTGGGTCCATCTCCACAGTAGAAGGAGAAAAAATAAAACCCAAAAAGGAGACCTTCTGTACTCCGAAGAGGCATTTTGAGCCCTTCACAAATAAAGCATTAGCACGCAGGACCTGAAACACCATCCTGACCTGCTTCATATGGGACTCCCAATCATCAGAAAAGACCAAAATGTCATCCAGATAAACAATCATAAATTTATCCAGATATTCTCGGAAGATGTCATGCATGAAGGACTGAAACACAGAAGGAGCATTAGAGAGTCCAAAAGGCATCACTAAGTACTCAAAATGGCCTTCGGGCGTATTAAATGCTGTTTTCCATTCATCTCCCTGCTTAATGCGCACAAGGTTATATGCACCCCGGAGATCTATCTTGGTGAACCAACTGGCACCCTTAATCCGAGCAAACAAATCAGACAATAGTGGCAAAGGATACTGAAATTTGACTGTAATTTTATTCAGAAGACGATAATCTATACAAGGTCTCAAAGAACCGTCCTTCTTGGCCACAAAAAAAAATCCTGCACCAAGAGGGGAAGAGGATGGGCGAATATGTCCCTTCTCCAAAGACTCCTTTATATAAATCCGCATCGCGGCATGCTCTGGTATAGACAAATTAACCCCTTCCCGACCCATGACGCCACGTAGGCGTCATGAAAACCCGTGCCAATCCGACCCATGACGCCTATGTGGCGTCATGGAATGATCGCGTCCCTGCAGAGCGGGTGAAAGGGTTAACTCCGATTTCACCCGATCTGCAGGGAGAGGGGGAGTGGTACTTCAGCCCAGGGGGGGTGGCTTCACCCCCCCCCCCGTGGCTACGATCGCTCTGATTGGCTGTTGAAAGTGAAACTGCCAATCAGAGCGATTTGTAATATTTCACCTAAAAAACTGGTGAAATATTACAATCCAGCCATGGCCGATGCTGCAATATCATCGGCCATGCCTGGAAATACTGAAGTGACCCCCCCCCCCCACCGATCGCCCCCCCAAGCCACCGATCTGTCCCGTAGTCCCCTCCGTCCTGTGCTCCGCTCCCCCGTCCTCCTGTCCACTCCCCCCCATGCTCCTATGTCACCCCCCCGTGCTCCGACGCCCCCCCCGTGCCCCGATCTCCCCCCCTTATACTTACCGAGGCTCCCGGTGCCCGTCCGCCTCCTCCATGGGCGCTGCCATCTTCCAAAATGGCGGGCGCATGCTCAGTGCGCCCGCTGAATCTGCCGGCCGGCAGATTCATTACAAAGTACATTTTGATCGCTGTGGTAGGTTCTATCACAGCGATCAAAATAAAAAAAATAATAAATAAACCCCCCTTTATCACCCCATAGGTAGGGACAATAATAAAATAAAGAAAATATTTTTTTGTTCTTTTTCCACTAGGGTTAGGATTAGGAACTAGGGTTAGAACTAGGGGTAGGGTTAGGGTTAGAACTAGGGTTAGAACTAGGGGTAGGGTTAGGGTTAGGGGTAGGGTTACGGGTAGGGTTAGGGGTAGGGTTAGGGTTATGGCATGTGCACACAGTGCGGATTTGGCTGCGGATCCGCAGCGGATTTGCCGCGGATCTGCAGCGGATTGGCCGCGGATCTGCAGCAGATTGGCCGCGGATCCGCAGCGGATTGGCCGCGGATCCGCAGGGGATTGGCCGCTGCGAATTCGTAGCAGTTTTCCATCAGGTTTACAGTACCATGTACACCTATGGAAAACCAAATCCGCTGTGCCCATGGTGCGGAAAATTCCGTGCAGAAACGCTGCGTTGTATTTTCCGCAGCATGTCAATTCTTTGTGCGGATTCCGCAGCGTTTTACACCTGTTCCTCAATAGGAATCCGCAGGTGAAATCCGCACAAAAAACACTGGAAATCTGCTGTAAATCCGCAGGTAAAACGCAGTGCCTTTTACCTGCAGATTTTTAAAAAATCGTGCAGAAAAATCTCACATGAATCCGCAATGTGGGCACATAGCCTTAGGGTTAGGGTTGGAATTAGAGTTAGGGAATTAGGGCTAGGGTTGGAAATAGGGTTAAGATTAGGCTTGTGGTTAGGGTTACGGATAGGGTTAGGGGTGTGTTGGGGTTACAGTTGTTGTTAGGGTTGGGATTAGGGTTAGGGTTGGGATTAGGGTTAGGATTAGGGTTGGAATTAGGGTTACGGGTGTGTTGTGGTTAGGGTTGTGGTTAGGGGTGTGTTGGGGTTAGGGTTGTGATTAGGGTTATGGCTACAGTTGGGATTAGGATTAGGGGTGTGTTGGGGTTAGTGTTGAAGTTAGAATTGAGGGGTTTCCACTGTTTAGGCACATCAGGGGTCTCCAAACGCAACATGGCGCCACCATTGATTCCAGCCAATCTTGCGTTCAAAAAGTCAAATGGTGCTCCCTCCCTTCCAAGCCCCGACGTGCGCCCAAACAGTGGTTAACCCCCACATTTGGGGTACCAGCGTACTCAGGACAAACTGGGCAACAACTGTTGGGGTCCAATTTCTCCTGTTACCCTTGCAAAAATAAAAAATTACTTGCTAAAACATAATTTTTGAGGAAAGAACAATTATTTTTTATTTTCACGGCTCTGCGTTATAAACTTCTGTGAAGCACTTGGGGGTTGAAAGTGCTCACCACACATCTAGATAAGTTCCTTCGGGGGTCTAGTTTCCAAAATGGGGTCACTTGTGGGGTGTTTCTACTGTTTAGGCAAATCAGGGGCTCTGCAAATGCAATGTGATGCCCGCAGACCATTCCATCAAAGTCTGCATTTCAAATGTCACTACTTCCCTTCCGAGCCCTGACGTGTGCCCAAACAGTGGTTTACCCCCACATATGGAGTACCAGCACACTCACAACAAACTGGGCAACAAATATTGGGGCCCAATTTCTCCTGTTACCCTTGTGAAAATAAAAAATTGCTTGCTAAAATATCTTTTTTGAGGAAAGAAAAATGATTTTTTATTTTCACGGCTCTGCGTTGTAAACTTCTGTGAAGCACTTGGGGGTTGAACGTGCTCATCACACATCTAGATAAGTTCCTTGGGGGGTCTAGTTTCCAAAATGGGGTCACTTGTGGGGTGTTTCTACTGTTTAGGCACATCAGGGGCTCTGCAAATGCAATGTGACGCCCGCAGACCATTCCATCAAAGTCTGCATTTCAAATGTCACTACTTCCCTTCCGAGCCCTGACGTGTGCCCAAACAGTGGTTTACCCCCACATATGGGGTATCAGCGTACTCAGGATAAACTGGGCAACAAATATTGGGGTCCAATTTCTCCTATTACCCTTGTGAAAATAAAAAATTGCTTGCTAAAACATCTTTTTTGAGGAAAGAAAAATGATTTTTTATTTTCACGGCTCTGCGTTGTAAACTTCTGTGAAGCACTTGGGGGTTGAACGTGCTCACCACACATCTAGATAAGTTCCTTGGGGGGTCTAGTTTCCAAAATGGGGTCACTTGTGGGGGGTTTCTACTGTTTAGGCATATCAGGGGCTCTGCAAACGTAACATGATGCCCGCAGACCATTCCATCAAAGTCTGCATTCCAAAACATCACTATTTCCCTTCCGAGCCCCGGCATGTGCCCAAACAGTGGTTTACCCCCATATATGGGGTATCAGCGTACTCAGGAGAAACTGGACAACAACTTTTGGGTCCAATTTCTCCTGTTACTCTTGCAAAAATAAAAAATTCTGGGCTAAAAAAATATTTTTGAGGAAAGGAAACACATTTATTATTTTCAAGGCTCTGCGTTATAAACTTCTGTGAAGCACTTGGGAGTTCAAAGTGCTCACCACACATCTAGATAAGTTCCCTTGGGGGTCTAGTTTCCAAAATGGAGTCAATTGTGGGGAGTTCCTACTGTTTAGGCACATCAGGGGCTCTGCAAATGCAACCTGACGCCCGCAGAGCATTCCATCAAAGTCTGCATTCCAAAACGTCACTACTTCCCTTCCGAGCCCCGGCATGTGCCCAAACAGTGGTTTACCCCCATATATGGGGTATCAGCGTACTCAGGAGAAACTGGACAACAACTTTTGGGTCCAATTTCTCCTGTTACTCTTGCAAAAATAAAAAATTCTGGGCTAAAAAAATATTTTTGAGGAAAGGAAACACATTTATTATTTTCACGGCTCTGCGTTATAAACTGCTGTGAAGCACTTGGGAGTTCAAAGTGCTCACCACACATCTAGATAAGTTCCCTTGGGGGTCTAGTTTCCAAAATGGAGTCACTTGTGGGGAGTTCCTACTGTTTAGGCACATCAGGGGCTCTGCAAATGCAACCTGACGCACGCAGAGCATTCCATCAAAGTCTGCATTCCAAAACGTCACTACTTCCCTTCCGAGCCCCGGCATGTGCCCAAACAGTGGTTTACCCCCACATATGGGGTATCAGCGTACTCAGGAGAAACTGGACAACAACTTTTGGGGTCCAATTTCTCCTGCTACCCTTGGGAAAATAAAAAATTGTGGGCTAAAAAATCATTTTTGAGAAAAGAAAAATTATTTTTTATTTTCATGGCTCTGCGTTATAAACTTCTGTGAAGCACTTGGGGGTTCAAAGTGCTCACCCCACATCTAGATTAGTTCCTTGGGAGGTCTAGTTTCCAAAATGGGGTCACTTGTGCGGGAGCTCCAATGTTTAGGCACACAGGGGCTCGCCAAACGCGACATGGTGTCCGCTAATGATTGGAGCTAATTTTCCATTCAAAAAGCCAAATGGCGTGCCTTCCCTTCCGAGCCCTGCCGTGCGCCCAAACAGTGGTTTACCCCCACATATGGGGTATCATCGTACTCAGGACAAACTGGACAACAATATTTGGGGTCCAATTTCTCCTATTACCCTTGGGAAAATAAAAAATTCTGGGCTAAAAATCATTTTTGAGGAAAGAAAAATTATTTTTTATTTTCACGGCTCTGCGTTATAAACTTCTGTGAAGCACCTGGGGGTTATAAGTGCTCACTATGCATCTAGATAAGTTCCATGGGGGGTCTAGTTTCCAAAATGGGGTCACTTGTAGGGGATCTCCAATGTTTAGGCACACAGGGGCTCTCCAAACGTGACATGGTGTCCGCTAACGATTGGAGCTAATTTTCCATTCAAAAAGTCAAATGGCACGCCTCCCCTTCCGAGCCTTGCCGTGCACCCAAACAGTGGTTTACCCCCACATATGAGGTATCGGCGTACTCAGGAGAAATTGCCCAACAAATTTTAGGATCCATTTTATCCTGTTGCCCATGTGAAAATGAAAGAATTGAGGCTAAAAGAAATTTTGTGTGAAAAAAAAGTACTTTTTCATTTTTGCGGATCAATTTGTGAAGCACCTGGGGGTTTAAAGTGCTCACTATGCCTCTAGATAAGTTCCTTGGGGGGTCTAGTTTCCAAAATGGGGTCACTTGTGGAGGAGCTCCAATGTTTAGGCACACAGGGGCTTTCCAAACGCGACATGGTGTCCGCTAACGATGGAGATAATTTTTCATTCAAAAAGTCAAATGGCGCTCCTTCCCTTCCGAGCCTTACCATGTGCCCAAACAGTGGTTTACCCCCACATGTGAGGTATCGGTGTACTCAGGAGAAATTGCCCAACAAAATTTAGGATCCATTTTATCCTGTTGCCCATGTGAAAATGAAAAAATTGAGGCTAAAATAATTTTTTTGTGAAAAAAAAGGACTTTTTCATTTTTACGGATCAATTTGTGAAGAACCTGGGGGTTTAAAGTGCTCACTATGCTTCTAGATAAGTTCCTTGGGGGGTCTAGTTTCCAAAATGGGGTCACTTGTGGGGGAGCTCCAATGTTTAGGCACACGGGGGCTCTCCAAACGCGACATGGTGTCCGCTAAAGATTGGAGCCAATTTTTCATTCAAAAAGTCAAATGGCGCTCCTTCCCTTCCGAGCCCTGCCGTGCGCCCAAACAGTGGTTTACCCCCACATATGAGGTATCAGCGTACTCAGGACAAATTGGACAACATCGTCCGTGGTCAAGTTTCTCCTTTTACCCTTGGGAAAATAAAAAAATTGTTGCTAAAAGATCATTTTTGTGACTAAAAAGTTAAATGTTCATTTTTTACTTCCATGTTGCTTCTGCTGCTGTGAAACACCTGAAGGGTTAATAAACTTCTTGAATGTGGTTTTGAGCACCTTGAGGGGTGCAGTTTTTAGAATGGTGTCACTTTTGGGTATTTTCAGCCATATAGAACCCTCAAAATGACTTCAAATGTGAGGTGGTCCCTAAAAAAAATGGTTTTGTAAATTTTGTTGTAAAAATGAGAAATCACTGGTCAAATTTTAACCCTTATAACTTCCTAGCAAAAAAAAAATTTGTTTCCAAAATTGTGCTGATGTAAAGTAGACATGTGGGAAACGTTATTTATTAACTATTTTGTGTCACATAACTCTCTGGTTTAACAGAATAAAAATTCAAAATGTGAAAATTGTGAAATTTTCAAAATTTTCGCCAAATTTCCGTTTTTTTCACAAATAAACTCAGAAATTATCGACCTAAATTTACCACTAACATGAAGCCCAATATGTCACCAAAAAACAATCTCAGAATCGCTAGGATCTGTTGAAGCGTTCCTGAGTTATTACCTCATAAAGGGACACTGGTCAGAATTGCAAAAAACGGCAAGGTCATTAAGGCCAAAATAGGCTGGGTCATGAAGGGGTTAAAAAGTCGTCCCTTAGGGAATTTACTACCAGGAATTAAATTTATAGCACAGTCACAATCCCTATGAGGGGGCAGGGCACTGGACCTGGGCTCATTAAATACATCTTGGTAGTCAGACAAAAACTCAGGGACCTCAGAAGGAGTGGAAGAAGCAATAGACACCAACGGAGTATCGCCATGAACTCCCTGACAACCCCAACTTGACACAGACATAGCTTTCCAATCTAAAACTGGATTATGGGCCTGCAGCCATGGCAGACCCAAAACGACAACATCATGCAAATTATGCAGAACAAGAAAGCGAATCACCTCCTGATGTACGGGAGTCATGCACATGGTCATTTGCGTCCAATGCTGAGGTTTATTCTCAGCTAATGGCGTAGCATCAATTCCCCTCAGAGGAATAGGAAATTCCAAAGGCTCCAGGACAAAACCACAGCGCCTGGCAAACGACAAATCCATCAGATTCAGGGCAGCACCCGAATCCACAAAAGCCATAACCGGGTAGGACGACAAAGAACAAATCAAAGTAACAGACAAAATAAATTTAGGCTGTATAGTACCAATGGTGACAGGTTTAGCGATTTTCCTTAAGCGTTTAGAGCATGCTGAGATAACATGAGTAGAATCACCACAGTAAAAACACAACCCATTTTGACGTCTATGACTTTGTCGCTCAATTCTGGTCAGAGTTCGGTCACATTGCATAGACTCAGGTCTCTGTCCAGAAAATACCGCCAAAGGATGAGCAGATTTGCGCTCCCGCAAACGCCGATCAACCTGAATGGCTAAAGCCATAGAATCACTCAGACTTGTAGGGGTGGGAAACCCCACCATAACATTCTTAACGGCCTCAGAAAGACCTTCTCTGAAATTTGCAGCCAGGGCACACTCATTCCATTGAGTAAGCACCGACCATTTCCGAAATTTTTGACAATACACCTCTGCTTCATCCTGACCTTGAGAGATAGCCAGCAACGCTTTTTCTGCCTGATTCTCAAGATTAGGCTCCTCATAAAGCAGTCCAAGAGCCAGAAAAAATGCATCTACATTAAGCAATGCAGGATCTCCTGGCGCCAGAGAGAAGGCCCAATCTTGAGGGTCGCCACGCAACAAGGAGATAACAATTTTAACTTGCTGAGCGGAATCTCCAGAGGAACGAGGTCTCAGAGATAGAAATAACTTACAATTATTCTTAAAATTTAGAAACCTAGATCTATCTCCAGAAAACAACTCAGGAATGAGTATCTTTGGTTCTGACATAGGGCTATGAATAACAAAATCCTGAATACTTTGCACCCGTGCAGTAAGATGATCCACACTAGAAGTCAGAGTCTGAACATTCATGTCTGCAGCTGAGCTCAAAACCACCCAGAGTTCAAGGGGATGAAAGAAGCTAAACAGACTGCAGCAAAGGAAAAGCGGGAGGAAAAAAAAAAAATGTACTCAGGTCTTCTTTTTATCCCACTTCTGCGATGCATTAAACACTTTTTGGCCTGCTATACTGTTATGATCCTTAGTGGTTGAGGATCACAAATTACTCCAGCTAAGTAACAAACATAGGACAAGCTCTAGGGAGGTGGCAAACTGGACTGACCGCAAATCTGAACCTATCCAAACACACTAGAAGTAGCCGGTGAACGTGCCTAAAAATCCTAGACGTCTCAAGCCAGCCTGAGGAACTAACTACCCCTAGAGAGAAAGAAAGACCTCTCTTGCCTCCAGAGAAATAATCCCCAAAGATATAGAAGCCCCCAACAAATAATAACGGTGAGGTAAGAGGAAGGCACATACACAGGGATGAAAGCAGATTCAGCAAATGAGGCCCACTAATACTAGATAGCAGAAAATAGAAAAGGGAATCTATGCGGTCAGTAAAAAACCCTTACAAAATATCCACTCTGAGATTTCAAGAACCCCCACACCAACTAACGGTGTGGGGGGGAGAAACTCAGTCCCCTAGAGCAACCAGCAAGCGAGGAAATCACATTTTAGCGAGCTGGACTAAAAACATAATGAACGCTGATAATCAAAAAATGATCAAACAAAAACTTAGCTTGTCTTGGAGAGACTGGGAGCAAGGTAGACACAAGGAATCTGAAGAGCACTGAATACATTGATAGCAGGCAAGGAACTGAGTATCCTGGTGAGCTAAATAGGAAACCAACCAGGATAACGAACCAGCTGATGCTGCAACCTGCAGAAAGACAACACTACACAGTACCGCTTGTGACCACTAGAGGGAGCCCAAAAATAGAGTTCACATCAGGACAGCTCATAGAATCTCATGGCTTTCAGTATCACCTCTATGCTGACAACACACAGATCTACATCTCTGGACCAGATATCACCTCCCTACTAACCAGAATCCCTCAATGTCTATCCGCTATTTCATCCTTCTTGTCCGCTAGATTTCTAAAACTTAACATGGACAAATCAGAATTCATCGTCTTTCCCCCATCTCACGCGACCCCCCAACGAACCTATCCATTACAGTAAACGGCTGCCCACTCTCCCCAGTCCCACAAGCTCACTACCTCGGGGTAATCCTTGACGGTGATCTCTCCTTCAACCACATATCCAAGCCCTTTCCACTTCCTGCAGACTTCAACTCAAAAATATTTCACGGATCCGTACATTCCTAAACCAAGAATCTGCAAAAACCCTAGTCCATGCCCTCATCATCTCCCACCTCGACTACTGTAACCTCCTGCTCTGTGGCCTCCGCTCGAACACTCTCGCACCCCTCCAATCTATTCTAAACTCTGCTGCCCGACTAATCCACCTGTCCCCCCGCTATTCCCCAGCTTCTCCCCTCTGTCAATCCCTTCACTGGCTCCCCATTGCCCAGAGACTCCAGTACAAAACCCTAACCATGACATACAAAGCCATCCACAACCTGTGTCCTCCATACATCTGTGACCTCGTCTCCCTGTACTTACCTACACGCAACCTCCGATCCTCACAAGATCTCCTTCTCTACTCCCCTCTTATCTCCTCTTCCCACAATCGTATTCAAGATTTCTCTCGCGCATCACCCCTACTCTGGAACCCTCTACCACAACATATCAGACTCTCACCTACCATCGAGACCTTCAAAAAGAGCCTGAAGACCCACCTCTTCCGACAAGCCTACCAAACCGCTGCACGACAAGCTCTATCCTCGCCTACTGTATTCTCACCCATCCCTTGTAGATTGTGAGCCTTCGCGGGCAGGGTCCTCTCTCCTCCTGTACCAGCTGTGACTTGTATTGTTCAAGATTATTGTACTTGTTTTTATTATGTATACCCCTCCTCACATGTAAAGCGCCATGGAATAAATGGCGCTTTAACAATAAATAATAATAATAATAATATTAGGTCCTTTTGTTGCAAAACCTAACATAGGGGTAAGATGTATTCAGAAACATGGTCTACCGTTTTGTGTTTGCAGCTCCAATGCAGAGTTATGCATCTCCATGGCTGTTACCACGGTAGACGTGTAGTTCTGCATATGAGCTGCAGAAGCAAAATGGATGGAAGTTTCCAATCAAAACCTTTTGAAAAATTGTTTCTGTTCATATTTTAGGTAACTTTAAAATTAACGGGACGTTTGATAAAGCCGTCAGGTCGTCACTAGGATTTCATTATTTCGGACATATTTAATGCAGATATCATCGGCTGAGATGAAACTGAAGCTTATGTTCTAGATGTCTGACTCCTGGAGCGTTGGTCGTCACAGCGAAACGCGTCAGATGAAACATCAGTGGGACGATCCCCGAGGCAGACGGCGGAACAGAGGCAGACATAGATGCCTCACCTTGAAATACCGACTGTATGGGGGCTGTATTATCATGGCGCCCCCGCAGGGAAGATCGCAGCAATGTCAAAAAGCAGGATGTCCTCCCGGTATCCTTCATCCCTAGAAAACTGTGATGCCAGCAAAATCAGAGTGCTTTACCTGTCTTTTTTAGGGATAGTCATCTCTAGAAAAGCTGGGTTAATATAACCGTAGAGTGTCCAAATAACACTGCAATATGTCTGCCCTGATCTTTATTGCACAAATATTACCGCCAAACCGTACTACGAATAGTGGAAGAATTAACGGTAATGTTCCAGGTGATCTAGAGCAGTTAAAGGGTTAATAGGAAAGTTCCTGCTGATCTATTGAATGGGTTAATGGTAAAGTGACTTGTGGATTAGGGGGTGATGGTAAACTCCCTGGTGAGCAAGCTAAGTGAAAGGGTTAATGGGAAATTCCTGGTGGTCTAGAGAAGTACAGAGGTATATGGTAAGGTCCCTGATGATCTGGGGCAGCAAAAGGGTTAATGTGAAAGCTCCTGCTCATCTAGGGAATGGGTTAATGGTAAAGTGACTTGTGGACTAAGGGGGAATGATAAAATCCTTGGTGAGCAAGCACAGTGAAAGGGTTAATTAGACAGTCCCTGGTGATCTAGGAAAGTAAAGAGGTTAATGCTAAGGTCCCTGGTGGTCTAGGGAAATAAATGGGTTAATGGGAAAATCCCTGCTGATCTAGGGCACTAAAGGGATTCATGATAATTAAGGGCAGTAACTGAATTAAGGGGAAAGTCCCTGGTGGCCTAGGACAAGAAATGAATTAATGGTTAAGTTATAGCAGTAAGGGGTAAGTCCTTGGCACCCTAGGGTAGCAACGGGGAGGTTGGTGTCAAAAGAAATGTCCCTCGTGGATTGAGGTAGAAAAGGTTCAATCGAAATGTCTTGTGTGGTCTCAGGAAGTAAAGGGGCTAACAGTAGATTCCCTCGTGGTCCAGGACAGGAAAGGGTGGTCTAGGGGATTTAAGTTAGTCACAGTAAAGTACCTGGCAGTATAGAGCAATAATGGGTTAATTGTAATGTCCCTGGTGGTCTAGGGCAGTAAGGGGATATTGGTAAAGTCACTAGTAATAAGGAACGGTCGGTGTTCAAAGGAAATGCAAGTGGCAATGTGGGGTAGTAAAAGGGTCAGGGGTAAAGTCCTTTATGGTCTAGGACAGGTCCCTGGTCCCAGGTTCGGGTCCCTGGTGGCCTAGGATAGTGAAGACGTTTATGGTAAAGGTAGTGCTAGGAAAATTGCCAATTGCTGTAAGGAGCTAAAGGCTCTGATGGTGTACAGAGTATAATAATATTGTCCCTGGTGGTCTAGGGCAGTAAATGAGTTAATAGTGAAACAAAATTAGGAGGTTTTGGGTCTAAAGAGTTAAAAAACAAAATTGTTTGCGGTCTAGGGTAGTAAGGGGGCTAGCAGCACACTTAGTAGGACTTGATAGTAAATTCCCTGGTGGTCTAGGGGAGTTAAGATGGCACTAAGTACAGTAATGGACGGTCTTAGGCTACGTTCACATTTGCGTTGTGCGCCGCAGCGTCGGCGCCGCAGCGCACAACGCAAACAAAAACGCGGCAAAACGCACGCTAAAACGCTGCGTTTTGCGCCGCATGCGTCGTTTTTGGCCGCAAGTTGGACGCAAAAAAAATGCAACTTGATGCGTTTCTTGCGTCCAACGCTTGCGGCCATGCGGCGCTAAACGCAGCACAACGCATGTCCATGCGCCCCCATGTTAAATATAGGGGCGCATGACGCATGCGGCGCCGCTGCGGCGCCCGACGCTGCGGCGCTGACCGCAAATGTGAACGTAGCCTAAGGCAATAAAGTTGGTGGTGGGATATCAACGTGTTCAATGGTAAAGCCCTTTGCTGTAAAGTAATTAAAGGTAACATCCCTGGTGGTCTAGTGAAGTAAGGAAGTTAACAAGAAGTTCCCTACCGTTTTAGGGCATCAAAGGGTTAAAAAAAATCCCTGGGGATCTAAGGCAGTGGGGTGTAAGAGGAAGGTTTTTTGTGGGTGGGTTTTGGTCATTGGTTAACCTCTAGTAAACCAGGGACCAGAGTAACCCACCAGTTTCTGACACCTGTACCATCAGTCACAATGCTCCTTTTGGCGGCATTTATAGATATATTCTATAGATATATCGAGAGTGGTGAGGAGCGCAGTCTGAACTGGCGTCAGGACCTGGCAATGGATTCCTCCCAGAGTCTTCAATTAAGGAGGGAATTACCATCCGTAGACCTCCATTCGTAATCCGCAACGCCCCACCTGGCGCAGGCACTCCGTAATAGATGTAATCAGGCTCCGTGCCACGGAGAGCCGCAAGCCCTCGCTGTTTCTAACTCCCTCAATTACTCCTGTTATAGACCTGAACCTACAGACCCAGCGCTTCATTTAGAGGATTAATAAGGGGTGTGCTCCATGAAGACAAAAGACAGAACATCTTATGGTTGGACGCCCTACTTATTAGGGCGAGAGCAGCCTGACATGGACCTTTTACTTACGAATCACAGGAAATCTCAAACGTTCCTTTCCAGATCTTCCTGACGTTAACCCCCACATCAGCTTCAGGGCCCGTAGAAGAGTTATGACTTCTATTAAACCCTTTTTTGTGGTTGTTTTTTTGGCACCAGGAAGGACATTGTCATAAATCTCGATATTGAAAATTCCGGGTCTTGACTTCGTTAAACACGTCCAAGAGATTCGGTGATGATACTTTTGGGGGTCACAAAAAATATCTCCAGGAAAGGAAAACTAAAATGTCTTCAGTAATGTCCCCTCCTGTCCTCCTAAACGTTTCCACCAGCGAGATTTATGACGATGCACATAAAGTTTAGAAGTTTTCAAGTGGAAAGCAAAGGTACAATCTAGTCACTAGGTCTAGGTCATACCTTAGCTTTCCACTCGAAAACTTCTAAATTAGCTCCTAGTGGATACACAAGGCTTCTGGTGCCGGAGAGGGACCCAAAGGCTCCTCTGCCACCTCATTGGACACCAGCTATACATGGCACTTGGTACGTGGGGGTCTTGCTATATGTGAACAATGGTCTGTCTCACATTGGCGCCCATTTTGATCATGTGTACCCAGATCAAGCTAGCCAAACAGGTACCTGCCCATGTGTCCTTGGGACTGTCACCAGTGATGATCACATCCTTGACACCACCATCACAAATGTCACTTCTTTTTTCTTTAGAGCTACCGTGATGCTACTTATGGACATGCCTCCTTGAGGTGGGGAAGTCAGGGAGTCCAATGTGAAAAGCCGGGAGGGTACGTCACAAATAGAGGCGTGAGGCAAAGGCGTAGTCAGGTCACTGTCCGGGGTCCAAGAAGGTAGCAGATCCAAAGGGACAAATGGATGGTCAAAGGCAAATCCAAGGTCAACAAAGATCATAATACTAGAACTCAAAGCACAGCGCAAACACACACCAAACTGAGCAGAGCTACAACTGACAGAGATATTCTTGTACATAGGGCAGTATTATAGTAGTTATATTCTTGTACATAGGAGCAGTATTATAGTAGTTATATTCTTGTACATAGGGGCAGTATTATAGTAGTTATATTCTTGTACATAGGGGGCAGTATTATAGTAGTTATATTCTTGTACATAGGGGCAGTATTATAGTAGTTATATTCTTGTATATAGGGGACAGTATTACAGTAGTTATATTCTTGTATATAGGAGCAGTATTATAGTAGTTATATTCTTGTCCACAGGGGCAGTATTATAGTAGTTATGTTCTTGTATATAGGAGCAGTATTATAGTAGTTATATTCTTGTGCACAGGGGCAGTATTATAGTAGTTATATTCTTGTACATAGGGGGCAGTATTATAGTAGTTATATTCTTGTACATAGGGGGCAGTATTATAGTAGTTATATTCTTGTACATAGGAGCAGTATTATAGTAGTTATATTCTTGTACATAGGGGGCAGTATTATAGTAGTTATATTCTTGTACATAGGGGGCAGTATTATAGTAGTTATATTCTTGTACATAGGAGCAGTATTATAGTAGTTATATTCTTGTACAAGCAGCAGTATTATAGTAGTTATATTCTTGTACATAAAGTCAGTATTATAGTAGTTATATTCTTGTACAAAGCAGCAGTATTATAGTAGTTATATTCTTGTACATAGGGACAGTATTATACTAGTTATATTCTTGTACATAGGAGGCAGTATTATAGTAGTTATATTCTTGTACAAAGCAGCAGTATTATAGTAGTTATATTCTTGTATATAGGAGCAGTATTATAGTAGTTATATTCTTGTACATAGGGGACAGTATTATAGTAGTTATATTCTTGTACATAGGGGCAGTATTATAGTAGTTATATTCTTGTACATAGGGGCAGTATTATAGTAGTTATATTCTTGTACATAGGGGGCAGTATTGTAGTAGTTATATTCTTGTACATAGGGGCAGTATTATAGTAGTTATATTCTTGTACAAAGCAGCAGTATTATAGTAGTTATATTCTTGTACATAGGAGCAGTATTATAGTAGTTATATCCTTGTACATAGGGGCAGTATTATAGTAGTTATATTCTTGAACATAGGGGCCAGTATTATAGTAGTTATATTCTTGTACATAGGGGCAGTATTATAGTAGTTATATTCTTGTACAAAGCAGCAGTATTATAGTAGTTATATTCTTGTACATAGGAGCAGTATTATAGTAGTTATATTCTTGTACAAAGCAGCAGTATTATAGTAGTTATATTCTTGTACATAGGGGCAGTATTATAGTAGTTATATTCTTGTACATAGGGGCAGTATTATAGTAGTTATATTCTTGTACATAGGAGCAGTATTATAGTAGTTATATTCTTGTACATAGGAGCAGTATTATAGTAGTTATATTCTTGTACATAGGGGCAGTACTATAGTAGTTATATTCTTGTACATAGGAGGCAGTATTATAGTAGTTATATTCTTGTACATAGGAGCAGTATTATAGTAGTTATATTCTTGTACATAGGGGCAGTATTATAGTAGTTATATTCTTGTATATAGGAGCAGTATTATAGTAGTTATATTCTTGTACATAGGAGGCAGTATTATAGTAGTTATATTCTTGTACATAGGAGCAGTATTATAGTAGTTATATTCTTGTACATAGGTGCAGTATTATAGTAGTTATATTCTTGTACATAGGAGGCAGTATTATAGTAGTTATATTCTTGTACATAGGAGCAGTATTATAGTAGTTATATTCTTGTACATAGGGGCAGTATTATAGCAGTTATATCCTTATACATAGGGGCAGTATTATAGTAGTTATATTCTTGTACATAGGGGGCAGTATTATAGTAGTTATATTCTTCTACATAGGGGGCAGTATTATAGTAGTTATGTTGTTATACATAGAAGTATTATAGTAGTTATATTGTTGTACATAGGGGGCAGTATTATAGTAGTTATATTCTTGTACATAGGGGCAGTATTATAGTAGTTATATTCTTGCACATAGGAGCAGTATTATAGTAGTTATATTCTTATACATAGGAGCATGTTGTGAGTTCCGTTCTCGAACTCCCTCCTGTGGTCATGAATGGTACTTTGGCGAGTTCTGTCTGTGAACTCCCTCTGGTGGCTGTGAGTGGAGCTACTAGCCATTGAGGTGTCCTTCTCACCTGCTCCTCATTTGTTGCTAGACTGGCTTCTCTATTTAACTCCACTCAGATCGTTAGTGTATGCCAGCTGACGATGTCTTAGCATTGGTTCAGATCTCTCTGGGACCTTTCTGAGGACCTGTCTATTCCAGCAGAAGCTAAGTTCCTGCTTGTTTATTTTTTGCTCATTGTTTTCTTGCTAAAATTATAGTCCAGCTTGCAACCATGATATTTCCTTGCTAGTTGGAAGCTCTGGGGGTGCAGAGTGGCACCACCGCACCGTGAGTCGGTGCGGGGGTCTTTTTGCACACTCTGTGTGGTTATTTGTAGTTTTTTGTGTTGACCGCAAAGATCTCTGTTCTATCCTCAATCTGTTTAGTTAGACTGGCCTCCTTTGCTGAAACCTATTTCATTCCTGTGTTTGTATATTCCTCTTAACTCACAGTCAATACTTGTGGGGGGCTGCCTTTACCTTTGGGGAATTTCTCTGAGGCAAGGTGAGGCTTTGTTTCCTATCTTTAGGGGTAGTTAGCTCTTAGGCTGTGAAGAGGCGTCTAGGCAGAGTTAGGCACACTCCACAGCTATTTCTAGTGTGTGTGATAGGAGTAGGGTTTGCGGTCAGCAGAGTTCCCACTTCCCCAGAGCTAGTCCCTATTCCATGTATACTATCAGGTCATTCCGGGTGCACCTAACCACCAGGTCCATAACAGTACAGCTGGCCCACAAAGTGTTAATGCATCTCAATAGAGGGAAAAGAGAAGTTCTGAGACCATTTTTTTTTCCTCTGCAGTGTGTTTTAGTCTTTTCCCCTTAACCTCTGGGTGGTTCACGACTCAGGTGTAGATATGGACATTCAGGGTCTGTTTTCTAGTGTGGATCAACTCACTGCAAGGGTATAAATCATTCAAAATTATGTGGTTCAGAATCCGATGTTAGAGCCTAGAATACCAATTCCTGATTTGTTTGCTGGGGATAGATCTAAGTTTCTGAGATTCAAAAATAATTGTAAACTGTTTCTTGCTCTGAAACCCCGCTCTTCTGGTGACCCCATTCAGCAAGTAAAAATAATTATTTCTTTGTTACGTGGCGACCCTCAAGACTGGGCATTCTCCCTGGCGCCAGGAGATCCTGCATTGTGTAATGTAGATGCGTTTTTTCTGGCGTTGGGATTACTTTATGATGAACCGAATTCTGTGGAGCAGGCAGAGAAAATTTTGCTGGCTCTGTGTCAGGGTCAGGATGAAGCGGAGGTTTATTGCCAGAAGTTCAGAAAGTGGTCTATGCTTACTCAATGGAATGAGTGTGCCCTGGCAGCAATTTTCAGAAAGGGTCTTTCTGAAGCCCTTAAGGATGTTATGGTGGGGTTCCCCACGCCTGCTGGTCTGAATGAATCAATGTCCTTGGCCATACAGATCGATCGGCGCTTACGTGAGCGCAAAACTGTGCACCATTTGGCGGTATCCTCTGAGCAGAGGCCTGAGCCTATGCAATGTGATAGGACTTTGACCAGAGCTGAACGGCAAAAACACAGACGTCAGAATGGGCTGTGTTTTTACTGTGGTGACTCTACTCATGCTATCTCTGATTGTCCTAGGCGCACTAAGCGGTTCGCTAGGTTGGTCACCATTGGTACTGTACAGCCTAAATTTCTTTTGTCCGTTACTCTGATTTTGTCGTCCTACTCTGTTATGGCATTTGTGGATTCAGGCGCTGCCCTGAATTTGATGGACTTAGAGTTTGCCAGGCGCTGTGGTTTTTTCTTGGAGCCCTTGCAGCATCCCATTCCTTTGAGGGGAATTGATGCTACGCCTTTGGCCAGGAATAAGCCTCAGTACTGGACCCAGTTGACCATGTGCATGGCTCCTGCACATCAGGAAGATATTCGCTTTTTGGTGTTGCATAATCTGCATGATGTGGTCGTGTTGGGTTTGCCATGGCTATAGGTCCATAATCCAGTATTGGATTGGAAATCAATGTCGGTGTCCAGTTGGGGTTGTCAAGGGGTACATGGGGATGTTCCATTGTTGTCAATTTCTTCCTCCACTCCTTCTGAAGTCCCTGAGTTTTTGTCAGATTACCGGGATGTATTTGATGAGCCCAAATCCAGTGCCCTTCCTCCTCATAGGGATTGTGATTGCGCTATTAATTTGATTCCTGGTAGCAAATTCCCTAAGGGACGACTTTTCAATTTGTCTGTGCTAGAACACGCCGCTATGCGGAGTTATATAAAGGAGTCCTTGGAGAAAGGGCATATTCGCCCGTCGTCGTCACCATTGGGAGCAGTGTTCTTTTTTGTGGCCAAGAAGGATGGTTCTCTGAGACCTTGTATAGATTACCGCCTTCTCAATAAGATCACGGTCAAATTTCAGTACCCTTTGCCTCTACTGTCTGATTTGTTTGCTTGGATTAAGGTGGCTAGTTGGTTCACCAAGATAGATCTTCGAGGGGCGTATAATCTGGTGCGTATTAAACAGGGCGATGAATGAAAAACAGCATTTAATACGCCCGAGGGCCATTTTGAGTACTTGGTAATGCCATTCGGGCTTTCTAATGCCCCCTCTGTGTTTCAGTCCTTTATGCATGACATCTTCCGAAATTATCTGGATAGATTCATGATTGTATATTTGGATGATATTTTGGTCTTTTCGGATGATTGGGAGTCTCATGTGAAGCAGGTCAGAATGGTGTTCCAGGTCCTTCGTGCTAATGCCTTGTTCGTGAAGGGATCTAAATGTCTCTTTGGAGCTCAGAAGGTTTCCTTTTTGGGCTTCATTTTTCCCCTTCTACTGTCGAGATGGACCCTGTTAAAGTTCAGGCCATTTTTGATTGGACTCAGCCTACATCTGTGAAGAGCCTTCAGAAATTCCTGGGCTTTGCTAATTTTTACCGTCGCTTCATCGCTAATTTTTCTAGTGTTGTTAAACCGTTGATTGATTTGACCAAGAAGGGTGCTGATGTGGTGAATTGGTCCTCTGCGGCCGTTGAGGCTTTTCAGGAGTTGAAACGTCGTTTCTCTTCGGCTCCGGTGTTGTGTCAGCCAGATGTTTCGCTCCCTTTTCAGGTCGAGGTTGATGCTTCTGAGATTGGAGCAGGGGCTGTTCTGTCTCAGAGAAGTTCTGATGGCTCTGTAATGAAGCCATGTGCTTTCTTTTCTAGAAAGTTTTCGCCTGCTGAGCGTAATTATGATGTTGGCAATCGGGAGTTGTTGGCTATGAAGTGGGCAATCGAGGAGTGGCGACATTGGCTGGAAGGAGCCAAGCATCGCGTGGTGGTCTTGACGGATCACAAGAATCTGACTTATCTCGAGTCTGCCAAGTGGTTGAATCCTAGACAGGCTCGTTGGTCGCTGTTTTTCTCCCGTTTCAATTTTGTGGTTTCATACCTTCCGGGTTCTAAGAATGTGAAGGCTGATGCCTGTTGTGAATTTGGTTTCTGGGCTCCCCCGGTGGTCACTGGTGGTACTGAACTTGTGTGCTTCATCTCCTCTGTTCACCTGTTTCCATCAGGATGTGGGAGTTTTCTATTTAACCTTGCTCCTCAGTCATTTCTATGCCGGCCAACAATGTTACCAGAAGCCTTTCTGTTGCATGTTCCTGCTCCTAGACTACTATCAGCTAAGTTGGACTTGTAGTCCTAAGTTTGTTTTGCATTTTTGTTCCAGTTCTCTGTGATTGATTATTTCTGAGGCTGGAAGCTCTTGTGAGCTGAAATTGCCACTCTGGTGTCATGAGTTGATATTAGAGTCTTAAAGTAATTTCAGGATGGTGTTTTGAAAGGGTTTTCAGCTGACTGTGAAGTTCCCTTTTCTGTCTTCCTACTATCTAGTAAGCGGACCTCAATTTGCTAAACCTATCTTCATACTTCGTATGTCAATTTCCTCTGAAATCACCGACAATATATGTGGGGGCTACTGTCTGCCTTTTGGGGAAAATTTCTCTAGAGGTAAGCCAGGTCTGTATTTTCCTCTGCTAGGGTCAGTCAGTTCTCCGGCTGGCACTGGGCGTCTAGGGATAAAATGTAGGCACGCTACCCGGCCACTGTTATTTGTGCGGTAGGTTTAGCTCACAGTCAGCTCGAGTTCCCATCTTCCAAGAGCTAGTCCTTTTTGTATGCTTTACTACGTTCTCTTGCCATTGAGAACCATGACAGTTTGGCCGGCCTAGGGTTAAAATAATTGGCAGAAGAAAGGAGAGAAAAGAAGTCTGCAGAGAATTTTTTTTTTTTTTTTCCTGAGTTTGCTCATTAGTTGATTCACTAGCATCTCTGCTTACTGCAGCCTTCGTCTCTCTCTCCTTCTAATCCTTGAATGGTTCTGATTTCACCTGATTGAAATGGATCCTCAGAGTTTAGCTACAGGTTTGAATAATCTCGCTATGAAGGTTCAAAGTTTACAGGATTTTGTAATTCATGCTCCTATATCTGAACCTAGAATTCCTTTACCTGAATTTTTCTCCGGGGATAGATCTCGCTTCCAGAATTTCAAACATAATTGTAAATGATTTTTGTCTCTGAGATCTCGCTCCGCTGGAGATCCTGCACAGCAGGTCAGGATTGTAATTTCCTTGCTCCGGGGCAACCCTCAGGATTGGGCATTTGCTTTGGCACCAGGGGATCCTGCGTTGCTCAATGTGGATGCGTTTTTCCTGGCTTTGGGGTTGCTTTATGAGGAACCTCATTTAGAGATTCAGGCTGAAAAAGCCTTGATGACCCTGTCTCAAGGGCAAGATGAGGCTGAAATATACTGCCAAAAATTTCGTAAGTGGTCTGTGCTTACTCAGTGGAATGAGTGCGCCCTGGCGGCGAATTTCAGAGAGGGTCTCTCTGATGCCATTAAAGATGTTATGGTGGGGTTCCCTGTGCCTACAGGTCTGAATGAGTCCATGACAATGGCTATTCAGATTGATCGGCGTTTGCGGGAGCGCAAACCTGTGCACCATTTGGCTTTGTCTACTGAGAAGGCGCCAGAGATTATGCAATGTGATAGAATTCTGTCTAGAAGCGAACAACAGAATTTTAGGCGAAAAAATGGGTTGTGCTTCTATTGTGGTGATTCAACTCATGTTATATCAGCATGCTCTAAACGTACTAGGAAGGTTGATAAGTCTGTTTCAATTGGCACTTTACAGTCTAAGTTTATTCTATCTGTGACCCCGATTTGCTCTTTATCGTCTATTACCGCGGACGCCTATGTCGACTCTGGCGTCGCTTTGAGTCTTATGGATTGGTCCTTTGCCAAACGCTGTGGGTTTAATTTAGAGCCTCTGGAAGTTCCTATACCTCTGAAGGGTATTGACTCCACGCCATTGGCTAGTAATAAACCACAATACTGGACACAAGTAACTATGCGTATTAATCCGGATCACCAGGAGATTATTCGCTTCCTTGTGTTGTATAATCTACATGATGTGTTGGTGCTTGGATTGCCATGGCTGCAATCTCATAACCCAGTCCTCGACTGGAAAGCAATGTCTGTGTTAAGCTGGGGATGTCAGGGGACTCATGGGGACATACCTTTGGTTTCCATTTCGTCATCTATTCCCTCTGAGATTCCGGAATTTTTATCTGATTATCGTGGCGTTTTTGAGGAGCCTAAACTTGGTTCACTACCTCCGCACAGAGATTGCGATTGTACTATAGATCTGATTCCGGGCAGTAAGTTTCCAAAGGGTCGTTTATTTAATCTATCTGTGCCTGAACATGCTGCTATGCGGGAATATATTAAGGAGTCCTTGGAAAAGGGACATATTCGTCCTTCGTCATCTCCCTTAGGAGCCGGTTTTTTCTTTGTATCTAAAAAAGATGGCTCTTTGAGGCCGTGTATTGATTATCGGCTTTTGAACAAAATCACGGTTAAATATCAGTATCCTTTGCCACTGCTTACTGATTTGTTTGCTCGAATAAAGGGGGCCAAGTGGTTCTCTAAGATTGATCTTCGTGGGGCGTATAATTTAGTGCGAATTAAGCAGGGGGATGAGTGGAAAACCGCATTTAATACGCCTGAGGGCCATTTTGAGTATTTAGTAATGCCTTTTGGTCTTTCAAATGCCCCTTCAGTCTTTCAGTCTTTTATGCATGACATTTTCCGTGAATATTTGGATAAATTTATGATTGTGTATCTGGATGATATTTTGATTTTTTCGGATGACTGGGACTCTCATGTCCAACAGGTCAGGAGGGTTTTTCAGGTTTTGCGCTCTAATTCCTTGTGTGTAAAGGGTTCTAAGTGCGTTTTTGGGGTTCAAAAGATTTCGTTTTTGGGGTACATTTTTTCCCCCTCTTCCATTGAGATGGACCCTGTCAAGGTTCAGGCTATTTGTGATTGGACGCAACCCTCTTCTCTTAAGAGCCTACAGAAGTTTTTGGGCTTTGCTAATTTTTATCGTCGATTTATAACTGGTTTTTCTGATGTTGCTAAACCGTTGACTGATTTGACTAAGAAGGGTGCTGATGTTGCTGATTGGTCCCCTGCTGCTGTGGAGGCCTTTCGGGAGCTTAAGCGCCGCTTTTCTTCCGCCCCTGTATTGCGTCAGCCTGATGTTACTCTTCCTTTTCAGGTTGAGGTCGACGCTTCAGAAATCGGAGCTGGGGCGGTTTTGTCGCAGAAAAGTTCCGACTGCTCCGTGATGAGACCTTGCGCGTTCTTTTCTCGTAAATGTTCGCCCGCTGAGCGAAATTATGATATTGGTAATCGGGAGCTCTTGGCTATGAAGTGGGCTTTTGAGGAGTGGCGTCATTGGCTTGAGGGGGCTAGACATCAGGTGGTGGTATTGACCGACCACAAGAATTTGATTTATCTTGAGTCTGCCAGGCGCCTGAATCCTAGACAGGCGCGCTGGTCGTTATTTTTCTCTCGGTTTAATTTTGTGGTTTCTTACCTTCCGGGTTCTAAAAATGTGAAGGCGGATGCCCTTTCTAGGAGTTTTGAGCCTGATTCCCCTGGTAATTCTGAACCTACAGGTATCCTTAAGGATGGAGTGATATTATCTGCTGTTTCCCCAGACTTGCGACGGGTCTTGCAGGAGTTTCAGGCGGATAGACCTGATCGTTGCCCGCCTGGTAGAATGTTTGTTCCTGATGATTGGACCAGTAGAGTCATCTCGGAGGTCCATTCTTCTGCGTTAGCTGGTCATCCTGGAATCTTTGGTACCAGGGATTTGGTGGCTAGGTCCTTCTGGTGGCCTTCCCTGTCGCGAGATGTGCGAGGTTTTGTGCAGTCTTGTGATGTTTGTGCTCGGGCCAAGCCTTGTTGTTCTCGGGCTAGTGGATTGTTGTTATCTTTGCCTATTCCGAAGAGGCCTTGGACTCACATCTCCATGGATTTTATTTCTGATCTCCCTGTTTCTCAGAAGATGTCTGTCATCTGGGTGGTGTGTGACCGTTTCTCTAAGATGGTCCATTTGGTCCCCTTGCCTAAATTGCCTTCCTCATCCGAGCTGGTTCCTCTGTTTTTTCAAAATGTGGTTCGCTTGCATGGTATTCCGGAGAATATCGTTTCTGACAGGGGAACCCAATTCGTGTCTAGATTTTGGCGAGCGTTCTGTGCTAGGATGGGCATTGATTTGTCTTTTTCGTCTGCTTTCCATCCTCAGACTAATGGTCAGACCGAGCGAACTAATCAGACCTTGGAGACTTATTTGAGGTGTTTTGTGTCTGCGGATCAGGATGATTGGGTTGCCTTTTTGCCCTTGGCGGAGTTTGCCCTCAATAATCGGGCTAGTTCTGCCACCTTGGTTTCTCCTTTCTTCTGTAATTCGGGGTTTCATCCTCGTTTCTCTTCCGGTCAGGTGGAGTCTTCGGATTGTCCTGGAGTGGATGCTGTAGTGGAGAGGTTGCATCAGATTTGGGGGCATGTGGTGGACAATTTGAAGTTGTCCCAGGAGAAGACTCAGCATTTTGCCAACCGCCGTCGTCGTGTTGGTCCTCGTCTTTGTGTTGGGGACTTGGTGTGGTTGTCTTCTCGTTTTGTCCCTATGAAGGTTTCTTCTCCTAAGTTTAAGCCTCAGTTCATCGGCCCGTACAAGATATTGGAGATTCTTAACCCTGTGTCCTTTCGTTTGGGCCTCCCTGCATCTTTTTCTATTCATAATGTCTTCCATCGGTCATTGTTGCGCAGGTATGAGGTACCGGTTGTGCCTTCCGTTGAGCCTCCTGCTCCGGTGTTGGTTGAGGGTGAGTTGGAGTACATTGTCGAGAAGATCTTGGACTCCCGTGTTTCCAGACGGAGACTTCAGTATCTGGTCAAGTGGAAGGGCTACGGTCAGGAGGATAATTCTTGGGTGACAGCCTCTGATGTTCATGCCTCCGATTTGGTCCGTGCCTTTCATAGGGCTCATCCTGATCACCCTGGTGGTTCTGGTGAGGGTTCGGTGCCCCCTCCTTGAGGGGGAGGTACTGTTGTGAATTTGGTTTCTGGGCTCCCCCGGTGGTCACTGGTGGTACTGAACGTGTGTTTGTCATCTCCTCTGTTCACCTGTTTCCATCAGGATGTGGGAGTTTTCTATTTAACCTTGCTCCTCAGTCATTTCTATGCCGGCCAACAATGTTACCAGAAGCCTTTCTGTTGCATGTTCCTGCTCCTAGACTACTATCAGCTAAGTTGGACTTGTAGTCCTAAGTTTGTTTTGCATTTTTGTTCCAGTTCTCTGTGATTGATTATTTCTGAGGCTGGAAGCTCTTGTGAGCTGAAATTGCCACTCTGGTGTCATGAGTTGATATTAGAGTCTTAAAGTAATTTCAGGATGGTGTTTTGAAAGGGTTTTCAGCTGACTGTGAAGTTCCCTTTTCTGTCTTCCTACTATCTAGTAAGCGGACCTCAATTTGCTAAACCTATCTTCATACTTCGTATGTCAATTTCCTCTGAAATCACCAACAATATATGTGGGGGCTACTGTCTGCCTTTTGGGGAAAATTTCTCTAGAGGTAAGCCAGGTCTGTATTTTCCTCTGCTAGGGTCAGTCAGTTCTCCGGCTGGCGCTGGGCGTCTAGAGATAAAACGTAGGCACGCTACCCGGCCACTGTTATTTGTGCGGTAGGTTTAGCTCACAGTCAGCTCGAGTTCCCATCTTCCAAGAGCTAGTCCTTTTTGTATGCTTTACTACGTTCTCTTGCCATTGAGAACCATGACAGATGCCCTTTCAAGGAGTTTTGTGCCTGATTCTCCTGGAGTTCCTGAGCCGGCTGGTATTCTTAGAGAAGGGGTAGTTCTGTCTGCCATCTCCCCTGATTTGCGGCGTGTGCTGCAGGAGTTCCAGGCTGATAGACCTGACCGTTGTCCAGCGGAGAAACTGTTTGTCCCTGATAAATGGACTAGTAGAGTTATCTCTGAGGTTCATTGTTCGGTGTTGGCTGGTCATCCTGGGATTTTTGGTACCAGAGATTTGGTGGCTAGGTCCTTTTGGTGGCCTTCCTTGTCGCGGGATGTGCGTTCTTTTGTGCAGTCTTGTGGGACTTGTGCTCGGGCTAAGCCCTGCTGTTCTCGTGCCAGTGGGTTACTTTTGCCCTTGCCGGTCCCGAAAAGGCCCTGGACGCATGTTTCCATGGATTTTATTTCAGATCTCCCTGTTTCTCAAAGGATGTCGGTCATTTGGGTGGTTTGTGATCATTTCTCTAAAATGGTCCATTTGGTGCCCTTGCCTAAGTTGCCTTCCTCCTCTGATATGGTTCCATTATTTTTCCAGCATGTGGTTCGTTTGCATGGCATTCCGGAGAACATCGTGTCTGACAGAGGTTCCCAGTTTGTTTCAAGGTTTTGGCGGTCCTTTTGTGCTAAGATGGGCATTGATTTGTCTTTTTCTTCGGCCTTCCATCCTCAGACAAATGGCCAAACCGAACGAACGAATCAGACTTTGGAAACATATCTGAGATGCTTTGTTTCTGTGGATCAGGATGATTGGGTGACCTTCTTGCCATTGGCTGAGTTCGACCTTAATAATCGGGCCAGTTCGGCTACTTTGGTTTCGCCTTTTTTTTGTAATTCTGATTTTCATCCTCGTTTTTCTTCAGGGCAGGTTGAGCCTTCTGACTGTCCTGGTGTGGATTCCGTGGTGGACAGGTTGCAACAGCTTTGGACTCATGTGGTGGACAATTTGACTTTGTCCCAGGAGAAGGCTCAACGTTTCGCTAACTGCCGTCGCCGGGTTGGTCCCCGACTTCGTGTTGGGGACTTGGTTTGGTTGTCCTCTCGTCATGTTCCTATGAAGGTTTCTTCTCCTAAGTTTAAGCCTCGTTTCATTGGTCCTTATAAGATTTCTGAAATTCTCAATCCTGTGTTATTTCGTTTGGCCCTTCCTGCTTCTTTTGCCATCCATAATGTGTTCCATAGGTTGTTGCTGCGGAGATATATGGCGCCTATGGTTCCCTCCGTTGATCCTCCTGCTCCGGTGCTGGTCGAGGGGGAGTTGGAGTATGTGGTGGAGAAGATTTTGGATTCTCGTATGTCGAGATGGAAACTTCAGTACTTGGTCAAATAGAAGGGCTATGGTCAGGAGGATAATTCCTGGGTTGTTGCCTCTGATGTCCATGCTGCCGATTTAGTTCGTGCCTTTCATTTGGCTCGTCCTGATCGGCCTGGGGGCTCTGGTGAGGGTTCGGTGACCCCCTCCTCAAGGGGGGGGTACTGTTGTGAGTTCCGTTCTCGAACTCCCTCCTGTGGTCATGAATGGTACTTCGGCGAGTTCTGTCTGTGAACTCCCTCTGGTGGCTGTGAGTGGAGCTACTAGCCATTGAGGTGCTTTCTTCACCTGCTCCTCATTTGTTGCTAGACTGGCTTCTCTATTTAACTCCACTCAGATCGTTAGTGTATGCCAGCTGACGATGTCTTAGCATTGGTTCAGATCTCTCTGGGACCTTTCTGAGGACCTGTCTATTCCAGCAGAAGCTAAGTTCCTGCTTGTTTATTTTTTGCTCATTGTTTTCTTGCTAAAATTCTAGTCCAGTTTGCAACCATGATATTTCCTTGCTAGTTGGATGCTCTGGGGGTGCAGAGTGGCACCACCGCACCGTGAGTCGGTGCGGGGGTCTTTTTGCACACTCTGTGTGGTTATTTGTAGTTTTTTGTGTTGACCGCAAAGATCTCTGTTCTATCCTCAATCTGTTTAGTTAGACTGGCCTCCTTTGCTGAAACCTATTTCATTCCTGTGTTTGTATATTCCTCTTAACTCACAGTCAATACTTGTGGGGGGCTGCCTTTACCTTTGGGGAATTTCTCTGAGGCAAGGTGAGGCTTTGTTTCCTATCTTTAGGGGTAGTTAGCTCTAAGGCTGTGAAGAGGCGTCTAGGCAGAGTCAGGCACGCTCCACGGCTATTTCTAGTTTGTGTGATAGGAGTAGGGTTTGCGTCAGCAGAGTTCCCACTTCCCCAGAGCTAGTCCCTATTCCGTGTATACTATCAGGTCATTCCGGGTGCACCTAACCACCAGGTCCATAACAGGAGCAGTATTATAGTAGTTATATTGTACATAGGGGCAGTATTATAGAAGCTATACTCTTGTACATAGGGGCAGTATTATAGTAGTTATATTCTTGTACATAGGAGCAGTACTATAGTAGTTATATCCTTGTACATAGGGGACAGTATTATAGTAGTTATATTCTTGTACATTGGAGCAGTATTATAGTAGTTATATTCTTGTACATAGGAGCAAGTTTGCACTAATTCTGTTCATTGCTCATTAAGTAATTATGTTCTCCATTACAGTTTAATCTTTAACCATTAGAAGGTTACATCCTGACCTTTCACTTTTTAAAGCTGACCCTTTTATGCCTAGTTCATGATGAACTTTACCTTACCCCTCTCCGTTGTTGGCTGATTACAGATTAGAAGGTCGATTGGTCCTGCCAAAATGATTGTCTTCTGTGATAATAATTAATTGTATGGTTACCATTAATGTGACTTAGGAATACTATTTTAATCCAGGTATTATCATGACCTCGTAATGTGGCGATAGGTAGAGGATCATGAGTTGAAACCAGTGCTGTGAGCCAACATTGCATGGAGATGTCCCATGACGATGAAAGGGTCTAATATGGAAAAATTGGATCACGTCATGAACTGGGACCACTGGGATCACTGTATGGCCAATTTCACTTCAGAGAATTGAGCAATAGCAATACTTACACATTCTACACTAAAACTAATGAGCGCATTTCTATGAATGTCACCTTCTCTGGTCCTTCCATTACTGTTCTCCACCCTTCATATATCCTCTCCACGTTGATTAATCAGTGCAGCAGGATCATTATTATGGGCAACCAGTAACTGCTTTATCTGTGAGCTGGAAATAGCCTAAGATAGGGATGTCACACGCGTTTCTGAGGTTTCACCTATGTTTACTGTGTAACCTTTTCAATTGGCAAATCTTTTCAAGGATGTTTCCCTCTAACAAAAGATCAGTAAAGAGGGTTATGATAGTAATAGGACAAGATTTTACCCATGTCATGAGCCTAGAAACATACTAGAAGAGCAGCGTAGCTGGGGGTTTGTAGGGCATGTGCTTTGAGTTCTGGGTTCCAGTGGAGAACATCTTCAAGAAATCACTCTGTCTTGCCCATGGTAAGTAGACATAGCTGGAACCAAGCTAGAACCCAATTATCTTATTCTATTCCTTAGTTGCCATAACTTCTATTCATTCCAGCAGGCAGTGACCATCTGTATATGTCCTGGTCTCCTGGCAGACTCAAGCATCCAGAGGTGTAACTCAAAGCTTCTAGACACATTCTAGATCATTGATTTATACGGCAGAAGGACATCTGGGCCTCCTCAGGCCCCACAACCTACTGTAGGTGTCTGAACTAACTCAGCATCTGTCTCCCCTTTGGCTCTAAGATATATATGTGATCGCTAAGTCTATATCTTCCTTCCTGAGGTACGAAGGCCTAGGCATGACAGCCAACGCTACATATGTCCCCCCCTTAGGCTCCAAAATATATGTGTGTTCTCTAAGTCTACATTTTCTTCCTGAGGTACAAAGGCCTAGGTGAGACCACAAACTCTACATCTGTTCCCCCTTGGTCTCCAAGATATATATGTGATCTCTAAGTCTACATCTTATTTCCTGAAGTACAAAAGCCTAGGTGTGACCACTAACTCTACATATGTCCCCTTTTGGGCTCCAAGATATATATGTGATCTCTAAGTCTACATCTTATTTCCTGAAGTACAAAAGCCTAGGTGTGACCACTAACTCTACATATGTCCCCTTTTGGGCTCCAAGATATATATGTGTTCTCTAAGTTTACATTTTCTTCCTGAGGTTCAAAGGCCTAAGTGTGACCGTTAACTCTACATCTGTCCCCCTTGGGTGCCAAGATACATATGTGACCGCCAAGTCTACATCTTCCTTTTTGAGGTACCTAGGCCTCGGTGTGACCACTAACTCTACATCTGTCCCCATTGGGTGCCAAGATACATATGTGACCTCCAAGTCTACATCTTCCTTCTTGAGGTACCTAGGCCTTGGTGTGACCACTAACTCTACATCTGTCCCATCTTGGGTGCCAATATGCATATGTGGCCACCAAGTCTACATGTTCCTTCTTGAGGTACCAAGGCCTCGGTGTGACCTCTAACTCTACATCTGTCCCCCATTGGGTGCCAAGATACATATGTGACCACCAAGTCTACATCTTCCTTCTTGAGGTACCTAGGCCTTGGTGTGACCACTAACTCTACATCTGTCCCATCTTGGGTGCCAATATGCATATGTGGCCACCAAGTCTACATGTTCCTTCTTGAGGTACCAAGGCCTCGGTGTGACCTCTAACTCTACATCTGTCCCCCATTGGGCGCCAAGATACATATGTGACCACCAAGTCTACATTTTCCTTCTTGAGGTTCCAAGGCCTTGGTGTGGCCGCTTAATCTACATCTCGTCCAGAATAAATAAATATCTATCATTTGGCAGTATTTTATATCTCATTAGTAGTGGTCACTCAGGGGAGGGTTGATTCATTTTCTATTACAATTTACATTTCTAACTGAATTAAGCAGAATATATTAAGCATTATTCTTGCCTTTTATGTTGGACGTCCGTCTAGTGAACTCTTTTACCGGCCGAGTAATTAGCATATATTAGCATTCAGCCGATTCACTGTACTGAAAGACAACGATCATTACTATTGGATACAAGGATCTTGAAAAATCGCCAGGTATCCACTAATAGTGATTAAGGATTGCCAAACGCTCTGCTCTCCGTCATTAGCAAACATTATGCAGACACCTCATTTTTTTTGTCAGTAAAGCTGATTCTTTTAACTATTTAAATCAGGAGTATTCTACTATTCTCAGCCAAAATGGTAATTTTATAGCTGGCACTTAATACATAAAGACTTTGCTATCATCAGGCATTATTGGCACTGACATAGATAAAAATCACCATAAATTCAATAACCTGAAATAAATGCAAATAATCTTAAAAAACTTGCCGTTCTTTGTGAACAGCTCCTGTGCAGACCTATGTGTTTTCACGGCTACAGACAAAAACAAAACCCCATTTGTAGCCTGATTATACAATCATATGTTACTTTTCGGCTTTTTGTGTTATATGAGTTTTAATAGCAAAATATTTGCTTTCTTCCAGGACCTCACCTTATGGCTTTTCCTAGTTTTTTATGATAAGGTATCAAACGTTCCGTCAGTTACGGTACTAATGATGTGCTGTTCATTCAGCAGTGGTGAATCCTGGAGGATTTGGACTCCCAAGTTTTTCAAACATTGTCCATAATAATGGGAGTGGGGACAACTCACAGGGAAAGCCCACTGAACCCAAAACTTGCAGCTGCACAATCCAGAACAATGTAGAACCTGAACATCTCGAAGTATTAAAATTCATATCTAAAAGTGTACTGATCGATGATGACTCTACTCAAGTTCTCTGTATGGGAGTCAGGACAACGCCAAAGTGAAAATTCACCGAGTTCTGAACTTGTAGTTTTACAATCCAGCACAGGTCAAACCTCTTACTTTACAAAAATACATATCAAAAAATGTACTTAGTTGATCAGTGAGGGTACTTCTAAATTCAGCAAGGGTGAATCAAGATGGTGCCAGGATTTGGATTTTTACTGGTCATTAATAATATAGTCCCTGAAAATAAAAGTATAGCTTCACAGAGAAAACCCACTGAGCTCTAAACATGCAGCTGCACAATCCCCAATGCAGTTCAGCTTGTACTTCTCAAGAAATATATCTGATAGTGTAATGATTTGATGAGAAAAGGAGTGAAGTTCCCTGGGGTAGATCCCATGGTATCAGGATTTGGATAACTGATTGTCCCTTGTTTACAGAGTCCTTAATAATGGGAGTGAGGACAGCTTCACAGGGAAAACCCATTGGGTCCTGAACCTGCAGTTACACAATCCAGCACAGCCCAATCCTCTTGTTCTACAGAAAAACATCAGAAAATGTACTGATTTGATCAGCGATGGTATTAAAATGCCCTTCATTCAGCAGGGTTGAATCCAAGAGGTGCCAGAGATTGGATCCCAACTGATCTAGTCTCTGAAAATGGGAGTCAGTACAGCTTCACAGGAAAAGCCAACTGAGCTTCAAACTTGCAGCTGCAGGATCCATAATGTAGTTTTCTTGGATCTCTCAAGAAACGTATCCGAAAGTGTACCAACTGGGGTGAATCGCATGGGACCAGCATTTGGATCCCAAGTGATTGTCCATTATTTGCCCAGTTCTTGGGAGTGAGGACACCTTCAAAGTAAAAACCCACTGAGTCCTGAACCTGCAGTTCCACTGCTCAAACCTCGTTATATTGAAATATAATGTAGA
Source organism: Ranitomeya variabilis (assembly GCF_051348905.1). NCBI lineage: Eukaryota > Metazoa > Chordata > Amphibia > Anura > Dendrobatidae > Ranitomeya > Ranitomeya variabilis. The sequence goes on along the minus strand of NC_135236.1, from coordinate 670,959,526 downwards.
AATAGACTTGATCAGTGAGGGTACTTCTAAAGTGCCCTTCATCCTGCAAAAGGTGAATCCAGGGAGTTGCCAGAATTTGGATCCCAACTGGCCATTAATAATATAGTCCCTGAAAATGGAAGTGAATATGTAGCGCCCCCACTGCCGCAGGGCCGAGGGGTACCCGGTACTGGGCCTCTGAGTCTCTGTTCTGGGGTTGTCACGGTGGCTAGACCCGGTCCGTGACCCTGCTGAGGGGCGTACAATAAAGGTGGAGGTATGGGATGATGTTATGGTGCGGTGAAGTGCCGGTCGCAGTAAATAACGAGGACACCAGGTTGCAGTCTCTTTACCTCTTTACTGAAGGCTTCTGGATCCTCAATCCGGAATACGGTTAACCGGGCCGCGCAAGCCTGGCCGGTCCGATGGCACATCCAGAGCTCCCTTTGCAGGTGGAAATCTGTGCCTACCTTCTAGCACTTGTGTGTTGTGGTCCTCCCCTGCTGTGCTTACGGGATAGTCCCCACAACTGTTGTGTCTGTTTCTCGTGTTCCCTCACAACTCGATTCTGATGTTCTTCCACGTCCCCCAGATGTTATGGTAAGGACGCACCCGTATGACGGGGAGGCTCGGAGCTCTTCCGGGACTCTAGCGTCGCCCCACTCCTGTTGTTACCCCCCTGTGTATTCCTAGGTCAATTGGGTGAGACAGCCCGCCTATAACTGACTGTCCTGCTGTAGGTTTGAAGTATTGCTTGGAGCTTAGTACTTCCTCGGCGTTCCGGCCACCGTTTATGAGCCTCAGTAGGATGTTGCCTCGTCTTACAGCATGACTCCTACTGGTATTCTCCTTGTTGCGTTGATCTCGTTTCTCACTCAGCACAATAAACCTCACTTCTTGTCCTTTCTTGGGGTACCGCCGCTATATCGTGCAGGCGCGGTCCCGTAACGTTCTCTCTGGTTGCTAGGCCTCTGTCAGGATCCCACCCCTGACAGGGACCCCTCTGAGTCTTCCCCTACAACACCCTCTGCCACAAGGTGTTGCCTGGTTCCAACCCAGTCAGCTTTCTCTCTAACTTCCTGCCTGACCCCCAGTTTTACCAGACTGTGAGGAGTGGCCTAATGCATAGAACCCTTAGCTCCCCCTGGAGGCCAGACTGTGAAATGTATTGGTGTCTGTGATACCTGGTCAGATGAACTCCTTCAGTGCCATCAGACGTACCATAGCCCCCCTTAGTGGCGGAGCAACAGTACTGCAACGACCAGGACTCTGGGGCGCTGCACATACAGCTTTACAGGGAAAGCCCAATGAGCTCTAAATGTGCAGCAAACAAACCACAAGGAAGTTCAGCTTGATCTTATAAAGAAATATAGCTGAAGGTGTAACTATTTGATTGCGGAAAGACTGATCCAGGATTTGGATCCTAACTGATTGGCCGTTATTAGTCATTATTTACACAGTCCTTGATAATGGGAGTGAGGACTGTTTCAAAGTAAAAACCCACTGAGTCCTGTACCTGAAGTTCTACAATTCACAGCTCAAAAATATTGTGATATAGATGTACATATAAAAAAAATGTACTAACTTAATCAGCGAGTGTACTTCTAAAATGCCCTTCATCCAGGAGGGGTGACTCCCATAGGTTTTCTGGATTTGGATCTCAACTGCCCATTAATAACATAGTCCCTGAAAATGGTCTTCAATATAGCCCCACCGGGAAAACCCACTGAGCTCTAAACTTGCAGCTGCATAATCCACAACACAGCTCAGCTTGAACTTCTTCTCTGAAAGAGAGGTTACTGGTTCGAATAGAGGAGCAGCCATGAAGGCGATTTCCCAAGAAAAGAAAAACAGCATCATCCAGCTCATCGATAGAGGTCTCTTGGCCAAGAAAATTGCCAAACTCCATCATGTGAGCGCCATGACAGTTAGAAGAATATGAAATGAAGTCCGTCCATCCATTCAGAAGCCAAGAGGTGGACGTCCGGGCAAAATGTCAGGGTCAACAAGTTGCCTCATCTCAAGGTCTCTCAGTTCTGACACAAGAAACAAGACAGTGGAGGAGGCTTCGTAATCATGAGATCACAGACGTTCATGTAAGCACCGTGCGTCGCACATTACACAAGTCTGGAAAGGTGGCCAGAAAAATGGTGAAGAAGCCTGGACTTCAATATCGTCATAAAAAGTGACAGCTCAAGTTTGTAAAAATGTACAAAAAAGTAAAAGATTGGAAACTGGTGATTTGGAGCAATGAAATGAAAGTCAATAGACTGGGTCTGGAAGAAACAAGGGAGAAAGGGGCTAAAGGATCAAGAATTGAAGGAAATGTCAAGTTCGGTGGAGGAAGCCTGACGATATGGCGTTGTATCACGGCCAAAGGCGTAGGATACATGACCAAGATCGATGGTGGTCACAATGCTGAGCTATATGTGAGTGTCCTACAAGATGATTTACTTCGTACACTCGAGTACTATGGGGATGAAAAGGACGACATATTGTTCGAGCAGGACAACGACCCGAAGCATACAAGGACAATGAAGTAGAGGTGCTGGATTGGCCACCATAGTCCCCGGACCTCAACCCAATCCAACACTTGTGGGTAGAGGAGAAGAAAAAACATTATACAGACCCAAGTGAGACGACCAGTGTGCACCATCTCTGGGAACGTGTAGAAGAGACCTGGGATCAGACTTTTGGTATGAACATGTTTGAATCTTCTCGGGAGGTCCCGGGGTGTGAAGGCAACATTTCTATGACTAGTCTGATTTTCTAGGTAGGAAAGCCTCTTTGGCCCTTAGTGCTGTACTTGGACCTTCTGCGATCCCCATAGTTCTCCACCGTTCTGGCTGTTACCTATGTACATAATGGAGGGTTTTACATAAATGAGGGATGCGGCGTCTCAGCCGCGAGTGCGTAATATTCTAATAATCTAACAAAGTCGTCGCTGAGTGCTCTGCCGGCACGAGGGAAGATTATGATTAAAGGGCGGAAGACGCGGCTGAAGAAGGATAATGGTTTAATGCGCTGATGTAGAAGCGCACACAACTCCATACAATATTAAGGCTGCAATAAGAGGTGAATTAGCATAACAGACGCCGATGCTGAAGTATCAGACGGAGCGGGGAGAACATAAAGAGATGAGCCGCCTGATCGCTGCGACGCGCAATGGCAGAAGATAAAGGCACTCAAGGTTTTACTCAGAGTATTTATGGCATCTAGGGCTGGAATGGACGCCGGCCGTCAGCCCATATACAGGGCAAATACAAAAATATTCAGGACTACCACAGACAATGCAGTCACTATTCCCACTGAATGGTAGGTTTCTGAAATTTACCAACATTTTTGAAAATATTGGACAAATGCTATTGCTTTTCCTTAATGTTCTTCCCATAATGCATCAAGATTTATATTTTTCAGGGAGGAGGTTCTCCAGAATGCGCTGCTGCCCTCTGCTGGGAAGTGTGCGTTATTAACAGCGGCCAAATGCACCTAGGATCAGTAATGTAATGTATGTACACAGGGACTGCACCAGCAGAATAGTGAGTGCAGCTCTGGGGTATAATACAGGATGTAACTCAGGATCAGTAATGTAATGTATGTACACAGTGACTGCACCAGCAGAATAGTGAGTGCAGCTCTGGGGTATAATACAGGATATAACTCAGGATCAGTAATGTAATGTATGTACACAGTGACTGCACCAGCAGAATAGTGAGTGCAGCTCTGGGGTATAATACAGGAGGTAACTCAGGATCAGTAATGTAATGTATGTACAGTGACTGCACCAGCAGAATAGTGAGTGCAGCTCTGGGGTATAATACAGGATGTAACACAGGATCAGTAATGTATGTACACAGGGACTGCACCAGCAGAATAGTGAGTGCAGCTCTGGGGTATAATACAGGATGTAACTCAGGATCAGTAATGTAATGTATGTACATAGTGACTGCACCAGCAGAATAGTGAGTGCAGCTCTGGAGTATAATACAGGATATAACTCAGGATCAGTAATGTAATGTATGTACACAGTGACTGCACCAGCAGAATAGTGAGTGCAGCTCTGGGGTATAATACAGGATATAACTCAGGATCAGTAATGTAATGTATGTACACAGGGACTGCACCAGCAGAATAGTGAGTGCAGCTCTGGGGTATAATACAGGAGGTAACTCAGGATCAGTAATGTAATGTATGTACACAGTGACCGCACCAGCAGAATAGTGAGTGCAGCTCTGCAGTATAATACAGGATGTAACTCAGGATCAGTAATGTAATGTATGTACACAGTGACTGCACCAGCAGAATAGTGAGTGCAGCTCTGGGGTATAATACAGGATGTAACTCAGGATCAGTAATGTAATGTATGCACACAGTGACTGCACCAGCATAATAGTGAGTGCAGCTCTGGGGTATAATACAGGGTGTAATCAGGATCAGTAATGTAATGTATGTACACAGTGACTGCACCAGCAGAATAGTGAGTGCAGCTCTGGGGTATAATACAGGAGGTAACTCAGGATCAGTAATGTAACGTATGTACACAGTGACTGCACCAGCAGAATAGTGAGCGCAGCTCTGTGGTATAATACAGGAGGTAACTCAGGATCAGTAATGTAATGTATGTACACAGTGACTGCACCAGCAGAATAGTGAGTGCAGCTCTGGGGTATAATACAGGATGTAACTCAGGATCAGTAATGTAATGTATGTACACAGTGACTGCACCAGCAGAATAGTGAGTGCAGCTCTGGGGTATAATACATTATGTAACTCAGGATCAGTAATGTAATGTATGTACACAGTGACTGTACCAGCAGAATAGTGAGTGCAGCTCTGGGGTATAATACAGGAGGTAACTCAGGATCAGTAATGTAATGTATGTACACAGTGACTGCACCAGCAGAATAGTGAGTGCAGCTCTGTGGTATAATACAGGAGGTAACTCAGGATCAGTAATGTAATGTATGTACACAGTGACTGCACCAGCAGAATAGTGAGTGCAGCTCTGGGGTATAATACAGGATGTAACTCAGGATCAGTAATGTAATGTATGTACACAGTGACTGCACCAGCAGAATAGTGAGTGCAGCTCTGGAGTATAATACAGGATGTAACTCAGGATCAGTAATGTAATGTATGTACACAGTGACTGCACCAGCAGAATAGTGAGTGCAGCTCTGGGGTATAATACAGGATGTAACTCAGGATCAGTAATGTAATGTATGTACACAGTGACTGCAGCAGCAGAATAGTGAGTGCAGCTCTGGGGTATAATACATTATGTAACTCAGGATCAGTAATGTAATGTATGTACACAGGGACTTCACCATCAGAATAGTGAGTGCAGCTCCGGAGTATAATACAGGAGGTAACTCAGGATCAGTAATGTAATGTATGTACACAGTGACTGCACCAGCAGAATAGTGAGTGCAGCTCTGGGGTATAATACAGGATGTAACTCAGGATCAGTAATGTAATGTATGTACACAGTGACTGCACCAGCAGAATAGTGATTGCAGCTCTGGGGTATAGTACAGGATGTAACTCAGGATCAGTAATGTAATGTATGTACACAGTGACTGCACCAGCAGAATAGTGAGTGCAGCTCTGGGGTATAATACAGGGTGTAACTCAGGATCAGTAATGTAATGTATGTACACAGTGACTACACCAGCAGAATAGTGAGTGCAGCTCTGGGGTATAATACAGGATGTAACTCCGGATCAGTAATGTAATGTATGTACACAGTGACTGCACCAGCAGAATAGTGAGTGCAGCTCTGGGGTATAATACAGGAGGTAACTCAGGATCAGTAATGTAATGTATGTACACAGTGACTGCACCAGCAGAATAGTGAGTGCAGCTCTGGGGTATAATACAGGATGTAACTCAGGATCAGTAATGTAATGTATGTACACAGTGACTGCACCAACAGAATAGTGAGTGCAGCTCTGGAGTATAATACAGGATGTAACTCAGGATCAGTAATGTAATGTATGTACACGGTGACTGCACCAGCGGAATAGTGAGTGCAGCTCTGGAGTATAATACAGGATGTAACTCAGGATCAGTAATGTAATGTATGTACACCGTGACTGCACAAGCAGAATAGTGAGTGCAGCTCTGGGGTATAATACAGGATGTAACTCAGGATCAGTAATGTAATGTATGTACACAGTGACTGCACCAGCAGAATAGTGAGTGCAGCTCTGGGGTATAATACAGGATGTAACTCAGGATCAGTAATGTAATGTATGTACACCGTGACTGCACAAGCAGAATAGTGAGTGCAGCTCTGGGGTATAATACAGGATGGAACTCAGGATTAGTAATGTAATGTATGTACACAGTGACTGCACTCTGGGGTATAATACAGGGTGTAACTCAGGATCAGTAATGTAATGTATGTACACAGTGACTACACCAGCAGAATAGTGAGTGCAGCTCTGGGGTATAATACAAGATGTAACTCAGGATCAGTAATGTAATGTATGTACACAGTGACTGCACCAGCGGAATAGTGAGTGCAGCTCTGGGGTATAATACAGGATGTAACTCAGGATCAGTAATGTAATGTATGTACACAGTGACTGCACCAGCAGAATAGTGAGTGCAGCTCTGGGGTATAATACAGGATGTAACTCAGGATCAGTAATGTAATGGATGTACACAGTGACTGCACCAGCAGAATAGAGAGTGCAGCTCTGGGGTATAATACAGGATGTAACTCAGGATCAGTAATGTAATGTATGTACACAGTGACTGCCCCAGCAGGAAGAGGTGGAGCCTGCTTGCCGTGTGCTCTGTGTGCTGCCTAGGGAGAGCTCCTGGGAAGGGAGGTAAACTTTTTCATCCAGGACTTTTTGTCTGCCCCCTTCCCAGGAAAGAAGGCTCATTTTGGGACTGGCCTCCGGGGCTGGGCCCCCGGCTCCCACCTCCCGGTCCAAGCCGGCGGGGGGTGGGAGGACTCCAACTCCGGCTAGGGCTACAAGATCTGGCCAAGAATCAGGCAAGGGATCCAGCATGAAGACCCGTAGGACCCCTGAGGCCGCGGCGGCTCCTTCCCCCGGAGGTAGGCCGAGTACGAGCAGGGGTGCTGCAGCGGTGCCCCTTGGTTGGGGTACTAAGGCGGCTCGTGAATCCGCCGTGGTCTATGGTTCACGCATCCATGCGCACCTCTGCGAGTATGAGGACGCCTCAAGGAAGCTAAAATCCCTCTGGGGGGAGTTGAGGGTAGCTAAGGAGAGGTCTGACAGGGCCTCCGGCAATAAGAAGGCCGAGCTATCCGCCGCGGTCAAGAAGATCAAAAAATCCATACAAGACCTGGAAAGCCGGAGGTGTGAGATCCTGGATGGCAGCGGGCCCTTCCGTGAAAAGCTGGAGAACGACGACCGGTTCAGAGCCATGACCGGTGGGGCTCCGGAGGGGTCACGGAGCTCCGGCCAGGTGGTGGAGGAGGATGATGAGGAATGCGAGGAGGAGGTCGCGCCCTACCCACCGCCTGGTGGCCTGGTAAGAGATCTCCAGTCGTCGCATAGCGGGATAGCCCCCGAGCAGGTGGCTCTCCCGTCAGATTCTGGCCCTTCAGGGGACAGCGGGAGCGAGGGGGAGGATGAGGATGGTGGTAGTAGCAGTGAGGGGGGCTGCCTCGTCATGCAGCAGATCCGGCAGATCGAGTCCCCGGTCCGTTTTAACCAGCTGAAGTTCGGGGATGAGATCTGTGAGGACAAGGCAACCAGGAGGGGGATGAAGAGGAAGGTTAAGAAAAGTAAGAAGAAAACATCTACTGTGGAGAAGTATGTGTATGTCCCCCTCTCTGGGGCCCCCCGGTCCCGCTGTGCGGCACCCGCTACCCACCCCGGCTCGGACTCTGTTGTGGGTCCGCAGCGAGGGAGCGGGGAGATTACAGGCCATGACACACAGGGCGCTGCCTCTGTTTGTGGTAACGGAGGGGGTAGTGATGTGTCTGATATGGAGCCTGGTGTGGAAGGTGGCCCAGCGGTGGGCAAGAGAGTGGCAGCCGGGACCGCATCTCCGACGGTGAGCGCTGGGGTGTCCGGGTCCCCCACTTACGGATCCGATAAAGCTGGATCGCTTCTGGGGGCCCGGGCACCTAGTAAAGTAAAGGGGGAGGGGCCTGCGGCTCCGGCAGAACCGGCTCATAAAAAGAAAATGGTGGGGCCTCCCTGTCATGATCTCTGCAGGCAGAGATCATAGCAAGCCTATAGAGGGACAAGCTCTCGGAAGATGGAACTATACTGACCATGAACTAAGCCTGCCGCGCAACTAGAAATAGCCAGGTAGCATTTCCTATTTATCGCTAGATGCCCAGCTCTGGCCTAAGACCTAAATAGCTAGCAGAGGGAAATATAAGACCTGGCTCACCTCTAGAGAAATATTCCCAAGAAGACAGTAGCCCCCCACATATAATGACGGTGAGTTCAGATGAAACAACAAACGCAGCAGGAAAATAGTCTTAGCAAATTTGAGGTCCGCTTACTAGATAGCAGAAGACAGATAGTATACTTTCATGGTCAGCAGAAAAACACTAACAAAACACCATCCAGAGATTACCTTAAACTCTGGCATTAACTCATAACGCCAGAGTAGCAATCCCTGATCAACGAGAGCTTTCCAGACACAGTAACAAAACTTCAGCTGTGAACTGGAACAAATAGGCAAAACGAAACATGGACAAAAGTCCAACTTATCTAGTAGTTGTCTAGAAGCAGGAACAAGCACTGAGAGGCATCAGATAACATTGTTGACCGGCAAGAAACCACCAGAGAAATGAGCTTAAATAGCGACACCCACTACTGATGGAACCAGGTGAAACAGGAAAGAGGATGACAAGTCCAATTCCACAAGCGGCCACCGGGGGAGCCCAGAATCCAAATTCACAACAGTACCCCCCCCTCAAGGAGGGGGCACCGAACCCTCACCAGATCCACCAGGGCGACCAGGATGAGCCCTATGGAAGGCACGAACAAGATCAGAAGCATGAACATCAGATGCATTGACCCAAGAATTATCCTCCTGGCCGTAACCCTTCCAGTTGACCAGATACTGGAGTCTCCGTCTGGAAACACGAGAGTCCAAAATTTTCTCCACAACGTACTCCAACTCACCCTCAACCAACACCGGAGCAGGAGGCTCAACTGAAGGTACAACAGGTACCTCATACCTGCGCAATAACGACCGATGAAAAACGTTATGAATGGAAAAGGACGCAGGGAGGTCCAAACGGAAAGAAACAGGATTAAGAATCTCCAATATTCTATAAGGGCCGATGAACCGAGGTTTAAACTTAGGAGAAGAGACCCTCATAGGGACAAAACGAGAAGACAACCACACCAAATCTCCAACACAAAGCCGAGAACCAACACGACGATGACGGTTGGCAAAACGCTGAGTCTTCTCCTGGGACAACTTCAAATTGTCCATAACCTGCCCCCAGATGTGATGCAATCTCTCCACCACCGCATCCACTCCAGGACAATCCGAGGATTCCACCTGACCGGAGGAAAATCGAGGGTGAAACCCCGAATTACAGAAAAACGGGGACACCAAGGTGGAGGAGCTGGCCCGATTATTGAGGGCGAACTCTGCCAATGGCAAAAAAGCAACCCAATCATCCTGGTCAGCAGAGACAAAACACCTCAGATATGTCTCCAGGGTCTGATTAGTCCGCTCGGTCTGGCCATTAGTCTGAGGGTGAAAAGCAGATGAAAAAGACAAATCTATGCCCATCCTAGCACAGAATGCCCGCCAAAATCTAGACACAAATTGGGTACCTCTGTCAGAAACAATATTCTCAGGAATACCGTGCAATCGGACAACATTCTGAAAAAACAGAGGAACCAACTCAGAAGAAGAAGGCAACTTGGGCAGAGGAACCAAATGGACCATTTTAGAGAAACGGTCACAGACCACCCAGATGACAGACATCTTCTGGGAAACAGGCAGATCTGAAATAAAATCCATCGAGATGTGTGTCCAAGGCCTCTTAGGAATAGGCAAGGGCAACAGCAGTCCGCTAGCCCGAGAACTACAAGACTTGGCCCGAGCACAAACGTCACATGACTGCACAAAGACTCGCACATCTCGTGACAGGGAAGGCCACCAGAAGGATCTTGCCACCAAATCCCTGGTACCAAAAATTCCGGGATGACCTGCCAATGCAGAAGAATGTACCTCAGAGATGACTCTGCTGGTCCAATCATCCGGAACAAACAGTCTATCAGGCGGACAACGATCCGGTCTATCCGCCTGAAACTCTTGCAAGGACCGCCGCAGATCAGGAGAAACGGCCGACAAAATTACTCCCTCCCTAAGGATACCTGTGGGTTCAGAATTACCAGGAGAGTCCGGGTCAAAACTCCTAGAAAGGGCATCTGCCTTAACATTCTTAGAACCCGGTAGGTATGACACCACAAAATTAAAGCGAGAAAAAAATAAAGACCAGCGCGCCTGTCTAGGATTCAGGCGTCTGGCAGTCTCAAGATAAATCAAATTTTTGTGGTCAGTCAATACCACCACCTGATGCCTAGCCCCCTCGAGCCAATGGCGCCACTCCTCAAACGCCCACTTCATGGCCAAAAGCTCCCGATTCCCAACATCATAATTCCGCTCTGCGGGCGAAAATTTGCGAGAAAAGAAGGCACAAGGCCTAATGACGGAGCAGTCGGAACCTTTCTGCGACAACACTGCCCCAGCTCCGATCTCCGAAGCGTCAACCTCAACCTGAAAAGGCAGATTCACATCAGGCTGACGCAACACAGGGGCAGAGGCAAAACGGCGCTTAAGCTCCTGAAAGGCCTCTACAGCATGAGGGGACCAATTAGCAACATCAGCGCCTTGTCTGGTCAAATCAGTCAGTGGTTTAACGACATCCGAAAAACCAGCAATAAATCGGCGGTAAAAGTTGGCAAAGCCCAAAAATCTCTGAAGACCCTTAAGAGAGGAGGGCTGAGTCCAGTCACAAATAGCTTGCACCTTGACGGGATCCATCTCAATGGAAGAGGGAGAAAAAATATACCCCAAAAAGGAAATTTTCTGGACCCCAAAAACGCACTTAGACCCCTTCACACATAAAGAATTAGACCGCAGAACCTGAAAAACTCTCCTGACCTGCTGGACATGAGAGTCCCAGTCATCAGAAAAAATCAGAATATCATCCAGATATATTATCATAAATTTATCCAGAAAATCGCGGAAAATATCATGCATAAAAGACTGGAAAACTGAAGGGGCATTAGAAAGACCAAAAGGCATGACCAAATACTCAAAGTGGCCCTCGGGCGTATTAAATGCGGTCTTCCACTCATCCCCCTGCCTGATCCGCACCAAATTATACGCCCCACGAAGATCAATTTTAGAGAACCACTTAGCACCCTCTATACGAGCAAACAAATCAGTAAGCAATGGCAATGGGTATTGATACTTAACAGTGATCTTATTCAGAAGCCGATAATCAATACATGGTCTCAAAGAGCCGTCTTTTTTTGAGACAAAGAAAAACCCAGCTCCCAAGGGAGAAGAAGATGGACGAATATGTCCCTTTTCCAAAGACTCCTTTATATATTCCCGCATAGCAGCATGTTCCGGCACAGACAGATTAAACAAACGACCCTTTGGATATTTACAACCCGGTATCAAATCTATGGCACAATCGCACTCACGGTGCGGAGGTAACGACCCAAGCTTGGGTTCGTCAAAGACGTCTTGATAATCAGAGAGGAACTCAGGGACTTCAGAGGGAATGGACGACGAAATAGAAACCAAAGGTAAGTCCCCATGAATACCCTTACATCCCCAGCTCAACACAGACATTGCTCTCCAGTCCAAGACTGGGTTGTGAGACTGCAACCATGGCAATCCCAGTACCAAATCGTCATGTAAATTATACAGCACCAGGAAACGAATAATCTCCTGGTGATCCGGATTGATACGCATGGTTACTTGTGTCCAGTATTGTGGTTTATTATTAGCCAATGGGGTGGAGTCAATCCCCTTCAGAGGAATAAGAGTCTCCAAAGGCTCTAAATCAAAACCACAACGATTGGCAAAGGACCAGTCCATAAGACTCAGAGCGGCGCCAGAGTCAACATAGGCGTCCGTGGCAATGGATGACAAAGAGCAAATCAGGGTTACGGACAAAATAAACTTAGACTGAATGGTGCCAATGGAAACAGACTTATCAAGCTTCTTTGTACGCCTAGAGCATGCTGATATAACATGAGTAGAATCCCCACAATAGAAACACAATCCATTCTTCCGTCTAAAATTCTGTCGCTCGCTCCTGGACAGAATTCTATCACACTGCATACTTTCTGGCGTCTTTTCCATAGACACCGCCAGATGGTGCACCGGTTTGCGCTCCCGCAGACGCCTATCAATCTGAATAGCCATTGTCATGGACTCATTCAGACCCGCAGGCACAGGGAACCCCACCATAACATCCTTAACGGCATCAGAGAGACCTTCTCTGAAAGTTGCCGCCAAGGCGCACTCATTCCACTGAGTAAGCACAGACCATTTACGGAATTTTTGGCAGAAAACTTCAGCTTCGTCTTGCCCCTGAGATAGTGCCATCAAAGTTTTTTCTGCCTGAAGTTCCAAATGAGGTTCCTCATAAAGCAAGCCCAAGGCCAGAAAAAACGCATCCACATCGCGTAACGCAGGATCCCCTGCTGGCAATGAGAAGGCCCAATCTTGAGGGTCACCCCTGAGCAAGGAAATCACAATCCTAACCTGCTGAGCAGGGTCTCCAGCTGAACGAGACTTCAGGGACAAATAAAGCTTACAATTATTTCGGAAATTCTGGAAGCTAGCTCTATTCCCTGTGAAGAACTCCGGCAAAGGAATTCTCGGCTCAGATACCGGAGCATGTACCACAAAATCTTGTAAATTTTGTACTTTCGTGATGAGATTATTCAAACCCGCAGTTACACTCTGGAGATCCATTATTGTCAGGTGCACACAGAGCCATACAGAGATTAGGAGGAGAGAGAGAAAAAAGACTGCAGCAAGGCAGACTGGAGGGAAAAAAAAAAAAAATTCCAGCAGACTTCTTATAACTCTCCTTTCTCAACCTGGGTCTTTAACACTTTATGGGCCGGTCAAACTGTCATGATCTCTGCAGGCAGAGATCATAGCAAGCCTATAGAGGGACAAGCTCTCGGAAGATGGAACTATACTGACCATGAACTAAGCCTGCCGCGCAACTAGAAATAGCCAGGTAGCATTTCCTATTTATCGCTAGATGCCCAGCTCTGGCCTAAGACCTAAATAGCTAGCAGAGGGAAATATAAGACCTGGCTCACCTCTAGAGAAATATTCCCAAGAAGACAGTAGCCCCCCACATATAATGACGGTGAGTTCAGATGAAACAACAAACGCAGCAGGAAAATAGTCTTAGCAAATTTGAGGTCCGCTTACTAGATAGCAGAAGACAGATAGTATACTTTCATGGTCAGCAGAAAAACACTAACAAAACACCATCCAGAGATTACCTTAAACTCTGGCATTAACTCATAACGCCAGAGTAGCAATCCCTGATCAACGAGAGCTTTCCAGACACAGTAACAAAACTTCAGCTGTGAACTGGAACAAATAGGCAAAACAAAACATGGACAAAAGTCCAACTTATCTAGTAGTTGTCTAGAAGCAGGAACAAGCACTGAGAGGCATCAGATAACATTGTTGACCGGCAAGAAACCACCAGAGAAATGAGCTTAAATAGCGACACCCACTACTGATGGAACCAGGTGAAACAGGAAGGAGGATGACAAGTCCAATTCCACAAGCGGCCACCGGGGGAGCCCAGAATCCAAATTCACAACACCTCCCCTGGCGGGGTCTGCGGTGAAGTCGGGGTCTCCTGCATTGGGGGCACCGCCGCTGGTGGATGCTGAGGGGGAGTGGCCTAGCCTGGGGCCGGCTGCTGGAGTTGCTGTGGCCAGGCTGTTTGTGGCCCAGGGTGTGGTGGTGGGGGGCGCTGTGCCTCAGGGGACTGGTACCGCTGGGGGGATTCCTGGGGGTGGATCCAGCTCTGGGTCGGCTCTGGGGGTCCCGCTGCGGCCGGTCTCAGGGGGCGTGGCCTCCTCGGCACCCGCTGCCCATGTAGGAGCAGCTTTGGATAGCTCTGCTGTGCGGCTGAAGGCTGGGGGCGTGGCTTCCCAAGGAAAAGAAAAAAAAATGGTCTTAGCTGTGGTCTGCAATGGAGCAGGGACTGCAGCAGATAGCAGCAAGGGCGCCTGCCTGGCGGGGTCCCCTGAGTCTGGGGGCTTACCTGCGGTGGGGGCTCCGGTGACAAGGCAGGATGGAGCTGGAGGCGGGTCTGCACCTGGCTTCCTACCTGCCAGTGAGGGAGGAGACTCTGTGCCTGCTGTGGTGCAAAGTCAGGCTGTGCTGCTTAAGTCCCATGGCAGCAGGACTCTTAAAGGGACAGCAGCGCTGTGTGCGCCAAACCCCCCAGCAGGGAGGATGCCACCAGTAGGTGGCGGTAGCAGTGAACCTGGTAATACCCAAAAGGTGAGGCAAAATAAAACTGACCCCAGTGTGCATGTGAGTGAGAGCGGGGTGACTGATGGAGTGGATGAGGACGGTGCGGGTATGGAAGTGTCTATGGTTGAGGATGCGAGTGGCAGTGCGTCTAAGGTGGCAAGTGTGAGTACGGTGTCTGATGGTAGTGGGAGAAGGGGGGAGGGGGTCGGTCCATCTGCCCCCCCAGCCACAGGTTCTCGGAGTTATTCGGGGGTGGTGGCTGGAGCCCCGGGGTCTAGTCAGGGGGTTTCCTCGCCTCTGGACCTCAGGGATAGCGTTTTGCGGCGCCGCTTCCTGGAGGCCCTCAAAAAGGGAGAACGGACGATCGAAGTAGAGGGAAGAGTGGTGGACTTGGCCTTTTGGCTGGATAGACACGGCCAGGCTGCCTTCCAAGATAAAAGGGAAGGGGAAACGGTTTGGTCCCTCCCGACAGCCGGGCAGGGGGTGGCCAGGCGGAATGTGGTCCGTCTTCGGTGGAGGGGCAGTGAAGCGTGCCCGCCAAGGGCGAGGGTTGTGGAGCTCCTTCTGAAGATGGACTTCAGGGCGACGGACATCTTTGCCCTGATTCATCCGTTTGGCACCTCCTTCTTCGATGTCAGTTTTGTTCGGCCAGAGGGCTTGGAGCTTTTCTGGTCGAATTTCGAACTGGCAAAGGGGGAGCCCGGCTGGCGAGACTTTGCCGTGCAGGCGGTGTCTCGCCAAAATAGTGTAAAGAGGGTGACCGTTCTGACAAGTAACGAGTCACTCTCTGGGGTCGACATAATGACGTGGCTTTCCCGTTATGGGGAAGTCACCGAGGTCCCTAAAAAAAATAGGGACGAGTTTGGCATTTGGTCAGGGGGCTGGACCTTCATGGTAAAGTTGAAGGTTTCAGGAGGTACGGTCACCCACATCCCTTCCTCAGCATTTCTGGGGAGGGACAGAATCCAGATCTTCTACCAGGGGCAACCGAAGGTCTGCCACAGGTGCGGTGATCCCCGCCACTTCAGCGCAGGCTGCAAGGTACAGAAATGTGCCTTGTGTGGCGGGGTAGGCCATCTTGCCGCGGCCTGTGGTGACATTAGGTGTCACCTGTGTGGTGACCTAGGTCACCCGTATAGCCGCTGCCCCCGTTCCTTTTCCAGCACCATCTCTGGCCCGGCAGGGGGGAGCCAAGGGGGGGTCCCCGGTGGTGCAACTTCTGCTGTGGCTGAGGGTGGAGGCATGAGGGGAGCTGAGGGGTCGGTGAGGAAAGGCGAGGCTGGTACATCTGCCCACCAGTGGCAACAGGTGAGGAGCCGTAAGGGCAGGGGGCAGGATAAGCCTCAGGCAACTGGGGTGATGACTGCCCCCACCCTGGAGACGGCAGCCGAAGCCTCTGAGGCCCTGGGGGAGAAGGCGGTGAGCGAGGAGATCCGGAGGATGGAGAGGGAGGAGTTGGCTGCTTCTGATAACTCTTCCCAGTATGAAAGTCTGGATGAAGAGGTGGTGGAGCAGCCTAAAAAAACGGGTGACAATCGTACCGGTAAGAGTCGGAAGAAGAGGAAGAACAAGGCTAAAAAATCTAAGCCCCCCCCCCCTGGCCACTGGGGTGCCTACGGAAGGGCTCGCTGACTCCCCTCTGATCCCCCTCTCCAATCGGTTCCAAGCCCTCGATGACTCTGCTGTGTCGGAGGTCGGGGGTGAGGGGCCGGTCGCAACATCTGGGATGCCTTCGGGGAGTGGTGAGGTCTGTCCTCCGGGGGATTCACACTCCTCTGGAGGGGGGACCACCTCGGGGTCCAGGGGCAAGGAATCTATTTCTGGGAAATCCAGTGCTATAAAGGAGGATATGGACACCTCGGTATCTTTAAAGAGGAGGGGTGAGTCGGGCTCCTCCTCAGAAGGGGAGAGGAAATCAGGGGGTACGGTTAAAAAACAGGCCATCTAACTCAATCACCCATGATGGCGGAACCTACCCCGTTGACTCTGGCGTCGATTAATGACGCCAGCATAAAGTCAGATACGGCTAGTTTTACGGCCTTTGATTTTTTCACCCGGGTTGAGGCTGATATTTTATTTTTGCAGGAGACCAGACTAACGGACCTGGGGTCCATCTACAAAGCAAAGAGGGAATGGAGGAGTGGGCCCTCATACTGGTCTCTTGCGGCCGAGCCGTATAGCGGGGTAGCGGTCCTTTTTAAGACCGTGGAGGTGGAATGCAGACGGGTGATCGAGGTAGAAATGGGGAGATGTTTGGTCCTTGACGTCTTCATGAGGGGACAGGAGCTTCGGCTCATCAATATCTATGGCCCACAATCCAAGTGGGACCGTAAATGTCTCTTCCTGAGGATCAAGCCCTATCTTTTTACGAGCCGGCAGGTGGTCTTCGGTGGGGATTTTAATACTGTAACCAGACTCCGTGATAGGGGAGGCCCCGGAGACCGGCTGGCTTATGATAGCGTAGCCTTGAATAGCATAGTAAGCGAAGCTCGCCTGGTGGATGTCCACATCCGGCACACCCCAGGTCACGAGGGTTTCACCTTTTTTAGGGGAAGCAGTAGGTCTAGGATAGATAGGTTTTTTTTAAAGGAGGAAGCCGTCTCTTCTGCAGTGTCCGCTGTTGAGGTGGAGTTCTCCGATCACTGTTTCATTTTCTTTACTTTGAATGTTACAGAGACCCCCCGGATGGGGAGAGGCCTATGGAAGCTGAATTCGTCCCTTCTGGAAGAGGCGGAAGTAAGACAGTCCTTTGAGGAATTTCTTCAGAGCCAGGTACCTCTCTTGGGTCTTTGTAGCAGTAAGTCTGAGTGGTGGGAGATCTTCAAAAGAAGGGTCACAGGGTTCTTCCGTCAGCTCTCGAGCCTCAGAGGCCTGAACAGGTACCGCCTGTATCGGGAGCTGGGGAGGAAACTCGAGCAGCTCGTCTCGACTGGAGGGGACCGAGAGGAAATCTCCAGGGTGAAGACCTTGCTCAAGGGGTGCCAGTATGATAGGCACACATCCTTGGTTTTTGAGAGGGATTTCGGGAGGTACCGCTCGCCCGACCCTTACAGAAACTGCAGGTTGTCAGTGAATTGTAAGATGGTGAGAGGACTGATTGACAGTACGGGGTCCCTGAACAGATCCAAATCAGGGATCCTGGAGGTGGTCAGATCCTTCTACTTGCACCTCTTGGGGAGGAGGGATCCTGATCGGGATGAGATGTCGGCTTTCCTGACTGAAACCATCCCTGAGCCAGGGGATGACCCCTCTCTTCATGTTTTGGCAGAAGCAATCAGGGAAGAGGAAGTGAGACGGGCGATTGATGGGCTCCGGCCCAAAAAGTCGCCCGGTCCGGATGGCTTAACATCCGAGTTCTACAAGACTTTTAGGGACTCTTTGGTCCCCCTCTTGACTGAGGTTTTTAATGAGTGCCTCTCCTCGGACATTCTACCCAGTTCAATGAGGAAGTCAGCCCTGATTATCCTGTCAAAGGGTAAAGACTCGTCCCGTATTGAGAATTGGCGTCCCATAGCGCTTCTCAATACGGACCGAAAGGTTCTGGCAAAGGTGCTTTTTAATCGGTTGGTGCAGTTTGCGCCCCGGCTCCTTTCGGGGGCCCAGCACTGCTCTGTTCCAGGCCGCAGTACATTTAGTGCTGTGCTCGGTGTCCGGGAGGCAGTGGAGCAGGGCAGGGCAGGTCACTGGAAGGGGTACTTGCTGTCCTTAGACCAGGCGAAGGCCTTTGACCGGGTTAACCATGAGTACCTCTGGTCCGTCCTTCTGAGGTATGGTCTGCCTGGGAGGTTTGTTGATTGGTTGAGAGTTTTATACAATGGGGCAGAGACTTTTCCGCTCGTGAACGGTTGGGTCGGACACCCTTTTGAGGTGAGGTCTGGTGTCCGCCAGGGCTGTCCTCTGAGCCCGCTGTTATACGTGTTTGCGATCGACCCCCTTTTAAGGAGGGTGGAGCGTGGACCGTTGGTGGGAGTCAGGATGGACCAGGCGGAGCCAGAGGCCGCCTTGAGGGTAGTGGCGTACGCTGATGATGTTTCCCTTTTTGTATCCTCGAGAGAGGAGGCAGATTGGGTGATGTCTGAGGTTGAACGCTACTCGGTGGCATCCGGTTCCATGATCAACCGAGACAAGTGTGAGAGTCTCTGGCTGGGAGGGGGAGATCCAAGTTTTGATCTCCCGGACACCCTTCCAGGGCCTCAGGCCACAGCAAAAATATTAGGCATCAGTTTCGGCCCGGGGGACTATCCCCAGCAAAACTGGGAGGGCAGACTTAAGATTGCCGCCCAGAAGGTGGATCAGTGGAAGGGTTGGTCTTTGACCCTAAGGGAAAGGGTTAGTCTTGCCAAGGGCTATTTGCTTCCTTTGCTAATATATTTGGGCAGCGTCTGCATCTTGCCAGAGCCTCTTTGGACACGGGTCTACAGCCTGTTTTTCCAATTGTTATGGGGAAATAGGCTGAACCTAATCAAGAGGGAGGTCACGTACCGCACGAGGAGACTAGGAGGGTTGGGTATGGTCAACCCAGTGGTGTTTCTAGTAAACACCTTTCTTAAGGCAAACATCGCCAACCTCTGGTCAGAGAGGGCTCCTCCGTGGGTATTCTCCTGTAGGGGGTGGTTTCGGCCTTTCTTCCAGGAATGGGAGACAGGAGGGCAGGTAAAGGACCTTCGAACACCTCATGGGCATCTTCTGGCTTATGCTACCCCGGTTCTGAAGGTGATCCGTCGGTGGGGTCTGGGAGTGTGGGAGATCAGGACCATGTCGAGAAGGTTACTTGACAATAGGGTCCTGTTGACCCACTTTCAGAAGCCCCTGGCGCTCAGGGATTGCCCAAGCTGGGATCTGGAGGTGGGGCTCGGGTTATTGAACTGTAAGCGGATCCCCTTGAAGTTTTGGGACTTGGCTTGGCGCTGCTTCCATGGGAAGCTGTATGTGAGGGACAACCTGAAGTGCAGATGCTCTGATGACCGGGATTGTCCCCGCGAAGAGTGTGGCGGTATGCTTGAAAGCATGGAGCATTTCCTGCTTCGGTGTCCCTTTAATACAGAGGTCTACAGCAGGGTGGGTGCTTCCATTGGCTGGCCCAGGCTGGCAGGTCTTTCCTATGCGGAGTGGGCCTATGGGGCATTCAGGTCCCTTGGTGGCCGAGATCGGGGCACTGTTTTCTTAGTTAGTTTAGTAACTAGGTTCCACACGTGGAATGCACGGTGTCTAGTGTCTACTCAGCGGAAAGTCCTCCCCAGGGAAGAGGTGATTAGGAACATCCTGGGTGACCTGGCAAAAGTGCGCTTGCTGGAGTTTGAGAGGCTGGGTGCAGGGAGGGCCTCTCTTCTTTGGAGGGGTTTCTCCTTTAATGTGCCCTAGGGAGAGTTAGGTTCTGTGTGCCTGTGATAGGGTTGAGTTAGTCTTTTTTATCTTTTTATCTTTATTTTGTAGGGTCAGATAGATGTGTAGGGACAGGGAGGGACAGATAGGGACAGTCTTCAGGGACAGGTAGTTAGTATTAGGTTGGTAGTGAGGGTCAGTGAGGGACAGGTAGGGGCAGGTAGGGAGAGATTGGTAGGGCTATAGGGACAGGATTTTCTCTTTTGTGTTGTTAGGGAGGGTCAGGGTGATGTGCGGTAGATTAGGGTGAGAGCCTCTATGGTCTCCAGTTCCTGGTGGTGGGCTGTAACCCTCACTTATAGATTTTTGTTTTGTAATTGGTAACCCGGGTATAGGGCTTGCAAGCATTGAACTTGGGCCTGTTCTTTGGTCATGGTTAAGGTGTGTATTGGTTATTATTATGTTATTATTGATTATATGTTATTATAAGGTTGTATATATGTTACATGTGTACTATGATGCGTGTAGGGGGGATTTAGTTTAGGTGGGGTGGGGGGTTTCTTGGGGGGTGGGGGGATGGGTTTTGGAGAATGGACGTCCGGCGGGATGCCAAGAAGAGGAAAAAAGGGCCATAAACTTCTATGGACCTTGTTCTATAGTGAAGGCCACAAACTTTCGTGGGACCTTGTGTGATAGGCCACAAACTCTCGTGGGACCTGGTGTGATAGACCACAAACTTTCGTGGGACCTTTGGGGGAATGGTGGTGGTTTAGTTTAGGAGGTAAAAAAATAAATATATATATATATATATATATATATATATATATATATATATATATATATATATATATATATATATAAAATAAATATAAAAAATATATGATTAAGTTTTGGCCAGGTGGCCTATTTGCTTTCTTTAGGGCAGTTGGCCGACTTTTGTTTATTTTTCTAGGGATGAATGCATGGGTATGTGTGTATGAGGGAAAAAGGTACAAGGGGAGAGGAAAAAGGATATAGGTTGAGGTCTCTTCCCTTGCTGGGGGTATTAATGAAATGGAGGAACATTTTGTTTGTATAAATATGCTGGACATTGGACTTTTGGGGACTGTGAATAATTTGTTTTGTTATTGAGTTTGTCTGTAAGCTTTGCCTGTAAGTTTTCTTTTGTACTTTTATAATAAAAAAGAGATACAGGAGGTAACTCAGGATCAGTAATGTAATGTATGTACACAGTGACTGCACCAGCAGAATAGTGAGTGCAGCTCTGGGGTATAATACAGGATGTAACTCAGGATCAGTAATGTAATGTATGTACACAGTGACTGCACCAACAGAATAGTGAGTGCAGCTCTGGAGTATAATACAGGATGTAACTCAGGATCAGTAATGTAATGTATGTACACGGTGATTGCACCAGCAGAATAGTGAGTGCAGCTCTGGGGTATAATACAGGATGTAACTCAGGATCAGTAATGTAATGTATGTACACAGTGACTGCACCAGCAGAATAGTGAGTGCAGCTCTGGGGTATAATACAGGATGTAACTCAGGATCAGTAATGTAATGTATGTACACAGTGACTGCACCAACAGAATAGTGAGTGCAGCTCTGGAGTATAATACAGGATGTAACTCAGGATCAGTAATGTAATGTATGTACACGGTGACTGCACCAGCGGAATAGTGAGTGCAGCTCTGGAGTATAATACAGGATGTAACTCAGGATCAGTAATGTAATGTATGTACACCGTGACTGCACCAGCAGAATAGTGAGTGCAGCTCTGGGGTATAATACAGGATGTAACTCAGGATCAGTAATGTAATGTATGTACACAGTGACTGCACCAGCAGAATAGTGAGTGCAGCTCTGGGGTATAATACAGGATGGAACTCAGGATCAGTAATGTAATGTATGTACACAGTGATTGCACCAGCAGAATAGTGAGCGCAGCTCTGGAGTCCATGTAGTGATGCAGGATGTAACTTTGGATCCTATACGGATAAGACGTCCTGCACATATCACAGATGATTGATGTGATTGAGATCTGGACATTACGAGAAGTCGTCGCCATGATGCTTTTTGTGATTAGTAATGTACCTTCCTATGAGCGAGTGATCGGAGTATTTTATCCCGAGCGTCTGACATGTGACCGCTCCTCCTCCTGTGATCTCCTTGTCTCGCTCTTTTTCTTTTCCCTTTGGTGGAAGGAACAAGACTCGTAATGGCCGTATAGTGAGATTAGCGGCTTCCAGTAATTAAAAATAAAATGTGAACTAATTTGCATTTCATTAATCTGGTTGTTATGATCTCAGGTGCGGGGGGAGTTACACATCATATCTACAGAGACTGTATGATGAAAATAGGTACAATGGGAGTGTCATCTGTAAGACCCTAAGGGCATCACAAATTTCGGGGGGCCAGGTGATTACTGGGGTTGGTGCCTTCTGAGAAAGGAGTTGTTAATGTAGGTATACCCCTTTAAAAATAAATAAAAGGGTACTTTAAACTTTTACATTTTGAGATTTTTTTTATATGTTTTCATCATTTTTAATGAGTCCTTCTAGGGGACTCGAACCTCCGATCACTTGATCGCCCATATAATACACCACAGTACTGTAGTATGGCAGCGTATCGTGAATTTGACGATCTCCTCTGAAGTGCAGCCACAGACAGAACTCTTACGTGGTGGACACGGTGGTCTTCAGTAAGGGGTCCACTGACTTAGTCTTGTGTATTTTGTATGTGACTCCTTGTCAGGGCCGATTTTAGACAAAGTGGGGCCCTGGGCAGCTGCCTAGTCTGCCTGCCCCTAACACAGGACCTGCTCCTCGTACAGAAATGATTTTTTTTTTACTTTTGAGAAAAAGGGTTAAAATGCAGCTTTTTTTTCCACGTGTTCTGTACATAAACGCTGCAATTTGTTTATTGTAATGCAATCACTTGTTCAAACTCAAAGCCGCTGTTCGTGCAGAAGTCTTGGCGCCCCCAGTGCCTCATATCTACTTTAGCAAACAGGTGGTCAAATTATTATTTTGTTGTTTTTTTTGGCCATCGGCTTTTGAAAGCTCCTGGGGATTCAGGGGACGCTCCTGTACAGGTTTGAAAGCGAGGATGGAGAAACATTACAGTGCGGAGCCTGCGGGCAGCAAGACGGGATTTACTGCAGTTATTTCTATGTTCTCTGTGCAAGGACAGAAATAGAGAGAAAGTGAGAAAAATGGTCCGGTATGGTGGATCTATATATCACCTATCTATGTAACATCAACTGATCTTCACGGTGCCATCGAAGGAATAAAATAATCCACACTATCTATAAGCAAAGAGATGGGGAGGGAACACTTAGCAAATTTACATGAATTTATATCTCCTGGTCCAGATGAATTACATCCTAGGGTACTGAGATTGTTAGCAGAGGAAATTGCAGAACCACTAGCCAGAATCTTTGAAATATCCTGGCGAACAGGAGAAGTTCCAGAAGATTGGAGAAGGGCAAATGTTGTCCCTATCTTCAAAAAAGGAAAGAAGACTGAGCCAGGAAATTACAGGCCAGTGAGCCTTACTTCTATACCAGGAGAGATCTTTGAACAAACTATTAAACATCATGTATGTAAGTACCTGGATAAGAATACAGTAATTAACCAGAGCCAGCATTGGTTTGTAGCACATAAGTCATGCCAGACTAATCTAATTTCCTTGTAATAATTATAGGGGATAATTCAGGAGACTCTTTGCATGGAACAAGACAACTACAGGACACAGTTTTATGAGTGGTAAAGTCTATATTATCACACGGTGATTCAAACAGGTGCAGAGAGAAACTCAAGTCCACAACACTTGGTGCAAATAATAAACACAGCTTAGCAGTCTATAGGAAACTTCAGGGGGAATTGCAATCACGCAGAAAGTCTATGAAGCACAATTATTATTGAGGATACTTGACACAAATAAGTCCTTGTTTTAGTCCAAACACAGATAGATATGCTTATAAGGCAGTTCAAATAATATCTTAGCTCAACCAGGGAGGCCTGGGTAATAGTCTCAGGTTTTTGCAGAGCAGCAACAGCTTACATGTCCAGCAAATGCAGATGGAAGTAAACACGAGCAGCAGATGAAGGAGGATTACTGGAAACTGGTATATGCAGCAGGAACTCAGAGCAGAGTAGCAGGATAACCCCACAGGTTCACAGGAGCAGGTATATAGCCAGGGAGTAATCAGAGGTCAGGAGCTGGATGCATGGCAGAATACTCTAGCACAGACTGAAGGCTGGGGTGGAGTTTTATAGCAGGAAGACACAGTGCACATGAGACCAAAGATGCCATCTTGGAAAAAGGCAGTAATGCACAAAAGGTAATAAAAATGTTGAGAGTCCTGACATTCCTTCTATGATGGAATCACTGACTGGCTGGATCGGGGAAATGCAGTAGATATAGTAGCATTTGATAAAGTATCTCATACTATCCTTATTGAAAAATGACCAAGTATGGGATTGACAAGTCTACGGTTAGGTAGATTGATAACTGGCTCAGTGATCGTACTCAAAGAATGGTCATAAATGGTTGCACATCCAATTGGAAAAGTGTTTCAAGTGGGGTACCCCAAGTCTCTGTCCTGGTCCCAGTGTTGTTCAACATTTTTATAAATTATGTAGATAAGGGAACTGAAGGTAAACTAATCAAATTTCCCAATAATGCAAAGCTAGTAGGGATACCTAACACTAGAGAAAATAGAGAAAGGATTCAGAAGGCTCTAGATAACCTTGAACAATGGGCAGCCATTAATAGAATGGTATATAATAGGGAGAAATGCAACATTCTATATCTGGGCAAGAAAAATGAAAATTGCATCTACAGAAAGTGAGGAATAGAACTAAGCAGCAGCATGTGTGAAAAAGACTTGGGTATACTAATTGGTCACAGACTGCACATGAGTCAACAGTGTGATGCAGCAGCAAGAAAGAAAACACAGTTCTAGGATCTATCTATTATCTAATATTTATCTATCTGTTATCAATTATCTCTCTATTATATAATATTTATCTATTATCTATCTATTATCTATCTATTATATAATATTTATCTATCATCTATTATCTATTATCTATCTACTATCTATCTATCATCTAGCTATCATCTATTATTTATCATCTAT
The DNA here is from genome assembly GCF_051348905.1 of Ranitomeya variabilis. NCBI lineage: Eukaryota > Metazoa > Chordata > Amphibia > Anura > Dendrobatidae > Ranitomeya > Ranitomeya variabilis. The sequence goes on along the minus strand of NC_135236.1, from coordinate 670,934,568 downwards.
CTATTATGTATATATTATCTATCTACTGTCTATCTTTTATCTATTATCTATCATCTGTCTATTATCTAATATTTATCTATCTATTCTAAATATATCACATCTATGTGTCTATCAATCTACAATATCTATCTATTGCACTTATCTTTCTCCATCTTCAGTGGCTAAGTACCATGAGAATTTTATAAAAAGAGTGTCGTTAGTATTAATCTTTCTTGTCCCAAGCTCCAAATCCGCCATCATAGATTTGGTGTCAAATAATAAAATCCTGCTTGCCTGCACCACCACTAGGGGGAGCTGAAGAGCCTGTTGTATACTGTTTACTTTGTTAGATGTCTGCATGCAGTGAACTCCTGAGCTCCCCCAAGTGGTGGCTGCAGGTATGCAGCATTTTCCTTTATGCAGTGGGTTTGTAGCTCTGTATCACTTTCGCAGCATGATGAAGATATTTTTTTACTATATACTTCTGATAAACCACTGCATGTTAGTAACAAATTACAAGTCTTTTTCACAGTTCTGTAACAACCCCCCACCCAGACATTGAAGAGTTAATATCAGGTGAACACGTGGATTGCCTAATAAACAAGCTTTCAGTTACATTTACTGCCGATGCCAGATATGACGGCTCAGAAGACACATTACTCCGATCCTGATTCATATATTAGCGGTATATTGCTGCTGGAAATAGTAAACGCGCTGCTCGCTGGGGAGTACAGGGCGGTATTATCACAGGACTCATCAGGAAGGCAACAAACAGCGCCTCCTACTGGGACAAGCAGACTGAAGGGTGAAAGTGTGTATTACATCAGATCCCAAAATCAATTGGATCCTCGAAAAAGCAGTAGTGTTCCTCTAATCTGGCTAGATAGAAAAACTGATAATATGGCATAAAAATGCTCACTAACCTTGATTTTACCCGCTCCTCCTGCATCCGGTGATGCTGCGTCCTGCTCCGTCTGCTGGCTCTGTCTGTTCCTTAACGTACTCTATCACAGGCCAGCTCAGGCCTCGAGCTGTTGCCTGAGTATTCACATGTTGCGTCAATGGACTGCATCCTTGCTATGCCTAGAACTCTCTGTCAAACTCAGCTCTGCTAAAACCCAGTGAAACTCTCCTATAGCGCTGGCCAGTTCTGTATTGGACCTTTCGACAAACATAGCTCTGCTATATTGCTGAGTCAACGTTGCCATGTTGTGATACTGAGCACTGCTATCTATACACTGGCATACAACTGACACCTATACATTGAACTCTATGACAAACATAGCTCTGCTTCACCTCTAAGTCTACTCTTCCATAACGCTACCAGCTTTACATTGGACTATATGACAAATACAGCTCTGCTGAATCCCTGGGTAACTCTGCTATAGCCCTCGTCAAAAAAAAGTAGCTCTCCTACATTGCAGAGTCAACTCTACCATGTTGTTGTAAAACTCAGCACTGCTATCTCCACTCTGCTATACATTGAACTCTGTAGCAATCTCAGCTCTGGTATATCTCTGAGTCATCTCTGTCATACCGCAACAAGCTCTACCTTAGACTACACGAAACAAAGCTCCGCTATATTTCTGACTCGAAGTCATCTGTCATACCGCAACAAGCTCTACCTTGGACTACATGACAAACAAAGCTCTGCTATATCTCCAAGTCGTCTTATCTTTGTCATACCGCTACAAGCTTTATATTCAATATTCATTTCATATAAAGTTTTACAAGAAATTAATAATCTGGAACATCTTGTATGTAGCAAATCAAACAAATACTAGTAGATGACCTGTCACGTCCCCAAAATATGTAATTTTTATTAACTGGTGCAAATGCCGCTGTTCTCCTGAATCCGGCGATGTATTACTTTTGTCTCTTTGCCTCTCCGTTCTTGAGATATGGCTGTCTTTTCTAGATTTTTATGTATCCTCTTGGGCGTGGTCTTCCAGAAGAGAAGAGCTGACCACACCCAGTTGGATAACAAGACTAGATTTATATACAGAGGAAAGCTATTTACGATACACTTTGTTATTCTTTAAAAATCTTTGTGCTTCTGTCTCTTCTTGTGATTCTAGATTGGATGATGAGATCAGTGCTCCGCGGGGGCCGGATCATCACCTCCAGGGATCCTTGTTCTTAATGTCATTGGCTGAATGTTTTGGATTGGCTGCAGAATAAATTTAGAGCCAATCAGACCCCTCCCTGATGGTATTACATGATGGATATGTATCTGCCCCTATTTCTCACCATTAATTCTGACCAAACACACAACTCCAATCGCAGAACTGCAGCCCCAAACTTGCGGGACCCTCCCTCACACTTCACTGTTCTTGTAGACCCCTTTATTGTGCCGCTCTCCAGCCTCCGGGGAACAATCTGCTTCTGTTACAGCCAAACATTTCACATTTTGACTCCTGCGGCTATATTTCTGTACCCAGTTTTCATGCATTGTTCAGTCACTTGTTTCCATTGAGAAGGTATGGAGTTTGCCCACAGTTCTTCTTTGAAGACCACTTCTGGCCGAACAGTAGATGGATATAGCTGGATCCCATTGCTTATTGGCAGTTCTGAGATGATGGCACTGCTGGAAAAGTTCCGATTTTGAAGCAACATGATGTGCCTTTCACTAAGTTTTCTTGGACGACCATTGTATCTACTGTCCTCAACATGTCCCATTTAGGTGGACTTCTTCAAACAGCGCGTCTGCTTAGAAATCTTTGGTAGACACCTTGCTGATGCACTATAACTACCTTGGATCCTGTAGCTGTGCTCAGTCATGCCATGGTGTATAACCTGTGACATGAAACTATCTTCCACAACCTCACCTTTTTGTAGCAGAGATTACCTGTACCTCGCCCAGTTTCAAGCCTCCAACACGGCTCTTTCTGTTTCGGTTAATGACTGTGTTTCAACCTACATATGAAGACGATCTTACACCTGACTACAATTTTACAGAATCCCTGACTTTGTACAAGTACCTAGAAGAAGGGATGAAGGCAACGGGCGGTCAGCAAATAGTGATAAAACTAAACTAGTGACAATTAATTTTGGCGGCCGCCCCTGCCTAAGACTTTTGCACAGTGCTACATTTCTATGAGCATTATATATATATGAGGAAAGAGTAGATATATTCATAAAGTCGATGGCAGGTATAGATTATACTGCACATCTGCCGCCCGTCCTGTACTGATGCTCTCACTGCAGGGTGCAGATCCCGAGGACCACCCATGGGCTATGAGCCCGAAGCCTCATCCTAATAATTATCCCTCACTAATTAGTTACCTGGGGGGTCCACAGCATGAGGCTTGTAATGACGTCCGATCGATACTGCGAGCAGCTTAGCGTAAATAATTCAAAATCAGCCTCTTCTCTTTTCAATACTTTGATGCCTGACTGCTGGTTTAAAGGGAATCTGTGACTAAGCAGGATCCCGCAAAATTAGGATTTTATCAGATGCCCTAAGAACATATTTTTCTATTTGCAAGTAATAATATCATGGAGACTGGAAATAAAAAGCCATTACAAGGTTGTTCCTGTAAACCCCGCCCATGAGTAGAAGACACGCCCCCATAATGACAGCCAATGGAATGATGGTACCTTCCATTCACATAACTATATATTTTATCAGCCTATAGCTACCACTAGGGGGAGCTCTTGCATCCATAGCTGCGGTGAAAGTCAATATATAAATATATGTGCCGCAAGCTCCACCTAGTGGTGACTTTTTTGGGGAAAGGGTGAGACAACCCCTGCTCTCCTAATAGGGGCCCGCCACATATCTGACATTTAGGACTTACCGATAGTTTTTGTTTTTTTCCATATGTACCAATATCGTTACCATCCCACAGACTTTTCAAGAATTTCGGAAAGTTGGCGCCCGTCCTTTCCAGTAAAAGTTATATCTAAGAAAATAGGTGGGGTCTGAATACGGGCACGCCCACCAATCAGCTGATTGAGTGAAAGTAGCACAGCGCCGAACATTGTGTAGTGGCCATAAATGGTACTGCAAGCTTTATCCCATACAAGTCAATGAAGGGAGAAGTTGCAGTACCACTGACAGCCACTACACAATGTATGGCGCTGTAGCACTTCTCAACTTGAATCAGTCGATCATTTTAGGATCTGATGACCTAGCCTTGTATTAAAGTTTTGGAAAACTTTTTTAAAAAAGTTTTAATTTATCTGGGAAAGCAGGATGACGACCCTTATGGTCATATTTATAGCTCTTAATGAGTATTTTGGAAGTGAACAAAGTTTTTTTTTAAGTTTATTCTTCTGGAAATAATGGGTTAAGGATCACAATTATAACTTTAACAGGGGTTATTTGCAGAGTGGACTAAAGTTCGGATAGCGGGAGACCATGGAGGATCATCAATGGGGTTGATCTTTAATTGACGACCTGTTTCTTGAGACGTCTCAGACTTTTGCCTTTGATGTTGCGATTTCAAATGGAATGAAGTGTTGAAAGCAGCGATGAGGGCGTTCCGCCCCGGCCGCGCAGCTCTCCTGCACACATCTCTCCTCTTATCTGCAGGTTCCCGCTCTCCTGCGCTCCCCAACTTCTGTTTTATTCTCTTTTAAGTTTATCCATAAGATGAAAATTACACAGAATGGAAAATGAGCCATTATTGAAAGAAAAAAAAAAAACCCGCAGCCCCGAAAGACAGGAGCAAAGTTCAGCGCCGGAGCTGATTGCCGATGTTCTGCGCCGCGGAAGGTCGATGTATTATTCCCTCTATTGTGGATGTTGACGGACGCAGGAGACAACCCAGAAGATCGGTTGTTCTTTAGAACAATCCATGAATTTTTAACATGTTGTTATAGGTGAAAACAAACAAGATTTCATAGAATCCGCGCATCTCCCGGAGAATATCTCTGGTCTTAAAGTTAATGCCCACCTTTAGATCCCAAATTCTTTCTGATCAATTTCATATTATATTTTTATAATGGCTCCGTTTTCTGATACAGAGATCCAAACCCCCTGTATAGTAAAACATAAATAATAATCTATCTTCCTGCAAGCCACCACTAGGGGGAGCTCAGGAGCTCCGTGCATACTGATTATACACAGAACTCAATGATAAAGCAGTATGCAGTGAGCTCCCCCTAGTGGTGGCTGCAGGTATTGTGGTGTGTGGGGGGAGATGCAATTTTTTGTTCTTTTTTTATTGCCAATTTTTGGAAGCCATATTATTTATTTTATTTATTTTTTGCAATGTTGGTGTATGAAGGTTTATCGATCATTTTTAATGGCACAATTTTGGAGTGCAGATAACTTATTGATTAATTTTTTGACATAGCCTAAAAGACATGGGGGGCGCGCTTTTATTAGGCTCCCAGCTGCGATCACAACTCAATGACATCCTGCAATCAGAGTGTGGATGTGTTGGTAGGGGTGACCTTTTGACAGACTTAGCTAATTTATAATGCTGAGTCATCTCTACCATATTGTTGGGAAACTCAGGACTGCTATCTCAACTCTGCCGTACCAACGGCAGTTATACAATGAACTCTGTGACAAACAAAGCTCTGCTATATCTCTGAGTCATCTCTGTCATATCGCTACAAGCTCCTCCTCAGACTACATGACAAACAAAGCTCTGCTATATCTCCAACTCCAAGTCATATCGCTACAAGCTCTACTTCCTCGGACTACATGACAAACAAAGCTCTGCTGTTTCTCTCAGTCATCTCTGTCATACCGCTACAAGCACTACATTGGACTACATGACAAACAAAGCTCTGCTATATCTCCGAGTCACCTTTATCATACCGCTACAGGTGTTGCATTGGACTACATGACAAACAAAGCTCTGCTATATCCCTGAGTCACCTCTATCATACCGCTACAAGTGTTACATTGGACTACATGACAAACAAAGCTGTGCTATATCTCCGAGTCATCTCTGTCATACCGCTACAAGTGTTACATTGGACTACATGACAAACAAAGCTCTGCTATATCTCCGAGTCACCTCTATCATACAAGTGTTACATTGGACTATATGACAAACAAAGCTATGCTATATCTCTGACTCTGAGTCATCTCTGTCATATCGCTACAAACTCTACCTCGGACTAGTGTTACATTGGACTACATGGCAAACAAAGCTCGGCTATATTGCTGGCATTATGTATACCTCTGTCTAACTCTTTAGATATCATATTAAATCTCAAAAATAATGAGAAAATTGTCACCATTACCAATACATTTTTTTTATTCAGTGCTAATTAATTTAATATATCCTTATAGCAGTCAATTTTTGTCTTTATATATATATATATATATATATATATATATATATATATATATACATATATATATATATATACACAGAGCTCCTAATCCCCCTGCCTAGACTCAGAGTTAAATGTGAAGCATTCTCTCCATCCGCAGCCACCACTAGAGGGAGCCCAGGAGCTTACTTTATACACAGTTCTGCAGTAACCTCTTGAGCTCCCTCTAGTGGTGGCAGCAAGAAGCCAGGATTTTAAAACTTGATCCTAGTTCTCTGCAGAAGATATATACTGATACACATGGAATAAAACAGTATACAATATTGAACCTTCAAACGGTATGGTGATAAGAGTGGAGATCCATTTAAAGGGGTTGTCTTGTAGAGGGTGGCAGTTCAAATGAATGGGCAACACATAATATGTGAATTGGCTAAGTACATCTCCTCGCTCTAGGTTATAGGAGGGGATCCTGAATTAGGAATATCCATATACCCTAATGAAGCGTAAGGCAACCCAATGGCCATAAATATTTTTTTGCGTTTGATACCCCTTTAAATGACAAAGTCAGCTCTGCTACATCTGTAGATTGCGGAACATTCGGCTCCTCTTCATTCCATCCTGATTGTGGTTTGGCGGCTCGGTGCAGATCATATTCAGTTAATTGAAGCTGAGCAATAATCTGGGATTGTATTACCTGCCTGTACTTTCTCGGTGCAGATTGACAGGCCGCCGGTCCTCAGCCACCTCCACTCCTGCACTCGCTAACACGCCAATTAAAAGACTAATTATGGCCATAAAATCCCTTCACATTTTATTTGTGGTTTATTTATTTATGAGTCTGATTTTTTTTTCCCCATCCGACATCCCATCAGCGTCTTCCACAACCTTGTCGAGGAACGTCATTATCTGCAGCTATTTACTGCCTGGATATTTGCTAATTATTATTTTTCACTTATGTACCAACTACTGGGAATGAATAGAAATTTCCTTTTTTAACACCCTTGTTTATACTGGTGTAAGAGACGTGACCGATAAAAACTAATTCTGTTGGAACCGCCCCTTTTATAATTGGGGTACTGTCATACAGTGCACAAAAAAAACAAACCCCATACCACATAGTGCCTAATTATTAGTGCCATACAGAGACTCCAAATAACAAGTGTTATATTATGCCAGATGACACCTTCATATGATTGTCTAAATTTAAAATGTTATATAATACCGCCACACCATACACAAACATGTTCTGCCTAAATAATATCAAAATACAGAGTCTAAATAGTAGTTTTATATAGTAAGTAATCTAAAAAATAGTACCAAATCCTACAATCATCAGATAACATTTTCATATGGTTGCCTAAATAAAAAAAAGCTGTATAATACCGCCACACCATACACAAAAATGTTCTAACATACAGTGCCTAAATAATATAAAAATGCAGAATCTAAATAGCATTTTCACATAGAAAGAAATCTAAAAAACAATACCAAACCCTACGCTTACCAGATAACATTTTCTTATGGTTGCCTAAATAAAAAAAGCTACATAATACCGCCACACCATACACAAAAATGTTCTGCCTAAATAATATCAAAATACAGAGTCTAAATAGTAGTTTTATATGGTAAGTAATCCAAAAAATAGTACCAAATCCTACAATCATCAGATAACATTTTCATATGGTTGCCTAAATAAAAAAAAGCTGTATAATACCGCCACACCATACACAAAAATGTTCTAACATACAGTGCCTAAATAATATAAAAATGCAGAATCTAAATAGCATTTTCACATAGAAAGAAATCTAAAAAACAATACCAAACCCTACGCTTACCAGATAACATTTTCTTATGGTTGCCTAAATAAAAAAAGCTACATAATACCGCCACACCATACACAAAAATGTTCTGCCTAAATAATATTAAAATACAGAGCCTAAATAGCTGTTATATATAGTAAGTAATCTAAAAAATAGTACCAAACTCTACATTCACCAGATAAAATTTTCATATGGTTGCCTAAATTAAAAAAAACTATATAATACCGCCACACCATACACAAAAATGTTCTAATATACAGTGCCTAAATAATATAAAATTGCAGAATCTAAATAGAAATTTCATATAGAAAGTAATCTAAAAACAGTATCAAACCCTACACTCACCAGATAACATTTTCATATGGTTGCCTAAATAAAATTTATATAATACCACCACAACATACACAATAAGGTTCTGACATATAGTGCCTAATAATATCAAAATGCAGAGTCTAAATAGCAGTTTTATATAGTAAATAGTCTAAAAATAGTGCCAAACCCTTCACTCACCACATAACATTTTCATATGGTTGCCTAAATAAAAGAGCTATATAATACCGCCACACCGTACACAAAAATGTTCTGCCTAAATAATATCAAAATGCAGAGTCTAAATAGCAGTTTTATGTAGTACCAAACCCTAGATTTACCAGATAACATTTTCATATGGTTGCCCAAATGAAAAAGCTATATAATACCGCCACACCGTACAAAAAATGTTCTGCCTAATATGAAAATACAGAGTCTAATAGCAGTTTTATATAGTAAGCAATCTACAAAATAGTACCAAACCCTAGATTCACCAGATAACAGTTTGATATGGTTGCCTAAATGAAAAAGCTATATAATACCGCCACACCATCCACAAAAATGTTCTAGCATACAGTACCTAAATAATATAAAACTGCAGAGTCTAAATAGCAATTTCATATAGAAAGTAATCTAAAAAACAGTATCAAACCCTACACACACCAGATAACATTTTCATATGGTTACCTCATTAAAATTTATATAAAACCACCACATCATACTCGATAATATTCTGACATACAGTGTTTAATAATATCAAAATACAGAGTCTAAGTAGCAGTTTCATATAGAAAGTAATCGAAAAAACAGTATCAAATCCTACGCTCAACAGATAACATTTTCATATGGTTGCCTAAATAAAAAAAAAATACCGCCACATCATACACAAAAATGTTCTACCTAAATAATATCAAAATACAGTGTCTAATTAGCAGATTTATACAGTTGGTAATCTAAAAAACAGTACCAAACCCTACATTCACCACATAACATTTTCATATGGTGACCTAAATAAAAATGTTATGTAATACCGCCACACTGTACACAATAGTTATTGTGAATATAAAAGTTTTGCCACATAATAAGAGCAGAAAAGTAATTTTAAAACAGTACTGTTTTCAAATGGTTAGATGAAAAAAAATTGATAATTTATACTCCAAATAATTAGCCCCGTAAAACAGTCCTATACGACAACTAAAAGTACCGCTATACAATTTTTGAGATTCTTAGCGCCAACAGTTTCTTTCACCAGGTCATCTGTAGCAGACCATACTCATCACATTCCTGGCACTTATCGAAAACAAGACTGTGCAACATGGAGAGGCAGTCGATTGTATAGCAGAAAGGAGCTCCTGATACCATTATTGTACTCGTTCACATGGAACTGAGCTGAATATATTATTTAAAGGGATATTCCCATCTTAGACATTTATGACTCGCTCGGCTGTTGTCGGAACCCCCCCATAGAAGTGAATGGAGAAAGTCACCTCTCGATTTATAGCTGTTTTCCTTTCATCATATGGCTTTTAACCTGTTCATACTTAATACTTCGCACAGCTGAGAGTTTGTTACAGTTGTTCCTATGTGCTGTCCACTTATCTCATGGATCTAACCCCCTTTGGAATCGCCCTGGTTATGATATTTATACCCAGACGCTTCTGGCATCTCTTCCGGTCATGGAAAGTAAGTAGGACACACACAAATATCGCGCCAGTAATTGGCCCAGAAAGAAAATGAAAATAATTGCGATGACTGGAACATTATAAAACGCGTCTGAATTTAATTCACAAATATCTAATTCATTAACGAGCGGCACAAAAGCCTCCTCGTCAGCGCGCCATACACGGGGAGCCCCGGTAATTAGACGCTCGTGGTCTCTAGAACAGGAGAACGGAGGAGCTGCTCTGATCGCGGCTATAATGAGGAACATCAAAGGCGACTTACAATGCGCCAAACCCCGTTATTTGCTCCACTTTTTTGGCTGAAACAATAAAAAAGTTGACCATAAAGTTTTAATCAACCTAAAAAATCCTAGAGTAGAAGACGACATCTTGTTGACTGATCAAAAAAAAAGGCAAGAGCTGCAGGCTGAGCCACATCGTCCTGTCGCGCCATTGCTCAGCTTTATGCGGAAACTTCTATACATGTGAGTTGAGAGAGTTGCACATGCGCAGTTTCCGATCTATTACTGGTGGTGCAAGATGGGAATACACACAGTGATGTCACAGTACAGGAATAATGCACACAGTGATGTCACAGTACAGAGATAATACACACAGTGATTTCACAGTACAGGAATAATGCACACAGTGATGTCACAGTACAGGGATAATACACACAGTGATGTCACAGTACAGGAATAATGCACACAGTGATGTCACAGTACAGAGATAATGCACACAGTGATGTCATTGCACAGGGATAATACACACAGTGATGTCACAGTACAGGGATAATACACACAGTGATGTCAAAGTACAGGGATAATACACACAGTGATGTCACAGCACGGGGATAATGCACACAGTGATGTCACAGTACAGGGATAATGCACACAGTGATGTCACAGTACAGGAATAATGCACACAGTGATGTCACAGTACAGAGATAATACACACAGTGATTTCACAGTACAAGTATAATGCACAAAGTGATGCCACAGTACAGGGATAATACACACAGTGATGTCACAGTACAGGAATAATGCACACAGTGATGTCACAGTACAGAGATAATGCACACAGTGATGTCATTGCACAGGGATAATACACACAGTGATGTCACAGTACAGGGATAATGCACACAGTGATGTCACAGTACAGGGATAATGCACACAGTGATGTCACAGTACAGGAATAATGCACACAGTGATGTCACAGTACAGAGATAATACACACAGTGATGCCACAGTACAGGGATAATGTACACAGTGATATCACAGTACAGGGATAATGCACACAGTGATATCACAGTACAGGGATAATGCACACAGTGATGTCACAGTACAGAGATAATACACACAGTGATGTCACAGTACAGGGATAATGCACACAGTGATGTCACAGTACAGAGATAATACACACAGTGATGTCACAGTACAGGGATAATGTACACAGTGATATCACAGTACAGAGATAATACACACAGTGATGTCACAGTACAGGGATAATACACACAGTGATGTCACAGTACAGAGATAATACACACAGTGATGTCACAGTACAGGGATAATGTACACAGTGATATCACAGTACAGTGATAATACACACAGTGATGTCACAGTACAGGGATAATACACACAGTGATGTCACAGTACAGAGATAATACACACAGTGATGTCACAGTACAGGGATAATGCACACAGTGATATCACAGTACAGGGATAATACACACAGTGATGTCACAGTACAGGAATAATGCACACAGTGATGTCACAGTACAGAGATAATACACACAGTGATGTCACAGTACAGGGATAATGTACACAGTGATATCACAGTACAGGGATAATACACACAGTGATGTCACAGTACAGGGATAATACACACAGTGATGTCACAGTACAGAGATAATACACACAGTGATGTCACAGTACAGGGATAATGCACACAGTGATATCACAGTACAGGGATAATACACACAGTGATGTCACAGTACAGGAATAATGCACACAGTGATGTCACAGTACAGAGATAATACACACAGTGATGTCACAGTACAGGGATAATGTACACAGTGATATCACAGTACAGGGATAATGCACACAGTGATATCACAGTACAGGGATAATGCACACAGTGATGTCACAGTACAGGGATAATACACAGTCATCTCACAGTACAGGGATAATGCGCACAGTGATGTCACAGTACAGGGATAATGTACACAGTGATGTCACAGTACAGGAATAATGCACACAGTGATGTCACAGTACAGGGATAATGTACACAGTGATATCACAGTACAGGGATAATGCACACAGTGATGTTACAGTACAGGGATAATACACACAATGATGTCACAGTACAGAGATAATGCGCACACTGATGTCACAGTACAGGGAAAATACACACAGTGATGTCACAGTACAGGGATAATGCACACAGTGATGTCACAGTACAGGGATAATACACACAGTTATGTCACAGTACAGGGATAATGCACACAGTGATGTCACAGTACATGGATAATACACACAGCGATGTCACAGTACAGAGATAATACACACAGTGATGTCACCGTACAGGGATAATACACACAGTGATGTCACAGTACAGGGATAATACACACAGTGATGTCACAGTAGAGAGATAATACACACAGTGATGTCACAGTACAGGGATAATAAACAGTGATGTCACAGTACAGAAATAATACACACAGTGATGTCACAGTATAGAGATAATACACACAGTGATGTCACAGTACAGAGATAATACACACAGTGATGTCACAGTATAGAGATAATACACACAGTGATGTTACAGTACAGGGATAATAGACACAGTGATGTCACAGTACAGGGATAATACACACAGTGATGTCACAGTATAGAGATAATACACACAGTGATGTAACAGTACAGAGATAATACACACAGTGATGTCACAGTATAGAGATAATACACACAGTGATGTTACAGTACAGGGATAGTAGACACAGTGATGTCACAGTACAGGGATAATACACACAGTGATGTCACAGTAGAGGGATAATACACACAGTGATGTCACAGTAGAGGGATAATAAACACAGTGATGTCACAGTACAGGGATAATGCACACAGTGATGTCACAGTACAGGGATAATACACACAGTGATGTCACAGTACAGGGAAAATACACACAGTGATGTCACAGTACAGGGATAATACACACAGTGATGTCACAGTACAGGGATAATGCACACAGTGATGTCACAGTACACGGATAATGCACACAGTGATGTCACAGTACAGGGATAATGCACACAGTGATGTCACAGTACAGGGATAATGCACACAGTGATGTCACAGTACAGGGATAATACACACAGTGATGTCACAGTACAGGGATAATACACACAGTGATGTCACATTACAGGGATAATTCACACAGTGATGTCACAGTACAGGGATAATGTACACAGTGATGTCACAGTACAGAGATAATGCACACAGTGATGTCACAGTACAGAGATAATACACACAGTGATGTCATAGTACAGGGATAATACACATAGTGATGTCACAGTACAGGGATAATGCACACAGGGATGTCACAGTACAGAGATAATGCACACAGTGATGTCACAGTACAGGGATAATGCACACAGTGATGTCACAGTACAGGGATAATGCAGACAGTGATGTCACAGTACAGGGATAATGCACACAGTGATGTCACAGTACAGGGATAATACACACAGTGATGTCACAGTACAGGGATAATGCACACAGTGATGTCACAGAACAGAGATAATACACACAGTGATGTCCCAGAACAGAGATAATACACACAGTGATGTCACAGTATAGAGATGATATACACAGTGATGTCACAGTACAGGGATAATGCACACAGTGATGTCACAGTACAGGGATAATACACACAGTGATGTCACAGTACAGGGATAATACACACAGTGATGTCACAGTACAGGGAAAATACACACAGTGATGTCACAGTACAGGGATAATACACACAGTGATGTCACAGTACAGGGATAATGTACACAGTGATGTCACAGTACAGGGATAATGCTCACAGTGATGTCACAGTACAGGGATAATGCACACAGTGATGTCACAGTACAGGGATAACGCACACAGTGATGTCACAGTACAGGGATAATGCACACAGTGATGTCACAGTACAGGGATAATTCACACAGTGATGTCACAGTACAGGGATAATACACACAGTGATGTCACAGTACAGGGATAATGCACACAGTGATGTCACAGTACAGAGATAATGCACACAGTGATGTCACAGTACAGAGATAATACACACAGTGATGTCACAGTACAGGGATAATACACACAGTGATGTCACAGTACAGGGATAATGCACAGAGTGATGTCACAGTACAGAGATAATACACACAGTGATGTCACAGTACAGGGATAATGCACACAGTGATGTCACAGTACAGGGATAATGCACACAGTGATGTCACAGTACAGGGATAATGCACACAGTGATGTCACAGTACAGGGATAATACACACAGTGATGTCACAGTACAGGGATAATGCACACAGTGATGTCACAGAACAGAGATAATACACACAGTGATGTCACAGAACAGAGATAATACACACAGTGATGTCACAGTATAGAGATGATATACACAGTGATGTCACAGTACAGAGATAATACACACAGTGATGTCACAGTATAGAGATGATATACACAGTGATGTCACAGTACTGGGATAATGCACACAGTGATGTCACAGTACAGAGATAATGCACAAAGTGATGTCACAGTACAGAGATAATACACACAGTGATATCACAGTACAGGGATAATACACACAGTGATGTCACAGTACAGGGATAATACACACAGTGATGTCACAGTACAGGGATAATACACACAGTGATGTCACAGTACAGGGATAATACACACAGTGATGTCACAGTACTGGGATAATACACACAGTGATGTCACAGTACAGGGATAATACACACAGTGATGTCACAGTACTGGGATAATACACACAGTGATGTCACAGTATAGAGATGATATACACAGTGATGTCACAGTACAAAGATAATGCACACAGTGATTTCACAGGATAGGAATATTATTTAGTATATGCATAAGCAGTCATGCCCAGAGGTGGCACACGTGATGTGTGGACCCACTGTGCCGGGTTTACCTAGGAAGTGGTGTAGCTAAGCGGCTATCTGGTGTTCACTGGAGATCCTGATGGTGGAGACAGACTTGAGCTGCAGGTATCCGCCAGGTACCACTCCTAAGCAGTCCGCGGTACGGCAGCTGCTTACCCCAGGGGTCAGGTACACTGACAGGGACTGGGCTCGGAGTATTTGGCAAGACAGGATTAGGACTCTGTTCATACTGCACAGTGTCTGGATCCTCACACAGAATGGATACTGACCAGGAGTCACAGACAAGGCTAGATTCGAATCCTGGAACAAGCTCCTACAGGTTCTGCTACTGACAGAACAGTTCCAGGTTCGGACACTTATGAAGTGGTCTTGGGTTCACTTACCGACGATGTGGCTTCAGGGTTCAGGTACCGGTGGTGCGGGTTCAGAGTTCAGGTACTGCTGGTGCGGCTTCAGGGTTCAAGTACTTCCTGTGCAGATTGAGGGTTCAGGTACCTCCGGTGCGGCTGCAGATACTGTCAGTGCGGCTTCAGGCTTCAGGTACCTCCAGTGCGGCTGCAGATACTGTCGGTGTGGCTTCAGGGCTCAGGTACCGCCGGTGTGGCTGCAGATACTGTCGGTGCGGCTTCAGGGTTCAGGTACCTCCAGTGCGGATTGAGGGTTCAGGTACATCCAGTACGGCTTCAGGCTTCAGGTACCTCTGGTGCGGCTGCAGATACTGTCAGTGCAGCTTCGGGGTTCAGGTACCTCCGGTGCGGCTGCAGATACTGTCAGTGCGGCTTCAGGGTTCAGGTAGGTACTGCTGGTGCAGCTTTACGTACTTCTGATGTAGTTTCAGATACTGCCAGTGCGGCTTCAGGGCTCAGGTACCTCCAGTGCGGATTCAGGGTTCAGGTACCTCCGGTGCGGCTGCAGATACTGTCAGTGCGGCTTCAGGGTTCAGGTACCTCCGGTGCGGCTGCAGATACTGTCAGTGCAGCTTCAGAGTTCAGGTACCTCCAGTGCGGCTGCAGATACTGTCAGTGCGGCTTCAGGGTTCAGGTACCTCCGGTGCGGATTGAGGGTTCAGGTACATCCAGTACAGCTTCAGGCTTCAGGTACCTCCGGTGTGGCTGCAGATACTGTCGGTGCGGCTTCAGGGTTCAGGTAGGTACTGCTGGTGCAGCTTTACGTACTTCTGATGTAGCTTCAGATACTGCCAGTGCGGCTTCAGGGCTCAGGTACCGCCGGTGTGGCTTTGGGGTTCAGGCACTGGCCACCCACAGACCTGGGGAACAGGTTTAGCAAATGGCTGCACAAGGACCAGGGGATTGGGTTCAGTCACTGGCCACACGTGGACCAGGTGAGCAGGTTCAGGAACTTTCCGCACAAGGACCAAGGATTCGGGTACAAACACTGGACACACACACAAACCAAGGGATTGGGTTCAGGCACTGGCCGCACAAGGACCAGGTGTTCAGTTTCAGGCACTGGCCACATACTGACCGGGGGAGCAGGTTGAGGCCCTGGCCGAACAAGGACTAGGCGCTCAGGTACAGGCTCTAGCGGTACAAGGCCTAGGGATTCAGGTTCAAGCCCTGGCCACACATCGACCGGGGGGTCAGACTCGGGCTCTGGCCACATAAGGACCAGGGTTTCAGGTGCAAAGACTAACATCTGGAAACTCACTAGTTGCACACTAATACACTAATGGACCCCATTGCTCAAGCACCTCCTTAATGAGGAGGGAGCCTTTTATACTTAGATGCCTCCCAGGTATCGGCTGGGGGCACTTTTGTAGGTGCGCGCACTGCCTCTTTAAGCATACCTCCCAACTTTTGAAGATGGGAAAGAGGGACAAAGTTTGCGGCGCGCTTTGCGCGCCGCGGCAAATTTTAGGCCACGCCTCTGACCACACCCATTCATAATTAGTCACACCCATATCCACATCCCAACCACACCCATTTAGCACTGCCGATCACACTGTTTCATATACAATAATTATAAACAAAAAAATATGGCCACACAGTGCCCCATACTGTATAATGGCCACACATGACGCTCCATACTGTATAATGGCCACACATGATGCTCCATACTGTACGATGACCACACATGACGCTCCATAATATATAATGACCACACATGACGCTCCATACTGTATAATGAACACACATGATGCTCCATACTGTATGACCGCACATGATGCTCCATAGTGTATAATGACCGCACATGATGCTCCATACTGTATGACCGCACATGATGCTCCATACTGTATAATGAACACACATGATGCTCCATACTGTATAATGACCGCACATGATGCTCCATACTGTATAATGACCCCACATGATGCTCCATACTGTATAATGGCCGCACATGATGCTCCATACTGTATAATGACCGCACATGATGCTCCATACTGTATGACCGCAAATGATGCTCCATACTGTATAATGACCGCAAATGATGCTCCATACTGTATGACCGCACATGATGCTCCATACTGTATAATGAACACACATGATGCTCCATACTGTATAATGACCGCACATGATGCTCCATACTGTATAATGACCCCACATGATGCTCCATACTGTATAATGGCCGCACATGATGCTCCATACTGTATAATGACCGCACATGATGCTCCATACTGTATGACCGCAAATGATGCTCCATACTGTATAATGACCGCACATGATGCTCCAGACTGTATAATGACCGCACATGATGCTCCATACTGTATAATGACCGCACATGATGCTCCATATTGTATAATGACCACACATGATGCTCCATACTGTATAATGACATACAGGCACGCAGCTCACACACAGGCACGCAGCTCACACGCACGCAGCTCACAAACACATGCAGCTTTGACACAAATGCATCACACACGCAGCCATCACACACACACGCAGCCATCACACACACACGCAGCCATCACACACACACGCAGCCATCACACACACACACACGCAGCCATCACACACACACACGCAGCCATCACACACACACACGCAGCCATCACACACACACACACACGCAGCCATCACACACACATGCAGCCATCACACACACACGCAGCCATCACACACACACGCAGCCATCACACACACACACACACGCAGCCATCACACACACACACACACGCAGCCATCACACACACGCAGCCATCACACACACACAGCCATCACACACACACAGCCATCACACACACACAGCCATCACACACACACAGCCATCACACACACGCAGCCATCACACACACACACAGCCATCACACACACACACACAGCCATCACACACACACACACAGCCATCACACACACGCAGCCATCACACACACGCAGCCATCACACACACGCAGCCATCACACACACACGCAGCCATCACACACACACGCAGCCATCACACACACACGCAGCCATCACACACACACACACACGCGCAGCCATCACACATGCAGCCATCACACACACACAGCCATCACACACACACGCAGCCATCACACACACACACGCAGCCATCACACACACACACGCAGCCATCACACACACACACGCAGCCATCACACACACACAGCCATCACACACACACACACAGCCATCACACACACACAGCCATCACACACACACGCAGCCATCACACACGCAGCCATCACACACACACACGCAGCCATCACACACACGCGCAGCCATCACACATGCAGCCATCACACACACACAGCCATCACACACACACGCAGCCATCACACACACACACGCAGCCATCACACACACACACGCAGCCATCACACACACACACACAGCCATCACACACACACAGCCATCACACACACACACCCAGCCATCACACACACACACGCAGCCATCACACACACACACACGCAGCCATCACACACACACACACGCAGCCATCACACACACACGCAGCCATCACACACACACACACGCAGCCATCACACACACACACACGCAGCCATCACACACACACACACGCAGCCATCACACACACACACGCAGCCATCACACACACACACGCAGCCATCACACACACACACGCAGCCATCACACACACACACACGCAGCCATCACACACACACGCAGCCATCACACACACACACACACGCGCAGCCATCACACATGCAGCCATCACACACACACAGCCATCACACACACACGCAGCCATCACACACACACACGCAGCCATCACACACACACACGCAGCCATCACACACACACACGCAGCCATCACACACACACAGCCATCACACACACACACACAGCCATCACACACACACAGCCATCACACACACACGCAGCCATCACACACGCAGCCATCACACACACACACGCAGCCATCACACACACGCGCAGCCATCACACATGCAGCCATCACACACACACAGCCATCACACACACACGCAGCCATCACACACACACACGCAGCCATCACACACACACACGCAGCCATCACACACACACACACAGCCATCACACACACACAGCCATCACACACACACACCCAGCCATCACACACACACACGCAGCCATCACACACACACACACGCAGCCATCACACACACACACACGCAGCCATCACACACACACGCAGCCATCACACACACACACACGCAGCCATCACACACACACACACGCAGCCATCACACACACACACACGCAGCCATCACACACACACACGCAGCCATCACACACACACACGCAGCCATCACACACACACACGCAGCCATCACACACACACACACGCAGCCATCACACACACACACGCAGCCATCACACACACACACACACGCGCAGCCATCACACATGCAGCCATCACACACACACACGCAGCCATCACACACACACACACGCAGCCATCACACACACACACGCAGCCATCACACACATCACACACACACAATCTCCTCTGTGATGCAGGGGCGGCTGATGTCCATGTGCAGCTCTCTGCTGAAGTCTTCAGTCTCCTGCTCACAGCTCTGCACTATCCCGGCACCTCCCCCGTCTCTCCTTCTCTGCCGGGATAGCAGCTAAGGCTACGTTCACATTAGCGGCGCCCGCCGCAGCGGCGGGCGCCGCAGCGGCGCCGCATGCATCATGCGCCCCTATATTTAACATGGGGGCGCATGGACATGCGGTGCACTTGCTTTTTGCGCCGCATGCGTCCCTGCGGCGCCCGCGTCGGGTCGCGGAGGACGCAGCAAGTTGCATTTTTGCTGCGTCCAAAATCAATGAAAAAAAGGACGCATGCGGCGCAAAAAGCTGCGTTGTGCATGTGTTCACATTTGCGCTGTGCGTTGCGGCGGCGACGCTGCGGCGCACACCGCAAATGTGAACGTAGCCTAAGAGCAGAAGCCGGAGCTCCGTGCACACAGTACACACAGCCAGAGGTAGTGAATCGCTGACCTTTCTTCTTGATTGCTGCAGGCTCTCTCCTTCAGCGTGGCAGCGCCGCACAGGGGGCGGGAGGGGGGGGGGGTGTTGCGCGGGCGGTCAGGAGGCAGCTTTTATAAAAGAAAAAAAAAAACAGGCTGGCTCTCTCTACGTCCCGGAAGTGGGCGGGGCTTCACCGGCGGCCGCAAATTCGGGATTTTAAATGCCCGAAGCGGGACAGCGGGACCCCGGTGCCAAAGCGGGACTGTCCCGCTGAAATCGGGACGGTTGGGAGGTATGCTTTAAGAACATAAGAACAGGGGAGTGCACAGACAGGAAGCAGGGAGATACGACAGGGACTATGCTGCGGGGTCGGGGCAGTGAGTATTTTGTCATCCCTGCATGGGGGAGGACGGAGGATTCAGGCATTAGCACTACATAAGGCATATACAATAGGTTATCATGTATATGACATGAAGCAGAGGAAAGAAAAATGAAAATGAAGTCACTATACAGATGCAATGAACACATGATGTCACAGTACAGAGATATTGCGGTGATGTCATAGCACAGAAAGATGAGTGGTGATTTGTGGGGCCCCATAGTCGCTAGTTTGATTGCTGCCCTGGTAGTTATTTCCATGCCACCATCATCTACTCTTGATCACCTACTTGGGTCCTGTCTTCCATACGGAACTTATTACAATCAGCGTTATCATAGCCGGCAGAATCAAGTGCCCCCTTAATAAGCAAGGGTGGGCTACCATAATTTCCATGTAGAGGGAGATGCGTTGTCCCAATCTGGGATTTCTCAGCTGCATCACTAAATGATTTATATTTAGTGAGCACAGACGTCCACCTCCGGGGCGATCTGCCGGACTCAGCTGGTGAGGCGGACATGTCCTATACACAGACACAAAGCTTAGAGCATAAGTGCAGAACAAGGAAAGAGCATTCCAGTCTATTCCTTTTAGTTCCCTCATTATCGTCTGTTTAGCCCTTTAATATGACCTTGTTCTTCATGATGCAATATATTGAGTGTGTTGACCTTGTAAGGTCCATGTAACGGACCCTCACCTCACCACCACGCCTGACTCACTTACTTTGGAGGGATCACGTGGTACTGTCTCCTCACTTGCACCAACGTGATGTTCCGCACCCTCTGGATACACGTCAGGTCAGTTTGGCAATGTTTTCCAAAGACACCCCCCTGTCCACACGAGCCCAGAGAGGCATGAGGAGTGCGAGAAGATGGCCCATGCAGTCACTGACGTGGCACCACACTTGCTCACCCTGACAGGCTCATGAGCCCTCTAGGACTGCCACCAGTTCCTCGTTAGATATAAGCCCGGTCCATTAACAGGATTATATTGGGCCAGAAACCAGCCCAGGTAGCATGGAAAGTTAAAACCGAGAACACAGACGTGTGGATTTGTGGATCAAGACAAAAGACCAGCCCAAGATAAAATTACATATTTAATCGCCTTAAGGCACACTAGACAATACACTGTATACACAACGGTTATACATATACAACGGTCAGACAAAAAGAAGGGCAAAAGATATAAGCAGATGAATCATGTCAATTACCAGTTTGATGTTTGACCATGTTTCCTGTGCCGCATGGGGCAAGGGCTGCCAGCTGGTTTCCATTCCTTCCAGCACGTTACTCGATGTGTCCTCCCTTAAGAAGTGAACAGCAAGCATGACAAAATGATAGTGCATGGCCTTATACAAGCCTTTATCCCTTTGGTCGGTCAATCCACTCCGCACCCATGAAGGGACTTATCCCCCTCCCCTAGGAGTTTGTAGCTAAAAGTCCCAAAACTTATGAAGGATCATAACTTCCCAAGGTCATAGGGTGACGGTCAGTTTCGTCTGGGCCCTCATTACGCTTGGAGACCAAACGCGGTTTCGGTTCCTGGCTTCTGTGAGCCATTCTGCATTATCTCCACACCTTTGGGTGCTAGAATGGATAGAGACCCTGGAAGGTGTTCAGCCCCTTCCAGAGATCTCAAAAATGTAACCGGTGTGTGGCTAGGATGTAGGATAACTATATATTCTTCTTAAATCTCCTTATAAAATTATAACTGACAAAGCGAAGCCGTTACACTGCATAGACTCCATAAGAGGTCGTGCTGTATGAGCTTGGATACTACTTGGTGTAGCTGGATCACCTGCTGAGCCAGGTGTCCTGTTACAGCTACAAATGCTGAAGGAGGACTGGAAGCTGCCATTAAATCCCCCCATATTGTTCACAGTCCACAACAAGCCAGGCGTCACCATTGACAGTGACAGAATATAACTAATGTAGTGGCTCTGGAATTCCTTATTGTTTGGGCCCTTGCACAGTAGCATGTCTACTCATTTAAGCTTTTTGTATTCGGGCATGTCAAACTTGGTGTAAGATGAAAATAGAACAGATCTGGGCACCAGTATGAGGATTAGGGAAACGATGGAGCTACAGTTTCACCACTTACAACAAACATCAGGCAAGAGACTAAGAAGAGTGAAGAAAATGATCTAACACAGTTATTTGGAAACAGTAGAGGGGGCTGCACTGGTTGTGTTCCACTGAACAGAGTGATGAGAAATAGAAGGAAAGTTATAGGTAAGTTGTGTAATATGGTAAATGGGGGGGAGGACCCTGCCTTTGCGGGTTTGCGATCTACAGGACAGTGAGCAAGGAAACAAGTCTAGGAGGAGGAGCACAGAGTGGTGTAGAAGGCAGGGGATAGGTCCAGGAGGAGGAGGACAGAGTGGTGTAGAAGGCAGAGGACAAGTCCAGGAGGAGGAGCACAGAGTAATGTAGAAGGCAGAGGACCGGTCCAGAAGGAGGAGCACAGAGTAATGTAGAAGGCAGAGGACAGGTCCAGGAGGAGGAGTACAGAGTGATGTAGAAGGCAGAGGACAGGTCCAGGAGGAGGAGCACAGAGTAATGTAGAAGGCAGAGGACAGGTCCAGGAGAAAGCGCACGCTGTAATTTAGAAGGCAGAGGACAGTTTCAGGAGAAGGAGCACAGAGTAATGAAGAAGGCAGAGGACAGGTCCAGGAGGAAGAGCACGCAGTAATTTAGAAGGCAGAGGACATGTCTAGGAGGAGGAGGACAGAGTAATGTAGAAGGCAGAGGAGATGTCCAGGAGGAGGAAAGAGTAGTGTAGAAGGCAGAGGACAGGTCTAGGAGGAGGAGGACAGAGTAATGTAGAAGGCAGAGGACAGGTCTAGGAGGAGGAGGACAGAGTAATGTAGAAGGCAGAGGACAGGTCCAAGAGGAGGAGTACAGAGTAATGTAGAAGGCAGAGGACAGGTCCAGGAGGAGGAAAGAGTAATGTAGAAGGCAGAGGACAGGTCTAGGAGGAGGAGGACAGAGTAATGAAGAAGGCAGAGGACAGGTCCAAGTGGAGGAGCACAGAGTAATGTAGAAGGCAGAGGATAGGTCTAGGAGGAGGAGCACAGAGTAATGTAAAAGGCAGAGGACAGGTCCAGGAGGAGGAGCACTGAGTAATGTAGAGTGCAGAGGACAGGTCCAGGAGGAGGAGCACAGAGTAACGTAGAAGGCAGAGGACAGGTCTAGGAGGAGAAGCACAGAGTAATGTAGAAGGCAGAGGACATGTCCAGGAGGAGGAGCACAGAGTAATGTAGAAGGCAGAGGACTGGTCCAGGAGGAGGTGCACAGAGTAATGTAGAAGGCAGAGGACTGGTCCAGGAGGAGGAGCACAGAGTAATGTAGAACGCAGAGGACAGGTCCAGGAGGAGGAGCACAGAGTAATGTAGAAGGCAGAGGATAGTTCCAGGAGGAGGAGCACAGATTAATGTAGAAGGCAGAGGACAGGTCCAGGAGGAGGAGCACAGAGTAATGTAGAAGGCAGAGGACAGGTCCAGGAGGAGGAGCACAGAGTAATGTAGAAGGCAGAGGACTGGTCCAGGAGGAGGAGCGCAGAGTAATGTAGAAGGCAGAGGATAGGTCCAGGAGGAGGAGAACCGAGTAATGTAGAACGCAGAGGACAGGTCTAGGAGGAGGAGGACAGAGTAATGTAAAAGGCACAGGACAGGTCCAGGAGGAGGAGCGCAGAGTAATGTAGAAAGCAGAGGACAGGTCTAGGAGGAGGAGCACAGAGTAATGTAGAACGCATAGGACAGGTTCAGGAGGAGGAGCACAGAGTAATGTAGAAGGCAGAGGACAGGTCCAGGAGGAGGAGCACAGGGTAATGTAGAAGGCAGAGGACTGGTCCAGGAGGAGGAGCACAGAGTAATGTAGAACGCAGAGGACAGGTCTAGGAGGAGGATCACAGAGTAATGTACAGGCAGAGGATAGGTCCAGGAGGAGGAGCACAGAGTAATGTAGAAGGCACAGGACAGGTCCAGGAGGAGGAGCGCAGAGCAATGTAGAAGGCAGAGGACAGGTCCAGGAGAAGGAGCACAGAGTAATGTAGAAGGCACAGCACAGGTCATACAGGTTATATTGCAGAGAAATAGAAGGGAGGAAAACAGGGTTGAGGGATAAGTGGGGAGATGAAGCTGAAATTTCACACTCACTATAGGGAAGAAAAATAGAAGGAAGGAGACAGTTGTGTAATACAATACATAGAAAACTGGACTGAGGTATGAAAGGGGGATGAAGCTGCAGTTTGTTATCTACCAGAGGAAAGTACCATAGAATAGACAACTGTGTGATACAGTTAAAAGAGGACAGACAGGAGGGGTAGGAGGGGGATGCAGCTGCAGTTTTCTCATTCACTAGAGGGAAAGGACTTGGACGGGAGGAGACATCTGATTGGTCTCACATCACACTAGAAAGACCTAATCCACTTCTCATAAAAGGAAGAAATATACATTCAGCAAATCAGCAGAGGGCAGGAAATGTCCCAAACTGTGCAGACTACACCCAACCTTCTTGGCACTGCTGCACCTCTTGTGTCCCCAATGTCTCCGGAGACAGGAATTAGTGACTCCATGCGCAGCTTTGATGAACCCGCGGCTCGCGCTGATCTTCCCATTGTGGATCCATCAATCCTCACTAATCTACATGACAGGCTGCCTGCTCCTAATCAATAATTAATCTTGCATTTGCAAATTAAAATCACCCTGACAACAGAATTTGGCTATGAGATTATGATTATGATTTATAGATTTACTGGACATGTTTTCAGTTTAGAGAAATACTGTAACGCATTATTTAAAGGGCCAGCGCTGAAAACATATTGATGAATACAATAAAAGTCCCATTATATCTTTTGGGGTTAAATCCTGCAATAAATGTCAGGGGCTGCCTCTGACAACCCTGCTCCCATGCTCTTATTGCCAGAGGTGTCAGCTAAAGCCCTGACTATTTACATGGTTACAAACAAAAGATACGTAAGTCTGATCCTGAGTCTTGTAGTCCTCTTTTTTCCCTCTTCCTGCACATCTACCGTATCTACAGTGCCTTGCGATAGTATTCGGCCCCCTGGAACTTTTCTCCCTTTTCCCACATATCATGCTTCAAACATAAAGATACCAAATGTAAATTTTTGGTGAAGAATCAACAACAAGTGGAACACAAATGTGAAGTTGAATGAAATTTATTGGTTATTTAAAATTTTTGTGGAAATTCCAAAACTGAAAAGTGGGGCGTGCAATATTATTCGGCCCCTTTACTTTCAGTGCAGAAGTTCATTGTGGATCTCTGAATGATCCAATGTTGTCCTAAATGCCTAATGATGATAAATATAATCCACCTGTGTGTAATCAAGTCTCCGTATAAATGCACCTGCTCTGTGATAGTCTCAGGGTTCTGTGTAAAGCACAGAGAGCATCATGAAGTCCAAGGAACACAACAGGCAGGTCCGTGATACTGTTGTGGAGAAGTTTAAAGTCGGATTTGGATACAAAATGATTTCCAAAACTTTACACATCCCAAGGAGCACTGTGCAAGCGATCATATTGAAATGGAAGGAGTATCATACCACTGCAAATCTACCAAGACCCGGCCGTCCCTCTAAACTTTCATCTCAAACCAGGAGAAGACTGTTCAGAGATGCAGCCAAGAGGCCCATGATCACTCTGGATGAACTGCAGAGATCTACAGCTGAGGTGGGACAGTCTGTCCATAGGACAACAATCAGTCGTACGCTGCACAAATCTGGCCTTTATGGAAGAGTGGCAAGAAGAAAGCCATTTTTCAAAGATATCCATAAAAAGTGTTGATTAAAGTTTGCAACAAGCCACCTGGGAGACACCAAACATGTGGAAGAAGGTGCTCTGGTCAGATGAAACCAAAATCAAACTTTTTGGCAACAATGCCAAACGATATGTTTGGTGTAAAGGCAACACAGCTCATCACCCTGAACACACCATCCCCACTGTCAGACATGGTGGTGGCAGCATCATGGCTTGGGCCTGCTTTTCTTCTGCAGGGACAGGAAGATGGTTAAAATTGATGGGAAGATGGATGGAGCCAAATACAGGACCATTCTTGAAGAAAACCTGTTGGAGTCTGCAAAAGACCTGAGACTGGGACGGAGATTTGTCTTCCAACAAGACAATGATCCCAAACATAAAGCAAAATCTACAATGGAATGGTTCACAAATAAACGTATCCAGGTGTTAGAATGGCGAAGTCAAAGTCCAGACCTCAATCCAATCGAGAATCTGTGGAAAGAGCTGAAAACTGCTGTTCACAAACGATCTCCATCAAACCTCACTGAGCTCATGCTGTTTGCCAAGGAAGAATGGGCGAGAATTTCAGTCTCTCGATGTACAAAACTGATAGAGACTTACCCCAAGCGACTTGTAATCGCAGCAAAAAGGTGGTGCAACAAAGTATTAAGTTACAGGGGCCGAATAATATTGCACGCCCCACTTTTCAGTTTTTGAATTTCCACAAAAATTTAAAATAACCAATAAATTTAATTCAACTTCACAATTGTGTTCCACTTGTTGTTGATTCTTCACCAAAAATTTACATTTGGTATCTTTATGTTTGAAGCATGATATGTGGGAAAAGGTTGAAAAGTTTCAGGGGGCCGAATACTTTCGCAAGGCACTGTATCTATTATCTATCTATCTATTATCCAGAAAAATGAAGGCACCACTCCAATAGAAAAAATAAATGTGGTTTATTGGCCCATGTGCGACGTTTCAGTCCAGGATGTGGACCTTTCTCAAGCCACATCCTGGACTGAAACGTCGCACATGGGCCAATAAACCACATTTATTTTTTTCTATTGGAGTGGTGCCTTCATTTTTCTGGATAATAGCATGAGGTTTGGTATATACCTGGAAGGATTTTTTGCACCCTTTGTTTTCTTTTGGTGCTGCTTTTTGTTTTCTTTTTCTATATCTATCTATCTTTCTATCTATCTATCTATCTATCTATCTATCTATCTATCTATCTATCTATCTATTATCTATCTATTTATCTATCTATTATCTATCTATCTATCTATTATCTATCTATTATCTATCTATCTTTCTATCTATCTATTATCTATCTATCTATCTATCATCTATTATCTATCTATCTATTATCTATCTATCTATCTATCTATCTATTTATCTATCTATTATCTACTATCTATCTCTCCATCCATGATTCCGGTACCTCTGTCTTTCTGTCTTTCCGTATGATTGCTGCTCCCCGTGTGGAGCTTTCCTCTGTGTTATGGAGCAGATGTAATTTGATCAGGGCTAATAGCCACATTAGATAATTCCGTAACTCGATTACGCTTTTTTCATTTGCAGAAGTGTCAGCGTCGATGCATCTCGTGCTATAATTAACCGCTTGATGAAAAGTCTCATTACCGCGCGTGCTGCAGGTTTGGGGTGCGGGGGCCTCGCTGATGTGCAATTAGTTATGTTCTGATGATTCCACTTTCCCCAGATCTCATCGTTCCCTCGCCGCCATATCTGTGTGTAGTGATGACAATGGAGGAGGAAAGGTCCGTGTGTTCCGGACTCCTTCCAGTGTATCCAGGGGATTCATACAAATGAGGACACGGAAGATTGGGAAGTTTATGGAGCAAGAAGGATGAGACTGAGAGTAAAGCTGCTATTAAATTGGACGCGGGAGAATGAGAGTGGTCGGTGGTGGGATTTCCACTAGTGACGGCATTTCTTAGCTATTAGTCAGAGGAGGTGCAGGAAGCGCCAGACATAGTGGCGATAATGGGAGATAGTGCCTGGAAGGGCTGACAGTGCGGCTCAGCCACAGGTGCCGCCAGGGGACGCCGCTGTAATACAGGCCCACCCAGAGGTGGAGAGAAAAATGACTGCATCTATCTATCTACCTATTATCTATCTATCCATTATCTATCTATTATCTATCTGTCATCTATCATCTATCTATTATCTATTATCTATCTATTATCTATCATCTATTATCTATCTATTATCTATCTATCTATTTATTATCTATCTATTATCTATCTATTATCTGTCTATCTATCTATTATATATCATCTATCTATCTATCTATCATATCTATCTATTATCCTAGCTATTATCTATTATCTATCATCTATCTATTATATATCTATTATCTGTCTGTCTATCTATCTATCCTTCTATCTCTCCTCTTTCTTTCTTTCTTCTTCCATTTTCTTTCTTTGGAGACATGTTCAATACTTATTTCACCTACTATATTTTACTATTATTTATCTATCTTTCTTTCTTTTTCTTTCTTTCTTTCTTTTTCTCTTTCTTTCTTTCTTTCTTTCTTTCTTTCCCTCTGCCTTCCTTACCTCTCCATTCCTTATTTCCTTTCCTTCAATCCTTCCTTCCTTTCATTTCTTTCCTTCCATACCTCTTCCTTTCCTTCCAGCCTTACTTCCCTTTTCATTTCCTTTCCTTCCTTCCCTCCTCCCCTCATCATTTCCTTTCCTTCCATCCTTTCTTTCCTTCTATCCTACCTTCTCTCTTCCTTTCCTTTCTTTTCCTTCCATCATTCCTTCCCTCTTTCTATCCTTCCATCCTTTATTCCCTCTTCCTTTCCTTTTCCATCCATCCTTCCTTTCTTCTTGCCTTTCCTTTCTTTCCATCCTTCCCTCCCTTTCCCTTTCCCTTCCTTCCTTTACTTCCTCCCTTCCGTCTTTCCTTCCCTTTCTCTTCCTCCTTTCCTGTCCTTCATTCCTTCCTTCCCTTCCATCTTTCCTTCTCTCTTTCTTTCCTTTCCATCCATACTTACTTCCCTCTTCCTTTCCACTCCTTCTATCCTGCCTTCCCTCTTCCTTTCCTTTCCATCCATACTTACTTCCCTCGTCCATTCCATTCCTTCTATCCTTCCTTCCCTCTTCCTTTCCGTTCCTTCCATCCTTCCTTCCCTCTTCCTTTCCTTTCCTTCCATCCTTCCTTCCCTCTTCCTTTCCTTTCATCCTTCCTTCTCTCTTCCTTTCCTTCCATCCTTCCTTCTCTCTTCCTTTCCTTCCATCCTTCCTTCCCTCTTCCTTTCCTTTCATCCTTCCTTCTCTCTTCCTTTCCTTCCATCCTTCCTTCTCTCTTCCTTTCCTTCCATCCTTCCTTCTCTCTTCCTTTCCTTACCTTTCTTCACTATGACACTTTGACTCTGCTGACATCTAACTACAGAACAGACATTAGCATCACCATAGACTATCTCTTCCGGTATCTTGACAATAGAAAAATCCTGAAAATTACGACCCACCACCCATACCGTCAGGAGGACCATGGAGGCAGCATTTATCCACTAGTATGGTCTTACAGGAAAAAGGGAGTCGGGGCCAAACATAATTTATTCAGTCCTGACATCATTTCCAGAGTGCCTGCTCAAACTGACAGTGGCAGGGATGTATAATAGAAATACCAGATCCGTCAACAGCATCTTGCTGATTCCTTCCACTACCTTTTCTACTATGTAGTGCAAACTGTTGTGAAATTGGATTTTGGGCTCCCCCGGTGGCCACTGGTGGAATTGAACTGGTGTGCATCATCCTCTCTGTTCACCTGTTTCCATCAGGATGTGGGAGTCGCTATTTAGCCTTGCTCCTCTGTCACTTCCATGCCGGTCAACATTGTAATCAGAAGCCTTTCTGTGCATGTTCCTGCTGCTAGACAACTCCCAGCTAAGTTGGACTTTAGTCCTTGTTTGTTTTTGCATTTTGTTCCAGTTCACAGCTGTAGTTTCGTTTCTGTGTCTGGAAAGCTCTTGTGATCTGAAATTGCCACTCTGATGTTATGAGTTAATACTAGAGTCTTAAAGTAATTTCAGGATGGTGTTTTGATAGGGTTTTCAGCTGACCATGAAAGTGCCCTTTCTGTCTTCCTGCTATCTAGTAAGCGGACCTCAATTTTGCTAAACCTATTTTCATACTACGTTTGTCATTTCATCTAAAATCACCGCCAATATTTGTGGGGGCCTCTGTCTGCCTTTCGGGGAAATTTCTCTAGAGGTGAGCCAGGACTATATTTTCCTCTGCCAGGATTAGTTAGTCCTCCGGCCGGCGCTGGGCGTCTAGGGATAAAACGCAGGCTACGCTACCCGGCTACTGTTAGTTGTGCGGCAGGTTTAGTTCATGGTCAGTTTAGTTTCCATCCTTCCAAGAGCTAGTTCTTATGTTTGCTGGGCTATGTTCTCTTGCCATTGAGAACCATAACAGTTTGACCGGCCACAAAGGGTTAAATTAATTGACAGAGAAAGGAGAGAAAAGAGAAGTCTGCTGAAGATTTTTTTTTTTTTTTTTTCCTTCAGTTCTGAGTGTGCTTGTAATTGAATCTCTTGCAAGTCTGCCTATATTGCAGCCTTTCTCTCTCTCTCTCCTTCTAATCCTGGAATGGCTCTGTGTTCACCTGTTTAAAATGGATATTCAGAGTTTAGCTGCAGGTTTGAATAATCTCACCACGAAAGTTCAAAATTTACAAGATTTTGTTGTTCATGTTCCTATATCTGAACCTAGAATTCCTTTGCCTGAATTTTTCTCGGGGAATAGATCTTGCTTTCAAAATTTCAAAAATAATTGCAAGTTGTTTTTGTCCCTGAAATCTCGCTCTGCTGGAGATCCTGCTCAGCAGGTCAGGATTGTGATTTCCTTGCTCCGGGGCGACCCTCAGGATTGGGCTTTTGCATTGGCTCCAGGGGATCCTGCGTTGCTCAATGTGGATGCGTTTTTTCTGGCCTTGGGGTTGCTTTATGAGGAACCTCAGTTAGAACTTCAGGCGGAAAAGGCCTTGATGTCCCTATCTCAGGGGCAAGACGAAGCTGAAATATACTGCCAGAAATTCCGTAAATGGGCTGTGCTTACTCAGTGGAATGAGTGCGCCCTGGCGGCGAATTTCAGAGAGGGTCTCTCTGATGCCATTAAGGATGTTATGGTGGGGTTCCCTGTGCCTGCGGGTCTGAATGAGTCCATGACAATGGCTATCCAGATCGATAGGCGTCTGCGGGAGCGCAAACCTGTGCACCATTTGGCGGTGTCTACTGAGAAGACGCCAGAGAATATGCAATGTGATAGAATTCTGTCCAGAAGTGAACGGCAGAATTTTAGACGAAAAAATGGGTTGTGCTTCTATTGCAGTGATTCAACTCATGTTATATCAGCATGCTCTAAGCGTACTAAGAAGCTTGATAAGTCTGTTTCAATTGGCACTTTACAGTCTAAGTTTATTCTATCTGTGACCCTGATTTGTTCTTTATCATCTATTACCGCGGATGCCTATGTCGACTCTGGCGCCGCTTTGAGTCTTATGGATTGGTCCTTTGCCAAACGCTGTGGGTATGATTTGGAGCCTCTTGAAACTCCTATACCCCTGAAGGGGATTGACTCCACCCCATTGGCTAGCAATAAACCACAATACTGGACACAAGTAACTATGCGGATTAATCCGGATCACCAGGAGATTATTCGCTTTCTTGTGCTGTATAACCTACATGATGTGTTGGTGCTTGGATTGCCATGGCTGCAATCTCATAACCCAGTCCTTGACTGGAAAGCTATGTCTGTGTTAAGCTGGGGATGTAAGGGGACGCATGGGGACGTACCTGTGGTTTCCATTTCATCATCTATTCCCTCTGAGATTCCTGAATTCTTGACTGAATATCGTGACGTTTTTGAAGAACCCAAGGTTGGTTCACTACCTCCGCACCGGGAGTGCGATTGTGCCATAGACTTGATCCCGGGTAGTAAATACCCTAAGGGTCGTTTATTTAATCTGTCTGTGCCTGAACATGCTGCTATGCGAGAATATATAAAGGAGTCCTTGGAAAAGGGACATATTCGTCCTTCGTCATCTCCCTTAGGAGCCGGTTTTTTCTTTGTGGCTAAGAAAGATGGCTCTTTGAGGCCGTGCATTGATTATCGGCTTTTGAATAAAATCACGGTTAAATATCAATATCCGTTGCCACTGCTGACTGATTTGTTTGCTCGCATAAAGGGGGCCAAGTGGTTCTCTAAGATAGATCTCCGTGGGGCGTATAATTTGGTGCGAATTAAGCAGGGGGATGAGTGGAAAACCGCATTTAATACGCCCGAGGGCCACTTTGAGTATTTGGTGATGCCTTTTGGTCTTTCAAATGCCCCTTCAGTCTTTCAGTCCTTTATGCATGACATTTTCCGCGATTATTTGGATAAATTTATGATTGTGTATCTGGATGATATTTTGATTTTTTCGGATGACTGGGACTCTCATGTCCAGCAGGTCAGGAGGGTTTTTCAGGTTTTGCGGTCTAATTCCTTGTGTGTGAAGGGTTCTAAGTGCGTTTTTGGGGTTCAAAAGATTTCCTTTTTGGGATATATTTTTTCCCCCTCTTCCATCGAGATGGATCCTGTCAAGGTTCAGGCTATTTGTGATTGGACGCAACCCTCTTCTCTTAAGAGTCTTCAGAAATTTTTGGGCTTTGCTAACTTTTATCGTCGATTTATTGCTGGTTTTTCTGATGTTGTTAAACCATTGACTGATTTGACTAAGAAGGGTGCTGATGTTGCTGATTGGTCCCCTGCTGCTGTGGAGGCCTTTCGGGAGCTTAAGCGCCGCTTTTCTTCCGCCCCTGTGTTGCGTCAGCCTGATGTTGCTCTTCCTTTTCAGGTTGAGGTCGACGCTTCTGAAATCGGAGCTGGGGCGGTTTTGTCGCAGAGAAGTTCCGATAGCTCCGTGATGAGACCTTGTGCTTTTTTCTCGCGTAAATTTTCGCCCGCCGAGCGGAATTATGATGTTGGGAATCGGGAGCTTTTGGCCATGAAGTGGGCTTTTGAGGAGTGGCGTCATTGGCTTGAGGGGGCTAGACATCAGGTGGTGGTATTGACTGACCACAAAAATCTAATTTATCTTGAGTCCGCCAGACGCCTGAATCCTAGACAGGCGCGCTGGTCGTTGTTTTTCTCTCGGTTTGATTTTGTGGTGTCCTACCTGCCGGGTTCTAAGAATGTTAAGGCGGATGCCCTTTCTAGGAGTTTTGAGCATGACTCCCCTGGTAATTCTGAACCTACAGGTATCCTTAAGGATGGAGTGATATTGTCTGCCGTTTCTCCAGACCTGCGGCGGGCCTTGCAGGAGTTTCAGGCGGATAGACCTGATCGTTGCCCACCT
Organism: Ranitomeya variabilis; assembly: GCF_051348905.1. Classification (NCBI taxonomy): domain Eukaryota; kingdom Metazoa; phylum Chordata; class Amphibia; order Anura; family Dendrobatidae; genus Ranitomeya; species Ranitomeya variabilis. The sequence goes on along the minus strand of NC_135236.1, from coordinate 670,900,491 downwards.
GGTAGACTGTTTGTTCCTGATGATTGGACCAGTAAAGTCATTTCTGAGGTTCATTCTTCTGCGTTGGCAGGTCATCCTGGAATCTTTGGTACCAGGGATTTGGTGGCAAGGTCCTTCTGGTGGCCTTCCCTGTCTCGAGATGTGCGAGGCTTCGTGCAGTCTTGTGACGTTTGTGCTCGGGCCAAGCCTTGTTGTTCTCGGGCTAGTGGATTGTTGTTGCCCTTGCCTATCCCGAAGAGGCCCTGGACGCACATCTCGATGGATTTTATTTCGGATCTTCCTGTTTCTCAGAAGATGTCTGTCATCTGGGTGGTGTGTGATCGTTTCTCTAAGATGGTCCATTTGGTTCCCCT